>NC_048540.1:5734271-6386011 GCF_902806685.2 Maniola hyperantus
ACTGTTTTATAAAACCTATTCGTTTGTTTGATATTATATGCAACCATTTGTAACGTTCAGAAAAACTGACTAAACGATTTAATTTTACTAACATAATTATTATATTACGACCATACTCGTATGTTAATTACTAGTTAATCACTAAAAATCTGTTAATTTGTATTATTTTTTAAAGTACCCATTTCAAACTTCATTTACCTAAGTTTTATTTTGTTATCATGCATTATTTTCTCAATGTGTGAAGACGCCTTATTATTTAATATGATGTCGGTATGTGCCCATTATATTATGTAGTCTGATAGCGTAAATAATTGTACATCTTGCTTTTACTTTGTACGACTCCATCTAAAGAAATAATTTTGTGTGAAATACTCTTGATGTTTTTTAATATAACGTCATATCAAATTGATCGAATTTTTAAGTAAACTATAAAGACCCACTTTATGGTCTCACAGACAAATGGATTAATATGTATATATAGATAAACTGACAAATAAATCCTATGCTTGTAAATATGTAAAATAAAGAAACCTAATAATATGAAATGTGTTTGATTTTATCTGAAATAAGGAACATGAAAAAATATAAATACCTACTTGCTATCGATATAAGTCTTGAGCAATTAATTCATCATCATCATGATGAACCCATCGCCGGCGCATTGCAAAATACGGGTCTCCTCTCAGAGTGAGAAGGGTTTGGCCATAGTCTACCACGCTGGCCATGTGCGGATTGGTAGACTTCACACACCTTTGAGAACATTATGGAGAACTCTCAGGCATGCAGGTTTCCTCACGATGTTTTTCATCACCGTTAAAGCAAGTGATATTTAATTACTTAAAACACACATAACACTGAAAAGTTAGAGGTGCTTGCCCGGGATCGAACCCCCAACCTCCGATTAGAAGGCGGACGTCCTAACCACTAGGCTATCACAGCTAATAATTATTATTATATCACAATTCTATGAGATACATAATACATTGTAGGAAAATTCTTGTAAACTTAAGTGCAAAAGCGTCGTCATTTATTTAGTAAAAATTATATAACATGAATCTTTTGTAGGTTGCTGAATCTTCAAGATAAAATAAAAAATATTTTATTTTATTTCATTCGACTAACCAAAACATTCAAGCATAAGTAATAAAAACAGGTATAGTGTATAATATAAACGTCTAGCTAAAAGATTATAATATATAGCACAAAAATAAACATTTGGCTTAGTACAAAAGATTTTCGCATAAGTACCAACACAAAACCAAAACCATACCTATGGTGGATTTACAAAAAAGAACAAGTAAATTGATCCAAATATTTGTAAAGCTGGATAGCTATAAAAAATACGCTTAATTTCGCATTACAGTCAGTTTGTATCGGACTGCACGTTCGATTTCGTATTTGTGTCTAGTGCGAGTAAGTATTTCACGATTACATTACATACCTAATACCGGCACTACGAATATTCCTATCCTATATCATTAGATAGGTACACGAAGTACTTATAGGCCAAGAACTCAACGCCAGTGTTCATGGGCTGGAATCAGGAATCACGTCCAATAAAATATTACGTATAGACATATAACTTGCTATCCCTAATTAACTTTAACGGCACCTTTGACGTAGCATTCATAAAATTAATTTATAGTTACTTAATCATCAACAAAATGTTCACTTAGAAACTGAAAGATCGTTGTTAAAGTTTAAAAAAATGCGTTTAGATGCTTTCGTAACAGCTACTTTAATTATTAAAATAATAATATGTAATTATGTTTTCAGACCTAATTGAATTTCAAAAATAAAACCATCAAGTCGGAATGGAATTGTAAAAAGAATGCTAACTACATACTGATTAAAAATATATTAAACACGACACGACCATTTTGTTTACAGCAAAAACAAAAAATAATAAGGAAAACGAGCGAGTTTTCAAGATCGAAATTATTATGTCACTAATTAAAATGAGATAAAAGGGCAAGTGATAACACAAGCATAGTCCGCGACAGGTTAAGATGCCAATCAGGGTATGAGACGGGTGGAGACGGCCCGCACACCCGTACGACACCCGCGCTCGCCCGCACTCGATTAGCGCGGGGCCTGTGTTGATGTGCGGTGTGTTACCTCCTCGATTGCTTTCTCGACCTGATGCGTATACCTACTATAGGTGTGATGCAGTAGTTTAGACAATAGGTTCTGCATCAGTCAACCTCCCCCAATCAGGGGTGGTGAAAGATTGGTAGAGGCAGGAGCAGATAGTCATATACTTAGATATGTGTCTTCATGAAGGGTTTATAGCAACAATTTTCACTTGAAAAAAATTGTCACTTCATATGAAACCGCACATAATATTATTATGAGATTAGAGCTGCAGGACAGAACGTCCTATGGCAAAAACACGTCGCGCAGGTGTTTTGTCTGTCCAATCCTTGTCTGAGGGAGCTCTTGTGATGTTAATCTCGTTAATATAATGGACTACACAAATTTCGAACCCCTATTTTACCGTTTTAGGGGTGGGATTTTCGAAAAACCTTTTCTTAGCCGATGTCTGCGTCGTAATAGCTACCTACCTGCATGCAAAATTTCAGCCCGATCCATCCAGTGGTTTGAGCTGTGAGTTGATAGATCAGTCAGTCAGTCAGTCAGCTTTTTACTTTATATATATCCATACTAATATTACAAATGCGAAAGTGTGTCTGTCTGTCTGCTAGCTTTTCACGGCCCAACAATTCAACCGATTTTGATGAAATTGGGTACAGAGCTAGCTTACATCCCGGGTAAGGACAAATGCTGCTTTTTATTTCGGAATATCAGAGTTCCCACGGGATTTTTAAAAAAACCTAAATCCACGCGGACGAAGTCGTGGGCATCCTCTAGTAGATAAATAAGATATATGTCTCTAATGGGTGGTCGGCTTAAAGCTTTTTATTACTCTACATCTTTTAATAATAGATTTCAGCCATCAATGCAACACCTACATTTGAGCAACAAACATTTTCAGATCAGATAAATACAGCTTGCATCTAATGATGCTGACATTTACTTACCTTAAAACCAGTTTAATTGACATGATTGGTTATTGATTTAAAAAATTGAGATGTAAGTTTTAATGGCATAAGTAATTACCTAATGGCACTAATTGATTAGGTAAAATTATTAATCAATTAGGCAAAAAAGTAATGTGAGTAGAATTTAGAAATTATAATTAGAAATTCTTTATATGTAAGTGAAACTTAAAACAGCACAATACATTGGTGTCCTGACCCCGAAAGGCTATCCTGGGCCATTGCCTTCCTAAACATTGAATAATATTATGACTATTATATATTGCACTTTAATATATAAAAATATTTCAGTAGGTAACATGTGGAAACGAATTAATGTAGGTTTACATGAAAACCAAAACCTTTCAATAAATGACAATAATTATTACGAAAATAAATGGGTAATAATAATCTGTACCTAATGGCAAAGTTATTAACGTAAATTAAATTTAATGATAAACTTATAATAATTTTAAAGCTTATTAATATAATAATAACAACAGATGAAGAACAGTTATTATATTTAATTGTGTACTAACCTTAAAAAATATTCGGCATAATAAACTTGGTTTGTAATTTCTTTGACATTTTAAAAACAAACTTTGAATTTTTGTGAAAAACATGTTATTTTTATTATTTTACTTAATTTAATTGATATTTAAGTTGAAAATATTATTCCGTTTAAACACAATTTATTATTTGATAGCTGCATTATACGCCAAATCTACGGATCTTAACAATTTTGTAAAGAAAATACATAGGACATTAGCTAAAAGAGATGATATTTTTATTTTTATTACAAGTTGTATTGTAAAGTACAAGTTGTATTATCGGAGGTTTCCTTTTATGAAATGATACAATGAAACTTAAAGTCAGCCTTATCTAATTACTATTTGTACTATATAAATAATGCCCGCGTGGAATGGTGCCAAGAATACTGGCTGCATTTCCGCGCTGGACAGCTAGGCTGATCCGTTGCGCAAAAAATGAGCCAGCCCTTTTGTCACCAGGTGAGGCTATTAATCGCTGTGTAATGTCTCGTAAATAATTTTTAGCACTAAGACTCCATGGCCCCAGG
Organism: Maniola hyperantus; assembly: GCF_902806685.2. Lineage (NCBI taxonomy): Eukaryota > Metazoa > Arthropoda > Insecta > Lepidoptera > Nymphalidae > Maniola > Maniola hyperantus. The sequence goes on from NC_048540.1 coordinate 5,738,388, forward strand.
TTCTCCACGGCAAACGGAACAAAAATGTAATTCTCGATAAAAGAGGCATAGGTACCTACTTAGAAAGTTACTTTGTATATTATTATGTAGACTTATTTCAAAGAGGCCTTGCAAATTCTCTTGCTTGGATTAGGTTTTATTGAAAAACAATCTAACAATGATAGGTATCTACTGCAATGTAATTGTTAAAAGAATTATTTTCATGTAATTCCAAAAAAAAAAGCAATTGTATTTTATAGTTTTATTAGACAGTCATTCTGTTATCGTCTTCACAATGGTTTTGCAAAGATTGCATGCTTGTCTAACAGTTCCCACGTCCACTCATCTCTTAATTGTTTATCTATATAGGTGACCTAGCGTTAATGTTTTTACTGACACATTGGGCTAATTACTATTTATTGTCTTCGATCGCCATTTATCTTGTTGTCGTAACAAATAATTTACTGATGACATCTTGTTTACTAAACCATGTACAATCAGAGTTTTATATTTCATTACTAAGTATGCACGCGACTTAGTCCACGTGGACTACACAAATTTTAAACTCCTATTTCACGCCCTTAGGGGTTGAATTTTCAAAAATCCTTTTTTTAGCGGATGCCTACGTAATAATAGCTATCTGCATGCCAAATTTCAGCCCGATCCGTCCAGTAGTTTGAGCTGTGCGTTGATTATGGTCAATCACATATTGATTGGCGTTACAACCTCTGATCCACCTTCCTACCCATTAGCCGTTTAAAATGTGATATTGTGATATGTTCTGATATCAATACTAGATAATATTTTATTATCAAGAGTTATCATGATCAACCCATCGCCGGCTCACTACAGAGCACGGGTCTCCTCTCAGAGTGAGAAGGGTTTTGGCCATAGTCTACCACGCTGGCCAAGTGCGGATTGGCAGACTTCACACACCTTTGAGAACATTATGGAGAACTCTCAGGCATGCAGGTTTCCTCACGATGTTTTCCTTCACCATTAAAGCAAGTAATATTTTAATTACTTAAAAACGCACATAACTCCGAAGAGTTAGAGGTGCGTGCCCGGGATCGAACCCCCGACCTCCGATTGGAAGGCGGACGTCCTAACCACTAGGCTACCACAGCTTTCATCAAGAGTTATGAGTGTGAAGAATTGTTATCATACACCCTTGTAGGAACTACATTGTAAATATAGATGGAAAATTTTACGATTAATTCTCAATAACTCTATATGGAAAAATATTATGACAAACACCAATATGAGCTAATAAAAGCTCAAGCTCAAAGGGTAAGTAGAATAGCGAAAGATAGAAACTATCGAACATGATATTTCATTTCCGATGGTCTCTATCTTTCAGTATTCGAAAAAAAATCGGCCAAGTGCAGTCAGGCTTGCGCAACGAGGGTTCTGTACTACAGTCGTATTTTTGACATTTTGCACGATAATTATGATGACACGAAAACTATGATGCATAAAAATAAATAAAAATCTGTTTTAGAATGCACAGGTGTAGTCCTTTTATAATGATACTCCACTTGATATAGTTATTTTACTTCGAAAATTGAAAATACTAATTATTAGTTCATGAACACATTTTTTTTTGTGTGATGTCACCACAAATTAACGGTTTTCAGATTTTCCCCGTATGTCTACTATAAGACCTAGCTACCTGCCAAATTTCATGATTCTAGGTCAACGGGAAGTACCCTGTAGGTTTCTTGACAGACAGACAGACGGATAAACAGACAGACAGATAACAAAGTGATCCTATAAGGGTTCCGTTTTTCCTTTTGAGGTACGGAACCCTTAAAATGACGAGGACTAGGAGAGAGTAACTCTTACACTACGGTTCAAAGATACCTGAAGCATTACGGAGAATGGGATTCTCTCTTTAGACGTTCACTTCCGTCGAGAGTGCAAGTGATCTTGACCTTCCCCAGCACGATATTTGTGACGTCACACCTTTCGTTCAGCAATAGCAAATGGGGATAACATTACGCCTTGTATTGCGTAAGCAATCTTTTTATTAAATGGCGTTTAGCCCGTTGAGTGGTCAGCAATCAAAAAATTATATAGACAAGGATTTCTTTATTACTAGTACCAGTCAAGTGCGAGTCAGACTCGCCAGTTCCGTAAAATCGTACAAGATCGGCAATTTCGAAATTTTTATTATTTTTTGTTAAAGCGGCAATAGAAATCAGTACTAGAGACTGTGTGAAAATTTCAACTCTATACCTATTACGGTTCATGAGATACAATCCGACAGGCGGACGGACGACAGGCGCACGGACAGACAGACGGACAGGCGGACTGACAGACGGACGGACAAACGGATGGACAGAGGAGTTATACCTACTGAGTAATAGAGTTCCGTTGGCACCCTTCGGATACGCCTGATAAGTGCCCAAACTTACTATCTGCTATGATACTATTTTAAAGTTCTTAGCTAGCCCTAAACTTGTCGCAGCTACTGGTATTAGCAGACGATAACATCTCGATCACCATAAAACATCGTTAGCACGCACAATAGAAAAGAGCACAAGGCCCGGCAGCGTAGTTGCATAAATTGCATAATTAGAAGAGATACATAAGGACTGTTGATCGTCCGAGACCAGTCTTTTAGTATCGGAGACCATCGTCATATATCCGTATTAACTTTATAAATGCAAAAGTACTTTATCTGTCTTTCAGTCTGTTGCATTTTCTCGAACGAACCTCTATCAAAATATTTAGAAGTCATAAGCGTTTAAAAGTCATTTAAGCAGTCAAATCTAGTATATGTCTGATATTGCGAACAAAATGAGTACCTAGGTATGGATCTATTGCTTGAAAATTATTCTTGCGGGCAATAGCGTATGCTTGCCTCTGTATCAAGATAAGCCCTTAAGGGCGGCTTATGTTATAATATTTCACGAATGTTGTCATAAGGTAATTAAGGATCATTTTAAATTTTATTAATAGTTCTTGTTTCTTTTTCCTTCAAAAACACCCTATTCGACCTTCACGGACAGACTCTCTGACTTAATACCTACTAGCAAGTTGTAATTTAAGTAGATGCCTGAGGGTCGTGATAGTCTATAATTTGCAAAGCGATTTGATGCGTGAAGACGTGATGGTATAAATAATTGGGAATGCATAAGATCGTGATTCACTTTGGAGGAAATAAGAAATGAATTCGGTATATCACGCTATTTTGTAGTTAACTTTTTCAGTTATAAAACTTATAAATAGCGAAAGAACTCATACACTTCGAGGATGGAGACTTAAATTAGAAGCCATAGACTTTGTTTGAGTTAGTAAAGGTAACCATAATAGGTAAGTAAGCGTTGTGTCTTACTGTTATCTAACAATGTAAAAGAAACCATTATATATATTATTATTGAATAGCGAGAGGTAGGTACCTTAATAATTTTAATGGAGTCATAATATAACGATATTTTGCGATCGACATAATTATTATAGTGCTTACTTTGGTAGCATTTTGGTAGGTACAGCAAAAAATTCAATAAACTTACGTAATGTCTCCACCGAAGTATTCAATCGCAAATTTTCCTTATTAACTACCATGAATGTGTGTTAAAAGTGGATTTTAAACCCACCATGATAGCCTATTTGACTAGAGATAAGGCAAAGTAAATCATTGCCATGGCTATGCAGTAGATAATTATGTTATTAGAACATCTTATCCACTGGAAAGTCCAGTAACGATGTGACCCTTCTGGTTTCATGCCAACTACCCACCTGCACATTCCTGATGGGAAGTTAGAAAGAATCTTCTAATTTTTACCTATTAAACTGTAATGTTTGTGGGCAAACAAACGATAATCTTCTTTATATTATTATAGTAAGTATGTTATCATTAATGTATCAAAAAAAACGTATTGCGTGATAGACCATGTTCCTCATTTAAAGCCTAGCATACCTCTAGCAAATCCGTCGTTAAGTATAATGGTAGGAAGTAATGGTGGCAAGTAATGTTCATGCAAAAATAACAATCAAGTTCAGTGACTTTTGCAACATAACTTTTACTATCACTATTTGGACACTGTGTTTTGGACGCATATAAATCGCAACCTACTTTCGGGACGTAATGTCAGTCATTGTAACGAATAGTGGTCACTTTTGGGCTGTGAAGAGTCTTTAGGGTTCACGCCCACTATACTTACCGAAGACAATGAATGAATAAATTGTATTACACCACTTATTCTACAAAAAGAAAAAAGGAACCCTTAGGCAGGAACCTATAGGATCACTTCATGTCCATCGTGCCGGTCAAGACTCGAAACCTTTAGGGTAGTCCTTCTTGCGTCACGATGACTTAGAAGTTAGAACCATGAAAGGCAGGTAGCAAAAGTAAAGGCAAAAATCCGAAAACCGTAAAGTTTTTTTTACGATACTCCGGCACCCTTTTATTTTGTATTGCTGGGAAATGCGTTTACGCATCCCCCCTCCTGGAAGACAGCCAGCTACCCAACCGGCCAGCCAACCGGAAGGAAGGTATGTGGGACTCGCCGGCCGAGAGGCGACCGGAGTTCCCTGGGCTCCTGCGCGTCGCCTGGCGACTGGGTCACGGGAACATCGAATCACCGCGACCCAGCCAGCGACGTCCGCCGAGGGGACCCTCCACCGGGGACCCACTCACGAGGTCCCCCCCCCCCTACTGTAACTAGTTTTTTTTAAAAACATTTAAATGTATTTGGATTGCAAGCTGGTCTACTTAATTATTTAACAAATTATTTATGGTGCTATTTAAAGATGGGAAGAAGTGTTTGAGTAGGTACTTATATTTGGTTAACAATATGACGCAAGTATGATAAACAGTCAAAAACAGTGATAAGTATTCGGTTGTGATAGTCTTAAGTAATCGTTTGTAATGGGCAGTGAACTTTAGATGGCATAGTCACACGTTCTGGTATTTTATGAAGCTAATCCAAAAAGGAGACGGTTATACAATATGATGTGTAGGTATTTTAGTCATTGAGTAATTATGTTTTCACTGGTTGCCACAGAAAAGGTTAATCATCATCATTATGATCAACCCATCACCGGGCGCCACTACGAGAAACAGGGTTTTATATCAGAATGCTTCATCACTAACCAGGCAGGTAAGTACGCAGGTCAACGGTCTTAGGGAGGACCTTGAATATGACTAAATAAATAATACAAAAAATCGTTTTTATTACAAATCACCTTTTACCAGGTACTTTCGGAATAGTCGGGATGCATCTACCACTGGTTCGGAATGCCTTTCCTACGAGAAGACCCAGCAAGGAAACTCGGAGAACTCTAATCACTACCCTATTTATAATGCGAAGTGTGTTTGTTTGTTGGTTTACTTAGTTTGTTGGTGTTTGTTCTTCAACATCGTCTGCAACGGTAGCAACGGATCGAACGTGATTTTTCCCGTTGGTATTACTTGAAGACGCTGAGAGAGTCACTGACAATGCTCACCTTTTTATCCCGGGAAATCAAGAGTTCCCGCGGGATAAAAACCCAAACCCACGCCTACGAAGTCGAGAGAATCAACTAGTATCTATATACTGTATATTTTGGTTTAACACATTCACTACAACTAAATTGATCCCTATTAAGATACAGACGTAGGTGCCTACGTGCAACGTTTACCAATAAATTACTTTTCAATTTGTCCAACTCCGAAGGGTTTGCACTTATTTCTTAAACAGCAAACAGGCCGTTTCGTCAGAAAAATGTAAGAGCTGGCTGATAGTTTTGCTATAAACTGAATACATACTCATCATGGGCATTATACCTGTAGGTCGATTACGCAAAAACCTGCATGAATCATTACTACAATCTCAATTGTTGTGACCGGCTGAATTTGTGCGATTCTTGTGCAACAATGCATTGTAGCCAATAGTGAGCGAGCGTCAACCAATCAGAAGTGATTTGCGATCGTGACATTATATATCTATTACCGTTGATCGAGCAGCAGATCTCTACCTATGATCATTATAAAAATAAGCATACATTTTAAGTCCTGATTTCATTAAAAGTCCATGGGGCTTTGTTTAGTATCGTCGTAAATAATTTAGAATACCTATTAAATTAATTATTTCATTCAATTATAGCAATAAATATTGATCTACTGCTTCAATATGTGCCGGAGCGTTCAGAAATCCGAAGTCAGATCAACTGCTATAAATAATACTAGATGACTTCCTACTAACTCTGATTTCCGGGAATAAGTAGCCCTATATCCGTCTCTGAGACGCATATCTCTGTACCAATAGATGATAACCGGAACTTCGTCCATGTGGATTTAGATTTTTTTAAAACTCCCGTGAAACCTCTTAGATTTTCCGACACCAAAAGATTAAAAGTTTTTTTTCTACCCTGGGGACGCAAGCTAACTCTGTACCAAACGTCATAATCAGTTAAATGGATAGGTCATGAAAATCTAGTATACAAACAGACAAACAGACATACTTTCGTATTTACAATATTAACATGGATTTTCGTACCCACTTCTAGCCTCATGTTTAGTTGGAAAGAAAACTGAAAAAGCGTATCACATAATTCACCTTCTTATTTCACTAAATAATCTGTTGGTGGTCTCGCGCACTACATGCATGTAGCAATCGAATCAATCGCACGCACGATGTAACCACTAGATCCGCATTTTACCATATTATATCGATAAAAGGACCCCCTACTTATGTCATCTTACCAATTAGACTGAGTTACTCAATGTTCTAGTTTAGGCGTCGTGTCCTAAGAACTAGATGTACGATTGCGTTTAGACGCGGTGTATGCAAATAAGAGGATGTTTTACGATTACATAGGCATGTAGTACCTACTTCGATCATTTTTTTTCGTTGCTCTCCATAGTACCTACAGCAATGTGCTTAATGACTTTAAAAGGAGATCTCAGGTTGTATTCGTAGCTGTGTTGAGAGTTTATTATTTTAAATCGGCTGCGACTAGGTTCAATTTCAGGTTTCAATCAAATTGTTTCCAAACGATTTATCTAAAGTTCCGTTACGATATCACATCATCATAATCATTATAATAATTCCTGATTCCCTTATGATTTTTGGTATAATATCAAATAATAATATAAGTATTTAAAGTACAAATTTTGAACGACATCGTTGCCATCATCATCGCAACTCATCGCTGGCTCACTACTGAGAACGAATCTGCGGGATGAGAAGGATTTAGGCCTTAGTCCACCATGCTGGCCAAAAGTGGAATGACAGACCTCACACATCCTTGAGACTAACACTGTGGCGAACTCTCAGGCAACATTTCCTCGTCATATTTTCCTTCACTGTTAAAGCAATTTTTATCCTTTTCTACGAATGATAATATTATCCTGTAGGTATATAAAATGTATCTACATCAAAAAATACCTTAATTATCCTCCACATGTAATTGTGGAGCCTGTCAATCTATTGAAAGGACACCTTATTAAGTTATTTTTGTGTCAAAATTATCTCTTCGCTTGAAATGTTAAATTGCCTCTCTCGTCGGTCATACAAACTACTTAACAAGTCAGTTCCAACTTTTATCGCTATCCAAAGGAAACAAAAAATATAAGCTTGTTAAGTAAAACATGGTTTTTAATCAAGAGTTAAATCGCAAAAGCATGACGAATGGAAAATAAATTAAAAAGAAAAGTAAACATATTAAAAATTTTGAATTAAATTCGAAAATGGTGCCATATTGAATTTTTTTAAATATTTATAGTGTAACTTGAGATGATGTATGGATTCTATTGATACCATATATTATATACATCCATAGTTAGTAGGTAGTTGTCCGGAAATAAAGTTTATTTAAACAAAGTAAGAAAAAGCCTGGCCGACTATTATGTATGCTGTTTGCATAAATCATAGCCGAATGACACCCTGCGGCGAAGTTTTTCAAATTAAATTATTTGACCCGGCGAACTTCGTACCGGCTAACGGTCGATTCTTTATTTTTATTTTTTTAACACTTCCCCTAACCCCTCCACTAACACTTAAACTTTATGGTATGTATTAAAGTTCAAATTGACTTGAATCTTTGTATCGGAATATAGAAAAGTGTTGTTTTTAGACTTTTCAAGCAATTTTTCAAAATGTTCTCTCTATAAGAAGAACCATCCTCGTACTTCAAGGAATATTATAAAAAAGAGTTAGCGAAATCGGTTCAGCGGTTCTCGAGATTTGCGATGACCAACACATTGGTGATTCATTTTTATATTATAGAAGATTATTTCATTGCGTCTCTTTATTGAAGAATGCATTAAGAAAATAATGATATTGTAAGGAATTCACTAATGATGCCGACATATTATAAGTACGCAACAGGTCACCCGCACAACCCCTAACTTACTAACCCGGTGCGGGCGAGCACAGGTAACGCGTGGTTGTGTGTGGCATCCCCCCCGCCTCATACCCCGATAGCTATCTCGATCTGTCGCGTACCAATATTTATACGTGGGAATGTCATTGGGCACAGATTAAAAATCAATTTTTATTTTCTCTGTGTCTTGGAGGTTTTCAAGGCTGAAGATGTGCGCTGAGTAATAACAGGAACATAATATCACATCATTGTCATTTTTTCTCTCTGCGGCCTGCGAGATCTTGTTTTTGTTAGCGTTTATTGACCCTGCGTTTACAAAGTAACAAAAACAAGCCCGTTTATTTGGATTTAATAATATAATTAACTGCCCACTTGCATTGAATATTCTTATTTTGATAATAATAATACATACTGAAGTCTAAGAACTAGACTATCTGTCTGTCTGCTAGCTTTTCAATTTTCAGGGCCCGTCCGCTTAACTGATTTTGACTACTGAGTTAGCTTACATTCTATGAATGGAGTTATGCGTTTTGTTCCGGTTTAATTAAAGAGTTCCCACCGGAAATTTAAATCATCATCATCATGATCAACCCATCGCCGGCTCACTACAGAGCACGGGTCTCCTCTCAGAGTGAGAAGGGTTTTGACCATAGTCTAGCACACTGGCCATGTGCGGATTGGTAGACTTCACACACCTTTGAGAACATTATGGAGAACTCTCAGGCATGCAGGTTTCCTCACGATGTTTTCCTTCACCGGTAAAGCAAGTGATATTTAATTAATTGAAACGCACATAACTCCGAAAAGTTAGAGGTGCGTGCCCGGATCGAACCCCCGACCTCCGATTTGAAGGTAGACGTCCTAACCACTAGCTGGCTATCACAGCTTTTTCTATTGAAATTTAAATACTTTACCTAAATTCATGTGGAATGTGCATGAAGTTGCAGACATTATCTATTTTTTTTTAAATTCAGATACAAGTTAGGCCTTGACTGCAATCTCGCCTGGTGGTAAGTGATGATGCAGTCTAAGATGGAAGCGGGCTAACCTGGAAGGGGTAGGGTAGTTTTTTAGTACCGAAACGCTAGATGTTTATTTTCCTGAAAAACTACCGTGCCCATTTTAATGTTTTCGCATTATATTCAGTGTTGCTAGAGATCTTTAGATGTTTTACAGCTACAGCCTACCAAGCGGAGCTTCTGAAATGTATATTTTTGTCTAGTTTTTTGTATTTTTAATTGGTTCATTGATTCGGAAATAAAAATACAATACCTGAAAGTTTGTATTACCTAAAGTATTATTTTATAAGTTGTCAAAAGTTAATATTAATACGTGATTGATAATTTATGTGCCAGTAGAGACTAGAGAGGTTATTATATTCTTCGTTTATTTTAGTAAAAACCCATAGCACTTACATCTTTTAATGCAAGCGAAGCTGTATGGCATCACTAGTCATATTATTAAAATATGCATGAGGCAACATATTTAACTATTGCGTCACTTGTTTTATATGCCTTTGATTAAGAGCAAGCCTATAAACTTTAAGAACATCGATTATTTTTATTTCTTAGGACAGATGCACTTTTTTTAATATTCCGGTATGTGATCGGGAAGTTTAAGTTAAATCGAAATAAAAAAGTTAATCAATTAAATTTTTTCGTAAATAAGTAAGATAATTTAAGTAAATATTTTAGGTCATAGATTTTAATAAAAAAAGGGCTAAGAACTATTCTGATTGCAGACGTCTACGAATGCAAAAGTTGCAAACCACAGTGGGCAACTGAAAGCCCAGCCAGTCACTTCCACGCATCCTTGTTATATTAAGGAAATTGTCAATTGCACCTATAATAGCCTCAACTTAATAAGTGGTTTTTAAACACTGCTTAAAGTCTAATAGCAAATATAAAAACATAAATAGAGTAAATTATAATAATTAATAACGTATATAGAGGCATCTACTGTGAAGGTTCGTAACTACTGAAACTAAAGTCGATACAGCACTTTATTGTGGTGTAATACCTACTGCGTTCGCAATTCATTCACGTAGTGGATTATAAAAGTTTGTACAGATGGCGTTGCTTAAATAATAAGACGGTAACACCAATAGTTATTATTTAATAAGTTGTTAGGAACGGTTTACGGGAATTGAAAAATTTTCGCCGGTTGGTTGGTATAAATTTTCACATAGACCATAATAAATTGAGTAAGTAGCTATAATCCACAAACCACCCCATATTAAAAGAAGTTAAACATTATTGTTTTTAAGTAGATAATAAGCTAAATTAAAAATAAATTATGAAAATATTTTATATGTTACAAAACGCTTTATGTAATATTTACGCGCTCAATTTCACCGGTTTAATCGTTATTTCGGCTAGGCGCTAACACTTAAAAATATTTTATAACTTTTATTGAAATAAAATTAAAAATTGTCACCCAAAGCGGGGTTTCAGGCATTACATAAGTCGTTATAAGACTACAAATTATAAAAAGTCAAATCATCCCGTTTACGAATTTTCTTCAATCGATTCGTAGTTTTGTTTGTCGATTACCAAAATTATCTTGCGGCCAAGGTCGACGTAATGTTATTCTAGTGACCGTGTGAATTCTGCAACTTAAACGCGAATGCCCCACTTTCAATTATAGGGTGCTAATAAATAAGGCAATGTTTAAGATTTCAAGTTGAGATCCCATGGAAACCAAATAATACAACATTTTCTGGTTTACGTTTTCAAATAGGTACAAATACAAATTTCTTTATTGCAAATCTGGGTAAACAGTGGAGATGTTACGAAAACAAAAAGGTTCCGCCAAATTCTGTCTATTAGCATGCAATATGTTATGATATACCTAACAAAGTGTACATAGTTTTGATAAAATTAGTCACATTAAATACTTACCAACTTGATTTTTCTAAGATCTTGAATAACCTTTACCTTTCTTCTGTTACCTTTTGTTATTCTGCCTACAATTTCCCTTTTTTTTTTGATGTTTTTTAACGGTTAACTGTCATGTTCATCTCTCAGGTTCTTCAAGATCTTCTTTAAGTGCCATAATGGTCGATGACGGAAGCGAAAGTTTATCATGCTCTTATCTACCCCTGAATATTATCCCTATAGGGTGGTTACTAGCAGAATGGGGCCGATTCTCTAGTACACAATCTCTAAACTAAACTAAATTAACAGGTCTAAGTCTAGTGCTTTCTTTTTCCGCAAGCAACATTATGAAAGGGATAGCAATAGATTTAGACGTGATATTTTAGTTTAGTTTAGAGATTGTGTACAAAGGAATTAGCCACATTATCTAATCTAATTTGACTCTATCCTAAATCAAATCCGGAACGATAATGCTTTAGGAAGCGGGGGGACCATTACTTATGTTACATTACCTTATAATGGTAGATTAGGCTCATTTTCAAAATAACCTCCACGGTTTAATATACCTACGTGTCTATTATTCCTTTCCTTGGCTGATTTATGGTTATGATACTTAACGAGATTTTTTGGAATCTTGAATCATAGTCTCATAATGCAAATTCGATTGACATTAATGGCTAATGAGCCGTAAATTCAGTTTCTAGCCCTTTCCGTATATTAACCCCGTTGCCAAGTGGTATTCATGGTAAGGATTTCGTAAAAAAAAAAGAAGAATTTTACTTAGTTTGATTTATTCGATTGTTAAATTAATATCTAGATGAATATTCTAAATTGAAACGCTATCTTATAACTGTTGTTACAGTATTGTATAACAATTCATGATCTTGATGATATTTTATCTAAGTAAATAAAAGTAATATTTATATATAACTAAAAATCTATTTGGGCCGTATACTTGCCGTGAAAACATAACAGACAGAAGACGGACATCCATGCTATTAGTACAAATGTGATAGTATGGATTAAGAATGAAATACTTTTTACCCGACTACCGGCAAAGCCAAAAGGAAGGGTATGATATATTACGTGTGTTCCACCGTAGCGCCTAAGCTACTGAGCCGATTTTGATAAATGAGGTGTCAATTGACGATGTGTTTTATACGAAGAAAATCGATCTGACGGATGTTACATCCAAAAAAGTGAGGATTTTGTTTTTTGCTATTGTATCGAGTAGAACATGAAATGAAAGAAGAAATCATACTAATTTCATAAATATATGTATTATACTATTAAAAATACTAAGTGACAGAAACCTAATTTTACTATAACGATTCAGCGTTTATTAAGATGATCGTAGTTGGGTTTTAGTTTTCAAATTTATCTTGTTACTTTTAACGAAGATCAATTTTTGATTCTATCTTTGTGGTCAACCAAAAATCATAGGGTAAATACTATCAAAATAACCGATTTCCCGAAGGTATACAGTGTAGAACATACATAGTGATGATCGCTGTGGAGCGCTAAAGTGGTGCAACCGTGGTTGTTATAAATAGTGTGTAGCGGCTGAAGAAGCACGTTAGTTACCCTTGTCAGAGCTGAAGTGAGTTAGTGATAACAATGCGTGGACTTCAAGTAAGTCGTCCTACAAGCAACTTATAGTGTGCCTTTCTAAAGGGTTGCTTTAGTGCCCATAACTAGGTTGATATTTTGCGAATTAGGTTTATACAATTTTTTAATAGGCTTATAATGCGACTGATAATAATTAAGTTATCGAAAACTGTGCGTAAATCGGTATGGATCAGATGGAATCAGTGTTTAGTATGGAGATTAAATTTCGGGAAAACGTCTTGATTTGATACCTACAATACAATTTTTGCAGATTTGTGTTTGGCAAAATGGCTTTGAAGTGACCTAGGGGACTGCACACCTACTGTACCTGTAAACCAATCAAAATTTAAATTTCAAAATTTATAAATGAATGGAAAATGTAGAAATTTTGCCGATAAGACAAATCTAAGTAATATAAGTAGTTTAATTCTTTTAAATATTCTTACCTATCTAACATAGAGCTTACCTACCTATCCTTTTCATCCAATTTCATCCCGGATATTAATCTTTTTTCATATTAATTTGGTTGCATCTATTACTGCTGTAGTGTTCGAAACACTCAAAGTTTTTTTTTTTTTAATTAGATAGGCATAACAGATTATGACATTAACTAAGTAATACAAGCCATGAATTAAAAAAAAAAGAGTCAGGCTCCAAAAAAAGTATGTGCAGAAGCAGTAATAGTAACGGACTTGTCACTATATAGAACTATAAACTAAAATGAAGCAAATTAAGTATTGGTGGCGGTAAAACATAAAATAAAGTTCAGAATGTAATTTGGATTAATTGAAGAAAAAATCTGATTTGATAACCCACATTGTTAAAAACAGGAAATGCGTTCTGAGTACCAGACAGGAAATGATTAGACAACCAATTTATACTTTAACTTTTCTTTCTTCAGGTTAACTTTGCCTGTTCGAATTATTGTTGCTAAACATGTTAAGTATTTTTACGTCGTACCTTATGAGACCACGATCTCAAGAAATGGTGAATTACGAAAATAGTCGTATACTGAGACCCGCTGAATTTGAAGTAAATCACTATTGGCACCTGATACCAACATGTGTACTACTCAGTAGTCTTTGATAATAATCAGGCACTTTGACTAATAGGAATTACAATTACCCATACAATTTCTTAAATAATTAACCCTAAATTATTCCTTAATTAAATTCAACATATACTACATATTATCATGTATTTCGACGACCTCCCTGGCGCAGTCGTGAGCGCTGTGGTCTTATTAGTAGGAGGTCCCGGGTTCGACTCCTGGCAGGGGTTTGGAATTTTATAATTTCTAAATTTCTGGTCTGGTCTGGTGGGAGGCTTCGGCCGTGGCTAGTTACCCACCCTACCGGCAAAGCCGTGCCGTCAAGCGATTTAGGGTACGGGTACGGGTTTAATAAAAACTGCCATATCCCTTATCATCTTAGACTGCATCATCACTTACCATCAGGTGAGATTGCAGTCAAGGGCTAACTTGTATCTGAATGAAAAAAAAAAACTTATACATATAACTTACTTATACATATAATCAACTTATAATAAAATATATTACCCGTCTGAGTTTGTTGTGGACTCTTCTCAAGGAATCCTCGTAACTTTAGTTTTAAGTTCACGTAATTAATTATCACCAGTTCCTTACCTATTTGAATAAATGATTTGACTTTGACTAATTCGACTATATTAACGTATAAACATTACGTCTTTTGATTTAGGTGCCGCTCTACATTAGGAATTACGTAAATCATTCATTAGGGAATGAAATTATGTCAGTCATTGTTACATCGTTTGTTTCAGTGCCATAACATAATGATAATTCAATATTACCTAACAGGCTTAACCGTAATATTTAAGAGATATCATTTTTCATTATTTGAGCAAGAAAATATTCACGCGATTTCGTTGTACTTATGTTACGAGTTTGGATATGCATGGGTGTCTAGAGTTGTACTTGTTCATCTAGTTCAAAACCAACTAGCTTAGCTAGATGGGGCCAGATGGAGTACTAATTTTGGGAGTTGGATTCAAAATTTGGATTGGTTTTTCAGCATTCATTTATTTCGGATCACCAGCTTCCACTCTCTTGCTAAGCGGCTTATTCTTGCTTATGACACAACGGTTCTTGGGATAATAATGCGATTCTTCTGCCACATAATATCACGTTCTAATGCATTGAAATACCTAACCTAACCTTATCATATTTTTCATTTGAACAAATGCAATATGTTTAGAAAATCCGCGTTTAACTGGAAAAATTCCATCAATTTAATCAAAACACTTCTAACATTACTCTAGATTCGAGGGCAAAAAATATACAGTTTAAAAAGAAATGTAAACAGCCTAACATTGTAGTGATATAACAACAGTTGCTTAAACAGAATACTGTTAATGTTCTTTTTTAACAAGCAATTAATTAGTATTTATTTATTGTATTGTACGAAAACTTTAGGGCAATTGTACACAACTTATTTCAGAACCTGTATTTTATATTTGCTTTATTACCTGATGAAAACCAACTTTTAGAATACACCTACGATATTCTCTAAATTTTAAGCAAATGTATGGTTTTGGCGCTCAGTTAACATCTCTTTTATAGATTTATTTAAATATAAATATAACCAATAATAATTAGTCACCATTTAAGTGAGAAAATTGTGGCTTACTAACCACTAAGCTACTATACGAACAACTTGAAAGTCACACTCCTGGAACAAGGTGAAATGGTAATTCACGCCAAAAATACCTCACTCTTTATCAAGCTCAGGTTCAGTCTGGCATGGAGCACTGGACGTACTGCTGCTACTTTGCGATAGCTTTGTCAAGTGGGTACCTGCCAACTTGATAGATTGCGATGCCCGAAGAATTGACGATCAATCTCTTACGCAGGTGAAATTGCTCAGCATAGTAGAACCGACGCAATGTCGCCAAGTTTATCGCTTTTTATTGGATACACTCTGGAACTCAGTGCTCAGGAACTTCACAATCTTGTTCCTGTCTTCACCATCCTACTACCGAACAGCGTTGTTTGCCATACGTTTTTATCCACGGTCGGCATCCAATCATACTCGCAATGAAACGTTTTTGCTTTAAAGTTTCTGATACAAATCGTAAATACGGAATTGCCCTTTCAACCTAAATACTTACCTCCAGGCTAGAGTAAATAAGCACATCACCTTCTAGGCAAACAGGCGTCCAACCTCGTCCTTGCTTTTTTATTAAGCATGGTTTTCGTCAAACGCAAACTCCAAATATTTATACCTGTTTGTTTTTCAGATTAATTTAGCAGTGTATACAGTTAACCTACATGTGTCAGGCGCACAATTTTTTTAAAATTTACAAGTCGTAACACTTACCTGATATCAGCGCTATTGAAGCGTAAACTACCGGAAACTATAGACTTACTTATCATTTTATTAAACGCTTCCTGCGTTTGTTTTAAGCTTTATTGTTCTTGATAAAGTAATATGTAAGATAGGTCGTCACACACTTGTTACATGCATTGTTGTGTCATGTCTCATGAATCATGTAACCTTGGTAAAAAATTGATACGTTTAAGAGTTTTTTTTGCTTTTCTGTATTTCAATTAGTCATTCTATTTATTGAATACTAGCTGATACCAGCGACTTCATCCGCATGGATTTAAGTTTTTAAAAATCCCGTGGGAACTCTTATATTTTCTGGAATAAAAAGTAGCCCCTGTCACTCTCCAGATCTTTAACTATGGTCTATGACTTCAACAAGAATTGAATAAGATCTTATTCGTTGCTCACGCCATAAAAAACGTAGTTTGGCTCTCATTTGAACATTCTCATTTGGAAAAACTCGATGAAATTTTTTAGACATGTTCTACAAACTAATTAATGCCTAAGCATTTACTTTTGTCAGATATCTATAAATACGTACACTTTCAAGGTTATACGGGCTCAAAACTTTGTAGTATGTAAAATGAACGTGTTTACAAAATTTCATCGAGTTTTATTCTAATGATATAATCAAACTATAGTCCGCGACAGGTCGAAATGGCAATCGGGGTATGAGGCGGGGGGACTGGGTTACTCACTGCCCGCACTGGGTTATCACGGGTGCTGTGCGGGTGTGCGGGCGTTTTCTCCCCGATTGCTATCTCGACCTTGGAGAGCACTGGGGAGCGGGCCAGGGAAACTTCTCTTAATGGACACATTTATGAATGGAAAATAATTATTTTACAGGTTTGCTTGTTGGCGGTGATGTGCGTCGCGGCTAAGGCGGGCTACATTAGTTACGCGAATTACGGAAGCTATCCTGGATACGCCGGCTATAGCGGGTACAGCGATTATGGTGGCCATAGTGAATATCACGTTAGTATATTTTTATATGGAAACTGGACAGTAATTTGATATGTCTATATATGTATCAAAGAGTATATATACTTAATTATAAAACAAAGAGCTGACTGACTGACTGATGTACCAACGCACAGCTCAAGCTACTGGACGGATCGGGCTGATAGGGGAATGCCAGGTGCACATAGTAAATTTGGCCCTTAGGTCACTTACACATCTTACCCGTGAAACTATCACTTTTTCACAATATTAATAATATGCTGGGCACTTTTGGGCCAAATGTCGGCATTCCCCTTTGGCACGGAGATAGCTATTATCACGGACTAGAGAAATAAGTTCTCTCCTCCGTTGGCTATATTGTAGACATCCGTCTATTCATAGAAAATAGACTATTTTTAACCGACTTCAAAAAAAGGAGGAGGTTCTCAATTCGTCGGAATCTTTTTTTTTTTTTTTTTTTTTTTTTTTTTTTTTATTTTTATGTATGTTCCCCGATAACTCGAAAACGCCTAGACCGATTTTGAAAATTATTTTTTTGTTTGAAAGGGTATACTTCAAAGTTGGTCCCATTTCAATTTGGTGAAGATCTGATGAATATCTTCGAAGATAGATACTGGAACTCCTCAACGGATAAGAGTAAATTGCTCGCGATCAGTATAATAGCTTAGTAAACAGTAGACTTTTAACCAGTCATAGCATAATTCCATGGGGCCACTAAAAATTGTGAAATAAAAATTTTTTACAAAAAAAATAAAAACCGACTTCGTTACACAAACACTAAAAATTGAAAAATAATTTAATTTATTACCGAATATATTATGTATACAAGAGTTAATATAGTTCCATAATAATATTTTTTGGGGTCGGTGCCAATGAGGTGCCATTGTGGAGTCCCATAAAAATATGAAGTCTAGACGATTCGCGCAGCTAAAGCTAATTGGCACCGGAACCAAAAAGTATTATTATGGAACTATATTAACTCTTGTATACATAATATATTCGGTAATAAATTAAATTATTTTTCAATTTTTAGTGTTTGTGTAACGAAGTCGGTTTTTATTTTTTTTGTAAAAATTTTTTTAGCTCGATCGAACCCAGTACCTCGTCATCTGCATTCGAATATGCCACTAGACGAAGATCAACAAGAAAAAGGTGAGGAGTCAGGTGCCTTCTTAGTAAGGCAAATTCATTATAATGTTTTTATTTATTGGTAATAATATAAAATTACTAGGTTGATTATTCAAATCTAACAAACTATGGCCGTAAAAGCAGCCATGGTAAAGACACCGTGACGTCCCGTTTACGAAACAACTCAAATATTACGTACGTATGTCATTTGTATAGTTACAAGAGTTTTCCGCTGCGACTACTATAATAAACTAATATTGCTTGAAGTAAGTAACAGCTTATTAATATCACATTTGGAATGGCTCTGCATAAGAACCAACTCGATGCATTAGACTCAGCTCAGTGGATTAGAATTCTAAGCCTCAAAGTTTGGAACATCAACGCAAAGTTGCCTGTCTATCGTATCCAGGATATATTTCGGAGAGAGTGCTCAAGAACTTTTCAACCTGGTTTCCTCCTTCACCATTCTACCACAAAACAGCGAGAAACACTGAACACTTGCATTCTTAGGTGGTCGACATCCAATCCCCTCACACGAAACGTTTTTGCTCAACGTTTTCTAATACGAACCGCTAAAGTGTGGATGCCCTCCCGCTGCGCGATTACGGTAGAATGACAGGATACAATGTCACGACGCAATCACCTCTGATTGGTGTTTGTCGCTTCGCTCACTATTGGCTACAAGGCTTGTTGAAACAAGAATAGGACAAATTAGCCAATCACAACAATTGAGATTGACTGAATTTCAGTCAATCTCAATTGTTGACTGAAATTTCAGTCAATCATTATTAATGATTGATGCAGGTTTTACGAAATCGACCCGCCGGTTTCCTTCTTTTCTGCCATGTACAATCTAATTCATTAAGGCAAGAGTGAACAGAACCGTCTAGGCAAGCTTATTTATTATTGCGTCGCACTAACTACGGTTCCCCTGTGAGGATCGTTGAAGTCTTTTGTATGATTATTACGTCATGAGTACACCCCGTTGATGTCTTTTGTACTACGAGTATGCCAAACATTTTTCTCATATTCTCATTTTCGTTTTTCTTGTTTTTTTTTTTTTTGTAGTAGGTATTAAAGATTTTCATATACCTTGAAAATTATATGCATTAGTTTGATTAAGAGTATGGTACTATACTATATACTATATTGACAAAATAACAACAACCACTGAATCCAATATTTTGTGAGACTTTGTAATAAGTTTATTTTTGTAGGACAAAGTTCGCTTTCTTGTATTTTTCAGGCGTACCCCAGGTATCTCATACGACTACTCGGTTAAGGACCCCACAACCGGTGATTTTAAAACCAAATGGGAAAACGCGCGTATGGAGATGTAGTAAAGGTAAACAAAATACTTATTGGTTTTGCTTTTTTTTGCATAGGCACCTATCAATTCCACTTATGAAATATTTAGACGTACAAGATCTAATTAGGTAAACTTAATACCCCTACCCTACTTACGAGATTCGATAGAATTATTGTGTAATACATAGGTATATAGTACGTGACAGGTTGCAAATGGCTTTGGGGAGGGTAACACCCAGCCACACCCAGTGTATTCTAACTTAACTATCATTCTTAGTTTTAGTTACGTTTGATCAACTCGACCTTAGCACCATTATCTGTAAAAGAAATTAGTTTTTATAACAGCTCTATTCTTTACAGGTGCCTACTCGGTTGCGGACCCTGACGGCACTCACGCGCATAGTGGGTACACAGCTGACAAGCACCATGGTTCAATTTGCGGTTTGTCAGCGAGTAGGCCACGCGTAACCACCCAACAAGTTTATAACAATAACTACCACACTAGTTATTACGGATACCACTAGACAGCGCTGCACATAAAAAGTTCCAACACCTACAAACAGATGGCAGGAGGAGGCAATGAAGCTGTGATATTGCGCGAGGGTGTAAATAATATTTCAAAATGAAAACTCAAAACAGTATGAAGTTGTATTATGTAGTGTTGACCTATATTAGTTAACATGTTTATAGACTTGTGAATAATTAATTTATTATTTTCGTAATTGAAGACGAAATAAACATTTTCGTTATAAGTTTAGTGCTTAGGTACTAGTTAATAATTTTATCCGAATTCACAGCTAGGTATAGGTATCTACTCAAATTCCTCTATTTTCAGATATTTTTGATTCTTTACGTTCTGATATTTGATTTTTTTAACAAATTATTAACAAATTATTAATAATTAATCACTTACCTACTCTACCTACTATACTCTATCCACGATTAAAGAAGTTAGTATAGCGCTCCTCATACAAATGACAGAGCCACGAAATCTCAGTGGGCATTAACTATTTTGAGACACCAACCAATCACAAAAGAATTGAATTTCAATGGTTTTTTTTTCTAAATTTCGAATGATTTTTTAAAACATGTTTGTGATGGGTTGGTGCCTCAAAATGATTAACGCCAACTGAGATTTTTGGCTGTCACATTTGTATGGGATCCCGTAACAGAGAGAGAGCGCTACTTACTACTAACTTTTTTCCCTGGGACCCGGGGACTAGAGTGTAGCGTCAGTAATACCAGATAATGGCAATACCTAGTGCCATTATGTTAAATACTTATATCAATTAGGCTTGGAAATATTATTAATAATAATATATTCTATAAAAAGGAAACGAAGAAGGAAACTCCTTCCTCACCTAATACATCATCGTTATGCGAAGAGCTCGAGCATGAAACATAATGGATTGGTTGATATAGCTAATAGAAGTATACCTACCCACTTAATAAATTTAACATAGTCTATCACTATAATTATGTAGATATGAATGGCTTTGGTAATGTTCAACGGATGACAGTTGTGATTATAGGTAGTACAGGTATATAAAATATCTCTCAAAAGTATATTCACGTATTTAGTCGACGTTAGCCCGACTAGTTTCGAACCCATCCGGGGTCCTTTCTCAAGACAGATATTGTTAATGTTGAGAGATATTTTAAACTCTAAATAGTACAGGTAGTACATTGAACCACCAAAATAACGCCACATTCTTAGAACAATGAATAATATCGATCCAGATCCCACGGAATTAAGAGAAAATAGAGAATCATGCGTTTCAATGTTTTTACGGGTACTGAGATACCTTGCATCCCGGAGACGGATAGGCTAATTTCTGTCCTGGAAAATGTAAAGTTCCCACGGGATTTTCAAAAACATCTGCCGGCATCGGCTTGTAATATTATAAATGCGAAAGTGTGTTTGTCTGTCTGCTAGCCTATTACGGCCCATCCGTTAAAGCGATTTTGAGAAAATTTGGTACAGAGATATCTTCCATCCCAGGAAAGCCCCTATTTATTCTAGAAAATCAAACGAAAATAAGTTTAAATGAGAAGGCTGGCTCAGCAAAACAAATAAACTTTCTAGTAGGAACCTATATGTCGTTGGTTTTGTCCTTTCGTACAAACTCTTTTGACATTATGACTTATTTGCTATTTTACTTATACAAAAGATTCATCATTTCAATTTGCCTATCCCAAAAAACGCCAACATGTTCGGTCCTCAGCCTTCCTATCCAGCCACTTCCCACCACCCTCTGTATATCGTAGATCCACTTGCTGGAGGGTGCTCCACACTAGGTCCACTTGTTCACAGTCTCCACTCTAGAATTTTCCGGCTCCACCGGCCATTGCTCCTATAAACATGTAAAAAGTAAAATTTTCATGAGAAGATTTAATAATAGTTTCAAGAATTTTATTGCCCACCTATCTCAATGGTCGGTAGTAATAATAAATGGTATGCTAATCTGAGCATGCATAACATTAATCGCATTCACTTTCGTCGATCTACATGGTTCGCGTTTAGAAATATCAACACGTACATTTACGGTAATTGATACTAAAATTTTATTCGAGGTTATACTTGTTACTTAAACCATAGCAGCTGCAAACTGATTTTATTAGAGCTTTATTTTATACTAGCGGCCCGCCCCGGCTTCGTACGTAGCTTATTACAAATTTCGCTGGGATCTCTAATTTTTTGAAAATAAAATATAGCCTATACCACTCAGGAATAATGTAGCTTTCTACTAGTGCAAAGAATTTTCAAAAATCAGTTCAGTAGAGTCAGAGATTACTTCCTACAAACAAACTTACAAACTTCTTTTTAATATTAGTATAGACAGAGCAACATAGTGCGACATTGCGGCATGCTACAGGGCCCTATGATAGAATAATTTAAAATTTAGCAAGAATCCTCCGATGTTGTCTCGTCATTAATAGATTGCTGCATTCCGCTAAAGTGCATTTTTTTTCATTAACAGCATGCCACATTGTTACCGCTATAAATAATCGATTGCTGACTTGATTTCAAAGCAACTTGATTTTAGCCATTTTGGCACTTTTAGCTGCAATAAGCGTCATGTGAGCGTACTCGGAACTAAATGTTAGTGATAAGACATCTATCACTATTTTACGAAAACTGTGCATCTATCAACATATTGTCAACACTAATTCCCGCTCGGTGGGGCGCTTCGAATGGGCACAAAAAATGGTCATTTTGCATACCATTTCCAGCGTTTATTGTTAAGTATGTCCATTTCAGTATCTCCCACCTGGAGAAAAAAATATCAGTCAATTTTTCTTTCTATTTGTACAGATTGTAAGAGTATAAAATTATAGTTTAGTAGGTAGAGCCTGACCAGAAAAATAAAATCCTACCTCGGCATATTGCGGAAAACCCGTAGAACTAATTTATACAAGACCATAATATTATATACCTACTTAGTGACAGTACAGTACAGAGCAAGTTTTTGTATTTCTGATCAGTATTTCATTAAATAAACTCACTGTTAAACTAATTATTATTATTGCGTTCATACATTTAAAAAGTTCTTTAATAATGCACTAACATAAAGATTTAAATCATACTAGATAATTGTACTTATCGCATTTAAGATTTAAGGAAATTCAGTCTAATCTTCGTCCGGGGTGCAACTGCCTATTGTAAGCACGGCTCTAAATAATAGTCCGCGTAATTAACGCATGCGCATCCGAACTAGGGTTGCAAGATTTTGGCGAATTTATGGACATTCTTTTTTCAATAAATTTTTGGTTAAAACAAGAATAAAAGTCAAAAATAGAAGAAAACGTAAGACGTAAAACATCCATTTTAGAAGAATTTTTTCATCACTCAGCACACTTTAACAGGAGCTATGCTTTGAAACTGGATATATTGTAAACTGTTTTAAGGCTATATGAGTACCTGTAATACGCAACAGATCAGGATGGCAATCGGGGTATAAGGCGGGTGTGCGACGCGTCCCCACCTCGATTGCCATCTCGGCCTGTCGCGAACTATTGATACTTTTGTCTTTAAAGATGTACCTAACTAAAATAAATTATTTAGGCAGTTAAATACTTGGATAAGACAAATTATCTCCTGCATTTAGTTTCTGTCCATCCATCATAAACCCTTGTTTATGTTGGATGAACAGAAACTATGAGCACTTGGATGGACTCGTACTTGCCTGCGGTTTCATCCGCGATACATAATATACACATGACTTATAGCCTATGTAGCTATCTATCAATGAAAAAAAATTCAGAATCGAAATTGGAATTTTCCTGAAATCCTGAAAATCAGCTGCCGAAAATCAAACGACAGGTAGACATAATATCAAAAGAGTCGCAGAGAGTTTCTGGACACGAGCTACACAGGAACATTATTGTGGAAGTCCTTCCAAAATACCTAATCATATCCAACAGTCCCATCAGCAAACTGAAGTGGCAGTGGGCAGGTCATGCCTGTCATAAGGGCGATGGCCGTTGACTGGAACCAAAAAGTCCTAGAAAATGGACTGACGATAATATAAAAAGGTGGCAAAAAAGCAGCTGGATGAGGAAAGCTGAGCACAAGGTGTGGTGTCGCTCACTAGGTAAGGCCTATGATGTTCAGCAGTGGATGATGATGAAATCCAACAGGGGGCATCCATGGAGTGTCACTATTATAAAGAAGAAATTACACATAGCGACTCAAATCAAAAAAATATTTGAATGGAAAAATCTTTGTTCTTTCAAAATATGATTATATGGCTTCCCTAATCCTAGGTAAATGACAGCATTTATTAAGTGTGCGTCTGCGCATACGCATATCACCGGTATGATAGTGTGCGTTTATAAATAGGTAAGTGATGAACATTGCATGCCGTCTTCGCGTAGCTTCAACCTTGGATATGGACAGATTGATACTAGTTTTTGTTGAGAAATAAAAAGTATAGAAATTAGTGAATGACGTCAAACTCAACAGTGCTTTTGACCGCGTAGTGGATTTGTGATTATGGCTAAATTACTAACTGTGTTGGTGAGTTTATTTTATTATTTTTAGTAGGTACAGAGTGATTTATCATTTATTTACTTACCTACTTTAAAACTTTAATTTCCTGAAATTCTAATTTAATCAGTCATTTGTTTTTTGTAAACTCAATTTTATCCCTTCGTAAAGGATCTAGGTTCCCGAAGTTTTATTAATATTATCATGATTATTTTGTGTTCATCCAAAAGCAATCTCCATAAAACTAATAAAAAGTTAAGTTACTAATTGTTTGCAGTCGTACTGAAATTTAAGTACCTTTATTAAGTAATTAAACTACAATAAATGACGCTAACTTTTCCTTTCAGGTAATTATAGTGAAAGTTTTACTTTCAAACGGGCAAGAAGACCACTTTATTGACAAGCCTACAGGATATCTGCACCCTAATGAAGTGAGTACACGCCCACATATCCATTGAAATAAAACATATCCAATAAAATATTAACTTAATAATTAAAATGGATAACGAAATAATACAGCCACACAGTTAAAACTTAAAATTTAGAATTTTGATAATTTTAAGAAAGTCCTTAAATGAAATGGGTTTAAGTTTAAGGTATAGAAAAAATAATTGATTTGTATATCGTTGTACGGCTGAATTTAGAGCACCACAAAACTTAGTACATTTAGGGTATTTGTCTATAAGGCATCATGCCTGTCTTAATTGGCACTAAATTGTCTGAGTAGTTAATATAATTGTAGGTATCCATTTCAAGGGTTGATATAAGAGTTTATAAATTTATCAGAATTTAATTATAAAATATAAATAAAACATGATATTATTTTTATACGCAATTAACGTGTTCTGATTACTATAATGATCACAATCATGAATTTGAAATAAAATAATATAATCTGAACCAGTAAATTGGCTTATTATGTCACATACAATATTAATGGAAACTGGTTCATTTGGTGTACTTTTACCTACTTAAAACGGGTTTTGAGATTATGGGGAAATGTGGAGCGAAGTCAATACAGGACCATTACATGTCGACACTGTTTCACTTTCGATATTTGCGTACTTGGAACATAACAAGTGTTTCGTCAACTAACTTGAATAAATCTTTTCTAAGCTTTTATGCCATTAAGGTAATTTACATAACATAATATGCCCACTGAATTCACTAGAGTGACTTCATCTGCGAACTTGTGAATATATTTTAATTTTTGGACAGCAACTGCATACAAAACTAATTCTACACAAAGACGCAATACTTGCTGGACATGCAGGTAGAGTCAGACTAAGGAATTCAAAATAGTTCAATTATTAAATTATGAAAAGTGCATAGGTTCTTAATACTCGTAAATTGTACAATTTTGATTGAAATATGCGTAATATTATGATAAACAAATATAATAATCTCTTTTCATGATCAAAGTTACGAAATGAAAGTTCGGATAAATTGTATGGAAATTTTCTATAACATGTTAACCGGCCGTTAAAAATGCGCAATGTCAGCTGTAAGTCATTATTGACATAACAAATCCTTGACTTACTTAAATACAGTTTAAATACATTTAAGTAATGTAAAAGTGTAGGTACTAAGCAATCATGCAAAACTAAATCTAAATATATATAAAAAGAAAAAGTGACTGACTGACTGACTGACTGATCTATCAACGCACAGCTCAAACTACTGGACGGATCGGGCTGAAATTTGGCATGCAGATAGATAAATTAGATAGCTATTATGACGTAGGCATCCGCTAAGAAAGGATTTTCGAAAATTCAACCCCTAAGGGGGTGAAATAGGGGTTTGAAATTTGTGTAGTCTACGCGGACGAAGTCGCGAGCATAAGCTAGTTTTAATGTATAAAAGAATTTTTTGTTAGTTTCATCTTAACGTCTTTTATTGGAAGTTGAAAAAAATACTTATAATAATAGAAATCAAAATATGAAATACTCAAACATTGTGTGCAGTAACTGAGAGGCTGAGTGTTTACTGTATTTTGAATTATTATCAAAGGAAAACAAACGAATATTTAATATGATAAAATAAAATATTGAGTAGAGTAAATACTAAGTATAAAGATTTGTTTATGCACGATAATGAACTATTGCTAATTATTCAGTTTTTAAACAGGAATCAGACTACATTATAACAAATAAATTCCTGACTATTAAATACAAAACGAACACACACGGAAGCAATTGAAAGTGAACGATCAGTCATTGACATTGATGTGAAGCGCGAGCGTACACTACTCGCTCATCTTGAACTTGAGAAGATAGTTGCGAGCGAGTGGCATTTACTGCTTCTGTTTACAAACATAATACCAAACGACCTGTTACATCACAGACTTTTAATTTGGTTCATTTAAAAGATGTTTTTCATTCAACGCGTATTTTTTCGCGTTTTTATTTCAATGCTGCCTTGAATCGTGACTCATTTGGACTTCTAATAAATACCTAATTGATGCGTACTGACTCTCAATTAATTATCATGAAAGTTTTAACTGGTTAATTCATCAATGTCATGCAAGCAATAAAATAGGCACATAAAATTTAGTAGCTTGTAAAAAAGTGCAAGTATGTATTCAAGAAGCGTATCGTAAACGAAAGTGAAGCGATGAAAGTATGCTATTAGATAGACGATCTGACATCTGTTCTCTCACGTCTTTTCGAGTTGATTACACAAGTTGCATTCCAACTTTATGGAAACTATTAAAAACTTCATTGATTATTCTGAATGCTAAAGTATAAACAGCAGACATGCAACCAATTGTCACAATGAGTAAAATACGGAGTCAATGCACGCGAGCTATCATTTCATACATTCCTCACTTGGTTTTTCCAATGCAGAACATCAACTTAATTGGGGGGCGCATAGAAATTAACGAATGTATATGACACCCAGCAATAATAACTATTTTAAAATCATTTCAGGAAAATCCAAATTATTCATATGGCTACGGAGTATCTGATAGCCACACCGGTGACATTAAGACAGTTTGGGAAGCTAAAAAAGGTGACACCGTAAAAGGTAAAGAATAAAATATTTTTTAATGATTAAATTGTTAGTACTTACTTATTTCTGTGCTGGTATGACGAAACCACTGACCACCACCTAGGTTGAATTCTCTGTGGACGAAACACTGGTCAAATGAATCATAGAGAATAGAGGCTTTCCGCACACCTTCTTTGCCTCTTGGTGAAGAAGGTATGTGGAAGCCCTTACAAGAAATATCTGTTCAGCAGTGGATGTTTATTGGTTGATGACTATAACAGCGGTTATAGTAGTTTTATCGATATCTCAAAAATAATAAGAATTTTGTAACTATTACAGGTCATTACAGTGTTATAGAACCAGATGGTTCTATGCGATCTGTAGAGTACTCTGCTGGTCCGAATACTGGATTTGCCGCAACAGTCAATAGAGATGATTTACAAGCTCGACCGATGGATGAAGAAGATGTAATGGAAGAGAAAGCACTAAGAGACTATGATAGAAACTATGACTTTTCAGAAGATGCTGATTTTGAAAGTTCTTATAAATCGATCGACAGGAAACGACAAAGACATCCATATGAATCATACGAGTCATTCAAGGATTACTCATTATCGAAACGACCAAAATATCCAATAGATATGGAACCTAGTGAATATACGCATAGTTTTAATATTGAACATAATCGAGATGATCTTAATGCTGAGGCCAGTGGGCATAGCCATGTTGGAGTTAGTTTTGATCCTAATTGCAATAATAAAAGTAAAAAACAGAAATACAAACATTACAATGGAGGTGACTTAGATTTTCGAAAGCAAAAGTACCCATCTTTAACATCTGATTCGTATAATAATGATTACGATAAATATGTAAGTGATGCGTCTAACGTTGAAATGGAAAAACTAATTCACATGTATAAGCAAAATGACCGATACAAGCCCTATAAGCCTGAAGAATCAAATGGTTGGCCATCAATGAAAAATAGTTACCCAGGATTGTCGGATATTCCTCATTCAGAAGATTCTTATTCCGATTATTTACCTCCAAGACCTAAGAAAAAACATAAGCCCCCCAAAAACCAAGAACTTTACGAGTCAGATGATTTAGATGATTATGTTTTAGTCCCCAAAAAGAAGCTTAAAAAACCCCCTCGGGTTATAGAGCCATATCATCCAGACTCTGATGAAGAATTTGATGAAACTTATGAAGATGAGCGCTACAACAAACCACCAAGAGGTACTCGTACAGAAGTAATACGTAAAGTCGTAAAGAAAAAAAAGCCTATATTAAATATTTTAGATATATTTGATATTTAAGATGTAAATACAAACTAGAATAGATATTGTAAAGACTGGCATTATTTAATTATTGTTTTTTTACAAGTTAAGATTTATTATAATAACTTTTACTGTAATTTGAGGAATTTACTGATTGAAGACTGTGATTTACTTGAGTCAAAGGATGAAATGCCCTTTCATAAAAAAGCCCCGCGTCAATCAATATAATTTAGATATAAGTAGTATGATAAGACGTGAATAGCAGGTCAACTAAAATATGCATTTAGTTTCTTCGAAATACGCATTTAGTTTTTTATGAGATTCGTGTAACTTCAAGTTCGCATATTTTGCATTTAGGATGTAAATAAGTAGGAATACTAATAAAGAGAGAGCTCTTAGTTAATAAAAGTACTATGTTAAAATTATTGTATCTTACAATATTTTTCCTTTTTTACAACATAAATGCAATGTTGCATCTTTAGATTTGTGGTGGCTATCTTGGTTTTTAGTTTATGTGAAACGTAATGCATATTTGTAATCTTCTATATTTCACGTCCTATCGTATAATCGTATCGTATAAATTATTTTGATTGACGTCGGGTTATTTTTTAACTTTCTCTTTTTGTTAGATTTTATTTATATTTCTTTTTGCTAATTTGTTATTTGTTATTATTTATAAAAGTTACTACATTTTTCAAAATAAAAAAAAATGTTTCTAATGATCTTAATTTCGAATTATTTATAACTTGCTGACTTGATTTATTTGTTTTGTCAAAGTCACAAGTTTGTTTTGAGCCATATATCATGTCGATCACATTGCTTGTAGAAACCATTGCAAGAGTACCTACTTGTTTCCGCTCTACATTCATAAGCTATTTCAACATGGTAACCTAAGCAACTAACAGATATCAAAATATTCCCCCTTCCCCGTGGTTCACAAGACTCTAACTCCTTGTCTCTAATATGAAATTAATCATCACTTAATTCCTTAGGCACATAATAACGAAAGTGTGTTAATCAGCTGACCACCTGTTATTAAGAAGAGTAACAGATTGTATTTTAATTATGCAATTGTTTCTCCGCAGTGTAATTATACTATTTGACGAGGCTGTATCAGTTATAGGCGCTTGCGCAAGCTGTCTTACAATGATAGTGAAAGTAATGAAACTGGAGCGAACGGGAGTGTAGGCCACGTATTACCTCACAAGGACGTTTAGATCATGGTATATTGATATTCTTATCTATATCTAAATACTTGTTTATCTCCCCGGTTTCACTCTGGTGAAATTTGATATGTTATAAATAATTACATATAACATCATCATCATCATGATCAACCCATCACCGGCTCACTACAGAGCACGGGTCTCCTCTCATAGTGGGAAGGGTTTTGGCCATAGTCTACCACGCTGGCTTTGTGCGGATTGGTAGACTTCACACACCTTTGAGAACATTATGGAGAACTCTCAGGCATGCAGGTTTCCTCACGATGTTTTCCTTCACCGTTAAAGCAAGTGATATTTAATTATTAAAAACACACATAGCTCCGAAAGTTAGAGGTGCGTGCCCGGGATCGAACCCCCGACCTCCGATCAGAAGGCGGACTCCTCCGACTAGGCTATCACAGCTTTTAACACACACATATCACATATAACATAGCTTATGCCAATCTGGAATAATACAACTTTCAAATGGTAAAATAAAAGTCGGATGAGAAGATTCAGAATTATACCTCCTACATCCAAACTTACAATCTTTACCAAGAGGTAAAGATTATAAAGATATAATATTATTAGTGTACAGAAATAGCTAAACATAAAACTGACTGGACTTTTCGGAAAAAAGTTTATGTTTTTGCCTGAATATGGATTAGGTGATGGCAGTTGCTTGTCAAAAAAACTAAAATATACCTAACTATGGAGGAACCCAGTTGAACAAGCTAACCATTAAGTAAACCAAACGAGGCAATTCAAGTTGCAAACAATAATGGTTTGAAACTTATCTAGAGTGCAAAAAGAGAGATAATATATCTTATATTAATGTACTACAATAATAGTTTCCAATTGAAAAATGTGACAGATAAGGCGTATGTGGTCCAAATTGGGTGTCTCACGACCGAATGTTTTATTCAATGTACACATGTGTTCGTGGGCATTCACCGCATTCACTGGGCGCGGCCGTGACACGACTGCCATTGTCGCAACACTGCACGACTTAACCGCACTCTTACTGGCCTTAAAGCGTTTCCATACATCGGTAGAGCTACCGTGACAAGAAATATCACTACCCATATAAATAAACTAGCTTATGCCGCATCGTTATATTTCGTCTGCGTGACCTACACAAATTTCGAACTCCTATTTTACCTTTTTAAGGGTTGAATTTTCAAAAATCCTTTATTAGTGGATGTCTACGTCATAATAGCTATCCAGCATGCCCGGTCCGATCCGTCCACAATTTTGAGCTATCAGTCAATCACCTTTTAGATGTGAAACTTTTTTTGGTTCTGTGTGATTGCTACTTTATACTAAATTACTAGATGATGCCCACGACATCGTCCGCGTGGATTGAGGTTGTTTAAAATCCCATGGAAACTGTTTAATTTTTAGATAAAGTTAAGAGTATGATACGGGTTCTTAAAATTAAGACGAGTGTATTCGAAGCGCCTTCCATACAAACGTAATTTGGTTCCAATTTGAATATTAACCAATATTTAATGAAAGGTAGGTAGTGGTTTACAATTTAATATCTGTGTCTGTAGATTGTCAGAATTTATTAAAAATATTATGTAGTTTCAAAGTTACACGAGCTCAATTTTTTTTATCCATTTATAAGTATAAAATATAATTAAATATCTTAATTACTCAACTATAAAAATATTTCACTTATAATGCTAATGTTTAAATCCTGTTCTTAATATTCCTGACCTACATAATATAATAATTATCACGAGTAGGTATCAATAATTATGTTCGCTACAATGCCTATCCGTAATTACTGGATGTACGAGTAGATCGATAGGTTTATTCAATGCTTTTGAATACATTGCGGTGAAATCTATCAGGTTAGATAGATCTTTTTAGGTGTTTATCTACACCCATGCTTTAAAACCTCTATAAAAGATTCTGAAACAGTTAGCTTATTGCCAACATTAAAACACCCAATATCTTAATAACCAATAAAGCATCCAAACGAGTGTTATAAAGACAGTACTTAATTTCATTATAACACTCCTGTGAAGTTCATAGAAATACCCATAAATACCACGGATCACGACTTACGGTAAGGTTAGAAAGAGACAAATTTATGCCAGCAGTATAGCGCTGTCTCTTTTTCACAGGAGTGTTATAATGAAATTCAGTACAACATTATAACACTCGTTTGGATGCTTTAATGGTTATTAAGATATTGGGTGTTTTAATGTTAGCAATAAGCTAACTGTTTCAGAATATTTTATAGAGGATTCATAATATTATGGGTGTAGATAAAGTCTTGTATGCAACTGATAAGATAATTAGGTATTAAAACACTCAAGTCATACTGTTATCAGTGATATGATAACAGTATGACTTTCGTGTTTTAATGCCCCTCTTTATACAACAGTTGCATAAGCAACTATTATTGTTGAATACCTAAACTACTTTAGATAGTTAACTTCTGAGAGGTTCCAGTAACAGTAATACTAATTAATGCCTATTTGAAGACCTTGTAGGTCAGGTATATTCCATTGCATAGCCAATTCATGCTTAAATTTAAATTCGATTGGGTTATTGTAATATATTCGTTTGCATAATATTAAAGCAGGTCACCATATGTCCTGTTTCATGGACTTCGTATTATTCCATACTTGAATGTCAGTAATACCCACTCTTTAACTACACGATGCAATAGTTTAGTTTTACATAAATGAGCTCTAAGAGCCATCGCATACTGTTGGAGACTGGAGTGGAGTGGAGCTGAGTTTTTTAATGGCAAATTAAGCTTAGCTTTCTGTGCGTTGACATGCGGTTGAAATTGGTATAATATTGAAAACAAAATACGGAGGAGACTAAAACTACGTGCGCTACCATCTTGGCGCGCATCAGCGAATCGCCCACCGTTGTCTTTTTCCCAAAGCACAGTATAATAGTACTTGCCCACAGTGAGAAAAGGTTAGAATTGATTTGTTAACAAGAGTAATGCCGCGCCCTGGCCACTCTAGTACTCTGCCAATGTGCGTTATAGCTAAAGCTTTAGTGTAAGTTTCCAAAAATATGACGCCACATCACATGTCAGGTTCATCAGGTTTTACAAGATCACAGTGACAGATCTAACTCAACGCCAATGTCACGTATTCAAGCCTGAAAATATATAACCCAGGACCTTAAATCTAGAATATATTATGAGCGAAATGGATAACTATCAAATAGAGATGTATGTGCATAAAAAGTAAGAAATCAAGACCGATTAAAAATAAAACAGTTCAAAGAACTGGTAGACTTTAGGGTCCCAGGTTGCTGGAATGATTACGTTACAACGGAAAGCGCACCGTTGGCAGACCCCGCACTAGATTGTATATGCAATACCCTGACAGGGTCTCATGTATATTTAGCTTTAAGCACCCACTGGTCTCATGTATATTTAGCTTTAAGCACCCACTATCAATGTACATGAAAGCAAATAATTAAATCTAATCTAATCTAGATGGGCAAACGGCAACAAATATATTGCAGAGAGCCGTTTGGCGCATAACCGTGGCGTGTGGAAGTCCCTACAAGAGATCTATGTCCAGCATCTTTTGACAGTGATGACGAAAACGATCTAGTTGCGTCCAAAAATGTGTGTAAGTAAA
This sequence comes from Maniola hyperantus, assembly GCF_902806685.2. Taxonomy (NCBI): domain Eukaryota; kingdom Metazoa; phylum Arthropoda; class Insecta; order Lepidoptera; family Nymphalidae; genus Maniola; species Maniola hyperantus. The sequence continues at coordinate 5,772,014 of NC_048540.1, forward strand.
AATGAATATTTATCGGAATTCTGTAGGCACATTATATTACCTAGGTGTCTACTTAATAGATCCACACCAAGATACGAGTAAATAGGTATGTGTTAAATACGCAACAACTGTATATTTATCGCTCAGTATTTATAACTCAAGTATCAGCAGAGTTAGGCCCACACCATTACCATGCCATACCAAACGGGTAATTGCACATACTCGAAGGTAGGTGTGAGTATCTAGCAATTATAATATTATGACGAAATATTAAAATGTGCCTCTCATACATGTATGCTCTTATTATAATTTATTATTATTACAATTTTAAGACTCTGCATAAAATAAGCTAGTGGTTAAGACTTCCTTCTATAATCTATTCGGGAGTCTTAACCACTATACCAGGTAGGTACGCACTTTTCGGAATTATGTACCTAAGTTATAAGCAATTAAATATCACTTGTTTTAACGGTGAAGGAAAACATCGTGAGGAAACCCGCATGTCAGAGAGTTTTCGATAATGTTCTCAAAGGAGTGTTAAGTCTGCCAATCTGCAATGGGCCAACGCGGTGGCAGATTATGGCAGATAGAGGAGAGCTCAGGTTATGTGGGACTCACTAAAACCCTCTCGGTGGCCATCCTTAGCGCATGTTATTAAGAAGTTCCGGGAACTCTTACTAATGTGCGCCGGTTCCTCTCTCGTGTGACGCCCAGTCAGCTCAATATTATAGTGAGGCATTGTAAATTGAACGACTATGGCAGTTGGGGCATTGGAAACAATGGCATGTAGCGACAATTATTACTATCGTAGACGCAGGACGTAAAGCGCAGTGTCCAATCCATCAGCCTGTATGCCTCCACTGCTGGGCAAAGGCCTCTTCAAGAGTGCGCCACCAAACACTGTTCTTCGCCTTGCTCATTCACCTGCTTTCTCTCCCTTTTCTCAGGTCATTGATCCAGCGGGCTGAAAGCCGTCCTACACTGCGCTTACACGTACTAGTAAGCGATCTCCACTCAAGAAGACCATTCTACGACAGACATGACCTGCCCAGAGGGGCAGAATAACAAAGCTTAACACAGAACTTAACATCATAAAAAATTCATAAGTTACAAATTGAAATTAATTAACCTTAATATGTGACAGTCATAGATTGAAACTGGGTTAAAAATTTATAGCAATGTAGGCGTTATGAAAGGCATAACCCTATATAGTCAGTCAACTTTTTACCTTTCCTTATATAATTCGCACTAATATTCGAGGTGGTAATCAGTAGGTAGATCAAGATCGTGTGAAGTAATCACTCATTTATGAACTTTGTATAAAATAACTTTTTAGTATGTCAGGTTCAATTATTAAATTAACGTAAAACTTCTAGAATAATAATTTTAGATCCAACTCAGCTGAGTAGCATTAAAAGAAGGAAGAAATATATTATTCTCGCCTAAAATTCTTTAGTGCTTGCAAATCAAAGTCTTCAAAAAATGCGTCTTGCTTGTGATGACATATTATATGGATAAGAGACATGGTTGTTAACTCAATAGGTAGTTAGCAAGGTAGGTAGGTAGTTAGGTATATCTCTGATACACTCTCATACACTCAGCGGGCGATGGAGAGAGCTATTGCTTTTAGTTTCCCTACGAATTATTATAATAATTGAAGGTAATTATGATCCTTCTTGAGAAAAAAGAGAGCCGGCTATAACTAAGCCCAATCATTTTGCTAGCTACGACAGCTGTAGGCAATTAGTGACTATATAAGATGGAATTTGAATCTTGCGGATTTCTGTTTACCTTGAAATTACTGAGAAAATGAGGTTTACAAATCATAGGGACCTCTAAGTACAACGCGCTTAATAGGTAGGTAATTCCCCACAAAAATCAAGTTCTATGAAGTCAAAATAAGTATGACACTGGAAAATGCTGGCCGTCGAGTTCTAAGCAAAAGTGAATTTAGGAGTTTTCAAATAATATTTATTAATAGGTGGCGCTGAAGAAATAAATTATACCTACAAATTTTTGGCTGGCAACTGTGCAACCCGGTCAACTCATTTTGCAGCAGCAAAATGCGTGTCAGACTATTATATCACCACATAAAAATCTGTAAATAAATGAAAAGAAATGATCTTTGCCTTTCATGGACAGATTCATTACAATTCTCTAAATTCAATGAACCTATTCTTCGAAATTAAGAAATAAAACAATGAATAGTCTAGGGTTTTTAAAAATATAAATCCGAGCGGATGCAGTCTTGGGTATCATCTATAGTGATATTGAATCTAATATTACTAGATGATACTCGAGTCTTATATTCCGATCAAAGCCTATAGGTAAAAGTTCGAAGGTCTAGGACCTCTAGGTACTTACCTAAGTATTTTTTTCATAAAATTAATATTCAATTCAAATCAAGTTACACTCGCATGTATAAATAGCTATCGGAAATATAAAACAACGGCATCGTTTGTGAGTTGTGACCTTCAGCGTAATTATGAAAACTAGTTTGATTCCATTTGCATAGCGCCCGGTTAATGACACGATGAGTCACTTAAATACGAGTTAAGGCTTGCGCACACACGCGGCAGTCTATAGGTAAATACATACAAAACTAATTTGAAAGCTGTAAATCGAAAAAGGTGAAAAACTATAATACCTATCTGTCTTTTAATCTTCATCATTATCATGATCAATCCATTGCCGGCCCACTATAGAGAACGGGTCCCCTCTCAAAATGAAAAGGATTTGGCAATAGTCCACCACGCGGATTGGCAGACTTCACACACCCTTGAGAACATAATGGAGAACTCAAAGGCGTGCAGGTTTCCCCACGATATTTTCCTTCACCGTTAAAGCAAGTGATATTTAATTGCATAAATAACTTTGAAATGTTAAAGGTGCGTGCCTGGGAGATTAGTCAACTACGCAGGAGATATCATAATGCATAAGCATGTGCGCAAACTGAAAATTTGGCACAGAGGTAATTAGCATTCTTGAGACAGACACAGAATACTTTTTCTCCTGGAAAAGGATTCTATGACCCTAAATCCACGCAGTGTAAGCCACGGATGGAAGAGGTTTTTTGTTTCGTAGTGTAGTATGAATAATGCCTTAACGCTTTTAGTTCGAAGGCTACGCCACAACAGCTATCGACTATCGTGGTTTACGCGTTCAAACAAAAAGATGCATTAAAAAGGATTTGTTTACATTCCAGACTGGTTTGTATTCGTGATACGTATTCTACAATATAGAGACTCTCTACATCTTTGCAAGCATATTTATGTGGAGTAAATTCTATTTGAATGCCATGGAAATGCATTATAGGTGGGCATATAAATCGTACATGACTAAAATTTAAACCGTTCTATGGGTTGATGTCATTGGTTGGTTAATAGTAACTTAATGAAAGTGGTTCATTCTATTCTCGTATCACGTGTGACGATTTATCTATCCATGTAATCGCAATGCCGGACAAATCTACCTAATTGAAGTAAGACGTGTTTCCTGATATTATATTATGTTGTAAACAATGAATGAAGCAATGTACTTACAACATGCATTCATGAGAGAGTGTGCAGATAATGCTTTTTTATAATTTTCCTTTATTTATTGGCATTTTATCAAATTACACATCTCTCTCACTCATCTCATCACTTGTCGTCGTGTCGTTGTCGTAGATACGACAACGATAGATGTCGTTGTCGTAGACACGACGACAAGTTTGTCATCGGTACTATAATGACACCTGTGGCCCTACCGCGGTTGTTTGACAGCTACAATGTCACTATCGCAATCATCTCTGATTGGTTAATGCTCGCTCACTATTGGCCACAATGCATTGTTGCAAGAAGAGTCGCACAAATTCAGCCAATCAGAACAATTGAGATTGTAATAATGATTGATGCAGGTTTTAGACAATCGCCCTACAGGTCTTCCAACGCTGCACTTTCTGATGTGGGGTCGCCATTCCAGCAATTTGGGACCATGCATCTATCGCTTTTTTGTACTATGTGGCCTACCCAGTGCCACTTCAGCTTTGCAACCCGCTGAGCTATGTCGGTTACTCTGGTTCTCCGTGGGTTCTCCTATACAGACCTGATCATTTCGGATTTGATCACGTTGTGATACCCCAAACATAGTTTTCTCCATCACCCGCTGAATAACTCTGAGCTTTTTTATGAACTACTATTTTGTAAACAAATAAGTTATTTCATAAAATTTATCGGCAACGTACTTATGTTACAAATAGATAACTGAATGAGACCCACGACTTTGTTTTTTAAAAGTCTCGTGGGATTTCCTGAACAAAAGTAACCTATGTCCATCGCCGGGATCCGGGATGCAAGCTATCTTTATTGTAACATTTTTATTAAAACAACAGCTATATATATATACACAGCATACGGACATGCAGACAGACGTTTTCGGATTCATAATATTAGTATGGGATTTCTTAAAACTTTTAAATTGAAATAAATACAATAAAACTCAGAGCCTCAATAGCTCAACCGGTATAGGAGTGGACTGAAAACCGAGAGGTCGACGGTTTAAACCTCGCCCGTTGCACTATTGTCGTACCTACTCCTAGCACAAGCTTGACGCTTAATTGGAGAGGAAAGGGGAATATTAGTCATTTAAAAAATGGCTAATATTCTTTTAAAAAAAAAAACTAATCTACTGGCTACGAACTGGCTGCATTTGCAGAAGTCCTTGCGTGTACCGCTTTCGGATCAATCAAAGCCAAAGGTTTGTATTTGAGTTTGACCATTTATATATTATATCCAACAAAGAATTTGTGTGACCTACTTCAAAAAGTTAACTTTTAATCCTAGCGAAACGTTTTTACTCCAAATATCGTTGAGCATTCAATCGAAATTAATATAGAGTTTTTGTAATGTTAATGGCATCTAGTGTAAGCGTTTAGAAAAGTGTTATTGCAAAGTATTAGTGCGGTGGGTACCGAACTATATCTAACAATTTGTTTAAATCTGATATATTAGTAAATCTAACCAATTTTAAGCTGCCATACATTTCACGTCCCTAACTGATTTTTTATAACACTAGCTTATTCCAGCGACTTAGTGACTTAGTGAGGGCGGGCCGCTAGTATAATATAATCCATACTAATATTATAAATGCGAAAGTGTGTCTGTTTGTCTGTCTGTCTGCTAGCCTTTCACGGCCCATCCGTTCAACCAATTTTGACGAAATTTGTTACAGATATAGCTTGCATCCCGGGGAAGGATATAGGCTACTTTTTATCCCGAAAAACCAAAGAGTTACCACGAGATTTTTAAAAACCTAAATCTACACGTACGAAGTTGCGGGTATCATCTAGTAATTAATAAAACAAAATAATTCTAAAACATTTAATTTAAATAACGATTAACATTAATATACCTTTAGTAATCCATAAAGCGCTCATGTAATAATATGTAAATTATTTTTGTACAACCGAGCTTAACATGTAGGTTTAAGTCACAATAAAGCAATTATTTAATAGACTGTACCATAAAGTTTAATTTATTCCGTATTCTATACTCACAAGTGTATAAATTTATGGTTCTTAGACCAATTCTTAGCTTGGCCAGAGTCACAAGATAGTTATGGATAAGTAGATAAATGGTTTTTACAAAAAAAACCTAAATGCATGAAATTGTGCAATCTGATTGTAACATTATAATTTATTATTTGAAACAAAATTGTTAAAATAATACTGTCATAAAATAATAAGTTAATAGGATAGGACCATATTAATAATATAATCATTATGGAAACAATTTTCGTCTTTTATAGGGAAACGAGGAAGGCTATACGACCTACCACTAAATATCAATCCGTCATGCTAAATTTTTAGTCTATGTGAAAAAATACAGGATGTAATGTAACTACAGTGGCTGATCACATGTATCGAAAAGCTAAAGGAGTACAATTTAATATTCTAACAAATTATGTTAAGAGTAGTTTTGAACCAACGTCAGAAGCTATACCATTAGTTTTCCTAAGCTGACTTAAAAGATAAATAAATCACATAAACTTTCTAGGAAAAACGTGTCAGCGACTTGATTTGCCCGACGCTTTAAATATTCTGGAGTTTTCAGTCGTATCATGATTTCATTGTCAGTTCGCGGAACAAGATCCTATGAGCTGTAGTGCCTCGCTTACGCATTTTAATGAAAAGCTACTTGTTTACCTTTTAAGTAAGTTAAGGAAAAAAATTATTATATTATATCTGGATATAATATAATAATTTTTTCCTTAACTGACATTGAAAATGGCTCCCAAAATTTGAATGTGGATCGCTGAGGATAAAGTATATTATCGAACATTATCCGATTGGTTTAACTTGTATGGTGTATGGATGAACTTTTACTTGTGAAATTTAGCGGTTGTAAACGCAATAATATGTGAGGTGTATCCTCCCTAAGTTCATCTATCTAGATTAGTGCGGCAGCGCCCACTAATACACAGTCACATAGTTTTGTTCGCGACACCGCAGGCGAGACCTTAGGTCTACCTATAGGGCATACTACAACCTCTATATAAACGCCAGGTATCTTAGAATTAGGCACATTTCAAGCCCTTAGTGCTCAGTGAACTCACGTCCCAATCTTAGAAATATTTTGAGAAAATGTTCGCAAAGGTATTTAATTTTACTGTCAAAGTGCTTTATGAACTAGGATTTAAAGTTAGATAGACATGGAAATCTACAAAAACTCTGAAATTACATGGAAATCTCTAAATTAATAATTTCGACCTCGGCTCAAATAGGGTACTGGATATGAATTTTAACCCCATTCTTTCGTGGGAAGGAATGGTTCTAGGTTCTCAAAAAAACTATACAGCAAAATTGGTACATTGAAATCACGAAAAGGAGTAGCATAAGATAAGAGAAAAGGAGTAGGAGAAGCTGTGGTGCTAGATGCAATGAGAGGCCATGAATATGCACCTTACTAAAATCTGAGTTTAATCGATACCCTGTGATATTTTAGTTGAATTTATGGATTATCAAGTAGCTTGGTAAACAGTTTGCAAACGAGTATATAAAAGGACATTGTGACTAATTCTATTGTACACGATCTCCAATCTAAACTAAATTGGCTAAAGCCTATCCTTTTCCGCAGCAAGCATTACTATTAGACCTGTCATTTTGGCTTAGTTTGGAGTTTGTGTATAACAGAATTAGCCATATTGTTTAATGGTTCATTGTCCATATGAAAATCCTGTCCAATTATTTTCTTCTCTATTACTCTCTGTCTATTACTGGCCTTTCATCAAAATAAGTTTTGAGGTTTAACTGTTAAAATGTAACTAACATACAGACAGACAAACAGACTTTTGCATTTATAACTTTAGCGTGAGCTTTTCGAGACTACCAGCTTAGCTGATTAGTGATTAAATTTCTAACGCCGTACATCGTCTTCATCGTTCTCGTCTCGATCGATATACATCCATGACCAATTGACCATCACATATATCACATATAGAATAGATGGACATATAGAATATCCCTGCAAGAGTAAGAATTTCTACAGAACACGATCTTGTGCCATTTGTATTCAGCTGCTCCTAGTGGCATCCTTGGGATCGTCTCTTTTCACCTATACTTCGCGACAGGTCGAGATGACAATCAGGGTACGGGATGCCCCACACACCTGCACGTCAACCGTGCTGTCCCGCACCGGCTTAGCGCGGAGGCTGTGCGGGGCGTCCCCACCCCGATTGCCATCTCATCTGCAAGATGTAGCAGTATACATGTTTAATCATTTAAGGGCTCACATAATATATTTATTTTCCAGGCGATCGTAGCGTGTGCTCTAGTAGTGGTAGCCCAGGGAGGACTTATCGCAAGTCCCCATGGTGCCATTTCGTCTCAGAGCATAGTATTGGGACACCCAGCTCCCGTCGCTCACGCCATTGCTCCAGCCTACGCCGCGCCTGCTCTAGCTGCTCCTGCGTTAGGATATGGACTAGGTAGAGTAAGCTTGTAATTTTAAATCATTGTGACTTTTTGCTAGTCATTTTGTTGTATGAAACACATTGTGCTCATTATCGGTGCGTCAAGCAAACAGCATCAATTTCTGGCAAACCCAGCTAGGTACTCATATACGTCTGCCTGTCCATCTCTGTGATGCACAGTTCGGAGTGACGTTCCTTGAGAAATTTGTCCCACGGCGCTGCGTGCCTCAGATAAGAGGAAATTTAAAATGACGTCTCCACCTCAGCTTTCCGTAGGTCCTTCATGCCTCTAAGATGTAACCGATTCATATAAACTTTCATTTCACTGACCAACTTCAAAATAAGTTAGCCCTTGACTACATCTTCACAGGGTAGTAAGTGAAGTTTGATGGAAGAGGACTCACTTTGAAGGTAGTTTATGAAACACTCGAAAACACGTCTTTGTCAGCGAGTGGTAGCTAATTACGACTGAAGCATCCTACGAGACCAGACCATAGGTAATTTAGAAATTAAAAATATCCCAATTGCCCCTGCTAGGAGTTAAGCCCTGGACCAAGCCCTTCCCAGCTAGTGAGATCGTCAAAGCTTATTATGGGCTTACTCGGGAATAACTTTCCCTCATCAGAGAACTACACATAAGTATGTATATGTAACTAACGTGTTGCGGCGATAGCCAAGTGATAAGATGTTTTAGCTGTTCGGGGAATGTGTTCGATCCCGAGCTGAATCGTGTTCTCAATAATGGGCCAGCGATGGGTTGATGATGAGCTGACTAACTAATAACTAACTTGATTGGTCATACATTCCAGGTCACGGTGCTATCGTCTCCCACGCGCCCGTGCTGCGCGCTCCGCTGGCGCACGCCGTTGCCCCTGTTGAGGTTTATGTAAGTATTTTTTTCATTCCACCCCTAAGTGGGTTGAATGGCGGTTTGAAATGTATTTTCGGATGAAGTCGCGAGCACAAGCTAGTACTCTAATACTTTGTTTTGTTTGCAGTCCCACCCCCGCTACCAGTTCAACTACGGTGTCGCTGACGGCCACACCGGCGACCAAAAGAGCCAGTGGGAATCTCGCGACGGTGACGTCGTAAAGGGACAGTACTCCCTCGTTGAGGCCGATGGTACCATCCGTACCGTCAACTACTCTGCTGATGACCACAATGGGTATGTGCTTTTAAATATTTTTTTGGTAATTTGTAAGAGCCAATTACAATCTCACATTATGCTAAGGTGATGATGTAGGAATGGTTGGAGGTCGCCATCATGATCAACCCATCGCCGGCTCACTACAGAGCACAGGGAGAGAGGAGACTCTCAGAGTGGGATAGGTTTTGTAGTCTACCACGCGATCCAAGTGCACATTGGCAGACATCACACACCTTTGAGAACATTATGGAGAACTCTCAGGCATGCAGGTTTCCTTACGATGTTTTTCTTCACCGCTAAAGCAAATAATATTTAATTACGTAAAACGCACATATAACTACGAAAAGTTAGAGGACGCGGATTAGGAGAGGTGGATTTTCTAGTAATTTTCTGCCATCATCTGTATAGATAGACAAAGCCACGGTAACTCCAATCGAGAAGAAAGGTGCTTAAGTTATAAACTTACACAATATGGACAAAATAGTGTTCAATGCAAGTCTAGCGATGAGGGCGCCTGAAAGCCACGTTGTCTTTCTTTCAAAAACCGTATACGCGTACCCGCGACTTCAGTGTAACGTCGTACCGTGCCGCTTCGATTTTATTTTGCTTTCATTTTTCTTTCTTTCAAACGAAGTTTACTCTCAACTACATAATATAATTCACATTAAAATCATAGTTCAGCTTTATGAACGCTAATGATGAACTCTATTAAAAAATTCTGTACTTGCAATCAAAGTCAAAGTTTCAATTAAGTACCTAGAAGAATTCTAATACCTCGCCACAAAATGGCATTTATCATACACACTTTGATATAAAAGTTCTATTGACCCGCTGCACTGATCCAATATTTTATCATCATTTGATTAACGTTTTTTTGCGTACAGTTTCAACGCGGTAGTAAGCAGACAAGGCCACGCCGCGCATCCCGCAGTCGCCGCCGTTGCGCATGCCCCCGTCGCGATCGCGGCACCCTTAGGCCACGGTGGCTACCTCCACGGCTAGACAACCCAACAACCACTATTTATTACCTATCTTTACTTAGGATAAGACAACGCGACAATGAACTTGAATGTTTCCTGGTAACGGATGGTTTAATGAGGCATAGCGTTTCATAATACGTATCCGATTGTGAAACACTGGGACGACGGCCCAAGACTACGAAATCAGTACCTCCTTTTACGGTGCTAACTTTTGTATTATAATTTCTTTTAGTTTGTAAGTCTTTTACCGTTTTCTTATTAAGTTAAGAGGATACTTTTTATGAAACGTTAAGAAAATGCCTGCTGGGTGCTGGGCGGAGGCTTCAGTTATGCTTATATTATGTAATATATCTTTTCTCAAATATTTAGTGTTTCATTTACTTATTTATAAAGTCATGTGAATGAAAGGAATAGGAATAAGTATCAACTAATACTTATAAGCTTGTTTTAATTTTAATTCATATGAAAACTTTTTAACATAACCCTAAAGCGACGAAAAATGAAACTGAAATGCGAAAATAAACCTTTTATTGATATTACAAAAAATAAAAAAACTGAAGACAGTAACAAAGGGTGACCTTATCAATACAGTGAAAGCTTTTTAACTCCAAAAATCCAAAAATAATGTAACTAATTTTGATTCGGCGCCCGACAAAACAAGCAAATTCAAAAGCAAACGCAAAGCGTAAAATATGAATGATCTTCGTTATCCGATTTCAGAACAAATTCTGTTGAAAGTTGGCATGCCCTATTTACCTGTGCTTAGGAGTAATTTTATTTTAAAAATTAAATGGAACCCAGGGATCATCCTATCAAATAAAAAAAGTATCGTCAAATTGGACTACTCTGTAAAAAGTTATGCGTGATCAATGATCATCTTACATTAAAATAAATATTAAATATACAAACACCTCCATTTATTCGTCGGTTGAAGAATTGGTCAAGTAACTATGTTCTTCCTACCTAATAACTGAAATATTCACTGCGTATACATGGTTTATATAGCATACATGTCAAATGTATGACCAAAATAATATGTATATTAAGCCATTTAAAGCAGTGTGCAATTTTATTACTTACTTTTATAGAATTCCAAAACTTTTTTAATATTATGCAATAAGAAATATCATGCATTACACACCAGTTTTCTGCCCTACTTATTATTAAAATTCGTCATTTTAAAACGAGATTTTTAACCATATAAAAAGGACCGTTTTATTTGACTCAATATCATTCGTTTACGAAGTTCACTTTAGTTAGCGTAAAAATGATATCTAAGGTACGTATCCATTGAATACTCGTAGCTTGTCAACTAGTTTCATTTTTTAATCTTACAAAAACTATCTAAAAGTTGAACATTGAACTTGTGGTTTTCGAAACTATATTTGAAGTGAATCATGTAACTTTACCACAAATAAAGTCAGATTCTTTATCTATTAGTGGTAGATGCATCCGACTATTCGAAAGTACTTGTAAAAGTTTATTTGAATAAAAAAGATTTTTTTTTTAAATTTATTACTACAATAAGTGTTAACTCATTTTCTTTTTTGATTTTAGGCTATCTTCTTTTCAACTGCACTCCTATTAGTGAGTGCACAACACTATGAACAAGGAAATTATGGTCACGCAACGTCTTCACAATCTATAATCCGTCACGACGTTGCACATAATCAACATGGATACAACGTTCAGCCAGCATACCATCAACCCATTGCGATTCACTCCGCCCCGGTTATAGCCCATACTCAATATGTTGCCCCTGTACATCATGTCACCCCTCTAACTCATCACGTTTCCCCAATCACTTATAACGTTGCTCCTGCTCATCGCTATGCGACTGTTGCACATGTTGCACCAGTCACACATAATATTGCACCTCTTTCTCATTACGTGAGACCTATTGCTCAACATCACATTTCACCCGTAACGTATCATGCTAGTCCCATAATTCACCAAGCTCCTGCAATCCGTCGTGTATCCAGCTACGCCACTCCAGCCATAACTTTGCAACATTCCAACCATTATAATCAGCATCAATATGCCCATGGCCATCAGGACTACTACGTAAGTATTTATTGCCTAATAAGTAGTTTAAAATATTTTAATGAAAATTAAGTTTCAATCTTTTGTACAAATCCAAATATATATTCTCATCAGACAATTAGTGTTTAGGTAACTTATTAATTAATACTTATTTTTTTATTTAAATCTCTAAATAGTAGTAATTACCGCCACTGTGCTAAAAAAAAAGTTTAACTGAGGCCAAAAGCGAAGTTTTAATTTTTTTTTTATCAGTCAGTTTATCAGAAATCCGTCAGTTTAAAATAAACATAATCAAACGCTTGTTTAAGTTTTGTAAGGATGTATGGGTTTTTGTGGTAGTCCCCTTATTATATTTTGTAACATTAGAGGAAAAATCAAGGCCTTCTTGGCGGTTACCATTTAACCAAGGTGTTTTGATAATATACTCTTTCAGTAAATAAATAATGAAATCTAAATCTTCTTATAGGCTCACCCAAAATACGAGTTTGAGTACAGCGTACAAGACACGCACACTGGTGACATAAAGTCGCAGCACGAAGCTCGCGATGGCGACCATGTGAGCGGCTTCTACAGTCTGCATGAACCTGATGGTTCCGTACGCACTGTACACTACAACGCTGATGGACACAATGGGTAAAGGATCTTCATCTTCAGATAGTGATTACGCCATCCCCCTCCTATTCTGGAGGTCGGGGGTTTGATTCCAGGCATGCACCTTTAACTTTTTGGAGTTATACAAATATTGGTGAAGGAAAACAATGTTTTATTGGGCAAGGAAAACATCGTGAAATCTGCCAATCTGCACTTGGTGGACTACAGCCAAACTCTTCTCATACTGAGAGGAGACCCGTGCTCTGTAATGAGCCGGCTATGGATTGGTCTGATGATGATGATAAATACATTTTTATCTATTTTTTTGTGAAGCAAATATTGATTGATAGGTGCTGGGTTTTTCTAACGTCTTTTTGTTTTGTTTTTCAGATTCAATGCTCAAGTTGAACATACCGGTCACTCATCACACGCCCAGCCAGCCACGCATCACGCCCCACAGTATGCTCTTGCCCATCACCATTAGGATCCACCACCAACAGGAGGATTAATAAAACATGAACAGAATGAAGCGGCAGAACACGTAAAACCTCATCGTCATCTTCACTGTCATCATTACTTTCTGTCATATAAATAAGATATATTAGTGCAACAAATTTAATAAATCTAGTCCAATTATACACTTGTCTTTTCACTTTCACCCATCATGAGTCATGACTCATGAGATACTTAGGTCGTAATTAGTGTGAGTGTTAGTCGATACCTACTCACTAATATTATAAGTCCGTTTGTTTTTGTTATTTTTAATACCTAATTTCTTAATAAAGCCTAACTAAAATATATTAGCATAATATACAGAAAAATAAAGGAAGGCTTTTTAAAAAGAGTTGAGTGGGTGTTCAGTACAATATGCTTGAACCCGTGATCGAGCTTGATGTAGCATACTTGTGACACAAGTTGACTTTCATGAAATAAGGTTATTTTTATTGAATTGTATTTTAAAATATATTCAGGTACAATAGTAATTAATAACCTATTAGACTTTAATTGATCTATGTAATATGTTGGATAGAGTCATAGATAATGCATATTATATATGAGCAACTGAAACTAGTTAAGTTATCAGTTAAAAAAAAATGACTGCATACCTCCACACCACAAATCTATCGCAGAATGAGAACGAATAGAATTGATCTTAGCCCACAAATTAACTTCCTGTATTTTAGTACTAGGCTATCACGGCTTTTTTTGAAGTATCCCAAAGTGTATCTGTATATCTGCCTGTCTGCTAGCTTTTCACGTCCACCCATTTAACCGATTATGACGAAATTTAATACAAAGATAGCTCGCATCAGTATGCGAAACCCTTTGATTTCCCTGGAAATATGCCCTTCCCCAGTGGGAAGGGCATATTTCCAGGAAAATCAAAGAGTTTCCCATGAGATTTTGTAAAAACCTAAATCTACATGTATGAAGTTGACATCATTTACTTGGTGCAGCGATAGTTTGCATCCTGGATGTGGACAAAGACTACTTTTTATCCCACAGACAATCAAAGAGGTCCACGGAATCTTTTAAAAATCCATTTAGGTTCCAATCCTGTGGATTGGTTGCAGAAGGTTGTATTTCTACGCGGACTAAGTCGCGAACATCATTTGTATAAACGAATATGGTTCTACACTTTGTAAAGAAATATTTAACTTATATAAATCAATATCGTAAATGAGTAAATTGACATAATATCCCTTTTTCTTATCAACACTCGACTATCAGTAGAGTCTGTTTTCCAAACTTGTGGTAAAGTCTTAGGGTGAGATCTGTAGAGCGCACTCTGATTTAGAAGTTAAAACGAGACAGAGCTATATCTCTCACATAAATCTGTCTCGTTTTAACTCTGACTTAAGTCTAACTTAAGTCTGAGCAAAATCAAAGAGCGCTCTTTAAATTTCAACCTTAATCTGCTTCTAAGGCGCCATCTCCACGGATGAGAGAATCGCGGCGATAGTCTCGCCGTGCCACCAACAGATACAACTCTTATAGAACAATTTCCTCAGGGCGATACTATCAGATACTCTTACCGATGATAGTAGGTTGGACTCGACTCGTTGTGATTCCCTCACCCGTGGGCCATGGAGATGGCGCTTTATTGTCCAGTTGGCCTATATCAAATAAAACTGTTTTAATCAAAATTTTATCACAGTTGCAAGGCTCGACTTCTTATTTATCCGCTAAATAAAATTCGCTGTATTTTTTGATCTTGTGTATTCAACAATTACAAAATTATTATTAGGTATGGACTTTTAGTACCAATTATGGCGGTTCAATAGAATAAATTGCAGTATTGCAAGTACCTAGTTAAATAGTTAATTTAGACAAATAATGATTTGCTATGTTTCACCGAAAGCGAACTTTAGTACTTACAGTCATAAGTGCGAAAGTCACTTTCGTCCGTTTTGTTAATAATAATATTCATTAAAATCTATATATAAAAATGAATCGCTGAATGTGTTGCTGATCTCGAGAACAGCTGAACCGATTTTGCTAATTCTTTTTTCATAATATTCCTTGAAGTACGAGGATGGTTCTTATGGAGAGAAAAATTTAAAAAGAACCCTGAAAAAGAATCGACTGTTAGGCGGTACGAAGTTCGCCGGGGCAGCTAGTATCATTATAAAATATTAGATCATTAAAATTTGGTACATAGATAGCTTGCATCACGGGGAAGGATACAAATTAATTACTATCCCGAAAAACCAAAGAGTTCCCACAGGATTTAAACAAACGTAATTCTACTTAGATGAAGTCACGGATAGGTTGCATCCTGGGGACGGACAGCCTTTTTTCCTGATACACGGTTAACACACCGATGCATTGCGTGCTGCGGTAATGTAACGTCAACGCCTTTAATTCAAAGGCATAAAGTTGTTAATAGCTTCGCTACCACACGCGAGTACGTTGGTATGCTAAAGGCGAAAGCTTCAGGCAAAAATTTCACCCATACAACGCGCGATAGGTTCAATTAGGTATTAAGCTTACATAATTTGCAAGTGTAACAATCCGAATTTCTTAAACTTGTTTTCAGATAACAATTTCGAGTATGAGATCCAGTTTAATACGTAACATATCCACTATTGAGACATACCAGGGCATAGTGATTTTTAATATAAAAGGCCCCACTGGTTTTGAATATGTATCATTCGCTTACGAAGTTCAACCCTAAAAATACCAATATGATATCTAAGGTAAGTTAATTATATATTTAAATAGCTTATCTATTCATTATTGAAAAAGTACCCTCGGGAATAATATACCTAGCTATCAATCAGTGAGAGAATTTTCAGAATCGGATCATCACATTTCCGGAGACTACCCCCTTTATTTAAACTTACAAACTATATCTCTTTATAGTATTAGTGTAGATAACAAAGGAGCTTGATAAAGAACTATCATACAGTGAATTATAAGCAATCAAAACCATTTTTTGTTTTCTTTCTAACACAAAGTAAAATACTAAGCATTTTGAAATAAATCTAATTTATTTTCCTCTCCACAGTTCACCGTTTTCGCCGCTGTGCTGATGGCAGCCAGTGCGCAACATTACCAACACCAACAAGGCGGCCACGCAACATCTTCTCAATCCATCATCCGTCATGATGTTTCCCACAACCAACAAGGATACGGTCATGCACCAGTGGCCATACACGCTGCCCCTATTGTTCACCAGGCCCCTATTGTCCATCAAGCTCACCATGTCCCAGTTATCCAGCACGTAGCCCACGCCGCCCCTCTTCAATATAACCAACATGGACACGGCCAAGGTGGACATGGACATGTGGACTACTACGTAAGTATTAAACTTACCTACTACATACAAGAAGTATGAAGCAATATATTGATTTCGTTATTGTTTTTCCTAATTAAATTTTCGGGGAAGATGAGCAAAAATATGATTTAGTATCATACCATTTAGTATACAACCATTTAAACGTCTAAAAATTCCATATTAGAAAATCTATCAAAATGAGCAAAATGGGTCTATTCAAATAATTGTATCCCATGTTTTGTGAATAAAAGTGAAATGGACATAAACCGTAATGAGAAACGGAATCAAAAATTAACTAAATTATAGCAAACGGTAATAAAAGAAACGACGTCAATGAAATAGCTGGTGTAAAGATAGACAATTGTAGCAGACTTTGAAAAAGGCCAACTTGATTCTCATGATGTTAGTCAAATTGATTTTTTTCATAGTCTACAACCAGTTAATAAGTAATAACAGAGTCTAAGACCTGAAATTCCTATGGTATAACACAAGCTGTAAAAAATCCTTTAAATGTATACTTTTTTTCAGGCTCACCCCAAATACGAGTTCGAATACAACGTACAAGACACACACACTGGTGACATCAAGTCACAGCACGAAGCTCGCGACGGTGACCACGTGACCGGTTCCTACAGTCTGCACCAGCCTGACGGTTCCGTACGCACCGTACACTACAACGCTGATGGACACAATGGGTAAGGAAAGACTTTAAGAACTTGGCTTTGACAAGCTAGCCGTATGTCTTGATCTTCAGATTTACTCTCGGTAGGATCATAAGGGAGCTGCTAGACTTAGACAGCGTGGTAATCCCAACAAAAGACCTATGTCTAGCAGTTATAGGCGTCTATCGGTTGTTGTTGATGGTGATCATAAGATACTTATTGTACAGTTATTAACAAAACCAAGAACAACGTATCAAATAAATAAGCACTGGAAGAAAAGTGTAGTTCAAAATACACTGATCCCAAACTATTGAGTTGGTAATTCATTAAAATCTTCTTCATCGTGGTCCTCGTATCTAGGACGTGACGATAGTAACACAGGATGATAATATCATAATATAATTTGTAGCTCCTAAAAATTGCAATACATAGATCTGTGTGGAAGCATTTAAACTGCAGAGCGCCGCTACGTATTATAGATGTGTTTGGCAGTTTGACATGCTTTATAAATCATGACACATACAAAGTTATAGCAGTACGCGGCAGAAAGTAATACACATCTACAATCAGAAGGAGATAGCAAATTTGTAGAGCGGACCCTGTCATTGAGCCCGACAAAACGTCATATAGGTATAGGTGACAGAGACAACGCTCTACAAAGTTGAAATGTCATTCTAAAGGCCGATGTACTTTATGTCGCGTACTGTACAACATGCGTTGATTTCCTTCTGTGATACTACCATCGTGCATATTTCACAATATTGCATATTTTATATGCTCAGGGTTTTAAAAAAATCCCAGAAGCATTTGAACTATTGCTTACAACACGAAAAATAATATCACTAAAATGTACTTTTCAGATTTAACGCGCAAGTGGAAAACTCAGCCCCATCGACCCACGCCCAGCCCGCACCAGTTCATTATGCTCCAGTACATAGTTACCAACCTCATCATTAAAACTTGATATCATATTGTTTTTATAGTAGTTTATAGTTGATTTTATTATAAGAAAAATGTTTTACAAAATAAATCTAGTCGAAGTGTATTTTTTTTACTTTTATTTCGTTACTTATCTTCTCTATAATGTAAAAATGAATCACTAAATGTGTTGGTCATCGCAAATCTCGAGAACAGCTGAACCGATTTCGCTAATTCTTTATAATATTCTTTTTATAATATTCCTTGAAGTAAGACGATGGTTCTTACGGAGATAATTTTTTTTTTAAATTTGAATCCACTGCTAGGCGGAACGAAGTTCGCCAGGGCAGCTAGTTTTGAATACAGATTTAAAAGTCAACTTTTGAAAAAGAAAAGTGTGAAATACATTACTAGCTACCATAATATACATACGTTTGTGATTACATAAATAAGTTAAAATTCTAAGAAAGTCTATTTTCATAGCCAAGCAGAGACAAGAGTACTACTTACTCTTTAACTTGAACTGGACTACATACTCAATAGGTACATAATATAATAATTTGCGTGGATATTTCGAATTGGATAGAATAGAAGCAGTCTTGAGTTACTACCTACTGAAATTTTTGGGTAGATACTAGAGAGATACCTACTTAAGCTACTTTAAAACTCAATAAGTACCTATTCTATTTCATACTAGGAGAAGGAATCAATCATAGCAAACTAAAACAAAAAGAGATGGACAAAAATTTTATGGAGGCGTGCCCCAGAACATACAGAGATGATAATATATTATGTGCCATTTAATAAATGTACAGAGATTACATATCTGCCATTTAATAGTAAAAATCTTCTATTTTAAGAAGAAAAAAGTCGCATGTTGTTTTGCAGTCGTGGCATTATGTTCATGATAGGCATAGTTCAGCGTGGGGCAAATTTTGTCCATCTCGTTTGTGATAACTTTGTATCATGAACAAAATAAAATTATTACCACATATATTACAGAACTCCACAGGCAAAGCTTATACATTCATATTCCAGAAAGTGAAAACTAATTCGGACGCTTGTATGTATGTGCGACACTACTGAGCGTAGCGGTATATCCGACATTTATCTTGAGATACTGGCGCGGTGTTTACGCACTCGTAGGTGCCGATGACACCTTCGAGCATGCTTTAAAATACGGCAGCCTATTACCTTGGTGGACTATTATTGTTCAGGAGTAGATAGGCCGGAATGCACGAGGTCGCTCATCGAGGAATAAATTTTACTATTAGCACTAGTAGGCGTAATAAATAATAATTGATATTTTCAGCACACTAAAACCATTAATATGAGTACGAAAGAGTAACATAACATAAATAAACAATTAGGTATTTATATACTAGCTGATCTTTTGTACTACTTTTGATTTTGATGAGAATTTGATATACCTATACAGGTTGTAGTTAAAACGCTAGCGAAAACGAAGATATAGTACGCGACGGGTTGAGATAACAATCAGGGTAAGTGCGCCCCGCACAGCCACACAGCCTCCGTACTAACCCGGTGTGGGATAGCGTGGGTGACGTGCGGGTGTGTGGAGCGTCCTCACGCATCATACCCCGATTGACATCTCGACCTGTCGCGTACTATAGGTGAAAGTACTGATAAGATACCACAAAAAAGTGAAAAGTAATCCTGTATTTTTAAGTTCGCAATCTTAGTTCGCAATTTATTGCAAGTAAAACATCTGACTGACACTAGAGGTCAACGAATGTTGCATAGGTAGGTCACAGGTGCCGCGGGGTCAATGCCGCGTCATAGGGGAGGGAGTAATAAATGACGACTCACAAGACTCGTCCGAAGGGTATAAGTTCACAGTCAAGGGCTAAATAATAATTTCTTTGTCATCAAATAAAAAAACAGTAAGAATTGTATGATTAAAAACTGAAAATGCGCGAGATAAATTCAATAGCGTCAGATCTCACCAGAGGTTTTCTGTTCATTAATTTTACGGCACACTTGATGCTGGTGATGTCAATTGCATTTTCAGAACTGAAAATACGTATGATGCTTATAAGTTTTTCAGTAGGTTTGTTTTAGTCAGCATAGAGAGAGCTTTCAGCTTTCAGATGAGAGCTTCCTCAGCATAATTATGTTGACTTCTACAGTTACAGTTTTCTGCAGTTGTTTTCTACAGTTGTGTCTAATTACTGGCAGCTTAGACATTAAATTCGAGATATTTGATGGCCGCTCAGGCATCTGAACAGAAGGATTTGAACGTTTCATAGCTGCCATTGAGAATATTGAGCTTGTATTTAGACGACGGCTGCTAGAAAAGCTAGCCGCTCAGGTGACACTATTTTACTATTAAATAGAATCAAAATATTATGTCAGTAATAGAATAGGGTTTTGGACTGTAGTAATAAAATATATATATATAGTATAGCCCCCAAGGGGGGAGAGTGAGCATAAGGGACAAGGAAGAGACAAAAATAATTTGTAGGGAGTCAAGAAGGCGCCCCGGGAAAATCCCAAGAGCAAGTACCGAACGGGCGCCCTCCCGCGATTCGGCCCATATAACCGAGAGGTTGGTGGGGCCATGGGAGGTGGAGGGTTGTCCCAGTGTAGTAATAAAATGATGTGTTTTTTTGTATAGTGGTAGTTTCTGGGGCTAGAATTCATTATTAAAGAGTAAAAAATTAAATTAGGAGAGTAATTAAAAAATCATGATTTTTATTTATATTTAACATAATTATAAAAAGCGAATAATGACGTCACAATGCGTAAACGACAAATATTTTTCAATTTTTTAACATGAAAAATACTTTCCAGTAGAAATTACACTATTTTTAAGTTGAAAAAATTTAAAAATATTTGTCGTTTATGCATTGTGACGTCATTATTCACTTTCCGTATAGTATGACGTTAAAAATTAATTATGTTAAAAATAAATAAAAATGATTTGATGATGATGAAAGATGATCATGATTTTTTTAATTTATTCTCTTTAATAATGACTAGCTTGTGCTCGCAACTTTGTCCGCGTGGACCTCACAAATTTCAAACCCCTGTTTCACCACCTTAGGGGTTGAATTTTCAAAAATCCTTTCTTAGCGGATGCCTACGTCATAATAGCTATCTGCATGCCAAATTTCAGCCCGATCCGTCCAGTGGTTTGAGCTGTGCGTTGATAGACCAGTCAGTCAGTCAGTCAGTCAGTCAGTCAGTCACCTTTTCCTTTTATATATTTAGATTTCTAGCCCCGTAAACTACCGCTATACAAAAAATCACATCACTTTTTTACTACAGTCCAAGACCCTATTAAATTATGTATTAAATAAATGTAATATGCTTTGTTGTACACCAGTTAGTTAGAACTTAGTAACTAGCCCGAATAATATAAAAAAATTAAATGTAACAGTAAATTGTTGTTAATTTATTCTTTATTAGCGTTTGGGTGGCGCGTCAGTGGATAAACTTGTAATTTATTCAGGTTCATAGACATAAATGCGATCCGAGAAAGTTTATCAAGCTGAGTAAAAGCAAGTTAAGAATATTCAACTTTATGCAAGGGTTTGGCCTTCATTTTTCACCTGATCACTTTTACGTAATTAAAACAATTGCAACTTAAAAAACTCGTTTAAATTTTACACCCTTAATAGCTTCAACCAAGAACTTTTTGGTATAAAAGCCCGAGATTTTGAGAAGTACTTATCTTTCGTTTACGAAGTTCATTACATCCCACACATATCAACATGATCGCTAAAGTAAGTGAATATTATAAAAAATACTCCACAGAGAACCACGTTTGGTTTACCAAGTAAAAGATATAACAGTGACGCAGTAAAGACATGATAACTCCCTATCTACTGTAAATTTAAAAGATGATTCCGCAAAGAAAGATCAATGATCTAAAGATTTTTAAATACATATCAAAAATTGCGTGACCGGCAGGAATCGAACCTGCATCTTCAGGGTTCGCGCACGATGCCTTGACCACTCGGCCACGGTTTCGCTTACTGCCAGTGACGAAATTTGTGAAAAAAACTATCATCCGTTTACTTGCTAATAAAATGTTAGGTAAATAATAATTAAACCTTTTCGTTACAGATCCTCGCCTTCACAACCCTGCTGATGGTAGTCAGCGGGCAGCACTACGCACATGCACCGCACGGACATGCCACATCGTCTCAGTCCATCGTTCGCCACGACATCTCCCATAACCAACACGGATACAACCAGATCCACTCAGTGCACGCTGCCCCTATTGCCTATCATCAGGCTCCAATCGTCCACTCAGCTCCCATCATCCACTCTGCTCCAATCGTCCACTCAGCCCCCATTGTCCACGCCGCCCCATTGTATCAAAATCATCACGGATACTCTCATGGACATGAAGAGTATGTAAGTATCATCATCATGATGATCAATCCATCGCCGGCTCACTACTGAGCACAGGTATTCTTTCAGAATGAGAAGGTTTTGGCAATGTAGTTTTCCACGCGAGCCAAGTGCGGATTAGCAGACTTAAAGCAACTTTGATAACGTTGAGGAGAATTTTCAGGCATGCAGGTTTCCTCATGCATTGTTCACATCACAGTAGAGAATCGAATTTTCTAATGAGTTGTAATAAACTATAAAATTTTTTTTGTTGCAGGCTCACCCCAAATACGAGTTTGAGTACAGCGTAGCTGACACACACACCGGTGACATCAAGTCGCAGCACGAGGCCCGTGACGGCGACCACGTGACCGGCTCCTACAGTTTACATGAAGCCGACGGCACCGTCCGTACCGTTCATTACAGTGCTGATGATCACAATGGGTAAGACAATCTGTATAGTACCAGAAAATCAGCGTTGGAACACCTGTCATATCAGACTTAAGCGTCGTAGTAGCCACGCAGCACCAATCTCACGTCTGAGGAGCTCTGAACTTGTTTTACTTAACACTACAGACTTTCCAATATGAGTGATTTCTAGCAAAAGATACCGGATATATAATATCACGGAAATAATTTTTACACATCAAATTTTTGCAAAGAATATTAATTGATCGCTTAACTTCAATGGTTAGAAAAATACGTCATAACATATTTTTTCTCTGAACTATAATTCAATTTTGAATTAATATATCGTTATTTTGTTTCAGCTTCAACGCCCAAGTGGAACGTTCTGGACACGCACAGCACGTCCAACCAGCACCTCAACATCAACCTCATTATGTCCTAGCTCATCATTAGAATTATAACCAATCCTCTAAAATAGTTCATATCATCCACATAGCATCAATGCAAAAGTAACTCTCCTCTTACTCCACAAACAGGTAGAAGCTTTTGACTTGATTTGCTATATCCTATGGTTCCTTCTGTAAAGTAATAATTATGTTATCTAGTCTAATATTCAAGTAGCGATCTACTTCTATGTGCAAATAAATAAACGAATTTCCTATATATTTCGTATCTTACTACAAAAGACATCCCGTGTTTACTTCGTCTCCTTTAACAGCTGCTATAGAACATAACTCACAGCTTTTATATGTAAAGAAGACTATGTGTTAGGTATTACATATAATTGATCTGATTACTTTCACACTCATGTGCAAGCGGCCTTGCGACTTTTTGATTAGTACCTACTTGACTTTTTTGTTTATTTTTAAAATACTACAAGTTAATTGCAGCTACTTTCTATAAGCTTCATGGCTTAAATCGTCCTAGAATTGCAAAAAAGGCAAATTACAGTAATGGGTCTGTAATAGGATATGTGATGTGATTACCTAAGTTTTAAGACCCCATGTAAATAATATACATACACCTACCATATTTGAGTAAAATAAATAAATGATTATGATTATTATGATTATACCTACAGATTTTCGATGGAACGCTTATATGGGACTCTATATATTAAATAGCTATATATTAAAGCCCTTACACGTGTAAATTCATTAAACAATATCTAAATATATAAAAGGAAAAGATGACTGACTGACTGGCTGACTGACTGATCTTTCAACGCACAGCTCAAACTACTGATAGCTGTTATGACTAAGGCATCCGCTAAGAAAGGATTTTTGAAAATCCAATCCCTAAGGGGGTTAAATAGAGGTTTGAAATTTGTGTAGTCCACGCGGACGAAGTCGCGAGCATAAGCTAGTCATAATATAAACTTAAGATAGTGGACATGGTACTCTGGGAAATAGATAAAAAAATTCTGTGACCAATTTCTGTATTCAATGATTGTTATCTTCATACTTTACTAATATTATAAAGGCAAAAGTTTGTATGAGCGGATATATGTGTGTGTTAATGTTTGTTACTCTTTCACGCAGAAACTACTGGATGGATTTGGCAGAAATTTGGAATTGATATATATTATACTCAGAATTAACACAAACTACTTTTTATGCTGGAAAATCAAAGAGATTTTCAAAAAACATATATATTCACAAGACCGCAGTCGCGGGCATCAGCTAGTTGAAAATAAACATTATTAAATGACCTTTCTTTGTGAAACAATGAGTGCATTTATACATACGTTTTGTTATATCAACCAATAGAAAAACAATTTCAATAATTATGTATTATTGCTTACTTTTTAAGCGTCGGTAAAATATTCTCATATTTTTACATACTCGTACGTTACGTATCACAGACCCTTATGTGTCGGTATAGCGACGACAATAAGAATGGCGATTCTATACAAATCATTTTATTTCATGAGCTTTTTGCCTCTTACGAGTATATTCTGTTGGTGATATCGGCAAGGCGTATAGTTCGTTCGAATCCAGAAAGCCGAGAAGCATTCTTCCAACGTACCAGTGAAGAGTGCTACGTATCAAATTTTTATTGCCAAACTTCCAAGACTTGATCCAATTAATATAATGAACTAGCTGAACCGCCCCGGCTTCGCTCGGGTGGAGTTTAGAAAATTGAGGGGGAGGTTGAATTCTAATTCTCTCCGTACGAACCATCTTCGTACTTCAAGTAATACTATAAAAAAAGAATTAGCGAAATCGGGTCAGCTGTTCTCGAGATTTGCGATGCGCAACACATTTAGTGATTCATTTTTATATTACAGAGAAGATGAGACAAAACAAAAGTTTTAAGATTATATTGATTACATCAGCAACGTCATCAACATTATACAATTGATGACTAGTGACAAAGTTGCGTGAAAGATCTGTGCGTGAAAGCGTGGAAGCAACTGGTTGAGTTTTCAGTTGTCCTCAAGATAAAATTCAAAATTCTCTATTGGCAGAAACATCCTTTACATGTTGTTTAGAAGCAGGCGTTACTTTGCGGAAGACCATGATATACAATGAACCAAAGGCTTAATTTGTATGGTGCAACATGCAGCATCCGAAATGCACCTCCCGCCCTCCCACTGCTAAACATGCCGGAAAAAGCAGCCACCAGGCAAGCAATACGCACCACCACCACGCAGCACCACACAAATCCCAAAACACACTCGACGCACGTTTCGCCCCGACACCGTCAACATCTCCTGAGGATATTTCACTATAATATAATAAGCCCATTGACCCATTAACTACCAATAAACCCATTGACTACCTGTCTACCTAAACTGAGCATACGCTTGTTTTCAGCATCTGATTTCTTAACAGAATCGAGACGCTCAGGGGCAGCTGAGGCGTCTGAGTGCAACTCATTGAACATTTCATAGCTGCCGTTAAAAAGTGTAAGCTTTTATTTAGACGCTATGACTGCTAGAAAGGCTAGATGTTCAGGCAATATAGTAGTTTTAGTAGTCTGTAGCAGTGATTTAGGCTGAGATCTCCAATAGGTGCCAAGCCTAAATTAATATTTCACACCATTTAATGAAATGAAGGAATGAATGAAATAAAATACTCTTTATTGTATACTTACACAAAAAACTTAGTAGGTACCTAGTGTCAATAATATAAAGAATACCTTTAGTCTTAATATATAAAATGATTGATTTGATAGATCAGTCGACTGACTGATCTATCAACGCACAGCTTAAACCACTGGACGGATCGGGCTGTTATTTGGCATGCAGATAGTTATTATGACGTAGGCATCCGCTAAGAAAGGGTTTTCAAAAATTCAACCTCTAAGGGGGTGAAATAGGGGTTTGAAATTTGTGTAGTTCACGCGGACGAAGTCGACCAAAATAGACCAAAATATAATTTGAGAAAGTTTATCAAGCCGAGTAAAAGTATGTTCAGTACATTCAACTTTCAAGGGTTTGGCCTTCAGTTTTCACCTGTTCAAGTGATAACTTTTACGTAACAAAAACAATCGCAACTGAAAAAACTCGTTCTAAAG
This sequence comes from Maniola hyperantus, assembly GCF_902806685.2. Classification (NCBI taxonomy): domain Eukaryota; kingdom Metazoa; phylum Arthropoda; class Insecta; order Lepidoptera; family Nymphalidae; genus Maniola; species Maniola hyperantus. Next base: position 5,798,357 of record NC_048540.1, read on the forward strand.
TTACACCCTCAATAACTTCAAACAAGAACTTTTTGATATAAAAGCCCGAGAACTTCAGAAATACTTATCTTTCGTTTACGAAGTTCATTACATCCCACACATATCAACATGATCGCTAAAGTAAGTGAACTTAAGTAGAAAAATTTTAAAATACTCCACATAAAATCAGATTGAGTTTACCTGAGTAATAAAGTGAAGCAATTGAGACATGAAGTGAGACTAAATAGGAGATTCTCTTACTGCTGCTGATAAGATTATTGGAGTTTTAAAAGATTTCAAAAATCAATCGGTTAAACTGAGCAGGATTCCTATTATGAGAACCGCTACTAGAGCAGCACTATACATATTTCAGCAGTTAGAATAAATTAATGATGTTTTACCTGTAGTTAACAGTCTTGCTTTGATATATTTTGTTTTCACCGCCAGTTACAATATTGTGACCTTCAAAAGAAGCGTGAATAGGCACCATCTTACTAATTGGCGTGATAGCAGTCAAGCACTATTAAAATAGTTTGAAAAAGACTGTCATCCCTTTACTAACTAATAAAATGTTTTGCATGTTAATTGAAACCCTTTCGGTACAGATCCTCGCCTTCACAACCCTGCTGATGGCAGTCAGCGGGCAGCACTACGCACATGCACCGCACGGACATGCCACATCGTCTCAGTCCATCGTTCGCCACGACATCTCCCATAACCAACACGGATACAACCAGATCCAGTCAGTGCACGCTGCCCCTATTGCCTATCATCAGGCTCCAATCATCCACTCTGCTCCAATCGTCCACTCAGCTCCCATTGTCCACGCCGCCCCATTGTATCAAAATCATCACGGATACTCTCATGGACATGAAGAGTATGTAAGTATCATCATCACCATGATCAATCTATCACCGGCTCACTAGGTCTTCTTTCATAATGAGAAGGGTTTGGCCATGTAGTTTACCACGCGAGCCAAGTGCGGATTAGCAGACTTAAAGCAACTTTGATAACGTTAAGGAGAACTTTCAGACATGCAGGTTTCCTCATGCATTGTTCATATCACAGTAGAGAGACGAACTTTCTAATGAGTTGTAATAAACTATATAATTTTTTTTGTTGCAGGCTCACCCCAAATACGAGTTCGAGTACAGCGTAGCTGACACCCACACCGGTGACATCAAGTCGCAGCACGAGGCCCGTGACGGCGACCACGTGACCGGCTCCTACAGTTTACACGAAGCCGACGGCACCGTCCGTACCGTTCATTACAGTGCTGATGATCACAATGGGTAAGACAATCTGTATAGTACCAGAAAATCAGCGTTGGAACACCTGTCATATCAGACTTAAGCGTCGTAGTAGCCACGCAGCACCAATCTCAAGTCTGAGAAGCTCTGAACTTGTTTTACTTAACACTACAGACTTTCCAATATGAGTGATTTCTAGCAAAAGATACCGGATATATAATATCACGGAAATAATTTTTACACATCAAATTTTTGCAAAGAATATTAATTGATCGCTTAACTTCAATGGTTAGAAAAATACGTCATAACATATTTTTTCTATGAACTATAATTCAATTTTGAATAAATATATCGTTATTTGTTTCAGCTTCAACGCCCAAGTGGAACGTTCTGGACACGCACAGCACGTCCAACCAGCACCTCAACATCAACCTCATTATGTCCTAGCTCATCATTAAAATTATAACCAATCCTCTAAAATAGTTCATATCATCAATGCAAAAGTAACTCTCCTCTTACTCCACAAACAGGTAGAAGCTTTTGACTTGATTTGCTATATCCTATATGTCCTATTGTTCCTTCTGTAAAGTAATAATTATGTTATCTAGTCTATTCAAGTAGCGATCTACTTCTATGTGCAAATAAATAAACGAATTTCCTATATATTTCGTATCTTACTACAAAAGACATCCCGTGTTTACTTCGTCTCCTTTAACAGCTGCTATAGAACATAACTCACAGCTTTTATATGTAAAAAGACTATGTGTTAGGTATTACATATAATTGATCTGATTACTTTCAAACTCATGTGCAGGCGGTTAATAATCAAGCTAATGCAACCGAGATTGTGTTAGTCCAGCTAATTAACGGCCCATATGCAAAACCATGCAACTTTTTGATAAGTAGTTACCTACTTGACTTTTTTGTTTATTTTTAAAATACTACAAGGTAATTGCAGCAACGTTCTATAAGCTTTATAGCTTAAATCGTCCTAGAATTGCAAAAAATTCGAATTATAGTAATGGGTCGGTAATAGGATATGTGATGTGATTACCTAATTTTTAAGACCCCATGTAAATAATATACATACACCTACCATATTTGTGCAAAGTAAATAAATAATCATGATTTGACAAATTTATTATGATTATACCTACAGATTTTCGATGGAACGCTTATATGCGACTCTATATATTAAATATCTATAGGTATATAAATGCTCTTTCACGTGTTAATTCATTAATCAATATCATAATATAAACTTGCGTTAGTGAACATGGTACTCTGGGATATAGATAAAAAAAATCTGTGACCAATTTCTGTATTCAATGATTGTTATTTTCATACTAATATTATAAAGGCAAAAGTTTGTATGTGCGTATGTGTGTGTGCCAATGTTTGTCACTCTTTCACGCAAAAACTACTGGATGGAATTGGCTGAAATTTGCAATTGAGATATATTATACTCAGAACAATTAACACATAAACTACTTTTTATGCTGAAAAATCAAAGATTTCCTATGGGATTTTCAAAAAGCATATATATTCACGCGAACGAAGTCGCGGGCATCAGCTAGTTGAAAATGAATATTATTAAATGACCTTTCTTTGTAAAACAATGGGTGCATTTATACACACGTTTTGTTATATCAACCAATAGAAAAACAATTTAAATAATTAGGTGTTATTACTTACTTTTTAAGAGTCAGTAAAACATTCTCATATTTTTACATACATCACGTACTACAGACCCTTATGTGTCGGTATAGTGACGACACTAAGAATGGCGAGAAGGCGATTCTATACAAATCGTTTCATTTCACAAGCTTTTTGCATCTAACAAGTATTACTATTCTATTGGTAATGTCTGCAGCAAGGCGTTGTTCGTTCGAATCCAGAAAGTTGAAGGCTTCTTTCAACGTATCAAATTATTATTGCCAAACTTACGAAATTTGGTCCAAGTAATATAATTAATGAGACAAAACAATTTTTTTAAGAATATATCAATTGTATCAGCAACGTCATCATTCATCAACATTATATTAGTCAGGTGATGACTAACAAGTCAAGCCTAGTCCTAGTCCCAGACCTAGACCTAGGTCTACTTAATTGTTATTATTTTGCTCACCTTGGTATAATCTGCTTTTCATACCAGTGGCAGACTTCCAGATGTAACATAACAGACAATAATCGTCCTACAAGAAAAATTGTTCTTAGTGTACTTACATAATATAATTACCAACTATCTTTTAACTTGAAGCTACCCATTAACTACCAATGAGCCCATTGACTACCTGTCTACCTAAACTGAGCATACGCTTGTTTTCAGCATCTGATTTCTTAACAGAATCGAGACGCTCAGGGGCAGCTGAGGCGTCTGAGTGCAACTCGTTAAACATTTCATAGCTGCCGTTGAAAAGTGTAAGCTTTCATTTAGACGCTATACTGCTAGAAAGGCTAGATGTTCAGGCAATATAGTAGTTTTAGTAGTCTGTAGCAGTGATTTAGGCAGAGATCTCCAATGGGTGCCCAGCCTAAATTAATATTTTACATCATTTAATGAAATGAAGGAATAAATGAAATAAAATACTCTTTATTGTATACTTACACAAAAAAACTCAGAACCTAGTGTCAATAATATAAAGAATACCTCAAGACTAAATATAAAATGATTGATTTAAGCTGTGCGTTGATAGATCAGTCAGTCGACTGATTTATCAACGCACAGCTTAAACCACTGGACGGATCGGGCTGTTATTTGGCATGCAGATAGCTATTACGACTTAGGCATCCACTAAGAAATGGTCTTTGAAAATTCAACCTCTAAGTGGGTGAAATAGGGGTTTGAAATTTGTATAGTTCACGCGGACGAAGTCGACCAAAATAGACCATAGATTTGAGAAAGTTTATCAAGCTGAGTAAAAGTATGTTCAGTACATTCAACTTTCAAGGGTTTGGCCTTCATTTTTCACCTGTTCAAGTGATAACTTTTGCGTAACAAAAACAATCGCAACTTAAAAAACTCGTTCTAAAGTTACACCCTCAATAACTTCAAACAAGAACTTTTTGATATAAAAGCCTGAGAACTCCAGAAATACTTATCTTTCGTTTACGAAGTTCATTACGTCCCACACATATCAACATGATCGCTAAAGTAAGTGAACTTAAGTAGAAAAATTTAAAAATACTCCACATTAAATCAGATTGAGTTTACCTGAGTAATAAAGTGAAGCAATTGAGACATGAAGTGAGACTAAATAGGAGAATCTCTTACTGCTGGGAACTGAAAAGATTATTGGAGTTTTAAAAGATTTCAAAAAATCAATCGGTTAAACTGAGCAGGATTCCTATTATGAGAACCGCTACTAGAGCAGCACTATACCTATTTCAGCAGTTAGAATAAATTAATGATGTTTTACCTGTAGTTAACAGTCTTGCTTTGATATATTTTGTTTTCACCGCCAGTTACAATATTGGGACCTTCTAAAGAATAATTGATAGGCACCATCCTACTAATTGGTGCAATAGCAGTCAAGCACTATTTTAATAGTTTGAAAAACACTGTCATCCTGTAATTAAAAAACTGATTTCAATAATAATTGAAACCCTTTCGTTACAGATCCTCGCCTTCACAACCCTGCTGATGGCAGTCAGCGGGCAGCACTACGCACATGCACCGCACGGACATGCCACATCGTCTCAGTCCATCGTTCGCCACGACATCTCCCATAACCAACACGGATACAACCAGATCCAGTCAGTGCACGCTGCCCCTATTGCCTATCATCAGGCTCCAATCATCCACTCTGCTCCAATCGTCCACTCAGCTCCCATTGTCCACGCCGCCCCATTGTATCAAAATCATCACGGATACTCTCATGGACATGAAGAGTATGTAAGTATCATCATCACCATGATCAATCTATCACCGGCTCACTAGGTCTTCTTTCATAATGAGAAGGGTTTGGCCATGTAGTTTACCACGCGAGCCAAGTGCGGATTAGCAGACTTAAAGCAACTTTGATAACGTTAAGGAGAACTTTCAGACATGCAGGTTTCCTCATGCTTTGTTCATATCACAGTAGAGAGACGAACTTTCTAATGAGTTGTAATAAACTACATTATTTTCTTGATTGCAGGCTCACCCCAAATACGAGTTTGAGTACAGCGTAGCTGACACCCACACCGGTGACATCAAGTCGCAGCACGAGGCCCGTGACGGCGACCACGTGACCGGCTCCTACAGTTTACATGAAGCCGACGGCACCGTCCGTACCGTTCATTACAGTGCTGATGATCACAATGGGTAAGACAATCCGTACATTAGAACGTCCAGAAAATCTGCGTTGGCATATCAGACAAGTCTCCTAGCGGCCACGGCACCAATTTCAAGCCTAAGAAACCCTAAGCTTGTCTTAGCATTTCAGACTTTACAAAGAGAATGTTTTGGAGCAAAAGTTTCAAGAAACAATCATAATTAATAAATCATTATACAATATACATCAATGAAAAAGACGTCATGCCTGTTTTATTATTATTATTAAAGATATCGTTATTTTGTTTCAGCTTTAACGCCCAAGTGGAACGTTCTGGACACGCACAGCACGTCCAACCAGCACCTCAACATCAACCTCATTATGTCCTAGCTCATCATTAAAATTATAACCAATCCTCTAAAATAGTTCGTATCATCCACATAGCATCAATACAAAAGTAACTCTCCGCTTACTCTACAAACAGGTAGAATCTCTTGAATTGATTTGCTATGTCCTATATGTCCTATTGTCCCTTCTGTAAAGTAATAGTTATGTTATCTAGTCTTATTTTCAAATAGCGATCTACTTCTATGTGCAATTAAATAAACGAATTTTCTATACCTGCTTAATATATTTCGTATTTTACTACAAAATGACGTCCGGTGTTTACTTCGTTTCCTTTAATAGCTATCTATACTATTATATAAAGAGGTAATGTCGTTAAGTTTGTTTGTAGGGGGTAATCTTTGGAACTACTGAACCGATTTTAAAAATTCTTTCACCAGTAGAAATCTACATTATTCCTGAGTGACATAGGCTATACGGGATCTTTAAAAACCTAAATCTACGCAGGCGAAGCCGCGGGGATCAGCTAGTAGAATATAAATCATAGCTATTCATTATTAGTATTCACAGTAATGTTTTAGCCAAGCCTAAATACGCGTAGCTGGTGACATGTGAAAATGTGTCATGATATAAAATTGATATGATTACTTTTGAACGAAAGTGGGGTTATTTTAAGCTCGTAATTACAACCGAATCTATTTAAAAAAAATATGTACCTACCTTATCGTTTTTTGTTTATTTTTAAAGCGACCCATCGAAAATTTGCAAGTATTACCGACCCATTAGTTTATTTGCATTTTTTGCAGTTCTAGAGCCATTATGTGTGTTTAATGCACTTCGGGAAATAGATAGAAAACTTTAAAAGAAGATTCTATACAAGCTTTTTGCCTCTTTTATAAGACTACTATTTCGTTGATAATACAACAAGGCGTTATTCGTTTGGATCCAGAAAGTTGAAGACTTCTCCAACGAAACGGTGAACAGTGCAACCTACCGAATTATTGTTCCCTAACTTCCTTAACTATATTATAACTAATAATCTTTGAGCTTAAAGCTGCACGCCTATTGACTAGGGTGGCAGTAATGAACCATAAAAAGTTCGAGCAGTTATTACTCCACCCACTTTTATAGTGATCTATAATGCACAAATTGCATTAAACGCTAGTGACTCTATTAACGCAATTTAATGAAGTTTGAACTCATCTACTAGGTTTTTGCATATTTTCATCACTATCACATTTTAGCATTATTTTTTTCAAAATAGGAAAATGATTCACTGCGTACACTCCTTGATACACAATGAACCGAGGGGGTGGTACTCAGTGAACCGAAGTAGTTTATAACGAACTAGCTGCTAATCCAGCGTTAGAATTATTTTTATGTTTTAGAACAGATATATCTTCGAAGCTTAGTCTAGTCAATACCTGTATGTGCCAGTCTATAACTTTTTAAACTAAAACTAATGTTTTAACTTAATACCCTATGTTAGATATCTTTTTAGTTTTATCTCTCAATTTTAACCATTTTTATTATAAACTAGATGATGCCCGCGACTTCGTCCGCGTGGATTTAGGTTTTTAAAAATCCCAAGGGAACTCTTTAATTTTCCGGGATAAAAAGTAGCCTATGTCCTTGCCCGGGATGCAAGCTATATCTGTACCAAATTTCGTCAAAATCGGTTGAACGGATGGGCCGTGAAAGGCTAGCAGACAGACAGACAGACACACTTTCGCATTTATAATATTAGTATGGATAAACTATAAGATGTCAGCAATAAACTATGGTTCACCGTGCACCTTTAATATTGAGTCACTGTGTACCACCTCTGCATATTTTTACTACAGGTTATGTAGGAACGTGCCTGAACATCCATAAGTTGTAATTCGTATGCCAAAAGAAACGTTATAAACCATTCAAGATGGTAAGTTAACAAGTTATAAGAAACTTGTAGCACAAAAACAGTAAAGAAAAAAAGATTTTACTTCAAAACACAAAAAATTCCTGTGCATGTGTAATTAGATTGGCAGCTTGCCGACGATTAGTGTGATGAAATAGTGTGAGGGTAACCTTTTATCGTACGAAATTGCACAGTGTAACGCCGAGGCATAGCGCGGCTAGCTATAGCACGGTAATGTTATTACCGTGGCTATAGTGATTAACTGTGTCCACTTGGTTTATTGTTGCCACCCCTACGTCTGTCTACCTACTATGAACTGAGCAAGTTTTCAGCAGCTAAGCGCTTGCTTTTTTACAGAGTAGACATTGGAATCGAGACTCTCAGAGGCAGCTCAGGCGTCTGAGTGCAACTCGTTGAGCATTTCATAGCTGCCGTTGAGAAGTTTAAGCTTTCATTTAAACGCTGTAGCTGTTAGAAAAGCTAGATGCTCAAGCGATACCTCGACTCCCACTTCCCCGCACCGCACACTTTCAATTAGCGTTGAAGCTCGTTATTTTAATAGTATCCCATGAGTGTTTTAATACCTAAATATGTAGAGTTTTATACACTACTTTATCTAAACTCTTATTACCTTAAAATCCAAACCATAAAATCGTGCTGTGCGGTGCAATGCGGTACGGTGCGCTGCGATTTTACCAACATTATCACTACATTGGGATCCCTCGGCAATCATCCGCTGACCTGGACTCCGGGCCTTCCACCATCTACGAGGCCACCAACTCAGAGGAGTACGACCGTAAACTACCGCATAGGGTAAGATAGAAGTTAGCGTATCACCACGAGCCTACAAATTCTAATGCGTACTGCCTATCTATGGTAGCCGCGGTGATTCAACTGTACCATATTTTTTGGGTTCCGTACCTCAGAAGAAAAAAAGGATCACTTTGTTGTCTGTCTGTCTGTCTATCTGTCAAGAAACCTATAGGGTTCCCGTTGACCTAGAATCATGAAATTTGGTAGGTAGGTCTTATAGCACACATAAGGGGAAATATCTTAAAATCGTGAATTTGTAGTTACATCATTTAAAAAAATTTGTTCATGATCAAATAACTAGTAAGTATTTTCATTTTTCAACGTAAGATAACTATGTATATCAAGCCGGGTGTCATTATGAAAGGAATTTACATGTACCTACATTCTTAAAAATATTTTTACTTAATTTGTGCATAACAGTTTTTGTTTTATAAATAAATGATTTTTTTTTTTCATAAATAATAAATAAAATAATTGTTTTGTTGAATTAAACTTGTACAAGTACTTCTAATCGTCAAATACATCTAACACTGGTTCGGTATGCCTTTTCGACCGCAAGAACCTCGGCGGTTGTTCTTTTCAAAGATATAATATGATACCTATACAATATTATGCCATGTATAGGTATTATGGTGCAAAATGTCGAAAAAATACGATTATAGTACGGAACCCACGGTGCGTGAGTCTTTACCTAATTTTCCGGGCTTAAAAGTAGCCTGTGTCCTTCTCCGGGATGCAAGCTATATCTGTACCAAATATTATCAAAATTGGTTGAACGGATGGGCCGTGAAAAGCTAGCAGGCAGACAGACAGACAGACAGACGGACAGACAGACAGCCACACTTTCGCATTTATAATATTAATATGGAAATATGGATTAGTATGGATTTAACTTTACCGTGTGCTCATCTTTCATTTCATTATCACACCCGATACAATAGTTTTTGTTAAATTTTAATTTTTAAACCATATCAGTGGCGTGTCAGTGGAAAACGTCTTTTATTCAGGTTTATAGACAAAAATGCGATTTGATGAGATCAAGCCGAGTAAAAGTAAGTTAAGTGCATTCAACTTTATGCAAGGGTTTGGCCTTCATTTTTCACCTGATCAAGTGATACCTTTTGCGTAATAAAAACAATTGTAACTTAAAAAACTCGTTTTAAATTTATTCCTTTAATAACTTCAAACAAGAACTTTTTGGTATAAAAGCCCGATACTTTCAGAAGTACTTATCATTCGTTTACGAAGTTCATTACATCCCATACACATCAACATGATCGCTAAAGTAAGTGAACTTAATTAGAATATTATAAAAATACTCCATACAAAAACAAGTTTGGTTTAACTCAGTTAAACATAGTACAGCAGTAGAGATATGATGATAGACTTACTAGGAGATCCGCTTACTGCTAGGAAATGAAAAAATGATTGAAGTTTTAAAAGATTTCAAAAATCAATCGGTTAAATTGACCAGGATTCCTATAGTAAGAACTGCTACTAGAGCAGTAGAAGAAATTAATAATGTTTTACCTGTAGGCATTATTAACAGTCTTGTCTTGAACGCCCTTCCGAATTCCCTTTTCACCGCCAGTTGCAATATTGTGACATCATCTAGGCAGCGCTTCACCTTAGGCAACATCATCACCTACTTATTCGATGTAATAGCAGCCAAGCGCAGGCCTATTTAGTTTTACAGCACTATACATTTTTCAGCAATTAGAAGAAATTAATGGTGTTTTACCTGTAGTTAACAATCTTGCTTTAACGGCTTTCGTTTTCACCGCCAGTTACAATATTCGAAAGAAAGAAAAGTGAATAGGCACCATCCTACTAATTGAAAATGAAAATGAATATATTTTTTATTCAAGTAAACTTTCAAAAGCGCTTTCGAATCCTCGGATGCATCTACCACTGGTTCGGAACGCCATTCCTACCGAGAAGAACCAGCAAAAAACTCGGCGGTTGCTCTTTTCAAATATTTGATGTACAATATTATACCATAAAAAGTATTTGCAGTCCTGTGAATTGCTGGATTTGGAATTGGTGTGATAGCAGTCAAGCACTATTTATATAGTTTGAAAAAGACTATCATCTCTTTACTTACTAATAAAATGTTTTGAATAATAACTCAAACCCTTTCGTTACAGATCCTCACCTTCACAACCCTGCTGATGGCAGTCAGCGGGCAACACTACGCACATGCACCGCACGGACATGCCACATCGTCTCAGTCCATCGTTCGCCACGACATCTCCCATAACCAACACGGATACAACCAGATCCAGTCAGTGCACGCTGCTCCCATTGCCTATCATCAGGCTCCAATCGTCCACTCTGCTCCCATCATCCACTCTGCTCCAATCGTGCACTCAGCCCCCATTGTCCACGCCGCCCCATTGTATCAAAATCATCACGGATACTCTCAAGGACATGAAGAGTATGTAAGTACAAAAATTATATTATTCCAATTTACCTTTTAGAGCGGCCTTACACGGACAGCTTGAAGCTATCTATATTTCAATGGATGACTGCAGTAAATTGTCAACTACTTACTGCGACTTTTAGCTGCGGTTGTCTGCAGTCGACTATTTGAAGCAGTCAAGACTGTTGTTACTCGTATCAACTAGACTTATATTTTTTAAGTCAAAGTTAAAATATTTATTTAAAAGAAATTAGTTAATATTCATTATAGAAGAATAATACCTACCTACAATAAAGTAGAGGGAAGAGTGAACTTTAAAACTATATGATAATATTGTATTCTTGCCTGGTTCTACTCTGGAATCTTTGCTACCATTCCAGCTTTAGATATTGGATACCTGTAGGATTTCTTATGAGTCATAATAACCAATATCATTTTCTTGATTGCAGGCTCACCCCAAATACGAGTTTGAATACAGTGTAGCTGACTCCCACACCGGTGACATCAAGTCACAGCACGAGGCCCGTGACGGCGACCACGTGACCGGCTCCTACAGTTTACATGAAGCCGACGGCACCGTCCGTACCGTTCATTACAGTGCTGATGATCACAATGGGTAAGAAAACGTGCCCAATTGTGTTGTTCGCAATCTCTAAACTAAAATGATAGCTCTTAATGTATTGCTATCCCTTTCATATTGCTCCCTTCGCAAAAGGATAGCACTAGATTAAGATCTTTGTCAAAGTTTATTAAAATGATTAATTATTTTATTTTAATTTAATTAATAAACTATTAATAGGTAAACTTAAATCTAAAAAAAAACAACATTAAATTAAAACTAAAATAAATTAAATTAAATCTAAAACCTCATCGAGACTCCGCAGCGAGGCATTGTACCCAAGATGCTGGCAGCATTACTCCTTTGGATGGCCAAACTAATTCTTTGACCAAGGTAGCTGCCAGCTCTCGGGTCCCCGGTTGACACGATAACTCTTTTCGCAATTTCTTCAAAAAGAGCTCGAGCCCCCGGGCCCCACAGCCCCAAGGTCTCCACACCAAAAGGCACGAATACGAAGCTCCCATCGAGGTTTTCATATTTGCGCCTCTTGGCCTGTTCGTCAAATACAGTATAGTACCAGAAATTCAGCGTTGAAACACCTGACATAGCAGACAAGCGTTCTCCACGCCGTGCCAAACTCATGTCTGAGAAGCTCTTAGCAGTTCTAGCTTGTTTTACTTATTACTACAGACTTTCCAATTTGAATGTTTCGAACAAAAGATACCGGAAATAATTTCGACACGTGCAAATTTTTGCGAAACAATATTAATCGATCGTTTAAATTCAACGGTTTGAAAATACGTCATAACATATATATTTTTGTATGAACTATAAAGCCATTTTTAATAAATATATCGTTATTTGTTTCAGCTTCAACGCCCAAGTGGAACGTTCTGGACACGCACAGCACGTCCAACCAGCACCTCAACATCAACCTCATTATGTCCTAGCCCATCATTAGAATTATAACCAATCCTCTAAAATAATTCATATCATCCACATAGCATCAATGCAAAAGTAACTCTCCTCTTACTCCACAAACAGGTAGAAGCTTTTGACTTGATTTGCTATGCCCTTTTGTTCCTTCTGTAAAGTAATAATTATGTTATCTAGTCTAATATTCAAGTAGCGATCTACTTCTACACGCAATTAAATAAACGAATTTCGTATATATATTTGTATTTCACTGCAAAATGACATCTCATTCTTGCTTCTTTTTCTTACTATTAGCATTAACTTCTATAATAGAGCACAAAATCATTGTAATCATTCAATTAATATTCACATTAATAGGAATATCAGCCAAGCCTATGTGTTATTACATAAAATTGATATGATTACTTTCGAACACAAGCGGTGTTATTTTAAGCTCATAATAATCTAGCTTATGCAACCGAGAGTGTGTTAGTTATGGCTAATTAACGACCCATATGCAAAACTTTGCCTTTGGAAGCTTTGTCTATAGTTTATCTACATATAGTTTTAGTTTGAAACCTATAGATAAATATAATAACTTGAATGTTTAAATTTATGCTTTTTCCAAAAAGCATAAATTTAAACATTTAAACTTTAATTTAAATTCCTTATGATCACTATTTGCTACAATTTGCTCGATAGAAAAAATTCCGGAAACTGCTACGAATAGGGATGTAGATTTTTCAGTTTGATTAATCACTGGTTTAAATCGAAAACGGTAACTAATTTCTTAGTTGATAGTTATAATTTCCAAAAATTACACGTAATTGTTTTTCGTTTATTTTTAAAAAGCTACAATTTGATTTTTGTATCACCAACTAGCTGAATCGCCACGGCTTCGCTCGGGTGGAGTTTAGAAAATTGAGGGGGAGCTTGAATTAAATTTTTCTTTCCGTAAGAACCATCCTCGTACTTCAAGGAATATTATAAAAAAAGAATTAGCGAAATCGGTTCAGCGGTTCTCGAGATTTGCGATGAGCCACACATTTAGTGATTCATTTTTATATTATAGAAGATATAGAGCAATTGAAAGCCATGCTCTCCATCACGCGAATTTCTATGTAAATCTTTGAACCAGCGTTACTGTAAAATTACAATTTTTTTTAAGAAATCTGGAATACTAAAGACACAGTTATCAATTTCCAGAAGGTGTTGACAAAATTGTATTGAGTTTGATTGATTCAAATGAGAACTACGTTGGCTTGGAGCGTGCTACGATAAAACCCCTCTTAATCATTTTGTTAACTTCATTATAAGTACCGGACGATCGTAAAATAATGATTAGCAATAAAAAATTAGAGAAAGTAAGGTAACATCTAGTACTGCAATATTATTTGTGTCACAATTAGGTATATTGGCTTCAAATAAATTATAGAGAATATATATTTTTTTCAAACTGAAAATATTTATTTAATAGTAAACATTTTTTTTTAATTTAAATTAAAAGAAATATTTTTGTATCTAAATTAAAGTAAAAAAACCACTTAATTAAAACTAAAATAAATTAATAATTTAAAACCTTATCGAGACCACCGCAGCGAGGCATTGTACCCAATATGCTGGCAGCATTTCCCCTTTGGATGGCCAAACTAATTCTTTGACCAAGGAGCTATATTTTTTTAATTTTATGTATCATTTTTATTTATTATCACTTAAAATACAAATAGGTACTTGTATATGGATATAAAGATGATGGAATAGGTATATTTTTAAAGAGGGTTAAATGAAAGAAGGGCAAAATTTTAAATCAGCATATTAATATTTATTTACACATTTAGTAACAAACAATAACTAGGGCAACAAAGTTATATTAATAATTTAAGCGCAATCAGTCTTAACTAAATAAAATTATCAAATTAAAATTAATTTTCATGATGGCTGTTAATGTGTACGTGTTGACCAGGCGCTGAGTGTTTCACGATGGCATTGAATCTAAAATAAAATAAAAATATTAGAGGAAAAATATTATACTCAACTTTTACTGTAATCAACGATAATTAATATATATATTATGTAAAAAAGAAGTAGATATGTTACATAGAAATCGGATCTAGAAAGAAGACTTAAAATTATGACTCATTAGTGCACATTAATTTTATTGTAGAGTGACTTGTAGGAAATTAAAAATCACTTGCTTTAACGTTGAAGGAAAACATCTTGAGGAAATCTGCATGCCTACCAGTTCTCAATGATGTTCTCAAAGCAGTATGAAGTTTGCCAATCCGCACTGGGTAGAGTATGACCACAGCCCTTCCCATTCTGAGAGGAGATCCGTGCTCAGAATCGGGCCCAGCGATGGGTTGATCATGATGAAGACGATCTCCTTTACAGGAACATTTGTATTTTCTGTCTTCGAGCTCAAATTATATAATATACACCATATAATATGAAAGTAACATGACTAGGCATTTGTTTTAATAGTTTTAAAGTTTATTTTCAGTACGAGTATAGATGTAAATCATGTTTAATTACCCATGGTGTTTGTCAGAAACGTATTCCACAGTCCTTATGGAACCATCTGGCTCATGGAGAGAGTACACTCCCTTCACACTGTCACCATCGCGAACCTCATGCTGGTACTTATTGTCTCCGGTGTGAGGGTCCTCAACTTTGTATTCATATTGGTATTTAGGATAGGCCTGAAATAAGAACAATTTTGTAATACACTTTACATAACAAGATTATTCCACAATTGCTAGATCAAGTAATGGATTAGGTGTGATTTGAATAAATCAATAGAAAGTTAAGTAAGGTCCGGACATCCGTCAACAAGTTAGCGATTTAAATCAGAATTAGTATAACTTACGTAATAGTCAATAGGCTCGTCGTGAGAATGTGAATCAGATTCATGGTGAGCTGGCGCTTTGTGCTCAGATTCTTGATACTGGTAGTGTTGAGAAGGAACACGGATGTACTGAGCTTCTTCGTGTGATGGAACCTGGACTGAAGGAGCTTCGTGCGAGACTGCAGGATAATGCAAAGCTTGAATGTTGTTGTTACCGTGTTGAGGCTGTTGGAATCTTATGTTATGTTCCTGGCTCGGATAATACTGTTTATAAGCAACAGGTTGTTCGTTATAGTTGCCATTAGCTTCCTGTGACTGAGATTCTTCATTTGCCAACTGGTAATGCTGAATGCTTTGTGATGATATCGCTGGTTCATGATGAGCAGATGCCTGCAAAGACACTTGTTGTCCTTGGACTTCCTCCTCTTCTCGTATAGGCGCTGGTTCCAGGTTTCGAATATTGTATGCACTTTGCACACTTGGATATTTATATTCCTGGATTTGTTCACGTTGCACAGGCTTATATTTGTAAACGTATTCTTGGCCGTAGCAGGCCGTCACTGCGATGGCACAAATCACAATCTGAAAACAATAACACTAAGATAAGATTACGATCATATTATGGAACGTGAAAACTGCTCAATTATTTTTTTAAATCTCACTTTAGCTAGCATGTTGCTCTTTCTCCTAAGACTTCCGCAGTGAAACTGATGACTTAGCAATGGTGTATACCTCAATATATACCGGAGACGTTACGAGAAAGAATTGAATCAATCTGTTACCGCTTGGGGCGGCAAATTTGTAACCAGTGCACGACACTCTGTGTGACGTAATTTACGTAACCAATGTGAAGGTTGTCAGTCTACCCTAGATCGAAAAAATTAGGCTGAAAATTTAGGCCTCTTGATGCTGCAGTATTTATATTTTATGATCATGCCTTTTCGACTAATCCGGGGTTCCAAAGATAGTTAAGACATCGAACTTCCAGTCAAGGTTCGGGGATCGATCCCTCTTACTTCTACAGTTAAACGAGTTCTAAGCAATTCAATATCACTTGCTTAAACGGGAAGAAAAACATCGTGAGAAAACCTACATGCCTGCGAAGTGAGAGTTCTCTATAATGTTTTTAAAGGTGTGTGAAGTCTGCGAATCCACACTGAGCCAGAGGAGTAGACTATGGCCTAAACCTAATTTATTATTCTGAGAGGAGACCCGTACTCGATGTTGGCCCGCGATGGGTTGATCGTGATGATGACGCGGATGAAGTCGGGGGCAACTGCTAGTAGGATATATAAATATCCAACATGACGTATCCGAATAAATATTTTATTTTAAAAGTTACACTATATTAAACTCTAAACTATTTTAAATACTAAATTCTAAATGTAGTAGGTATCGTAGCTGCTCTAATTTATTATTTTCTCATTTACATATTAAGTAGAACATGGAGATTGTTACATTTACATAAGCCGCATAAAACACCCCGTCAATTTGAGATTTCTAAAACTTGTACAACATGCAAAATTCAGTAGCTAGATATTAGTATTCAGATTTAACGCAGATGTTCTTTTGTTTGCATCTAACATGTGTTGCAGAACGGATTTGGTTTTTATATAACTTCCCACTCCTTTATCTCCAAAATAGTAAAGCAAAAAATCTTAAATAATTATACTTAGAAGTTATGGAAGTTTATGTAAAAATTACAGGAAAAATAAAACAAAGTCTCCAACACATTAAAAAAAATTTAGCAATAAACATTCAAAGATAAACATAGTCATACTAATATTAAAAAGAGGTTGTATGTAGGGGGTAATCTCTGGAACTACTGAACCGATTTAGAAAATTCTTTCACCATTGGAAAGCTACATTATATTTGAGTAACATAGTTTTTTTTATTGTACTTACCTAATAAACTACCCCTGCGAAGCCGGGGCGGGTCGCTAGTCCTAAATAAAAGGGATTTGTTTTTGAGCTGATTGATGAATTTATCCAAATAACTACTTATTTACATCTTTCTTTCTAAGCTAAGAAACCTCACAAGAAACCCTTAATGGAATAGTTTGACTCGCACTTGACCGGTTTTTATTTATATTATTGTAATATATGGATGGATAACTCACTTGAGAACACTTGTATATTACTCAGATTTGTTTTGATTCCGATGGAAAGCGACCTCGGAGTGAATCATTTTTTTTTAATGAATAGATATTAAGCCCTGAACTATATTTTTTATTATGAAATGAACCTTTACAAAGTAGTATAATACTAGATATTTAGATTTTCTAGTTAGGTATTAACTATTGTCAGCTTCAAATGAATAGTTATTATTACGCAAGTAGGCGTGTAATATGGTTCAGAAGAATAAATCAGTCCAAAATGTTTTAAACGAAAACCATTTCATTAAAAAAAATTGAGACCTTTATCTAAATATATAAAAGGAAAAGCTGACCGACTGACTAACTGACTGACTGATCTATCAAAGCACAGCTCAAACTACTGGTCAGATAAGACTGATGCATGCAGATAGCTATTATAACGAAGATATACGCTAAGAAATATTTTTTGAAAATTCAACCCCTAAGGTGGTAAAGTACGGGCTCGAAATTTGGGTAGTCTACGCGGATGAAGTTGCGAGCATAAGGTAGTCTAAATATATAAAAGGAAAAGCTGACTGACTGACTGATCTATCAACACAGAGCTCAACTAGCATACAGATAACCATTATGATGCCATTATGACATTAACATCCGCTAAGAAACGGTTGTTGAAAATTAAACCCTTATGGGTGCAAAAGTGGGATTTGAAGTTTGTGTAGTCCACGCGGACAAAGTTGCTGGCATAAGCTGAATTACAATATTATATTCTAACGGTAAGTCAGAGTCGAAATATGTACAAATCTTCTCACAACCCTAAAATGACTAAAATATTAAGCAGCTTTCTACATAATTCTGGATTTAATAAATATAATATAGAAAACATGGACCAAAAGCTAAACGAATGTCACTAAAAATCTAAATATATAAAAGGAAAAGGTGTCTGACTGACTGACTGATCTATCAACGGACAGCATAAACTACCGGACGGATCGGGCTGAAATTTTGCATGCAGATAGCTATTATGATGTAGGGATCCGCTAAGAAAGGATTTTTGAAAATTCAACTCCTAAGGGGGTGAAATAGGGGTTTAAAATTTATGTAGTCCACGCGGACGAAGTCGTGAGCATAAGCTAGTAATCTATAAATAAGTAGAAAGTAGGTATCTTACCACAGAATATGAACAGCTGGAAAAGTGTTTCTGTAATTCTAGTTTCCTAGTAATTTAACAATACAATTCTCTGTCCACAAGATTTATGTGAAGACATAATATTATGTATTTTGTATACAACTGATATGATTCATAACATCATTGCCTCCTGAGTCCTGACACCACAATGAAGAATGATCGATGTGTGCTGTAGAGTACCTATTTGAAGTTTCAGTAATAAAAACAGCGTAAGTATTATGTTTTCCTGATCCTTCAAGATAGAGGTTACCAAATTAACGGAAATAGCTATTATAACAATATTTATATTTGTATTGGAAATCATTGAATCATATTTTTATTATTTTTATATTAGGTCAATTTTAAAATTTAAAGTATTGAGGAGTGCTCGTTCAGTGTTTTTATCTCGGTCTTCACGGGAACTTTAATTACTTGATCGTTATTAAATTTTAATCGAATTCATTTTCTACAGGCATGACGTATAACTGAGTTGGTCCCTGCGGTACTTATCAAGATGTATCATAATCATGATTTAAATATTGCATTAGGTAATTAGTAGAGCTGAAAGGGTATGAAAGGGGAAATAAGTCATTATTGTCATTGTAAAGTAAACCATTGTAAATATTTAAATACATACTTGCCTACATTCTCTACGCAATATCTTGCATAATTTAATTCTCATTTTTAATCAGCTATCAGTATTACAATGAGCTCAACTGATGTATTTAAGCTTAGGTACGTTTTTTGCAAGACAATAATTGTAAACGTATGAATTAAGAGTTAGCGCGTGCCAGACCTTCGTTATTTTATAAAAGCTGAAAGTTTATCTGCGTATTGTCCCCAAAACTGGGAGGAACGTTTAGTTGGATATTTGTTTGGATCATGGTGGCTTTGGGAGATAACAGGTAATAAAGGTGTAAAAAATCTTACGTTAAAGTATAAAGTCTAATTTTTTTTCGGAATAGTATTAGAAATCACGTCATGCATTGCCAGACACTTAGTAGGGTGGCAACCCCCTGCCAAACACCTTTAAAGTTTAATAAATTACTAACGTTTAAAGATGTCTGGCAGGGGGTTCAAACGACACTAAGTGTCTGGCAACGCATGAAGTGATTTCTAATACTATTCCGAAGAAAATATATAAAAAATAGACTTTATGCTTTGACGTAAGTTTATTTACACCTTTGTTACCTGTTATTTCCCAAAGCCACCATGATCCAAACTTCATAGTCGCTGATCGTTCCTTCCTGTGTGGGGACAATACGCAGAGAAACTTTCAGTTTTTATAAAATAACGAAGGTCTAGCACGCGCTGGCTCTCTCTCTAGTAGTGTAGTCGGCAAATAATAATTTTAACAACTAGTTAATGTTAGAGAGAAATCAATATTACCTTGGTTAGATACCCTTGTTATCGATATAAAAGACGAGATTTTTATCTGTAACTTATCAGTTCATACCTGAATTTAGTATCCTAAACAAACAAATAAATCAAAATGTACTCCAAGGTATACAAAATATTTTAAAAATACTTTTAGTTTTAATACTTTTTAGTGACGAGTGTTAAAATCGTGTTATCAAATTCGTATCGTATCGTGTTTGAAAGTGTTCATTTGTGGATTTTCCTAACTCTAAGAAAGGATTGATTTTTATTCTAAAAGTTTTTCAACTGTTTTTACTTTCAACCGGAGACGTTATATGAGTTTGCAATATTACTTTTAATCTGAAACCTTTTAAATTATTATACAAGATACTAAAAATGACAGAAAAAAATTGCTTGTAGTGATAATATGTAACAATTAAGAAAACCAAGAGAAAACAACATTTGAAATTAGCTCCATTTGATGTTTCACACCTCGTCAAATGGCATAAAAAGATACCAAAACTATGGAAATATTTATGTAGTTTACTAGCTATGTTAAATTAAATAAAGCTTAGCGGTGAAGGAAAACATTGTGTGGAAACCTGCATGCCTGAGAGTTCTCCATAATGTTCTCAAAGGTGTGTGAAGTCTGCCAATCTGCACTTAGCCAGCGTGGTGGACTATGGCCAAACTCTTCTCTCACTGAGAGGAGACCGATGCAGTATGAGAAGACAGTAGTCAGCTGGCGATGGGTTGATGATGATGAAATGTTTATCCAATTGTTTTTCAGGTGTTGTGTTTTGTTGCCCTCATTGCCGTGGTTGTCGCGAACGGGCATGCACCGGCTTACTCCTCTCAGCACGTCTCCAAACATGACGGCAAACCCGAGATTGTGCATGTTGGACACGAAGGTCATGGACATGTTGACTACCATGTATGTATTGTCGAGACGTCCCTTCTTGATATACTTCATAGTTGAAGGTCGTGTCGGCAATCAAGTGCCTTCGTAGCAATGGCGCAAAACACTACAGTTAGGTTCGGCGTCACAGGTAGGCGTCAAATGTTCCTACATCTGACGCTAGGTAGCCTCTACCTATTTTTCTTTGATTTCACCTCACCCATAGCCTAATATTTGACATATAGTCGATTCAGGATCAAACCGAGAGTTCACTCACTCTAGGTCACTCTGGCAATGGTAATTAAAGCCTTTCATTCTGTTCGGTCCAATCAAATTTTAAACCAACTCAAAGATCGGACTAACAAAGGAACTTTTGTCATATTATTATGTGAAACATGTATGAAAAGTAGGTACAATAAGCAAGCAGTACGTTCACATGAAATTACTTTCATGAAGTACCTACGGCAGTTAGTCATGCTCATTTTAATTAAATCTCTTTAATCTTCCTGAACCAGAAGGCATAACAGCATTTTAAATTTTGTGTTAATGATTGTTTTCAGACTCATCCTAAGTACACCTTCGAGTACAAAGTAGAAGACCATCACACAGGAGACATCAAGTCCCAACACGAGACCCGTGATGGCGATGTTGTCAAGGGACACTACAGCCTGCACCAGCCCGACGGTTCCGAAAGGAATGTTCATTACGAGGCTGACAAACACACTGGGTAAAGATACCAAATTTTTATACGGTGACTCATAATTATTTCCTAACCCGAGGGAATCTCAATAAATCCGGCCTCGTTCCTTGACTACATTACAAAGGGAACCTCTGTGCCAAATTTCAGTTTTCTAGCTCCCAGAGATTTAAGATGGGCGTTGATGAGTCAGTCCAGTGAGCCAGGATATTTCTTTTTATATTATTTGATAGGCTTGTGATTTTGTCTGATGGTACGTCAACTAAGTGACGATGATGTAGAAAATGTAAACGTGCTAACTAGAAGAGGTACTAAAGTCATACACTTTATTGGTCTTCACATCGCATCGCGTAGAGATTTGCATTATTGCTTTGTTATTTTCAAATGTCAGCGTAAATAAAAATTAATGTTTGCCTGTCTGTAGGTATGTTCGTTATCTATACGTTCATGCGTCGTTCATCTGATTGAGTTAAAACTTTATACCTACAGTTGTTTTGAGAGTTGTGAAAAGGTTTTTGACTTAGTACCCTCAACGTACACGTGGCACATGAGCCACACTGTAATTCATGCTTTTGTATTAGCTAGTCCTACATGTTAATTTTCGAGAATCTTCTAAAGAAATCTATAGAATTTAGTAAAGCAAGCTGGTTATGGAATTAAAAGACAGGATTTGATCTTATGTTTCTAAAGTTCTAAATGTGGTCTGAAATAGAATTTGTTTGTATGGAAGTGCTATTACAACGAAACACTTGTTTGCAAATATAGATGCGGGATTTTTATTTTTGATTTTTAACATTACATTTTCCTTTGTTCCAGTTTCCACGCTGACGTGAAATTCGGCGTACATCACGTCCATCCCAAACATCATGATTAGATTAAATTATTAGTTTCTAGCTTAAGTATATGTAAACCAAATGTATTTAAGCATCTTGGATTTAGTATTGTTTTATACGTTTTGTATGAATAAAATATTTTTACAAACAATATGTAATTTTGTTTTTCTCAAAATATTTTTAATAAATAGATACCTATTTACTATAATCTACATGGATACTTAATGTACTCGACTAGAATTGCTGCTAAAATGAATACATGCAAATACAAATTGAATGGTATCTACTTCTATAAGCTATGCTAATCGAAGATATAGAATAGAATAGAATAGAATGTTTTTTATTCATGTAAAATTTTTAAAAGTGCTTATGAATAGTCAGGTAGTTTTAATTTACCACTGTACCTATATAAGATAATGTAAGAGAATCCAAAAAATATTGAACTTATTTTATACAAACTTTCACCGATCGATAAAATGATTTATGGAGATGGTTCCCGCATGCCCCATACACGTGCAAATATAATATCACGTTGGACAACATAACAGTGTGTTGTATTAAAAGTTATTTAAATAATAGGATAGATTTTTTTTATTCAAATAAGCTTTTACAAATGCTTTTGAATCGTGAAGTGAAACTACCATTACTGGTTCGGAATGCTATGCGGGCCTATACTGAAAAGTACTAGCAAGAAGCTCGGTGGTATACATATGTATAGAAAAACAAACTATAAATAAATAAATAAAAATATTTATTTATTCAATTAAACTTTTACAAGTACTTTTGAATCATCAAATGCCACCACTGATTCGGAATGCCTTTCTTTCCCTTTAATTATACATAATAGGTCCAATATACAAATCTAAATAAACAACAGTGACTTAATAACGTAAACGGTGAATTCTTAATCGTTTTTCTGATTCGTAAAGCTGACTTTTCAATCAAAGAATAAACTTTAACTCGGTTAAAGACGTTTTGACGGAGTTCTAAAACAAAACTTGTGCAGTCCAAACTCATTACTGAGTTGAAAATTATTTGGCGATTAAAAAATCAGCCCTGAAACGAATAGAATTTTGACTCAAATCTATTTAAATATGTAACTTATAATTCATTTTAAATACATACTTAGTTATTTGTAAAAAGTTTTCCAACGTGACGTAAAAGAACGTAACAACAGTATAACAGCATCAAATAAATAAACTAGGTTGTCTGCCACGCAAGTTAGGTGCGGTCAATGTCACGGTCATGAGCCTGTTCGTGCTGCATTTTACTACGTTACTGTTACAAAAACGGATTTTCTTTAAATGATTACATTTAATTCATCTAGCCATGTTATATTATTATTAAATACTAGCTGATGCCCACATCTTCGCCCTTGGATTAAAATTTTTACATTGCCGTGGGGACGTTTCGATTTTCCGGGATAAGTAGTAGCCTATGTCACTCTCCACGTCTTTAACTCTGTCCTTGCAGAAAAAATCACGTCGATCCGTTACGGCATAATTAAAGAATAAAGCAATAAACAAACAGGCTTTTGCATTTATAATAATATGGATGGATGGATAGCAATGGTTCCAGAACCAAACATTATTTACAGTTCTTGCAATTCACGAAGGCGAGTGGCTCATGCTTTTATTTAAGTCGTATCGGTATAAGTAAGCTACACTAAATGTGTGCGTTTGCGAGCGCTTGCTCACCACTGATTGGTCCGACATGCACGCACACTTACGCAATGCCTGCTTATCCGACGTAACCACAAGTAACGTCCACTCGCTGTCGTGAATTGCAAGCATTGTGTTAATAGATAGGTAGCAGTGGCGTGCACAGTGTTTGGAGCCAGGGTAGGCATTAGTTAAGTAGGAACCTATTTACTGGCAGGTCATTATGAAAAATATGCATTGGGCTATTACAACTGGGGTAAGCAGTGCATTTATGCCTCTATGACCTGCACGATACTGATAGGTAGGTACTTATTTTAATTAGTAGTCTCACAAAGCAAATTGCAACCTTATCACTATCAAACACTCGTATAATTATTATTATTAAGATCATCTGAGCTTTTGCAAAAGAGTGGACTAAAATAACGACAAAATACCTACTCGTAGGTACAGCTGTTTATAAGAACTATATCAAAACACTAAATGATGAACGCAACTTCATCCGCGTGGATTTGGATTTTTTTCTTTGATTTTCCTCGTTAAAAGTATGCAGCTTATGTCATTTCCCATGTCTGTCTCCATAAAAACGTTACGGCGTGATTAAAGGACAAACCAAAAACCAACAAGTAAACATCTAATGATCTTAAATCATTACTAATTTTTTTACCAAGAGTCTACAATATTGATGCCTGGGACCGTAGGCTAATATGAAATCTCTTATATTTTGGACACGATATAAATAAATTCATTTTGGTATATTTCACTAAGAGAAGCTTTACAGAAGAAAATTGCTAAATTTCACAGGTCAATGCTAAATACGCTGCGTGATCAAATCAGCAGTGAGAAGATCCTAAACGAGAGTAACCGATTGCCGGTTGTGCTAACTTATCTCATAAATGAAATAATGTAAGTTATCAGGAACTGTCAACGTCATGCATAGGTATCCTTAGTATTTAGCCAGTGCAGTCGAGACGAGTCTTATAATAACAGCTTAAGTATTTTTAATCCTTGGCATATTGTTCATTCTACGACTTACATATTTTTACTCCATCACTGTACAAAGCTAGAAATGGATATTATTTTGGCTCGAATATTGTGAATCCCCAGTTTTCATTTTGCCAAATTATTTAAATTCATCTGTTCTTATAACTCTTTAATGCTATTTCTCTTATTTACATTAAGAATTTTATTTAATTTGAGGCCATTCATCTTAGATAGTGAAATACTATTGTATACGTGGTTCATGTCGATATTAGGAAACTATTGCTAACCTCATAGCGCGTATCTACTATAATTTTTAAAAGGTATTGCATGAAGTGAAATTTTTATATCGTTACCCTGACTATTAAAAGATATAAAAGACATGAATTTGGTTATTATTTATCATTCCAGTTCTATGTTTAGAAGTTAAAGGAAGTAATAAAGAAAACACAAACAAAATGTCTTTCAAGGTATTTTTTCTTGAGATTAATTATTATTAAAAAAAAATACATATTTTTACTAAATATTTAGTTAAAATCTAGTTCAGTGGTTGTGTTTGTGGAGAGACTCTATCGAAAGTGTTTTGTGTTAGATACTCACAAACATACATACATACAAAGTGCAATACTAAAATAATTTCTTCAAATTTTCTTTCATTAAAGTTTAATGTGATAATAAAGTTTGAAAAAATATTCCAGGTTCTGTGTTTCGTCATTCTTGCTGTGGTTTCCTTCGCCGATTATGGATATGGACATGGTCACGCATATTCGTCTCAACATATTTCTCGACATGACGGACATCCAAAGATTGTGCATCTGCATGGACATCACGGGCATAATCATATCGATTACCATGTAGGTTTACAATAAACCCATAATATATTCCATTATGATGAGCCCGCGACTTTGTCGACGTGCATTCAGGTTTTAAAAAACTTCATGGAACTCTTTGATTTTTTCGGGACAAAAAGTAGCCTATTTTCTTCCCTGAGATGGAAGCCAAAGAAAACTATGCAAGCTATACTTGTACCGAACATCAATCGATTAAACGAAAAGGTAGAAGACAAACTGAAATAAAGGATTAATATATGCATTTCGTGCATATTATGTGCTTTTGAAAACTTACCTAGTAACAAATTACTGTCTGTAAGATAGAGTAGGTTTTGGTATTTTTAAAAAATAAAACCAATAATCTTTGTCCACGGTTAAATGCCGATGATTCGCTATCGGTTATCGAAGCGCGACTACGGTCGAAATAAAGTGCCACACGACTGTAAGCACGCTTCATGTTTGTTTTTCATACTTACAAAATGATTATATCTCTTAACAGACACATCCCAAGTACACCTTCGAGTACAAAGTGCACGACGACCACACCGGCGACATCAAGTCGCAACACGAGACGCGTGATGGCGACGTTGTAAAGGGCTACTACTCGTTGCACCAGCCTGATGGTTCAGTGAGAGCTGTTCACTACCATGGCGACCACCATACCGGGTACGCTTTACATTAATTTTATTTTTTGACATTTTAAGCCCATTCAAATTGCATTCAAAACGATCAAATTTGATATTTGGATGATTCTTCATTGCTGCTACACTGAGTGATAAAAAAATTACCTGAGGAAACCTGCATGTCTGAGAGTTGACCATACTGTATTCAAAGCTCTGCCAATTCGCACTGGCATAGGGGACTATGTCCTATACCCTTATCATTCTAAGAGGAGACCCACACTCAGAAGTGGATCATGATGATGTTTATGATACCTATGTATGGACTATATCTATGTATTACTATTCCTATCTCAATATGCAATGATAATAATTGCTAATATGACATTTTTACATTATACTAGCGTGGAGAGAGAGTTCATATTTTTTGCTTAACTTATTGTGATGACGTCCTTCAGCCACTCAACATGTTATAAACTCAATATATTAATTATTGTCTGGATCTATACTTATCGACAATTACCACAAATTAGACTTGCGTGATTAATTCACGTACTTAAAATTTTAAATACGTCCGGTATCACTCATAATATTATTTATACACGAATTAAAAAAAAATTGGGTCAGCCTGACTATAGTTTTGCTTTCGCACCTTATGGCAATCATAGTTCAGCGGTCTTCCTGGCGCAGTGGTTAGCGCTGTGGTCTTGTATAGTTGATGGTCCCAGGTTTGACGAGACGGATGTGTTGCACTAATTGCATTTGAGCTATTTGTAGGATACAATGAAAGAAGATCTGAAAAATCTTTAAAAAAAACAATAAGAACTTTCTAAGAAATATTAAAACTGATTAGGTAACGAGAGTTTTTTAATGGTTTTTAATTGTGATACATTTTGTTTCAGATTCCACGCTGATGTCAAGTACGATACGCATCATATCATCCCCAAGAAACACTATTATTAACTAAGATAAATAAGTTCAACATTTATTTGTTATTTAGTTAAAATAAGTAAAAAATATTTTAATGAATGTTGTATCAGGACCTATCGACCGCCAAACTTCAATAAAAAGATGGTACCCGATGATGTATGATATAAGATGTTGATTTACATTGTTATACCTACTTGTACAGTTTGTTAATAAATAAAATACTCATAAATTATTTTAGACTATTAATTTATTCCTCCTACCCAACATCTACAACTTTTTTTACTCGTACTTAACATTTCTTACGAAGAGTTTGTAGGGCAAAACTAGAAGAAATACTTATATATACTAAAAAATAGAAAAAATTACGTAGTTTTAAATTTAAAAAGACTACCGAAAATCCTGAGTTTCTGTTGTGATCGCTTAATTAGAAGACCACATTTTGTCAATACCTAATTATTGACGTAGAATCAAAAGAGCTCCAGAATTAGTAAAAGGGAGTACAATTATTTATAACTTTTCTACTTAGAAAATTCTAAGGCCGCGATTACACCTATAAGTTTTTTTTAAATATTGCAGACCAGCGTTTGACTGCAATCACATCATGGGTCTGCAATCTGATTGTTATATTGAACACGTCTCCACTCCTCTCTTTTCCTCTCTGCTTCAGTGGAAACGCATCCTTAGGTATCTGTGCCTAAGTGATTTTAGTCATCCTCATTGTCGGGTTCTAGTTAAGTAATCGATTTAGGTCAGAGTTGGAGCTGTTTTTAATTAAGTAGCCAAACCATGATGAAAAATTTTCATAAGGCGGCAGATACACCTGTAAGTTTCACTCACGTAAAAGAGCGGAGACGTGTTTAATATACCAATACACCAATCAGATTATTGAGAGATGATGTGATAATTTTATTCCGTCATCTCTCAATAATTATCGATTAATCGAAAATACAAGTCTCCGGTCCGCTCCACTTTAGTGGAAACGCATTCTAAAGCCACAGTAAAAAAACTCTAGTAAGTAGATATCTGTAGCCATGGATAAAGTAATTTGTATTTAAGTTACTAAACTAGCTGATCCATCTTTGCATCGCTCGGGTGGATTTTCTAAATTTCCTTCAAATCCAAATCTCCAAAAATCCTGAACATGTACATCTGTGTTTTTACCCAAAGCCTTATTCAACCATAACATTGAGCAAACCATTTCAACATATTTCAACAATCCTTTCTTAATGAATGTCTACGCCATAATAGGAAGCTACTGTCAAAGTTTCTAGCGGCTTAGTCTATGATGCATCATAGAGAAAGTGCATTGATAGATCAGTCAGTCAGTCAGTCAGGGCATGTCTTTTTACAGTTATAGATAAACTATTCAAATGAAAAAGAGAATCCGGTTTATAGTGTGACTCTTATCCCGTTGAAGCAACGAAGGTAGTTTGTGTGGGATGTCACATGAGTGGATACACTAGCAACTACTGGCAAGCACTATCAACACTATCTTACAAGCAATCTCAAGGTTGTCGGGATGGCGGCTACCAAGCCAGAAAGGGCCAAACAAATATGAAAACAGAAAATACATAATACAATTTTAAATCTGAAAATCTTTATTTTTACCGTTCATACGTTTAACCGATTTTGATAAGGTGCAGAAATAGCTGGCTACCCGGAGCGGACTTTTTATCCTAGAAAATCAATAAGTTTCCACGAGATCTTTAAAAAACCTAAATCCAGGCGGACGAAGCCGCGAGTATCATCTACTTATTTGATATTTGCACCTTTTAGTATTGAAAATTGAAAAAAATAGAGGGTCGTACAGCGAGCATGCTAGAAGTCCACAGATGATCGGAAGTCTATTTAGTACCTTGGCCTGTAGATTAGTTTGATCATTCAGTATGATAACGCAGCCATCTTTCTGAACACTTTGCCTTGTTGCAGTGCATGGAAGTAATTTTTGACATATCCTCTTTAAAAATATTTTTGACTTACTTTATTTTTTAAACTTACGAAAAATTAAAATTGTGTTAAAATGTACTTACAGGTAACTCCGCGATATAGTTACATTGTTTCAAAAGTTTAAACTACTTTTACCAGTAGGGACGTAGATAAACGAACTGAGTTACTAGTGCATAAAATTATACCTACCTGTTAATACTACATAACACATTATTTATTGTTACAAACACCTAAAAGAATTTGTTTACAAAAGGTAAAATTTCATAACTTTCAATTATTACCAAGATCAGATAAGAATATTTAAGCTCATTATATAGATATTGTATTTCGTGGACAGTTAAACGGTTTTTATAGATAATTTTTGCGAAACGTTTGAAAATTTTGCACACATACAACTTGGCTAATAACTGTAACTATAGCAATTAAACTGAGTGAAATCAATAGAACCTCGGATAATTAACCCTTTGTGGCCAATATAAAAGACGCAAATTTTTGTTCACACATATCAGTTGACTTCTTGACTCAGCTACAAGAACTATACATACTAAACAAAAAATGTTCGCCAAGGTATAATAATTTTGCACTAATCATTCTAATACCGTTTAAATTAGTTGTTTGAAATTATTAAGCTATTTAGTATTTCGCAATATTATGTTTCCCTGAGTAAATCGGTAGTTTTGATTGGATGTTTAAAATTCGGCATGCGATCTTCAATGCAATCTTCGTTACGTTGAAAGGAAACACGCAGTGGAACAGAACTAATTGAAGATATTATAATGATGAGAATTCAGAAATGGATATCTCCAATTGTGAAACGTTTACATGGTTACCCTAATTAAAGGATATTTGAAGATATCAAAGAAATTATTAGTGATCCCATGCAATCGATGCTTTTCGTCAGCTTTTTGGAGTAAATGTGCGAAAAGCGAAAAACCACAATCCAGCTTTAACCACCCGATCAACCAACCAATCAGCTCCAAGAAGTCGTAATCGAAGCGTATGAGGTGAACGATACTGCGGATCGCTCATAGAATCCTGAAGTGTAACACGTGCTTTATAGAGTCCTTTGTGTTACAAATCGTGCATGCGTTTATTGTGAAGTTCTGAAACCATTGCAGTCTGTATCTGTGCAGGTTTCAAAGAACCAAAGGAGGAGGAATTAGCCCACCTACAGATAGCATCGAACAATATAATCTTATAGCTAAGCTAGCAACTGTCGTACATCTTCTAGTATTCTTTAAGACAGGAGGCAGGAGATAGCAGCGTAGTACAAGTAACACTTTGGCGATCTGCACAGGCTTATCAGGTGACTCATATGGACCTCAAAAGATTTTGAAAGTTTATTTTCACCTGTTATTTCATCTATTTCAGGTATTGTTCTTCGTCACCCTCGTCGCTCTAGCGGTTGCCCAACCAGGGCATCGCTATGGAGAGGCATACTCTTCGCAGCACATTTCGCGTCACGACGGACACCCAGAGATCGTGCATGTCCGTGGAGATCATGATCGTGGATACGGACATGAACATGAACATAAACATGTTGACTACTATGTAAGTGCCATTAATTTTATTACAGGTAAGGTATGTTTAGGTAGGTAAGGTGATGCTCTAGACATAGCATAAGAGACACATAAAATTGTGATGTTGCTTTTGATCGCGCTCGACTGCTAGTCGAGAGTCTAGAACTTCATTGTCATTGTTAGTGCTGAGAATTCGTTTCTCACTACTCTTGTGGCATTGGTGCTTCTTGCGGCTCATCTCGTGGCAAACAATCAGCTTTCTGCTAATATAATATCGCACATAAGCTACAAGTGACAGATTTACCGTGCTAAAATGAAAAACGGATCAACCATTGAAAAGCGGATGACATCATCATGACCAACTTATTATTATGTGCCTCAATCCTGTATTTCAGTACTGAAAAATAACTCGTCTCATATTATGCGATCAGCATAAAATAAAAAATAAAATAAAATAAAAATCTTTTTTATTCGAATAAACTTTTACAAATACTTTCGAATAGTCGGATGCATCTACCACTGGTTCGGAATGCCTTTCCTACCGATAAGAACCAGCAAGAAACCATCCAACCATAAGTTGCCATCTCTACCGATACAGATACCAAATACCTTATGAACCATCTTTCCAACTTTTTCCTATGCAATGAATTCATAATAATATGTATAACCTACAATATGAACAGCTAACATTTCTTAGTATAAGTATAACCACTTTGAATATAAACTTATCTTTACTGTCTTTCACCAGGCATACCCTAAGTACGAATTCGATTACAAAGTAGAGGATCATCATACCGGTGACATCAAGTCCCAGCACGAGACTCGTGATGGAGACGTCGTCAAGGGATACTACAGCCTGCACCAGCCTGATGGTTCTGAAAGGAATGTGCATTATGAGTCCGACAAACACTCTGGGTAAAGATACATTTTATACAATAACTAGCTTATGCCCGCGACTTCGTCCGCATGGACTACACAAATTTCAACCCCCTATTTTACACACTCAGGGGTTAAATTTTCAAAAATCAAAAACAAAATGGCTCTTTTGTTTCAAATGTATATTATTTAAGTAAGCTCTTTTATCAGCAGATTTTTTATTTAATGCTTTGATTCTAAGCAAATGACGCTGTCACGAAATCCATAGAAAGTTTTAAACCTTTAATTAATATGTTTTGTTTTTCCATTGTTACAGTTTCCACGCTGACGTTAAATACGGTGTCCATCATCTTGTCCATAAGCATCATGATTAATCTAACAGAAATAATATATAAGAAAGCGATCTGTGATGTACTGATTTGTTAACCGTTATCTTGTGTCATATTATTGTTGTGTTTGATGATTTTTCACTAATTTTTTATTCTTGAATTGTTTTGTTTTGAATTTTATTGTTTTCAAGTAATTTGAGTACTTCTATGATATGATTTGTAAATAAACACTTTTCTTTATCTATATAACTACTTATTTTTTTATAAATTTCTGCTCCTATACCAAACTAAATTTGATACAAAACCATACAAAACTGTATTTCTTTACAAGAATTTTAATTTAATTTCAACTACATTAGTGAAAACGCCCTTTTTGACATTTTCACCCATGTAGGCAATTACGTTTGCAGCAGCTTAGAGGATAGAAAGGAAATGAAGTCCTTTAACTAAACTAATATTACTATAGAATATTACTCTAAGCTTCTATTGCGACAATAGTTTTTCACAAAACTAATGATAATGTCACTCAAGTACGAATTTTTCTAGAACTTTGCGATCAATATAAATAACTCAGCTTTTAGTAAATGTCGATGAAATT
The DNA here is from genome assembly GCF_902806685.2 of Maniola hyperantus. Lineage (NCBI taxonomy): Eukaryota > Metazoa > Arthropoda > Insecta > Lepidoptera > Nymphalidae > Maniola > Maniola hyperantus. The sequence continues at coordinate 5,830,975 of NC_048540.1, forward strand.
GTACTTGATAATTCTTTCAAGGATGAAGTGGACGCCAAGATTCAAGAATAATAGGAAATTTAATAGGCCATTTATTAAATAAATATAATAGATAGGGAAATTCAGAACCCTTAGTTGCATCTTCTAATGATAGCTGTTAAATCTTGGAATCATTTCGAATATTCATTGGTGGTATTAATTAGTATTTGAAATGGTTTTAAGTACGACATAGGCCTACGTACCATTATCATAAGTTCTGTGAAAAACCAATGTCGCAGTGGAAGTTATAGTTGTTAGAAAGCTAAAGCTTAGGTTACGGTAAAATAGTTTAGTTAAAGGTTTTTATTAATGAAAATGATTTACTTTGAATGTACCTTCAATTGCACTCATATTATGTACATCACTCTCAGAACAATTATCATCTACATCTTCATCATAGCTGACATGCCCTAAATACTCATATAGGATCTAAAATATGCCTACCACTGGATTTTACCACAATTCCAATACAAAAACATACTGTAAGAAACAATGTTACCACGTATGCTGAAGACATGCTTCCAGTTATTGGGACATTCCAGCACGACAAAGATCCAAAGCATACCTACTGCACTATTATAGAATTCCTCATAAATCATAACACAGACAGTTTCCGTCATAGGTCCAGATCTAAATCCAATTTGAAAATCTTTAGTGTGAAGTCAAGAAAAACATTTCCAAACGACAGTGTGGTAATTCAAGAGAGCTTTACGACGTTTTCTTTTCTATTTATCTTGCAAAATGTCAAACATTGTTGGAGTCAATGCTTCACCGCTGTAAGGCAGTAATTTAAAACCTTTGGACATACATGCCACTAACTACGAATTTAAATTTAAAAGGATATTTTTTAACATTCATGTAATTTTTCTTAATTATTTGTCCAGCCACATTAGTGTATGAATTTTTTACTTAATAGTAACATATAAATAAATGGAAATAAATGAAATTCATAAAAAAAGTATTTAGCGATTTCATTATCTCTATTCCTTATCCAGTTTGCTGATCTATGTGGCTATGTCAAAACATAATTACTTACTTATAAGAAGGAACACAAAGCTACATTATTATAACATGATATTGATAAATAACCGGAACTACAAATCGTTCTTAAATATATGACTAAGGAAATGATATCAAAGCTGACTGATTGACTGGCTGATTTATCAACGCATAGCTCATGCTCAGACTACTGGATGGATGAGGCTGAATTAATTTGGCATGCAGATGATTGACGTAGACATTAAATGATTTTTGAAAATTCAGCCCCTAATAAAAATTTTTACATTTATAGCCAAGTGACTCATGCATTATTATTCTACATAATGCCATCTGATATTTAAAAACTACTAAGGCTTGAAGTGTAGGTAAAACTACTATAATTTTTTACAAAATATAATCACTATAATTTTTTATAAAATAGTAAGTCTAAAGCAATGTCTCAGTTCTGGTTCAAATAGCTGCATTAAAATATGGGCCTTTGAAAGCAGTTTCGATAACTGCAACGTGTCGCTTTTAGATGACATTAACACTTCAGCTACTGAATGAAAATAAATATCTCAAAATTCTACGCTGGCAGCAAGTGAACCCTGGCCTGGCGGTCTAAGGCATTCCGGCCATTTTCGCAATTTTTGATATGTATTTAAAAATGTTTATAACTTTTAATATTATATGAAGTAGACAACAAAAACAAGGAACCCTTAGAATTGGCTTCTTGTGCTTATGGTTTTATTTACCAATGTAAATTTAATATCAGTACCTAGCTACGCCTTGACGTGTTATGATAGTGTTTTCAAAATACTCTAGTAGAATAGAAAAGAATAAAAAAATCAAATATAGGTAGTAAAATTATTTATTTACATTTAAACAACAGGTAAGGACATAGGTCAGTTCTAGTAACATTATCAGTTTTGTCGTTATTAATAATGATGGTGATGATGATGAGGAACGATGTGATGGGTAGCGTATTTCACGTCTGCGTGGAATCTGAAAAGCAAATGTGCATATTAATAATAATTGTTATAAACTAAGTATATTTATTAGTGCTGAGTACCTATCGTATCTCATGCAAGGAGCCAATGGATGCAATCCATCCAATAATAAGGTATACAATAGACTCGTTCTATCCATAGCATATATGAAATCTAAAACTATAAAAATCGATGTACCCTTGTGACAATGTTGCTGTGAGCAGAGCATATAGTTTGAAAAACTAATAGATGTTGGGATTTCAAGATGCTAGAATGGCAATTTCGCAGCGGAAAGCATAGCGTTTGCAGACACTCCACTAGGTAGACAGAGGAAATCAAACAAGTCACAGGGAGACGCTGCACTCAAGCGGCGCAAGGGACGTCCGTACAAGAGACCTATGTCCAGCTGTGGTCCCTATGATAAACCCCCGTATTTTTGTAGCTTGGAATAAAATCTCCTTGAGGATTTTAAATGAATACTAGCTTATTCCCGCAACTTCATCCGCGTGGACTACACAAATAGTTTCAGCTATGCGTTGATAGATCAGTCAGTCAGTCAGTCACCTTTTCCATTTATATAATTAGATTTACCCAGTGTGGTGATCGCCGTGGTAGTGAACAGTCCTTTCGGAGCCATCAGGCTGGTGTAGGGAGTAGTAGCCTTTAACCACGTCACCATCTCGTGATTCGTGCTGGGACTTCATATCGCCGGTGTGCTGATCCTCTACTTTGTAGTCAAAAGTATAGTGAGGGTGGGTCTGGAAAAGATTTTATATGGTTGCAGTTTGGAACAGTTGATACACTAGGCTTGAAAACCTACATGTCTACACGTAAATGACGTGTTGATTTTTTCAAAACATTTGGATATTAAAACTTAAAACTTAGGCCTACAAGATCTGCACGGTTACTCAAATATGCACAACTCTACAAAAGAGATTTAAAAAACTCGAACACGCATCAATACGCAATATTATGTAGATATACATATACATATACCTACTGTAACGTACCTACAATTACGTAACATACATGCTATTACACCACCATATGGAAGTAGTTGAAAAATGCGCTTCTCTTGTTTGGTACAGTGCTATTTTTCGACGACTATCATCAGTTGTCAGTCTATCATAATATTCTATGGCATCAGCATGGTACTTACATGATAGTCAACGTGGTGACCGTGACCGTGAACAATTTCCGGATGACCATCGTGTTTGGAGAAATGATTGGAAGAGAACGCTACGCCATAGCCGCTGGCATCTTCAAATTGCGCTACAATAGCGACAATGACAGCCATGCATAGAACCTGAGGGGAAAAAATATATAATACCAATTTTTTCTATGTATACCTTCACATAATAAAGGAAATGGACGTGTCAATCTGTTATATCGATACACTTATAATACAATGTATCGATAGGCTTATTTTGATATTATTATCAAAAATCAAACATTTTTATTTTATTTTTGTTTGTCGGTGGTAATCTTTGAATAGCTAAGTTGATTTTGACAGGAGTTTATAGGCGGATAGGGATATTTGCCGAGACCTAGTCCTCTTACTAGCTTAGTCTGCCTATGCTTGCTTAGATAACTTCTTAGAGTAAGTTTCATTATGGAGAAACGAACGGTCTTCCCGAAATTCTTTATAAACTTAGATGTATGCGGACAAATACAGGCAAAAGCTAACTGTAATAGAATTTATATCCTTGAATTTTACAATTTAAAATTTTCACAAAACAATGTCTTTATATGTTATCTACCTTTGAGTACATGTTTGTATTTTAGATAATATGTTACTTGTTGAACTGTTTCTAGTTGTTACTAAACTGATACTTACTTGACAAATCTCGCGATTTTTATATCCAAAATAGTAATTGTTTTACTATCGATTTCACATCAAATTATTGGAAACGGTTAAAAATTTTAATATAGTTTACACAATAATTGTTTAGTAGGTAGATACCTACAGTAACCGCGACTAACGAGACTATTACACGTCAAACTTTGTATTACACTTATAAAATGGTTAATATATTTATAGCCATTTCGTCAACACACTGATGATACAATAGAATACGATATTTTCTTCATTTAACGATACTTATGTATCCTGAATATAAACTTCATAGCTGTTTTATAGTTGCCAGAAAATCTTTTTTAGTAGAAACATCATCATAAACTTGTTTTTAATTACTTAAAATTGAAAATCGTGTCTAAAACTACAGTTCTGGAAGGTGATTAATATCGTCATTTTTTTAGTAAACTTTGCTTAAATCAATGATACCTATTATAGTCGTCTCAAACTTGTCTAAGCTTTATAGTCACCAAGAAAGCTTTCTTAGAGGAAACATCATCTTAAACTTGTCTAAATTGAATGTATTCGTTTTTAGGTTTGTATGTCTATTTTAATTTTTTTGCTAAATGCTAACTATTTGGTTATAGTGACATAATTTATTAATAAGTTATTTCTGTTGATTGGTAAATCATTTTGAAGGTCCTAAAATGCAGAGTTATAAAAACAAAATATAAGGTATTATTAATATTTTTTTATTAGGTACAACAAATATCAACAGTTTACATTAACTTAAGTGTCATCACATTTTAATGATGGTAGGCGGGGACTTCATGGCGGGCATGGCCTTCACGATGAACAATAGCGTTAAATCTGAAAATGAAACCCCAACATTAGGTAATACATATACCTAAACATCACTAGAAAGAATACTTAGAAGAAAATTTATGTTAACTTTGTATGAAACACTTTACTTTCTGAAAACATATTCTGTTTCCCGCTGCTAATCAAGGGTTTTTTCCTTCTTCGAGGCAGACTATCTTTAAATAAATATTTTTTTGGGATATGCGTTATTCAATCGATTGCTACTTTTAAGCATCGTTGACCGTCAGTAACTGCATGAGTAAAACACTTTGGCCTTCTCGATGCCTCCGTGTTTAGGAGCACGTTAAAGCGTCAGTCCCAGCAATCACCACTAACATCTACTTAAGTAAATATAACTGGAAAAACCGAAGAGTCGAAATTTGTTCTCTTATTCAAGTTGTATGCAGAATGATCTGGGAACCTACCACTATGTTATCCCAAGAAAACACCATTATCATTATGTAATAAATGAAGAGTGAATAGGGGTCCTAATTCATAACACTCAGTAACACGATGCATAGAGATTAGAGAAAACCCAAACTATATATAATGTTTAATGTGTGAAATGTTTAATGTGTGAAATAGTTGTGTTTTTTATTTTTTTTATTCTGATACAAGTCAGCCTTTGCGTGCTCTCTCAACTGATGGTAAGTGATGATGCAGTCTAAGATGGAAGCGGGCTAACTTGAAAGGGGTACAGCAGTTACATTAAATCCATACCCTCGATCAGTTTCTACAAGGCATCGTACCAGAACGCTAAATTGCTTGGCGGCACGGCTTTGCTGGTAGGGTGGTAACTAGCCACGGCCGAATCGTCCCACCTGACCAGAACAGAGACAATTTAGATAATATAAACTCCCGAATTGCCCCTGCCAGGAATCGAACCCGGAACCTCCCACTTTGTAACGGATGATTTATGCTAACACGTGGCGGGCGCGGGCCGTGCCACGTACAAGGCGTGGACGAGATGCTTTAATGTGTGTGTATATTGTGTGTTGTGGTATTTTTTTTATATCTTACCCGTTGTGGGCATCAGCGGTGTACTCTACACGACGGACGGTACCGTCGGGCTCGTGCAGGCTGTAGAATCCGGTCACATGGTCTCCCTCACGAGTCTCGTGCTGCGACTTGATGTCACCAGTGTGCGAGTCATGCACGCTGTACTCGAAAGCGTAGTGGGCAGGAGCCTATAAGATCACAATTTTTTTAAAGGGAACTGTGGTAAATTCATTTATTACTGAAGGGAATTAGGAACTAATGGATTACTTTTTTAGTGATTATGTTTCAAAGCCAAATTGTGCCAGTTCAGATTAAACTAATCTGAAACCTAAATCTTCTTTAAAACTTTATTCTAAAAGGCCTTTAAACTTTTCACTGAGCGAAGCCGTGGGCAGTCGCTAGTCTCGATACATCCTGACCCATATTATAAATGCGAAAGTGTGTTTGTACTTTGTTTATTGGTTTGTCCTTCAATCACGTCGCAACGGAGCAAGGGATTGACGTGATTATTTTATTGGGTATAGATAAAGACCTGGAGAGTGACATAGACTACTTTTTATCCCGGAAAACCAAACAGTTAAAGACCTGGAGAGTGGCTGAGATAAAAACTAGCGTTTTATTTCAGAAAATCAAATAGTTCACACGGGATTTTTAAGAACCTAAATTCATGCAGATGAAGTCGCGGGCGGTCGCTAGTATAATATACTTAATAGTATGAAACATACGTAATGGTCTTGTGGTGCGTGTACGTAGTGTGCAGGTTGATGCGCGATGACGGGAGCGTAGTGCGCGGGCGCGTGGCTCTGGTGCTGCACTATGCTCTGTGAAGAGACCGCGTGGCCGTGGCCGTGGCCGCCGTAGCCACCGTGCAGCTGTGCGGACGCAACAGCGGCGAACGCCACAATGGTGAAGACCTGGAAAAATTCATACAATTACTTCTTAAATCACTACGTATATTATAAATGCCTTTCGAACTGGTGGTATAGTCTCAGACGTAGCATAAGAGATACAAATTGTCCTACATAAAATAAATAAAGGTTTTTGATTTTTTTTAATGCGAAAATGTGTGTGATTGTTGGTTTGTTTTTCAGTCATGACGCAACAAAGCAACAAATGGCCGTGATTTTTTCCATGTATAGATATAGTTAAAGACCTGGAGAGTGACTTAGGTTATTTTTCATTCCTTAAAATCAGAGCTCCCACGGGATTTTAAAAAATCTAAATTCACGCCGGGCATCGATTTCTAAGTAGGTAGGTACATAAAAATTTCGTCCGAGTGAATTTAGCTTTTTTTAAGTTCTTAGGAATCCTTGGTCTTCACAGATTGATAGATGACTTAATTGAATAAAAATTCTTTTTGTCCAGGAATCTAGTCATACGAAAAAGTTTTTCTTTTAGCGCGAAGAAAAACTCAAGTCGCAAGCTTGTTCTAAGATTAGATTTGATAATATATTTATTGACTTTTATGATCTCTATTAGTTGTTGTTTGAACACATTAGCACCTAATATAATTTACACACCTTGAAGTACATTTTAATTAATTAATAAGTAGTTGTTTACACTTTGACTTATAATGAGTAATTGATAATAACTTTCTTATTTTCCAGCCTTTTATACCACTACGAATATGCATATTATCTTGTTCAATTTGAAAGGATATCGCAACAGCTTAAAACAACTGGTTTTTTAACTGATTATCGACATCCAAATTAATAAGAATTTAGGTCGCTAACTAACCAATTGAATTTTACAATAAGTGACTTCTTATTAGGTTCTAAAAAAAATAGTTAATAAAAATAAAATAATTAAGTTCAAAATCTATAAGTTTGTCATGTCATCAACTAGGTATTATCTACCTGTTATCTGTGAAAACTTTTCATTAGCTTCAATTCTATCTGTGAAAAATTGTCATTAGCTTCAATTTTTGTCCTGTATTTATCTATTTATCCATTTACTTTTTCCTTAGCTGTAAGTTTTCTTGTAAAATAAAATAAAAATACCTACTACGAGTACAGATACTATGGTCGATGTGGGTTTTTTTTTAAACATCGGCCACACTTAATTTTAACGATATCAAGTGTAAATAACAATAGCCAATAGGCATAATGGCCTTATGCGTTAGGTGACTGTCCAAAAATATTGCGTATTTGGTGAACTTTCAAACCAATTTACAGTAAAATCGGTACGATATCAATTATTGATTTCCATATAAAAACTGCGAATTTTAGTCAATATGTATCAGTTTCTAAACACTTTTGGAAAGAACAATACCTGCTTACTTACCTCTTACCAAGATGTACTTTAAGGTGAAATATAACTCAACCACTTTATTCTATTCTATAATATAAAAATGAATCACTAAATGTGTTGCTCATCGCAAATCTCGAGAACCGCTGAACCAATTTCGCTAACTCTTTTTTTCTAATATTCCTTGAAGTACGAGGATGGTTCTTACGGAGAGAAAATTTCAAAAAATTTTAATCGACTGTTAGGCGGTACGAAGTTCGCCGGGGCAGCTAGTACATATTAATTTATAAATTTCATAATTTGCTCTAGAATTAAATATTACCTATTACACACTTTTTTATTTCTTAAAGTGATATCTAAAACTTCTAATCTAATGCACAAAAGAAAACATCTTGTGGTCTAAATTCAGATTTAATTAATTGAACTGGAAATCCAAACTAGAATATCTTTTTCTTAAACCGAAATTTGGCGCCACAGTGCTTGGAAGGAAAAAACTAGTTTCGCTTTGATTTCTTAAAATACTTTTTTTCTTCTTTTCACACAAAATCTGAAGTTAGTTAGTGAAGGTGAAGGTTAGGATCTCAGATGGATTTAAACTGTAGGTTGCCTAAAATATATAATTCTCATCCACAGGTCCTATGATTTGCTGCCTTCATCGCCGCTGCAGTGGCTCAATTCGGATCTGACCATGGACACGGTATGGCATTCTCCTCCAACCACATCTCCAAGCACGACGGACATCCAGAAATTGTCCATGGTCATGGACACCAAGTTGACTATCATGTACGTTTTGCATTTGATATTTTCCTAGCAATAATATGGGAAGCTGTGCCTAGTCCTAGTGGTTAAGACGTCCGCCTTTCTAACCAGAGGTCGGGAGTTCGATCTCGGGCACTCACCTATTACTTTTTGAAGTTATTTGCGTTTTAAGTAAGTATAGTTAAATATGCTTTAAAAGTGAAGAAAAACATCGTGGGGAAACCTGCCTGCCTGAGTTCTTCATATGTTCTCAAAGGTATGTGAAGTCTGCCAATTCGCATTTGGCCAGCGTGGTAGACTATCGCCAAATCCCTTCTCATTGGAGAGGAGACCCATGATCTGCAGTAGTGAGCTGGTCATGGGTTGATCATGATAATGATTAATATCGGAAGTGGTGATGCCCGCTAAGACGTCAGCTTCCAGTTGGATTCAGGGGGCATATTGTTCGATTCCGGGCTCTGTAACTTTTCGTTGTTATGTGTGTTTTAATCAATTAAATATCACGTTTTAATGGTAAAGGAAAACATTGTGAAGAAACCTGCCTGCTTAAGAATCTCTATAATGTGTTCAAAGGTGCGTGAAGTCTGGCAATACGCACTTGATCGGCGATTATATTTTTTTCATAGAAAACATTCAATTAAAAATCAATGTTAAATTAGCTTGATAGCTTTCATTCAGTGCTGATCACTAAGTTAGCGAATCACCGCGCTCGCCGTTCCTAATTTTTAGCGTCCACAAGTAAGTAAGAAGTATTCATTCGACAGTGTTCGACATAAAACAATGTTAATTTATCTTCTAGACGCACCCACATTACACTTTTGATTACAAAGTGGAAGATCATCACACTGGTGACATGAAGTCGCAGCATGAGTCTCGTGATGGCGACGTTGTGAAGGGCGTTTACTCCCTACACCAGCCTGATGGCTCTGAAAGAACCGTTCACTACCACGGCGACCACCATACTGGGTAAGAACATCTTCCTTTGCGATTCAATTTTTATTTTTTACACTTAAATGACATTGACACGGGGGGCGCTGTTGGAGAACAAAGGCTTAGAATATTCAAACAAGTACAAAGGGGACACTTGACGGCAGCGTTAGTTCCTATTCTCGCCACGCGCCAAAATAGCCTTGTCGCACTGTAATTATGGGGCCTTCTGTTAGATCCGAGATTATTCCGCATACGAATATTTAACGTGAAAACACCGTATTTCTTCACTTCTATTATGATTTATGCGTCTGATTATATTATGAGTTTAATATACAACTTTATGAGTGTAATGGACATGGACTTTTCGGTATTATGTACGTTTTAAGCAATTAATTGATATGACGTCATACTTTCGCGCCGAAGAAAAGTATCATGAGGAAACCTGCCTGAGAGTTCTCTGTAATGCTCTTAGAGGTGGGTGAAGTCTGCCAATTCACAATAAATTACTTCTTTACGCATTACTCAAAATATACTGAACCAATTAAAAACTTTACAGTTCAAAATCGTTTACCTATGATTATATTCAAATTTTCATTCAAAATAATTGGTAGGTAGTAGTGTTAGGGCAACCACCAAGGAAAACCACGTGTTAGGTGTTATGAAAACCACTGCTGTAAAAGCCATGGTTATTTAACAACCCTAACAGCGAAGAGTATAGTTGTATAGCTTACTAATTATGCTTGCCAGCGCGTGCCAGACCTTTGTTATTTTATAAAAGCTGAAAGTTTCTCTACATTATTGTCTCCATCACTAAAAGGAATGTTTATTTGGATCATGGTGGCTTCTGGAGATAACAGGTAATAAAGGTGTAAAAAATCTTACGTCAAAGTATAAAGTATTTTTTTTATATTTTCTTCAGAATAGTATTAGAAATCTTGCATTGCCAGACGCTTAGTAAGTATCATGTAAACCCCCTGCCAGACACCTTTAACGTTTAAAATTTTAAGGGTGTCTGGCAGGGGGTTGCCACGACACTAAGTTTATTTCGGGTATTTCTTAAATTAGTATTAGAAAAGCTCTACAGTTTTATTGTTATCTTTATTTCATCAAAGTGTATTTTCTTTTTCAGATTCCATGCCGATGTGAAATACGCAACACACCATATTGTGCCAAAGAAACATTATTATTAAAAACATGTGTATATGTCATAGAAAAATAAACAATTAAAAAATAAATGCTAATTAATTTAAAAAGAAACCCAAAGAATAAACCGAATTTTATAAATCACAAACATGATAATCAAGTAAAGCATAATCTAAAATACAGCTTATGAATAATATTACGGATATTAATTAATTTATAACTGGTTAATAAATACTTAGTTTCATTATACTTAGTACAGATTCAGTCAATGGCAGCGTTAAAGATCCGTTCAGATAGACTGGGCCGAGAGCAGAACAATTTAAAATTTACTTGAAAGATAATAATAGTCATAACATAAGGTTCATTTTTAATTGCTGTCTTTATTGAAAGGTTAAAGAAAAGATGCTCGAGGAAGCTCTCATTGAGCTCAGTGTGAAACACAAAGAATAGCCGATTTGCTCTTTCGCGCTCGAGATGTCGATCGGCTCTGTTTCTGTGTGCATAAGAAACTGATCTCCAATGCTGACCCTTATAATAACGAAGTTTATGCACTGCTATATCTATTGGAATAATCTTACATTTTCATTTCACGCTTAAATAATAATTGGTAAAGTATGAAATAGTTGCTGAAACTTAGGGAAATCAGAATGTTCATCTGATGGAGAGCACCAAATTCATGCATCGCTAATCCATATTGATTTGATGAACTCATAATCATATGAATCACTTCATTAGAAACTGTAACCTTTACTCGCCATTTCGTCCGCGTCACCTACAGGAACTATCATCATCATCATCATCAACTAATAGACGTCTACTGCTGTACATAGGTCTCTTGTAAGGATGTCCACAAGCCGTGACCTTGCGCCCTCTGAATCCAGCGGCTCCCTGCGATCGCCTGATGTTGTCTGTCTACCTAATGGGGGTCTTCAAACGCTGCGCTTGCCGGTACGAGGTTGCAATTCCAGCACCTTGGGACCCCAACGCCTATCGATTTTTTTAACTATGTGCCCTGCCAATTGCCACTTCAGCTTCGCCACTCGCTGAGATACGTCGGTTTCTCTGGCTGTCCTATACTTTATTGCAATAATTTATAGCTTTAAGCACTTATCTAGAACAAATAATTTTCAGAATAAGATCATTAGTTCTGAAGATTACAAACAAACTCATAAACAAACAAATTGTATCGCTATACCTAAGTAAAACTTACCAATCGAACCGTAGGTAGGTAAAAAGATACTGTGACACTTAAGAAGCTTCTTATTTGTTTTCCCAAGTAAAAAGAGTGCACTGGACCCATTACTAATTATTCACTTTGAACATATTGACCGCTTCCTATGAAAGTGCTTGAAAAGTAAATATGACACTACACCGCAAGGTTGACTAGTGAACAATGCACAATGCAAAAATGCATCCCAGATGTTAAAAGTAAGCTAAACTAAAAAAACCTAGCGTAGTATAGCCACTTACTTACTTATTCCTAACAAAAAAAAATGCAAAAAAGTATCCCAGAAATGTTAAAAGTAAGCTTAAAACAAAACTAACTACAAAGTTACGTTAGTTAAGCTAGATACAAAAATATTTCCTCCCGTAGTATGCCCATTTAATTATTCCTAACAAACATTTTTTATTTAGACGCGTTTTTTTTTAATGTAGGCAAACTGATCTTTTAAATTTGTGTAGGTATTCGGGGCTTACTGTGTATGTTCGTACATTCATAATGGTTTTTTTTTATCAAAAATTTTATTTTTACTTCAATGATAAAATAGCAATAACATCAGTCTATGTTATAATTTTTAACAAAATTCAAGAAGCTTACTAACATTATATTGGTCGGTGGTTTATACTTAGAGCCGATGAAATAATAAAAACTTATTTCGTTACAACACTTCAAAACAAGAAAAGTCTACGACAATTATTTTGCTATCTATTTACCTACCTATTATTTTAAAAAGAAATATTATTTATCTAAATGTCCAACATTTTATAGCTGAAGACAATAACGCAAAATTGGTTTACCCTATTCTTTAATGAAATAACATTTTAAATATTTTTTCCCACAAAAATATATATATTTTTTTTATTCAGATACAAGTTAGCCCTTGACTGCAATCTCACCTGATGGTAAGTGATGATGCAGTCTAAGATGATAGCGGGCTAACCTGGAAGGGGTATGGCAGTTTTTATTAAACCCATACCCCTTTGGTTTCTACACGGCATCGTACCGGAACGCTAAATCGCTGGGCGGCACGGCTTTGCCGGTAGGGTGGTAACTAGCCACGGCCGAAGCCTCCCACCAGACCAGACCAGAAATTTAGAAATTATAAAATTCCAAACCCCTGCCAGGAATCGAACCCGGGACCTCCCACTAATAAGACCACAGCGCTCACCACTGCGCCAGGGAGGTCGTCAAAAAATTACAATAAATCTTATAGCTAACAGGGTTAGAACAAGTGCTAAAATGAATCTCAAGAATATTTCACATGTTACTAATAATAATTTCGAAAATTTGGTTTTTCACTTTTATTTTCAAGGGTTTTTCAAATGAAATCGTAGAATATCATACTAGGTAGGTACATCCCTATTTTTATAGGGATGTAGAACGGACGTAAAACGAACGTAACGTAGAACGTTCATAGTATTTATAGTTGATTATGATATACCTACCTATATAATTATTTCAAAACTATGAAAACCTGTAAGGGCTTACTAAACTTGTTAAGGAATGCAAATAATTTGCTATTTTGAGCTTTGACCTTGCCCAATAAAAATCACCTGCTACTATAAAAGCAGCACTTTGCAATTATTTTGCATCAGTTGAAAGACTACTTTCTCAATATGTACTCCAAAGTAAGTGAGCTTAAAATATTCATATTCATAATAGTCACATAATACATACTAGGTTTATCATTTATAATCTTTTTAAAAGGTACTCGAAACCAATTCAACTTTAGAAGTTTAGTAAGAAGTTAAGAATTACTTGTTTTGGTATTTAGTAGTTAAGAAATATTTATCAAGGTTATCATAACTATATCTTCTACTGAGCTTGTTCATTTTCAGATCATCGCTTTGAGCGCTGTATTGGCGGTTGCATCCGCTGGTCTCGTGCCCGCAGCCCACTACTCATCAGCCGCTGCCGTATCCTCCCAAAGCATCGTGCGTCACGACCAGGGCCATGGCATTGCTGCAGAACCTATCGCCTACAACACGGCTTCACTAGGTTACTCTGCCTACGCCGCTCCTGCCCACATCTCCGGGCATGCCGCTGTTTCTTCACAAAACATCGTACGCCACGACCAAGGACATAGATCTATTGCCGTTGCTGCCCCCATCTCCTACGCCGCCCCCATCTCCTACGCCGCCGCCCCTGTGGCCTACGCTGCTCCTCGTCTCTCCGGCCACGGTGCCGTATCTTCCCAGAACATTGTGCGTCACAACCAAGGCTACGGCTCTATCGGTCTAGCTGGTAGCTCTCTCGCCTACGCTGCGCCTGCTCGTGTTGCGATCGCCCACTCTGCCCCTATTGTCCACGCTTCTCCCATCGTTCACGCCGCTCCCGCCCATGGCTACATCGCTGCCCACCAGCCAGAACCCTATGACGTAAGAATTTATAATCAAAACTCAAAAATTTCAAAATAAAAAACTAAACCTACAACTTTTATAACTCTTGTGATAATGTACTAATTTTTTACTTTATTTTATAGGCGCACCCCAAATACGAGTTCTCCTACTCCGTAGCTGACGGTCACACCGGCGACAACAAGTCCCAGCACGAGAGCCGCGACGGAGACGTTGTACATGGTGAATACTCTCTGCTCGAATCTGACGGTTCCGTGCGCAAAGTGGAGTACTCCGCCGACGCACACAGTGGCTTCAACGCTGTAGTCCACCGCTCCGCTCCTACCGTCCATGCTGCCCCAGTAGCGCATGCTCCAGCTCATATCCTCTCACATTATTGAATAGTTTCCAATAATGTTAAGGATACCTGCGCATAGAAATGTAAATATTTAATTAAAATAACACACAATAAGTTATTTCTTTTATTTATAATATTAAAACCTATTTTGCCTAGACATAGATTTTTGCCCATTGGAGTAAATGGCAGTAAATAAATTCATTGCTCATAAGGTAAATACTGATGTAGGTTGGACCATAGGGTTTGGACCAACAAAATGTTAAAGATGTAAAACGGCTGTGCAAAGGTGTCTAGCGCTTGACTCTATAAACTGTAGTTCAAAGTTTATACTTAGACTTTTCTTTTTTTACCGACTGCAAGGAAGAGATTCTCGAATCGGGCTTTTTTATGTACCAAGAATTACTTACAAGAAAAAATGAAATTATGACTGTGCATTACATTTGTATATTTAAATGTTAGTGTGTACTTTCGATAATCTAACATTGTATTGCAAAAGAAAAAATGTTAATAGATAAAAATAAAAAATAAAAATTATTGAATAACTAAGCGTTGCCAAGTGGGTCTTGCTTGGACATGTGACCCAAATAATATACAATGTACGGCGACCACACGGTGACGCACCCCTTGTACGGTACTGGCATGTGGGGTGGAATAAAAGATAAAAAGTACGCAACAAAAAGGCAAATTTTAAACCGCAGCACTGTGGCGTCTGAATTGCACTTTGTTGCGTTCGCTTCAAGAATCGCTATTTATTCAAAGGTATATTTGCAGGTGATCCTTTTGTACCTGGAAGTAGCTACGACCTAAGTAGTCTGTAGTGGAACTGTCGTACCTAGGTATATACGGTGCACAGATATGTAATTAAAGAAGTTCATTGTATTTCTATCACACTTGCATTTCCATATTTTAATACAGTTCTGAGATCTAAACATCTTCATAGAAGGTTTTGAGATTTAAAGCTGGGGAAAGATGCTTAGAAACCTAAGACTGACTTTAAAACCAATGTGCTTTCATGGTAAAGTAATTAAAAATAACTACCAAGCTATCGACCATACGCCTACAATGAAACTTGGATTAATTCAGAATCATTGCCCACAGAAATTCTGGAAACCTTGAAGAGCTTCTGAGACGGTCAAGTGGCTTGACGTCAAGTCAAGCACGTAGATTTTTGCTTGAGTCAAGTATTTAGACTGTTTTCTCTTAGGAAGCTGTTGGTAACGGGCAAAGTAAAAAGTAATATGCCACCCGAAGGGTAAGTCCAAGCAAATCAGACCTACACTAGGCACAACTAACTTTCCGCCATATTGCGGGCAGATTGAAGTCAAACTGGTAAGACATAGTGGGAGAAAAACTAATCCATGGCACAGATCACGACTCTAGAGACATTTGAAATTATCTATTGACTAAAACCCTAGGTACATATCAGTCCATTTTAGGCTTTGATGAAGAACTAGTACTATATCGATGATTTTAGGACTAGACCAAAACTGTTGTCTGTATGCGTAGCGTGAATAATCAAAAAGTAAAAAAGATCCAATGCCTTACAAATCTTTTAAGAAAATGACATCTGAAAATCAGCGTCCTGCATCTTATGTGTATTGACGCATATGAACTATGATGCAAGACATTATGCCGTACCTACACCCATTTGTGGTGGTGTCACAGATGAAAATGTTACATATGTACTTTGTTTTTATCTGTGACACCAACAACAAATAAATGCATTTTCTTTCTTTCTTCTTCTTTCTTTCATCGGTGTTTATTCGTAGAGCGCTCCAAGCAAACTTAGTTTGGCTCTCATTCGAATACTAACCAATCAAACTCAATCAAATTGTGTATATACAGTCCAGGGAGAAACTGTGGTATCCCGGATTTCCAAATAATTTTAAATGCATATCAAAAATTGCGGGCCGACAGGAATCGAACACGCGTCTCCTGGGATCGCGCCCGCATATCCGTTAAAATGTTTTCAATATCAACATTAAACGGTCTCAAGAATTTACATACAAATAGGCACGTGTAATTTTGAAACTAGTTATTTTTACGGAAATTGGCTAAGCACAGACATAGATTTATTAGTTTCTAAATAACTTAAAATACATATCAAAAATTGCGTAACCGGCAGGAATCGAACCTGCATCTTCTGGGTTCGCGCCCGATGTATATTATTTAGTAATTTCCTTGAAGTGTAGGTAAAACCCTAAAAAATTATAAAAAATATTAGTTTCTAGAACGTCTCTACAAAATTACAATTATAGAGTTTCATCAGTACCCATCAGTACCTATATCATCAGTACCCATATTATAAATGCAAAAGTGTGTTTATTTGTTGTTTTATTGGTTTGTCCTCCAATCACGTCGCAACGGACCAACGGGATCGACGTGATTTTTTGCATGGGTATAGTTAAAGACCTAGAAAGTGACATAGGCTACTTTTTATCCCGGGAAATCAATGAGTTCCCACGGGATTTTTAAAAACTCAAATCCGCCCGTACGAAGTCGCGGGCATTAGCTAGTTGGTTAATATTTAAATGAGAACCAAACTATGTTATGTGTGGAGCGAAGGACTCAGATTCCTCTGTTAAAGTTATAAGGTTACCTGGACTACTTTTTAATTTTATTTATTAAAAAGAATTATATGCGCATAGTAACTATTCGCGTACGGCATACTTACGACTGCTTACTGCAAATATTGTATGTATTGTGTGTATGTATGTATGAAGTCGGGCGAGCATAATAAAAGAAACTAGAAATCAAAGCGTGAAGCTCGTGCGACTTCAACATAATATATCATACACGTGTAGAAACAAAAAATATTTTTTTACTTTGTAGTGGTTTTGGAAGTTTTTTTTATATTTATTTCTACATTATAAATCGATTTTTTTTTATCTTACTACGCGCTAGGGTTTGCGCTGGGCGTTGATTAGTCAGTCAGTCAGTACAAGTTAAATTTTCCAAAATTCTTTCTTAGCGGATGTCTATATAATAATAGATAGCTATGAATTACCAGACAAGATTTGCGTAAATTTTATGACATGAACATTTCAAAACTATGATAACCTGTAAGGGCGGAATGCAAATATTTTCCTTTTTTAAGCTTTTGACCTTGCCCAATAAAAATCACCTGTTACTATAAAAGCAGCACTTTGCAATTATTTTGCATCAGTTGAACGACTACTTTCCTAATATGTACTCCAAAGTAAGTGAGCTTTAAATATTCATGCTCATTTTAGTCATTAGTCACATAACATTACATAGATACTAGATTTATTATTTATAATTAATCATTCTAAGGTACCTGAAATTTTAGGTACCAATTGAACTTTCAGAAGTTTAGTAGTTAAGAATTCATACCGAGGTTTATAATTCCAATTTTTTTCAAATGGATTTGTACATTTTCAGATCATCGCTTTGAGCGCTGTATTGGCGGTCGCATCCGCTGGTCTCGTGCCCGCAGCGCACTACTCATCAGCCGCTGCTGTATCCTCCCAAAGCATCGTGCGTCACGACCAGGGCCATGGCATTGCTGCAGCACCTATCGCCTACAACACGGCTTCATTAGGTTACTCTGCCTACGCCGCTCCTGCCCACATCTCCGGTCATGCCGCTGTTTCTTCACAAAACATCGTACGCCACGACCAAGGACATAGATCTATTGCCGTTGCTGCCCCCATCTCCTACGCCGCCCCCATCTCCTACGCCGCCGCCCCTGTGGCTTACGCTGCTCCTCGTCTCTCCGGCCACGGTGCCGTATCTTCCCAGAACATTGTGCGTCACAACCAAGGCTACGGCTCTATCGGTCTAGCTGGTAGCTCTCTCGCCTACGCTGCGCCTGCTCGTGTTGCGATCGCCCACTCTGCCCCTATTGTCCACGCTTCTCCCATCGTTCACGCCGCTCCCGCCCATGGCTACATCGCTGCCCACCAGCCAGAACCCTATGACGTAAGAATTTATGATCAAAACTCAAAAATTGAAAAATAAAAAACTTAACCTACAACTTTTATAACTCTTGTGATAATGTACTAATTTTTTACTTTATTTTATAGGCGCACCCCAAATACGAGTTCTCCTACTCCGTAGCTGACGGTCACACCGGCGACAACAAGTCCCAGCACGAGAGCCGCGACGGAGACGTTGTACATGGTGAATACTCTCTGCTCGAATCTGACGGTTCCGTGCGCAAAGTGGAGTACTCCGCCGACGCACACAGTGGCTTCAACGCTGTAGTCCACCGCTCCGCTCCTACCGTCCATGCTGCCCCAGTAGCGCATGCTCCAGCTCATATCCTCTCACATTATTGAATAGTTTCTAATAATGTTAAGGATACCTGTGAATAGAAATGTAAATATTTAATTAAAATAACACACAATTCATTACTAATTTATTTCTTTTCTTTATAATAATTTATTTTAATCTATTTTCCTATAGTTCCTGCACATTTGAATAAAATTCAAGCAAATTAGTTATTATTCATTGGTCAATAAATAATAGTTAGCAAGATCAACAAAATTTGAAGATGCAATTGTTGTCTCCCGATCCGTACTTGACCAGCGTGGTGGACTGTGGCCAAACCGCTTCTTATACTGAGAGGAGACCCATGCTCTGTTATGTGAGCCGGCTATGGGTTGATCTTGATCAATTTAATGGTGATGATGATATACAGTTGTTGTGCTGAAAGCGGTAACCAGTTTTTTTAGTTCCTATTTCACCGACGTCAAATTGCGTTTAACTGAGGAATAAAGGGCGTAATGACAGCCTTTGTATTGAAACCCCGCCAAAATATCAAAATGTTTGAAATCGGCTTGAAGCAAGGAAGTAGAACCTCTTAGTATCAAAAATTACTTGCACATATCTACCACAATACTTAAAGACTTATTATATGCCCATATTTGTCTATCGTGTCTGTCGATTCGGAGGAATCAAAACTTATAGGGTACCTACTTTCCACTGAATAGCTTTCCCATTGATTTAAAATCATGAAATTTGACAGGTAGCAAGCACAAGTATAAAAGGAAAAAAATCGAACTGTGAATTTCTGGTTACCTACATCACAAAAAAAATTAAAGATTTGTGTTCCCGACCAAATAACATGGCGCTGTCCGCCGTCATTAACTTGCAAATTTTTAATATACTAGTTTAAGATTTATTGTACGGTGGTGGAAGGGTTCCCCTTCGTATGCGAGTCGGATTCGGAATTATACATAGGCTAGGTTTGTGATTGGTACCTAAAATAATATTGCATCAATCGCAGTTCTTGAATCACTATAGTTTAGGATTGCTGTACCCTACATCATCAGGGTTGAAGAGTTGGGACTTTTTTTAATAGAGATAGCGAGCAAACGAGCAGGCGGGTCACCTGATGTTAAGTGATTACCGCCGCCCATGAATATTTGCAGCACCAGAGCATAGAGTAAAGTAATATAGACTGAAAGCACCAGAGGAATTGCCGATGCGTTGCCGGCCTTTTAGGAATTTGTCGGTCCGCCCCTTGAATAACCCCATGTTGTAATTCAGTGGGAACACCACCGATGGAAGTTAGTTCCACAGTTTGCATGTGCGACAATGGAAAGAAGGATCTGGCACAACGGACGGTCAAAGTGCACCAGACACCCTGGTGGTGAGGGTGCAATTGCTTACGGTGGCACGCGGTGCGGTTGTAAAAAAATGAGAGTGGAATGAGGACAAAAAGCTCTTCAGAGCGGGCGCGAAGTACCGCTTTGCTCTGTTGAGCACCCCAAGCTTTTTGTAGGCTAATTTGGCCTTGCTTTCCAGATGATCCCAAAATTGGATGTCGCTCGAAATGTGGACTCCAAGAATCCCAATGCTGTTGGAAGGGGTGAGGGGAGTGCTCTGAAAGAGAAGAGGTAACGTAAACGGGGACTTCTTGGCGGTAAACGCGCAAACTTGTGTTTTTGTTGGGTTGGACTTGGAGTTTAAGCATGAAGTCGTTTGCTTGGTACCTACAATATTAATTCACTATGAACACTTCCTGAATCTTGATAACTTAGGCGGCCAGTAACCCTGCAGCATCAGGATAAAGGAGTTGGCTCCCGTAATGTTTATGTGACCACCACGGAAATATCTTCTGTAGATTAAAAAAAAAATTTGCAAATCGGTCTAGAAACCTCGAAAAAATCTGTGTCATAAATCACAAAAAAACGGGCCGAATTACGAACGGCAGAACCCACCTCCTTTTTGGAAGTCAGTTAAAAACAGACAATAAAGTTCCCAATTTAACTTTTTTAGAATCCCGTATCTCTAGAGAGAAAAAAAGAAGTAGAAAAAAGGAACCATTATTTATTATATAGAATCATTTACTTCATTGTTTGTCTGGAGGTCTGACTATCTGTCGGGTCTGTCAGACCCGTAAAATTTGACTCCTCACACGCCATTTAACTTTTTGTGTCCATGTTAAAAGTACGATTTTAGTCCTTATTGTATAGGTGGACCGTACTTTTGACATGACAGTTGACCCATAGAGCTAAAATGGCGCATGTGGAGTCATTTTGTACGGACTATATATTATTATATTATAGTTATTCCCGTTGACCTGGAATCATAAAATTTAGCAGATAGCAATGTCCTATATCACAAGTAAAGGTAAAAACTCCGAAAACCGTGTATTTATGGTTATATCACAAAAAACTTTTATTTTTTTATACGATGGTATGGAACCCTTCGTGTGCGAGACCGATTTGCACTTGACCGGTTTCTTTAAGAACAAGTTTGTTTTTTACCGAAAAGTCATTTTACTAAGATATGTTAGGTCATATTGTCTGAAGGTTGGGTATAAATAGGTAGATTTCTCCTTTCTCTACTAAAATGATTTCTAATGTCTCCATGACTTTTAGAATATTAAACATTGATGATATAAAGAACTAAGTTAACTATTTGACCCACGTAGCCCCTAAAGCAAAGAAGCAATATGAAGTACCCTATTGCTTCGGTACCCTATTGCTTCGGTTCGTCGGGAGGTTCGACGACCTCTCTGGCGCAGTGGTAAGCGTGGATCTCCCACTAATAAGACCACAGGTCTTATTAGTGGGGGTGGGAGGTCCCGAGTTCGATTCCTGACAGGGATTTGGAATTTTATAATTTCTAAATTTCTGGTCTGGTCTGGTGGGAGGCTTCAGCCGTGGCTAGTTACCACCCTACCGGCAAAGCCGTACCACCAAGCGATTTAGCGTTCCAGTACGATGCCGTGTAGAAACCCAAGGGGCATGGGTTTATTTAAAACTGCCATACCCCTTCCAGGTTAGCCCGCTTCCATCTTAGACTGCATCACTTACCACCAGGTGAGATTGCAGTCAAGGACTAACTTGTATCTGAATAAAATAAAATAGACCCTATTGTTATATTAACCATGTATAAGTACTAAAGGATGTGAAAGAAAGTGTAACATTGAACATTGGAGTTGACCTTGCCTAAAAGCACTAACTATAAAAGCGGCTCCTTACACGGATTATGTATCAGTTGAACAGTAACTTTGTCAACATGTTCTCCAAAGTAAGTCAGTTTTAATAATATCTGATAGAAATGTCAGATAATTGAATGGAGACTCTAAATAGAAGATCCTTGTTTGCATAAACCTTAAAACATACTAGATAGATAGATAGTATAGATATCGTAATAATTTTAATAAACACGTCTATTATTTTCAGATCATCACATTGAGTGCCATCCTGGCTGTATCAGCTGCTGGACTTTTGCCCACAGCTCACTACTCAAACGCTGCCGCCGTTTCTTCCCAAAGCATTGTGCGTCATGACCAACCCCACGGCATCGCTCAGGTCGCCTATGCGTCTCCCGTAGCCTACTCTTCTCCCATTGCCTACAATGCTCCTCGTCTCTCCGGCCACGGTGCCGTATCTTCCCAAAACATTGTGCGTCACAACCAAGGCTACGGTTCTATCGGCCTAACTGGTAGCTCTCTTGCCTACGCCGCACCTGCTCGTGTTGCGATCGCCCACTCTGCCCCTATTGTCCACGCTGCTCCCATCGTTCACGCCGCTCCCGCCCATGGCTACATCGCTGCCCACCAACCAGAACCCTATGATGTAAGAATTTTATAATTGAAGTTTAAAATATTATGAAATGGGAGATTGCCTTAACAATTGTTCAGTGATATTGATTTGCTCCCTTTGTGTTTACAGGCTCACCCCAGCTACGACTTCTCTTACTCCGTAGCTGACGGTCACACCGGCGACAACAAGTCCCAGCACGAGAGCCGCAACGGAGACGTTGTCCATGGCGAATACTCCCTGGTCGAGGCTGACGGTTCCGTACGCAGAGTAGAGTACTCCGCCGACGCACACAGTGGCTTCAACGCTGTGGTCCACCGCTCCGCACCCTCAGTTCACGCTGCCCCTGCACCCGTGATTGCACATGCCCCTGCCCATATTCTTGCACATCATTAAATTCAACGATCTAGCTATTCCCGTCCATATTCATAGATCTGTAAATAATTATTTATATACGATAATAAATAAATTAAATTAAAGACAATATGTACTTCATTTTTATTTTTCCTAATTTTTAAGATAATAATCCATACCTACTAATATTATAAATGCGAAAGTGTGTCTGTCTGTCTGTCTATCTGTCTGTCTGTCTGTCTGCTAGCTTTTCACGGCTCAACCGTTCAACCGATTTGCATGAAATTTGGTACAGAGTTAGCATATATCCCGGGGAAGGACATAGGCTACTTTTTATCCCGGAAAATAAAAGAGTTCCCACGGGATTTTAAAAACCTAAATCCACGCGGACGAAGTCACGGGCATCATCTAGTAGATATTATAAATTGTTTGTGATGTAACCACAAATTCATGGTTTTCGGTTTTTTTTCTTTACTTTTGCTTTATGACTGCTACCTGCCGAATTTCATGATTCTAGGTCAACGTGAAGTAATAGGTTTTGACTCCCCCGAATTGATAGACACAACGACAGACAACGAAGTGATCCTATAAGGGTTCCTTTTTTTCTTTTGAGCTCCGGAACCCTAAAAAGAAAAATATATTATGCTTAATTGGGCATTATATTACCACGATTAGGCTTACGAAAAATGGACTACACACTAAACTCCTATAAGTAATACCTACACATTTATTTTTTGGCATATCTATTTGTAAGCTCCTGATTTATGCGACACACCGGTCAATTATTATTTTGTACTAGATGATGCCCGCGATTTTATCCGCGTGGGTTGAGGTTTTTAAAAATACCGTGGGAACTCTTTAATTTTCCGGGATAAAAAGTACCTAACCTATGTCCTTCCCGGGGTTGTAAGCTAACTTTGTACCAAGTCTCATCAAAATCGGTTAAACTGTTGGGCCGTGAAAGGCTAGCAGATAGACAGACAGACAGACAGACACACTTTCGCATTTATAATATTAGTGTGGAGTATGGAATGGATGGATAGTGGTAGACAAATCTTTTGTTATCTACTCGCTAATAGGCACCTGACGTTACAATACAACTCGCGCTACCTTTTGCACGTTTGTGAAAAACCTTCTCGCAAGTGTCAAAAACAACTGTACAAAGTTTCAACTCAATCGGATAAACAATGGGCAAACGTATGTAACGAACGAACGAACGCACATACATTTATTTTTTACCTTAATATCATCAGCTCAAGTCATCACTGGTCCACTACTGGTGAATGAATGAGAAAGGTTTAAGCCATAGTCTACCACGCTGGCCAAGTGCAGATTTGGCAGACTGAGAATATTATGGAGAACGCGCAATGTTTTCCTTCACCTTTAAAGTAAGTGATACTCCACATAACTTGTTCACTCTGACATAACTCCGAAAAGTTAGAGGTGAGTAACCGGAATCAAACCTCGAATCCGGACGAATAGGAGGCCGAAGTTTTAACTACTAGGCTATTACCGCTATTAGAAACCTATGCCCTTTAATAAATGCAGAGTCACTCATATAACGAAGACTGCTGCGTACAAAACTAAGGTACCTACTAAAATGTTGAATAGGTACCTTAGATTAAGGAATTAATCACTACTCATATTATTACAAATGCGAAAGTGTGTTTGATTTTTTGGTACATTGGTTTGTCCTTCAATCACGACGCAACGGAGCAACGGACAGACGTGATTTTTTGCATGGGTATACTTTAAGACCTGGAGAGTGACTACTACTACTACTACTACTACTACTACTACTACTACTATTACATACTACTACTGCTACTGTTTATCCCTGTAAAACAAAGAATTCTCACGGGATTTTTAAAACCTAGATCCACGCGTACGAAATAATGGGCATCAGCTAGTAGGTACTTACTAGTTTTGACATTATCCCATAATATGTAACAAATGCCAAGAGCGACAGTTTTTGTATAATATATCATAATTATCACGTTATTTTTAAAACTAGCTGAGTCCAAGACTTCGTCGGAGTGAATTAAGTTTTTGAAAATTTCGCAAGAACTATTTGATTTCCCGAGTTAAAAGGTAGGTACATTCTTACAATGCTACTTACCTATAAGTATTCTGCGACAGGTTGAGATGGCATATCGGGATATGAGGCGGGGGATGCCCCGAACACCCACACGCCACCCGCGCTGGCCCGCACCGGGTTAGCGAGGGGGCTGTGCGGGGTGTGCAGCACTGTGCGTCTTTAACTTGCAGTGTTGTACATAAAAAAAAATTATACCTACTGGTTTGAGATTTCTTGTACGATGATACTATGGAATCCTCGTGTGTGAGCCCGACTTGCACTTGACCGATTTTTTTTACAAAGGTTACTAGAGGTTACTGTTAGCTAGAAAAGTGCAGATTTGATAAATAGTTTGGGATGTTCACACATGCCGCCGGGTTTAGACTTAGATATACCTAATAGTACTAACGTAACTTAAGCCACACACACACACACACACACACACACACACACACACACGCACACGCACACACACATACACGCACACACACACATAATATTACAGTTATGATGCAGCTTTTATAAAACTTCTTAAATTTTTTTAGGACATCATTGGGGTCGATTCTCTTGTACACAATCTCTAAACTAAACTAAATTAACAGGTCTAAATTTAGTGCCATCCTTTTCCCCAAGCAACATTATGAAAGGGATAGCATTAGATTTAGACATGCCGTTTTAGTTTAGTTTAGAGATTGTGTACAATGGAATTAGCCACAATAGCAATATTTTTACGGTTTGGGACATTTTTACAGAAAAATCTCTTTTTGCTTAGGTATGTTTTATGACATAATGGGTGGTAGTAAAATATTTAAAATACAAGATTATGAAGGAAAGTAATATATTGGGTTTTGACCTTGCAACAGACAATTATTGATATCAGTAAGGTAAGTACTATAAAAGGGGCTCGGTGCAAAAATTAAGCATCAGTTGAACAACTACTTTTACAACATGTTCTGCAAAGTAAGTCAGGTTAAAATAAAATCAAGAACATTTTAGCTATCAGATCTAATTTCTAATACTTACATGAACTTAAACTGTTGATACTTGATTAAAACAGACTTCTTGAAGAGAAATTTACTAACTTTACAGGCTTATAAATTGTAGTGATTATTGTTTTCAGGTTTTGGCACTCAGCGCCGTTTTGGCGGTAACATCCGCTGGGCTTTTGCCCGTGGCAAACTACGGCCACGCCGCTACCCTGGCCTACTCTTCCCCAATTTCCTACGCCGCTCCTGCTCACGGCGCTGTTTCATCACAAAACATCGTGCGTCATGACCAAGGACATAGATCCATTGCTGTAGCAGCCCCTGTAGCCTATACTTCCTACGCCGCCGCCCCTGTGGCCTACGCCGCACCTCGTCTCTCCGGACACGGCGCCGTCTCATCCCAAAACATTGTACGCCACGACCAAGGCCATAGATCCATTGCCGTAGCCGCCCCCATCTCCTACGCCGCCGCCCCTGTGGCCTACGCTGCTCCTCGTCTCTCTGGCCACGGTGCCGTCTCTTCCCAAAACATTGTTCGTCACAACCAAGGCTACGGCTCTATCGGTCTAGCTGGTAGCTCGCTCGCCTACGCTGCACCTGCTCGTGTTGCGATCGCTCACTCTGCCCCTATTGTCCACGCTGCTCCTATCGTTCACGCCGCTCCCGCCCATGGCTACATCGCTGCCCACCAACCAGAACCCTATGATGTAAGAATTTATAATCAAAACTCAAAAATTGAAAAATAAAAAACTAAACATACAACTTTTATAACTCTTGTGATAATGTACTTGAGATTTGCTCTCTTTGTGTTTACAGGCTCACCCCAGCTACGACTTCTCCTACTCCGTAGCTGACGGTCACACCGGCGACAACAAGTCCCAGCACGAGAGCCGCGACGGAGATGTTGTCCATGGCGAATACTCCCTGGTCGAGGCTGACGGTTCCGTGCGCAGAGTGGAGTACTCCGCCGACGCACACAGCGGCTTCAACGCTGTGGTCCACCGCTCCGCACCCTCAGTTCACGCCGCCCCTGCACCCGTCATTGCGCACGCCCCTGCCCATATTCTGGCCCATCACTAAAATGTACCAAAATTGTATGATCGAATTTAGTATAGGTATAACCTATTTTTGATTATTCCGATTTTAGACGATAATAAGTAGGTAAATTATCTTACAATAAATTAATATTCATTATACTTACCACCTCTTATTTTTACTTCACCTAAAATATAGTTTGAAATTAATTGAAACCCGTATTTCTAGCAACGTGGCTACAGGAGAGGATGCAACTTACAACTATAATAACTGGAATAATACACTATGATTTTTATGAAAAACAGAAATAAGTAGCCAGGCAACTGATCTACGTACGGAAAAAGTAGCTGTAGAGATATAATTAAATTAACTAACCCTTATTTCAATCATAGACCATTTAATAACGAAATTGTAGTGTAGTAAACAAACTAGGTACACAATTAATTATTCTAAACTTATAAAATGACTGTTACAAAGTAATATTTAGACAAATACATAATACCGATAAGATAAATGAAAAGCTTAAATCCATGAACCTATTTTATATCCCGGAGGCGGACTACTTTTATCCATGATACTGCAGGCCGATTGCCGTAAACTGACATGTGACATCGCAATAGAAATATCCTTAAGAATCGTGATCGTTACAGTTGATAAATTTGCTATCGCGGACGACTAATGCACTATATCGCATTTGGTCATTATCGACATTTTGATGACGTATTGGTAGCACGGACCTATTTATAACCCGACTAAATCGAATATCTATGGTAATCACTTGGTAATCTAGCAATTTACATGGACATAACAGTCTCCTAAATTTGGCTACGTTACTTATTACAAATAAGTAGTTAGTCTGTGGTAACTATTTAGAACCCCAGACCACAAAGTACAATTTTTTGTTGTTTTTCCTTAGTTTACGCGTTTGTTTTTTGTGATTAATTCAGCAACTTTGCTTGCTCCTCGGACTCCGGAGACTTAGTTTTTCTCACTGAACTTATACGCAAATGCCTGGGCACTGATTTGCCTAAGTATTGGGACCCTTATTGACGGACTGTGGCTGCTTGGAAGTTAGAACTCGTAAGTTAACAAACGTTATCATTCAATACAAGTAAAGGCTCTCATGCGGGTTTCCTCACGATCTTCCTTTTCCTTCACAGCTAAGCAAGTGATATTTAGTTGTTACAATGGTATTAAACTCCGAAAAGTTAGAGGAGTTTTAACAGCGTTTCATAAAGTACCTATTATACAAATTGAGTCCATTGCTACTGGTGGTTATGACTTCATAGTAAGTACCTCCACCGTACAAGTGCTTTCTCGAGTATGTTTCGTTATGTATCTAGAGCTGCCTAAAACGTTGCTCTTCATATGAAAGTTTGGATGTTTCTTACTCCTTCACACCACAAATATTTAAAGAAACAATTTGGATTAGCTAAATTAGTAACAAAGATACCATATACACTGATTCTAAAGTCTTCGCAGACAACGTCATACCTAAACAGAAGCTGGTAGTGCCTAGTGGTATAGATTAAGCAACACAGTCAGTGGTCACTTACTCAGTTATCATAATTTTTTTTCAGGCAAAGGTGATACAGTGCTGCATTCATTTCTTCATCCTGACAAAGATATGGATTGGGATATGTTGTGAACTCGAGCTCTTGGACCCCGTGCAGAGACAAATAAAATAATGAACGGTGCCAGATTAGATTTATAAGAAGCAGATGGTGATATAATTAAAATATCAGAATCTAATCTACTTTAATAAAAGAATACATAAAAAATCATCAAACTGTTGTTTTATTTGCCTAAATAATTTAAATTCCAAAGTAATTTCTAAAGCTAAATCAATTAAATCAGAAAATGATTTGACTTTTGGACAAGTTCCCCGAAGAGCCTAGTGGTTAGGATGTCCACCTCTGAATAATTGAAGGTTGGGGGTTCAATTCTAGGTACGCATCTCTAAGAGTTATGTGCGTTTTAAACAATTAATTATACTTAACTTGATTTAGCGGTGAAGGAAATATCATGAGGAAATCTGCATGCCTGAGAGTTCTCCATATTGTTCTCAAAGGAGTCAAAGGTATACTATTATGTTCAGCTTGTCGCTGGCTCACTATAGAGTACGGTTCTCTTGAGTGTGAGAAGAGTTTTGGCCATAGTCTACCATGCTGGCCAAATGCGGATTGGTAGACTTCACTTCACACACCTTCGATAACATTTTGGAGAACTCTCAGGCATGCAGGTTTCCACACGATGTTTTCCATCACCGTTAAAGCAATGATATTTAATTATTTAGTTAAAATGCACATAACTGTTCTCCAAAAAGTTATAGGTGCGTGTAAAAAGTACTCTGTGATTCTCATTTCTCAGTGTTAGTATACCTCTATATTTAATGTACTCTGTGCATCAAACCTACTAATGAAAGAGTCATCACATATTCTTTTAAAAGTACTTATGAGACTTACATTAATCTAAAAATACTTTTATACTATTATTCTAGCTTCTAAAATTAATAATGGATTTCTTATCTAGCAGAAGAATTACTATAGCCTTTTTTAATCCCTTTCATAACTTTATTTTAATGAATATGAGTAGTAAAACGATTTGCGGATAGCTTATGTCACTGATAAAAACACCTCTCGAGTTGTTTCAATGAAAACCTCATTTGACGTAACATTTGTCGAGGTTCTTATATGACATCAAACTTCAAAACGCGTCCGCAATAGCATTTTTCATACAATAAATTTTATCGATAGTGTAAATGAACTGTCAAAACATTTTTTTGTCCACATCTATCCTTTGTGGACTGTCTCACCGAACCGTGATAGGAAAACCATATTTTGACATTGATGCTGTCATTAAATGATAGATGCAGTCGATTCGCAATCGGCCTGCTGATATCTCAGAAAGACCAAAAAAATCCACTGAGTTTTAGAAATCTAAATTTAAGGCGGACTAAGTCGCGGGCATCATCTAGTTATATAATGTATGCGAAAATTTATAAATAAAATATATATATTTTCATTAAACCTAAATCCTCGCGGCAAAGTCGCAGCTATGAGTATACACAGCTCGGTGTTATGCCTGGATTCAAGCCAGGTAAAAAGCTATGAATGAATTGCCCGGTTGCGTACCATACCCTAGCGTAAAAAGTGAGATCTATGTAGTAAATACTGACAGTAAGTATTGCAGTCTGACTATTACCTTTTGCCGGCCCATTTGTTTACCCGATTTTGACATTAATTGTAGCTTGTATACTGGAAACAATCAAAGGCTTCTTGTTATCACGGAAAATCAAAGAGTTCCTATGAGATGTATCATCATGATCATCTCATTACCGGCCCACAATTGAGCCGGGTCTCCTCTCAGAGTGAGAAGGGTTTAAGGGCCCAATGTGGATTGGCAGACTTTATACACCTTTGAGAACACGGAGAACTTTTAGGCATGCAGGTTTCCTCACGATGTTTTCCTTCACCGTTGAAGCAAGTGAAATTTAATTGTTTTAAACAAATCTAAACCCACACGGATGAAATCGTGGGCATAATCTAAGTAGTATCAAAATAAACCAGGTTCCTCTACATAGCTTAGGTTTAGAATTTGATTGGCTTTATAGACGTTAGTTAGCCTTACACTGTTACGTCTACTATTTCAGTAGATGATAATAATTCATATCCATACTAATCTTATAATTGCGAAAGTATGTATATCTGTCTGCTGTCTTTGACGAAAAATAAGTACCTGCAGAGATAGCATGCATCTCGGAGATGAACACAGCCTACTTTTCATCCCAAAATATCAAAGAGTTCCCTCGACATTTTTAAAACCTAAATCGCGTACATCATCTTGTTAGTCACGCTAGCTAGTTATTACTAAGGGAGCGAAAATGGGCTTTGGGATCTTTGAAGTTACATTTCTCTACCGTTCAAGAAATAACGCCCGCTGAAGTTTTTTTTTATCGACGGGCATTGGTACGGAACCCTATCTTATAGGTGTCTTGACTTCTAACAAGTATCTATAGTCAGCGAGAGGTCGAGATGGCAATCGGGGTAAAAGGCGGGGGATGCCCCGCACACCTGCACGTCACTCGCGCTCGCCCGCACCGGGGGCTATACCTCCCCGATTGATATTTCGACCTGTCGCGTACTGTACTTGACCTGTTTTTCCATTGTAATGCGCGTAAGAAAATTTATATTGTGGGAATGAGAACCTGTCAACCAAAAAATAAAAGTAATCATGCGTGGCTAAATTCTTTTTAAAGAAAAAAAATATATTAAATGCACCCTTGTTATAATTTGGACAAGATCGTTTCCAATTTACTTGCATACCGGAAATTAATAATTTGGTCAAGTGTACACTGACAAGTAGGTACCTCCCGCTATTTCTTGCAGAATTTTGTGAGTCACTTGCAGTGTTTAAATACTTGCAGAAAGTAAATTTATGCAAGCTTTCAAGCAGAAAGATGTTTACTTACTGCACCTACGAGTATATACACAGTGCAAATAAAGTGCAAGTGAGTTGCCCCAGCTGACTTCTGCAATTTTTGTTGCTAATGGACACTTGACTCCTTAAAGGCTCAAAGACGTGTAAATGTTATGAGTTCATTATGAAATACCAGTTGATATTTGTTGCAGATAAATAATAGCCACGGTTGCTACCTAAAATAAAGGCATGAGAGAGAAAGTAGATTTTATTGAGATAAGTATTACCAAAATCTAGATTTACTTACTGACCCTGTTGACCTTATCACACTACAAACGAATTCACTATATAAGCTGCTTTTGTTCTAAGACATGTATCAGTTCTATAATCAGCACAGGACAACATGTTCGCTAAAGTAAGTAAGAAAATTGCAAATAGAAAAATTCATCCCGTAGATAAACAGCCTCAACAGCTCAATGGGTAAAGGAGTGGACTGAAAACCGAAAGGTCGACGGTTCAAACCCCGCCCGTTGCACTATTGTCGTACCTACTCCTAGCACAAGCTTTACGCTTAGTTGGAGAGGAAAGGGGAATATTAGTCATTTAACATGCTAATATTCTTATAAAAAAATTATTTAATTGTCAAATTTAATATTACGAAGAATAACCTTATCCTTATCAAGATTACCTTTTCGCATTTTCTTAATATTATATTAATAATGAAATAGTAAAAAATACTAATATTTAATTATTATGTTTTATTTTCAGATTTTGGTATTGACCGCCGTTCTGGCCGTAGCTGCTGCAGGCCTCATTGCTCAGCCTCACTACTCATCTGCTGCTGCAGTCTCCTCACAAAACATTATCCGCCATGACCAGCCCAACACCGTAGTCGCCGCTGGCTACCGCACTGCCCCGATCGCATACCAAGCTGCCCCAGTTGCCTACCGTTCTGCCCCCATCGCCTACGCAGCTCCCGCTCACTACGCTGCTCCAGTAGCGCACTACGCCGCTCCCAGAATTATTGCTACGCAACAGGAGGAATATGCCCACCCTCAATACGACTTCTCCTACTCCGTAGCCGATGGCCACACCGGCGACAACAAGTCCCAACACGAGAGCCGCGACGGTGACGTCGTACATGGCGAGTACTCTCTACTTGAAGCCGATGGTTCCGTACGTAGAGTACAGTACACCGCCGACGCACACAACGGTTTCAACGCGGTAGTCAGTAACTCTGCCCCAAATGTTCACGCCGCCCCAGCCCCCGCACATATCCTCGCTCATCACTGATTTAATGGGTGTTGAATGATGCATACGTTATTATTTATATTATACGTTGAAAATTATAGTTAAGTTATTTAAAACTTCTAAATGAATTAAATATAGCAAATTTCTTGAACCTATTCGTTTTTACTCTAACATAATATTTTGTTCACCAAAAATAACCTCGTCTTCATCGTCGTATCAACAAATACATATCCACTGCAAGAAATAGGTATCATAATATTATGGAGATTTCCACAATCCACTGTCTTATGCCACTTGAGTGTAGCTTGTGACACTAACTTACGAGTAGTTATATAACCCTAATTTCTAAGTGCTTTGTATGTAAAACACCTACAATTAGGCAACACTTTAGTAATGATTGTAAACCTGTTCATTAAAATTGCTCTGATTTTATAGACACTAAACAAGGCATCACTACCCATAATATAAATGAGGGAGTATGCTTGTTTTGTTAGTTTATTGGTTTGGTGGTTTGTTCTTAAATCGTGTCACAACGGAGCATCAACGCATCGATATGATATTTTGCATGGGTTAGTTAACGATTCGGAGAGTAACATAGGCTACTATTTTCTAGGAAAATTAAAGTGTTCCCATGGGATTTTTAAGACCCTTATCTAGTTCATATGGTAGATGATTTTTTTCAGTACCTACTTGTAAAAGTTTTTTTGACTAAAAAAATTTTCTATTTCTACTATAAATTGTTTTTAAGTCCGTATAATAATTATTGACCGAGCGAATCGAGGTATCTGACTCTACTTGAGTGAAATTGCACTTGTCCGTCCCTCCGTCTTCAAATTTAAATAAAATATTATGTAAAACTAGCTTATGCCCGCGACTTCGTCCGCGTGGACTACAGAAATTTCAAACCCCTATTTTACCCCTTTAGGGGTTGAATTTTGAAAAATCCTTTCTTAGCGGATGCCGTCGTTATAATAGCTATCTGCATGCCAAATTTCAGCCCGATCCGTTCAGTAGTTTGAGCTGTGCGTTGATAGATCAGTCAGTCAGTCAGTCAGTCAGTCAGTCAGTCACCTTTTCCTTTTATATATTTAAGAAGATGTTGGCCTCCAGCGGAATGGCGCATAAAAATATAAAAAGCTTTATTTCAGAGGGCTCTCATATGAAATGGAGGGCTTTAAAATGGACATTGAATTTGACCCTTTAGGTCAAAAACGGCTACATATTAGAAACTGAAACATGCGTATAATTTCAGTTATATTCTGTACTTGAACAACAAATACTAAAAGAGATAAATATTATAGAGAAACGAAATCATTTTTATTTTAATGGGCATCAGTATTTATTCAGGGTCCATGGACCAGATCGATAAATAATTAACACTTTATGAAAGAAAGACGTACTTTATTAAAACCATATTATTATAATAGCTATTCCCGAATTGTGACAAATTGTCGAGAAGAGAAACAGAACTATGTCATTGAATAATGTTAATAGATGGCGCTATTAACATTATTGTGAAAACTTTCTTATGGGAATTATGGGATACCGCGTGCGAACCATTAGTAGGTATGTTAGAGTTTACTTCTGAAGACTGTAACAACGTCATTATAACTACTTATAGCAATGCGGCATAATATCTACTACAAATCGAAGCCTCACCCACAGCAGTCAATTTTAGGCCGATAACTTTTTTTTAATAAAAATAGCGATTAAATGAGCAGGCGGGTCACCTGTTCATCGTTATGCTCTGGAATTGGATTTTGACGGTGTACGACAATCTGCCTCGTTGGCGACTTCTTGCTACATTTTAAATTATTCAAACATGCGACCCTGTATGCCTCAATGTCGCTCTGGCTTAAAATAGCCTTAAGGCAACCATATCGAGACCAGATTTAATTAGAAAGAATACCTTTTATGTTTGCGAAATAGTCAGCTCAACTTATCCAACCTTCAAAAAGTTCCAAAAGCTTTACATTACTCTCCTACATTAATAATATACCTAAGCATTTTAGATTTTTTTGGCTTCTAGTTTTAACATCGTACCTATTTCTATTTTACTAGCTGATGCTCGCTACAATATTTGCATGGAATAAGGCTTTTTGAAAAGCTACTGGGAGCTCTTTGAATTTCGAGATAAAAATATATTCTAGCTGTCTATAGGATGCAAACTATTTCTGTTTCCTAATTCGTCAAGATCGATTCTGTAGTTTAGGTGTCAAAAGGTAATAAAACTTTCCAATTATAGTATTAGCACCAAATATTCTCGTGCATAGTGCTATATAGAAAGTTCTACAGTGCCTGAGCTTAGCCTCATATGCTCGTATGCTCTCCTGGTACTTTATTCATATAAGCTATATATATACTGTTGGTGTCACGTCGAAGGGTGATTGGATAATGGGGTGATTTATCGATGTATGGCTAGAGCATACACAATGACCAGAAGAGGTAAAGTATGAGAAAGAGCTAACCTACATATTGTGATCGCGTATCACTGTTCATTTCCTCGCAATTGAAATGAAAAGCAGAGTATTTGACTTGGTCATAAACCGCATTTTATCCTCGACTTAAATATCTGCCCCAGATTTCAGCTCGAGTCTATAAACGTATCGGATAAAATGGCTTCTTTTATGCCCTTGCTGAACATGAAAAACATATACCTACTATATATTTTTCATGTTAAAGATGTAAATAAATAAAGTTTGTCACTAATTTAATGACACATTTTATACCAATAAATGCGAATGTTATGTGCAAAATATGTTTATCTGTTGTCTTTTCACTGTTCAACCACAAACTTAACCAATCTTGACAAAAATTTGACAAAATTTGGCACAGAGGTAACTACTTGCATCTTGAAGAGTATAGGATAAATATTTTACCCCGGAAAAACAAAGAGTTTCCTTGGGATTTTTTAGGTAACGAATTCACGGGCTTCAGCTAGTGAGTAATAAAAGAAGTAAAATTTTAAATTCATTCTCTATATTTATAGCTTATCTTAATTTTAACTATTTACAATTTCAACAAATGAAATTTTTTCAAAAATAAATAGGAACTTTTTAACAGTTATTACATTTAATAGTGAGAAAGAACATGCGCGGGAGCAGCATGTGCAGCTGGGGCAGAGTTACTGACCACTGCGTTGAAACCGTTGTGTGCGTCGGCGGTGTACTGTACTCTGCGTACGGAACCATCGGCTTCAAGTAGAGAGTACTCGCCATGTACGACATCACCGTCGCGGCTCTCGTGCTGGGACTTATTGTCACCAGTGTGGCCATCGGCTACGGAGTAGGAGAAATCGTATTTGGGGTGAGCGTATTCCTCTTGTTGGGTGGCAACAAGTCTGGGAGCGGCGTAGTGTGCTACGGGTGCGGCGTAGTGCGCTACGGGAGCAGCGTAGTGTGCGGGAGCGGCGTAGGCGACTGGGGCAGAACGGTAGGCGACTGGGGCTGCTTGGTACGCGACGGGGGCACCGTGGTAAGCTACTGGAGCAGCAGCTACAATGCCGTGGGGTTGGTCGTGACGCACAATGCTCTGTGAAGAGACTGCAGCGGCAGACGAGTAGTGAGGCTGGGCAATAAGGCCAGCAGCCGCCACCGACAACACGGCTGTCAAAACCAAAGTCTGAAATAAAAAAGGAGTAGTTTAGTTAGTGCAAATTTTTAAATTAGCACTTATTATTATTAAACGAATCACAAATTGGCTTCGATTGATAAGTATTATTTACACTTACTTTAGTGAACATGTTGCTAAAGTAGATAATGCACAAGTGATACATTATAATTTTCAAAAGCGGTTTATATAGCCAAACTTAGCCTGACTTTTTGCAAGGTCAACAGGGTATAAGTAAACTATTTGGCACAGTGACACGTGACTTTCCATTAAATTTTGCATGATATAGAGCCTAATGTCTCTAAACAGATCATATTTTACAAGCTTATCGCGAGGCACTAATGTGTCTGATTATTCGTGCTTTTAAATGTCCCACTAATGAGCATTGTCTCCTTCCAAATATTCCAAGATGTTATCCTAGAGCCTCCAAGAAGAATGACCACAGAGGAAATTTTACTCAGCAAAAGTGCAACTTAGTCCGATTCACTTTCAAGCAACCGGGTTTTTTTAAGATTTTCACCTCGTTACCAAAAAAACGAATGACTCATATTTTAATCATCAAGATCAATCAATGTAAACGCCCTTCTTATACGGCATAGTCTATACTTCCGGCCTGTCTGTCCGCCAGCTTTTTACAATCCATCCGCTTAACCCGTTTTGATGAAATTTGATACAGAGATAGTTTGCCTGGGGACGGGCAAAGGCTACTTTTAGTCCCGAAAAATCAAAGAGTTCCCACGTGATTTTTTGCAGAACCACCCGTTAAATGATTTAATGAAATTTGGTATAGAGATAGACTGCATTGCGGAAACGAACATGTAAGCTACTTTTTTCCAGGAAAATCAAATACTTACCACGGGATTTTTAAAAACCCTATATCTACGCGGGCAAACCCGCGAGCTAAATCATCTAGTTATTTCATAGATTACACGTTATTACCTTTCGAAGAGATTTATATTATCTCATCTTTACTAGAGACAACTCTTGCTATACATATAATTATTTTACAAACAATAGACTGAATTTAATAATATTTGATATCAGTCATCAAAGAGAAATGAAAATAATATGTGCATCATCAACGCATTCAGCGTTTAGAGATACGTAAGGGTATACATGTGTCTAGTAAGCAAAATATGGTTGAATAACTGCTACATTATTTTAATGATTACTTACTATTTTTTGCTTAGGTAAGTATAAAAGTGAGGTACTTTGCACTTCGGACTTAGCAAGCAAGCCTATGAAATGATTTTCATTGTAAGTATATCTAATGATATATTTTATGATTTACTGGAACTAAAATAAAAATAAAACTTGTGCTCATTTTTTTAAACAATGCCAGTTTTACTTACCTCTCTGAATCACAAAATTAATTTTAAAATACTTTTCCGTTACAGTTGGTAATGGGTACATCACTAATCATCTCCACTTTGGAAAAATCATCAACTTCAGCTGTATCAACTATGAGTTTTCACCGACACAATGTTCCGTTTTCTTATGATTATAGCACTATGAATTTCTATGATAAAGATTTAAAAAATAATGTAAATGGTTATCGATATAACAAAAGCAGAAATATACAATATGCTCCATTGGTATTCGAAACAAAACAAGAAGAAAGCCTCACCAAATTTTACAAGAAAACAACAACGCCTGCTCCTACAGAATTACCAGATCTACCTGAAGTCTCCACGGAAAAAAATAATGTTCTACCACAATTTAATAAACAATATAATACTGAATACAAAAATGAAAATGGGCAGGCTATAACACGACCATACTTAAGTGGACACAAAATTAAAGTATTGCCGAAAACAAATGAACTTGTATCCAAAAGTGAACTTAAACCAGGATTCGGAAATATTGACTATTCAGATAGGAACAATCGTGTCAACGTAAGAGCCCTAAATATCACATAAAATTATAAAAATTAAACAAATAGTTTTTTTTTTAAATAATTTTAAAATGATTGTTTATCGTTCATTCTACATTCATTCTTCGCAAGGAATATACCGACTTTTTTAATGAATGCGTTTTAATTATAGAGCCATTTTTACTTTTACCTGTTCTTTAATTGATAATTTATTTATGTTTAAAGGATTTCATATGAGTATTATATTATTATTATTATTAGATGCACCCATTTAACCCGTATCCTATTGCAGATTAGAAGTAACATTCATAAATCTTACTCAAACGGCAAATTATCCAAACTACATCAAGATATGACGTCCTTTCCCAGAAATGCAGTAACTGATTCTTATAAATCTCAGAAGATTTTTGAACGATTTCATCAGAAACGTAAACCAATCAAGTAAGTAGGTAGCGACTACTTTTCTATGAGAAACAATTTAATAACAATTTTTATTAAGGCGTTTATTTTTTCCTTTGAGTAAATAGCTAAATGCACTTAAATAATTTTATGTATGTTCTCGTTTCAGACATATTATCCAAGTTCTACCGGCATCAGAAAATGCTAAAATTCAACCGATATTGAATCCATATTATATATTAGGTTCACGGTTACACCTAAACATAGCGCGTTCCTTAAAAATTGCTCATGCTCATAATAAGGCGCCAGAAAATGGACACCGAAAACGAATCCGTATAAACAAACTTAATCACTTTGTGCCCGATATTGATGAACTTATACAACGCAAGAGTTTTTTGGCTCCTTCAAAAAATAATCTTTAGTTTTAGTAACAAAATTATTAAGCATATTGTTCAAATTTTCTTATCTTGAGATTTTCAATAACTTCACTACCTAAGTAGGTAATTTTAGAAAGTTTTAGTTTTGTCATTTAACAATATTATATCTATAGGTAGGTAGGTACTAGAATATTTCATAATATAATAATTATGTACCTATAAATCTACAGGTGTAATGTAACAGATTAAAAAGTAGATGGACTGAAATGGCCAATAGGTATTTACCTACCTACGAAGGTAACTATTACAGTTCTTAGTAAAGTTGCATTGACAAATACTTACTTTGTCTCTCTGACTTATAAGCATAATTACTCATAATTTGTTGTTACGCAATAGTAACATAGTGAACGTGTAATGGATTTGTCAAAATTGACCCGGGGCAAGGACGCTAACTGCTCAAGTAACTCCATCGTCTAAGCCGATGACGCCGATAAAGTCACCCACTTAAAAAACGGTGCCCAGCGTGCAATGCTAGAATCATTTAGTAGGTACCTAAACATAATACAACAATCAAGAAAATGTTTTTAAAAGTAAGTTTCAAAGAGAGTTCCTTTAAAAATTAATAGAAATCTGCTCTTTTATATTCGAAAATGTGAAGTGAATGAAAAATTAAAATATTGAAGCAAAATTTTTTATTTTTTTCAATCATCGCTTATTGGTGGACACTTTTCCACTGTAAGTAATGGCTAACATATATAAATTAAAACACTAATTTTTAATTAACAAAAAAAAATCCAGTATCTTAGCCTGAATGTGATACTTGACACGTTTATGCAGTTAAAAAATTTAAATCAGTCTTTCAAGTCATCGTGAGTTTGAAAAAGTGATCCTATAAGGGTTCCGTTTTTCCTTTTGAGGTACGGAACTCTAAAAATTGAAAGTACTTACTTAATGTTAGCAAGTAACTAATTTGTTAAAGTACCACTAAGCTAACACTTAGCTCTGTACCAAATGACTGTTAACTATTTATTTCATATTTGTAGCAATATAGAAGTAAGTTTCAAATATGTATATCAAATTTTTTTTTGAATTCTTTTTCAAAAAATAAAATCCAAAAAAGTGAGGGACACACCCCAGCTTCATTGTAGCCTAAATTATACTTATAATTGAAAATATTACAATAAAACCAATAAAACGGTACGGTCACGGTAGTTTAAATGCTAAAAAACCAATAAAACTTAAAGTTAGCTTTATCTAATTACCTACTATACAAATCATGCCCGCGTGGAATGCTGCCAAGAATACTGGCTGCATTTCCACGCCGGACAGCTAGGCTGATTTGCTTGATGCATGTAGATTGTAGATACACTTACATATACATGCATCAAGCAAAACTTATCAACATGATAATAATGGAATTATTTAGAGCACCAAGGAGAGCATGATAATGTGTGCGTGTGCGGAAAGCGCAGTGTTGGAAGACCACCCACTAGGACGACTTCAGGCGAGTCGCAGGAAGTCGCTGGATTCATGCGGCGCAAGACCGTTGCGTGTGAAAGTCCCTAAAAAGATCTATGTCCAACTATGAACGTCTATTGGTTGATAACGATGATGATGAGAGAACATGATAACAGACAAAAATATACTTAACCTTAACATTTTAAACTCTTAAAGTTATACATAAGTATTTTTTTTAGTTATCTAAATATATAAAAGGAAAAGGTGACTGACTGACTGACTGATCTATCAACGCACAGATGAAACTACTGGACGGATTAGGCTGAAATTTGGTATGCAGATAGCTATTATGACGTATTACGTAGGCATCTGGTAAGAAGAGATTTTTGAAAATTCAACCCCAAGGGAGTAAAGTAGAGGGGTTGAAATTTATGTAGTCCTCGCGGACGAAGTCGCCATCATGAGCTAGTCTAAATAAATAAAAGGAAAAGGACTGACTGTTCTATCAACGCACAGCTCAAACTACTGGACGAATTTTTAGTATTTTGAGTATTCATCACATAATAGGTTTGAAAGTGTAGTCCACGCGAACGCAGTCACGGGCATAAGCTAGTAATTTATGATACTTTTAACTGTAGAAACTAGTAAATTCGCAAGTAGCCCGTGGGTATGGCTTAGGTCAGCCGGTATAATCTAGTCTAACTCGACCTTCCTATAGCTGAGTTTAAAACAAACAAAAGGTCAGTATGCGATAAGTTGCAGGTAGGTACCTATATGATTTAGTGTTTAAAAGGTTATAATGTGGAGCCTACCAAAACTGCCAGACTCGAGTGTGATATGTTATATTAGAACAAAATAAAATAATTACTATGACCTGACACTGCTATACTCTATCCACGGAAAGAAGTTAGTGTAGAGCTCTCTCTGTTACCTACGTAAAAAACTCAGTGGGCGTTAACCATTTTGAGGCACCAACCAATCACAAACAAAACTATGAATGTCAGCCGCAGCAGACCCACCACTGGGGCACTACGTGCCCCAAACACCGTTAGAGGCATGCCGGAACCGCAGCATGCCAACCAACTTGAGGATCACACTGTGAACGACGGACCGCCCCGTGTCCATCATCCACAGGTCTTCCCGAGGGCTAAGGCTCGCGGGGAGGGCAATTCCCTCTCCACGTTACCCATCCTCAAAATCTCCCTCACCCGTCACAAAACTGGACAGGCGAGAGACCGGTGGGGCAGCCAGTGATTGAATGGGTGATGAAACACTCATCACAGCCACACCCTACGCACCTGGCGCTATGCCCCATGGGATCGTCTAATGCACACTCTGCTCGGTACAGTAAAGCACTTGGCCAGTGTGGTGGACTATGGCCAACCTTTCTCATTTTGAGAACAGACCCGTGGTCAGTAGTAGGCCAGCGATGGAGTGACGATGATGATTAACGAAACCGAAGTTCAAGTTGTAAGATAATTTGTTATCAATACGTCGTTAATTTCATTTATATTGATATTAAATTGGTCACAAGGTAAATTACTCTAATGGTGTAACTGATCTATTGCATTAAGATTTAGATGACCTCCTTGAATTTCGAATAAAAAATTCCGATACTTTTATTAAAACGGGTCCACATTAGTCCAGTGGCATTCCAGTAAAGTAATTTGTTACTCTTGCTAATCTGGAAGCTGTGATAGCCTAGCGGTTAGGACGTCCGCCTTCTAATCGGAGGTCGGGGGTTCGATCCCGGGCACGCACCTCTAACTTTTCGGAGTTTGGTATGAGCGTTTTAAGTAATTAAATATGACTTGCTTTAACAGTAAGGAAAACATCGTGAGGAAACCTGCATGCCTGAGAGTTCTACATAATGTTCTCAAAGGTGTTTGAAGTATACCAATACGCACGTGGCCAGCGTGGTAGACTATGGCCAAACGCTATAGCACGCATTGCAAAAAACCACAGAGGTTTGACCCTCAATGCGTACGTCTGCGCATTAAATCATGCCTACTTCTTCTAAAAATTATAAATGTACAACAATATTACTATAGCTTAATTTTACGAGCAAAGAACAGATCGACACCTCCCATGTAAGTTGTTGTAAGCCACAAAATTAGTGTTTTGCGTTTTTTACATAACTATGTCTATTTTTATCTAATTTACACAAATGCTAAAAGTACTATTTTTTAAAGTACTTAGGAGAATACCTACTTGAATTATTTTAAAGCTATCTATAAAATATTTTAAGTAGACCGGACGCCTACAATGGTAAAAATGGTTAATGTTGCTTAAGTCTAATACAGTGAATGGATTGATATATGCTTACTTTTATGACCCGGAGCAAGGTTGAACTTTAAGCCCGTTTGACAACCTCCACTACTTGTCATCTGTAGTAATCTAATTCGGGTTCGCGAGTATAAAACCAGCACCATGAACTCCCTAACATCATTCACAACTAGTATCCGATATTGGAATCATCAATATGTTCACTCAAGTAAGTTCGTAATAGGAAAAAAATGTAGATGAAAAATTGATTACTAAGTTACAATTTAATACTGAATATTAAGTTTCTCATGTAACACCATATTAATTTTTCAGATCGTAACTCTGTGCGCTGTAGCGGCGGTGTCCTCAGCAGGACTCCTGCCCCAAGCCGTCCACTACTCTCCCGCGTCTGCAGTCTCCTCTCAGAGCATCGTACGCCACGACCAGGCAGCCTTAGGTGCTAAGATCCTCGCCGCTCCAGTCGCCAAGTTGGCTGTTGCCGCTCCTCTCGCTTACAGTTCTCCCTTGTCCTACCAATCACCGCTCCAGTACTCATCTCCCCACTACTCATCTGCTGGCGCTGTTTCCTCGCAAAACATTGTGCGCCATGATGGATCTGGACAACTCTTGGCCTCCGGTCCTAGATATGCTGTCGCCGCCCCCGTAGCCAAGCTGGCCGTTGCTGCTCCTTTGTCTTACGCCGCTGGCCCTGCACAGCTTTCGTACCAGTCCGCACCCGCCCATCTCTCCTATGCCGCTGCACCAGCTCAACTTGCGTACCACAGTGCTCCTATTACTAAAGTGCTCGCCCAACCTGAACAAATCGTAAGTTCACCTAATCATAAAGTTGTATAACTTACGCTTAAGACTTATTACAGTATGATCAAATATTGTTCAACATTTGCAGGCCTACCCTAAATATGAGTACTCTTACTCCGTTGCTGACAGCCACACCGGTGACAACAAGCAACAGCAAGAGATCCGTGACGGCGATGTTGTAAAGGGCTCATACTCCTTGCACGAGGCTGATGGTTCCATCAGGACTGTGGAGTACACCGCTGACGACCACAATGGCTTCAACGCAGTGGTGCACAACACTGCCCCCGCTGCGCCCGCCTACGTCAAGGCCGCACCCGTGCTCCTCAAGTCTGCCGCCTACGCCGCCCCCGCCCACGGATACTACCACTAAGTAATTAATTTACCCTCGACCCACGAAATGATTGTTGACTATTTATTTATTTAAATATACGAATAAGTCTAATTAACTTTCATCTTTTTCTTACGCTAAGCAAATAACTCATCTAAAACAAGTGTTAAGGTAGATTTATACTTAATCATAACCTGGCCTGGCTGTCTCCATGTCATGGTTTTGGTCCATAATTTACTATCTGATGCCTGCAACTTTGTCCGCATAACAGCAGTCTTTGTTACTCTCCGTCCCTTCAAGTAAAGGGTATAGATTTATTTTCCAAAACACTCAATCTATGAAAATTGGTATTTGGGGTCTTTGTTAAAAATGAAAAAATAATGTGTTTTAGGGAAATTTTCGGGGGAAACAAAAATAAAAACAAAAATACACCAGGTATAATTTTTTATACTTAACATGAAGAAGTTAATATCAATATCTAGACATTATCTATAAATATAAAAGGTAAAGCTGACTGACTGACTGGCTGATCTATCAACGCACCACTAAAACCACTGGACGGATCGGGCTGAAATTTGGCATGCAGATTGCAGATAGCTATTATGACGTAAACATTCGTTACGAAAGGATTTTTGAAAATTCAACCCCTAAGGGGGTAAAATGAGGATTTAAAATTGGTGTAGTTCACGCGAACTAAGTCGCGAGCATAAACTAGTTATTAGGTACATAAAACGGTAGTTTTGCCGTTTATAGTGAAATTTAATAAATAAACAAAGTTGTTAACATTTTACTTC
This sequence comes from Maniola hyperantus, assembly GCF_902806685.2. NCBI lineage: Eukaryota > Metazoa > Arthropoda > Insecta > Lepidoptera > Nymphalidae > Maniola > Maniola hyperantus. The sequence goes on from NC_048540.1 coordinate 5,875,675, forward strand.
CGATTGGTCAATATGGCGTAACCCACAGCACACGATATAGACTAATGTTCCTTTTGACCTGTTGAATACATTGAACACATGACTACGCCCAAGAATTAATATTTAAGTATGGCAGCATTTACTGACAGACAGGCAAAGTTGATTCTTATCGCTTATTCGATTTTGCAACCTAATAACAAAGGTCGAATATGCCACTGCATCGTGCACAAGGCATTAAAATTTTTACCACTTGTAATAGATTAGATTTTATCAACACAATGAATATGATTTAGGGGGTGGTTATAAATTTGCGTTATTAGTGAATTTATAAATTAGTAGCTATTACCCGCAGTTTCGCCTGCGATGCCCACTGGAAGAATGATTGAGGTTTTGTTACAATATTTTTTGATGGAATGATTTTTCAGATTTTCATAGAAAAGTTAGGTATCTTTAGGACGTCAATCCGTAACTTCGTTGCAGCGTTATTAAACAACAAATGCTTTAATAATTGAGTTTAGTGCACTTTGTGCCATATTGTTGCTCTAGTAATAATTATGATAACCCTGCTCTGCTATGATAGGTACATGATACTTATTATGTTTTCCAAAATAATATTTGGCAAATCAAAAAGTTAATTTTAATGTTAAAGTTGAGCATACTTACTACTATCTGATTTACAATTGCAAAAAGATCTCGAGAATTTAGCGTCAAAGTCAAATCATTTATTGAAATCAAAATAGGCACCATTCATTGTAAAATTTTTGTGACCGTCAATAATTGTTTGTAAGCTCTATATTTGTGGAGTCTCGCGGCGCGTCACGATACCACAGATGAGAGGCGCAACGAGGCGTTGCGGTCACGTCACGTGGCGTACGTTGCGTGTCGCGACGACACGCTGGCGGAATTATCGATGTACCGTGGAGATTATCCGACGATAGTAGGACGAACTCGTTGCGATTCTCTCATCCATGGAGATGGCGCCTTAAGATTTCAGCATAAATCATCATCACCACACCATCGAACACCACCACCTGCTGCTGCTGCTGATTCACAGCAGCTGCTTGTAAAAGTATCGCCTTTTGGCCTAAGTAATTAATAATACTACCTACTACTACTGTGCTCAGGCCTCATAGTCCAAAAAAACAGTTGGGGTCCCAAGGAGCCCTCCCGCCCCCTACAAGTCCCTACAAGAGACATATCCAAATAGCCCAGCAGTGGACTTGATAATGATAAATTATTATTGTTAGGTACTTGAAAAGGTGAAATAAAATTAAGATATTTTTGAAATTCATTTCTATATTGCTACAAATAAATAGTTAAGTCATTTGGTACAGAGCCTAATGTAAGTGTTAGCTTAGTGATAGTAGGAGTGGGCCGGGGCGGCGTAGACGGGAGCTTTGACGAGGAGCGGCGCGGCCTTAAGGTAGGCGGGTGCGGCCGTGGGCGCGGTGTTGTGCACCACGGCGTTGAAGCCGCTGTGGTCGTCGGCGGAGTAGTGCACGGTCCTGATGGAGCCGTCAGCCTCGTGGAAGGAGTAAGAGCCCTTCACAACGTCGCCATCGCGGACTTCCTGCTGCTGTTTGTTGTCGCCGGTGTGGCCGTCGGCTACGGAGTAGTTGTACTCGTATTTAGGGTAGGCCTGAAAAAATATGAATCAAGTATAATTTTTTTAAAGTTTGTGAAGTCTGGTAATCCGCACTTGGCCAGCTTGTACTATGGCCTAAGCCCTTCTCATTCTAAGAGGAGACTCGTTCTCAGTAGTGGGAAGTAAATGGATGGGTTAAGACGATAATGATAGTCTTTAACGTACACGTTGCCACATTTTGCAATACTTAAAATCAATATTGTAAAGTTACCCAACTTTAAAATTGATTTATGCGCGGCTTCTTATCAGCACGGCGGTACCATCATGACTGGACTAGTAAGTAATTAGAGACAACCGGAGCCTCCCACCAGACCAGACCAAAGCTAATTTAGAAAATACAAATTCCAAATTACCCCCACAACGAATAGAACCCATGAGCTCCTAGTTTTAAGGCTACAGCACTCATCTTTATGCCAGGGAGGTCGTCATAACTACTAAATAATTATTATTATTAACATAAACCTAAAAAACCATATTTTTCGTATTTTTTGCAGTATATCCATCAATACTAATATTATAAATGCGCAAGTGTGTCTGTCTGTCTGTCTGTCTGCTATCTTTTCACGACTCAACCGTTAAACCGATTTTGATGAAATTTGGTACAGAAATAGCTTATATCCCGGGGACGGACATAGGCTTTTTTTATCCCGGAAAAATAAAGAGTTCCCACGGGATTTTAAAACACCTACAATCTACATCCACGCGGAAAAAATCGCGGGCATCATCTAGTATTATTACTTACGATCTCTTCTGGTTGCGCTAGAACTTTAGCGATGGGGGCGTGGTAGGCAATAGGAGCAGGTGCAGAGTGGTATGCGACGGGAGCAGCGACGGCGTAATTGCCGAGAACTTGGGGCTGGTCGTGACGAACAATGTTCTGGGAGGAGACAGCAGATGCGGCAGAGTAGTGCACGGCCGCCGGCAGAAGTCCCGCGGAGGAAACCGCCACAACTGCGCAAAGTGTTACTACCTAGAATAAAAACATAGTTTTTGCTATAAAAAAAAAAATTACAGCCAGGGTCTCTTATGATCCGTCTGGGACACTACCACCAATTCAGAAAGCAGATGCTACTAAGAAGATCCTTGACGACTCAGCAGCTTTTCAAATCTTAAAATGTTACAATATTCACAATGTATCGACTTTACTGCACTACATTGTAGGTCTGAAAGCTCATCCGGCGAAATTTTGTTGCCATAATTACCAACCATATTGTGGCTACAAAATATTAAGCTAGCCGACTTCTCTATTTAATAGCGCTAATAAAGAAATGTAGGTACTACATGTTTGCTTTGCTATTCAGTTTCCCATTATAATATTTCTTGGAGAAAAGACCGCTCGTGCCAAGCAGAGGGAGTCAACTGGTAAGTGATTTAAAATTAGGGTACGTTTATGACTTGTCAGTTGTCACTGCGATCCATGAATAATAATCCAAATAAGTGCTTCTTCGAAATATTTTCACTAATGAGCTCACAATATTATTTATGTTAATTTAATTAAATTCCATGCACTTATAGTTCAAAAATTAAAACGCTATCATTGTAAAAGTCTTCAATACTATCCGAATAAAAAAAATGTTTAAACTCACTTTAGCGAACATGATTGATTCTAAAACAATAGCTGATTGATAATATCTCGTTCTAGTATTAAGTTTATATACGTGGTAGTAGTTTCAATTGAATCGTGGTAGGGGAACTTGATACGCAGGCTTAAATTGTGACCCTGTCTCGGGTCAATGCAAGCTTAGACAACCATTCACTAATGAAGAATTTTAAAAATGTCGTGCCGTATTTTAAGGGTTCCGTACTAAAATTAAAAGAGCCCTTTATGGAGTGACATCTTCCGTCTATTTGATTATTATTATAGGTATATCACAAGATGATGCCCGCGACTTCGTCCTCTTGGATTTAGGTTTTTAAAAATCCCGTGGGAACTCTTTGATTTTCCGCCCTTCCCCGGGATGCAAGATATCTCTGTACCCATCAAAATCTAGCAGACAGACAGACAAACAGACAAACAGATAGACACACTTTCGAATTTATATAATATTAGTATGGATAATATTAAGAGTATTATTCGCAAATTCTAAAATAGATTTTATTTTATTTTTAATCCGCATACTTATTAGCGTTTGAATTAGTTTATTAATTATTTTACTCAAACTTAGCTATGTGGTCTCAAACAAACAAACTATTGATGCGTTTCTTTATAAGGTACGGAACACTCAGAAGGCGAGTCTGACTTACACTCATTTGAAGTAAAAATCGTAAGTGCTTCGTTTAAAATTTTATCAATAAACCGAATCAATCAGTTAAAATGTTTATGAGAATAAACTTCTTTAAACCTAAAATGCATATGTATTAAAAATACTGTTAGGTACTAACCAGGTTCAAATATGTAATTACTATTATTACTAGTTAGCAATACGCCTACACAAATTGCCTAAATATATTTCGAGAGAATGGATCAATCATTGAACTTGCTCTAAGGTCGCAGAGCAAGTTTTACAGCTTCCACTACTGATCTTATAATCATATACCGAGTATAAAACTCCCGATCTAGGACACATACTTATCATTCAAACCTGCACAGTTTGACAGACAAACATGTTCTCCAAAGTGAGTTCTTGGAGCAACTTTTATTACTTTTCAATTTGACAAAAAAAACATTTAAAAAATTTAAGTTTTTCAGAATAACATATTGTTTAGAAAGAAGATAAAATTAGAATATATACTAAGTAGTAGCAATAGGCAATAATAATTGAACTCAAACTCAAATTATTTATTCGAATTGGATACCATTGCTCCTACACTTTTTGACTTTTTTTTTTAATTAAATTTTTTTTTTTTAATATTACAATAAATACTACAATAATTACTACAATATTACAATAATTACTTTTTGACTGTCAATTGTTGAATTTGTAAGATAATGATGTAATGGTGATAACTAATAACGAGGGTTCCAAACGCGCCATGTATAGGCTGATTCGCTAAATGAGTGTCTAACACTGAATGATAGCCACCGAGCTCATTTGACATTAGTTGGTTCTACATTACTGCTTCACTGAGTGATAATAAAATAAATTCTATGGGTAGGTAATAAGTAAAATATGTCAAATGAGCTCGGTGTCTATTATTCAGTATAAGACACTAAGATAGCGAATTACCTGCTGGTCTGAGGTTGGAATCATATAAACTTTTTCTTTCCAGCTCGTAACCCTTTTCGCAGTCGTGGCGGTGTCTTCTGCTGGTCTCTTACCAGCAGCCGTGCACTACTCCCCCGCTTCCGCCGTCTCCTCACAGAACATCGTACGTCACGACCAACCCCAAGCTATCGCCGCTATGACTATGCCGTCGCCGCCCCCGTCGCATACCATGCCGCTCCCGCTCCTATTGCGTACCACGCTCCTATTGCCAAAGTGATTGCTCAACCAGAAGAGATTGTAAGTTTTTCACCAGTGCTTACTACTTATATTCCTCCAATTATCCTTCAATTCTGAACTGATTAGCATAATGGCTGCGCTTAAATTTCGATTTGTTTTCCTTTTGATATCATTGAAAGAAGAATCGAAGTCCTCATAGATATTCAACTCCGTTTGTCTTTACAGGCCTACCCTAAATACGAGTACAGCTACTCCGTGGCCGACGGCCACACCGGCGACAACAAGCAGCAGCAAGAAGTCCGCGACGGCGATGTCGTAAAGGGCTCCTACTCGTTCCACGAGGCTGATGGCTCCATCAGGACCGTGCACTACTCCGCCGACGACCACAGCGGCTTCAACGCCGTGGTGCACAACACCGCGCCCACCGCCGCACCCGCCTACCTCAAGGCCGCGCCGCTCCTCGTCAAAGCTCCCGTCTACGCCGCCCCGGCCCACTCCTACTACCACTAAGCTAACACTTAGTTTACGCTCTGTGCCAAATGACTGTTAACTATTTATTTATTGCAATACACGAATAAGTCCGATTTTTTTTGAAGTGTATCACAATTTCTATCCCTTATTATAATAAGAGTTCTACACGTAATAAAAAATTAAGCATACCTAACCTGCTCCACAACTCGGAAATCGACCTAATAATAACCCTATAGGTAATAGTCATAATAATACCTCATAATAGTCTTTTAAGTACAAACCAAGCAAGACTTTAGTAAAATTCAAGGGGAATAGCCTAACGAAAACATGATAAGTACGAATTCGACTGTCGTATATGTTGAATTGTTCGTCTGTATAGTCATTCCGCGACATTGGTAACTCATTTTTCAGTTTCTTCCTTGCCTGATTGAGTTGAAATTTTGCAAACACTGTGGTTTCTAGTTATGTCATCATTAAGCATCTTTTAATAAGAACTCTCTAATAAGTAAGTAATATATTATATTATTACTTATTAGAGATAACGCTTAATAATGACGTAACTACAAACCACACATGTTTGCAAAATTTCAACTCAATCAGGCAAGGAAGTAACTGAAAAATGAGTTACCAATTTCACGGAATGACTGGAGACGAACAAATTAACCTAATAAAAGGTTTGAACAAAAATGGTAAGAGTTTTGCACTATTTGAAAGTATGTTGGTCAAATGTTGGCAAAGAAAGTATATTTCAAGAAGTCATCAACAATGGATTTATCGCTCCTATTGAATTAAAAAGATATGGAATGATAACATTCGAAGCTAGCGTTCTCTTTTATGGTCTTTTTAAATGATAGTTAAGGCTAAAGAGGGGTTTTAAAAATTAAAGAATGACTTTAGAATGAACCGTTTTTCTAACAAATTAACAACCGGTCAGTCAAATTTTTCAATGAGAGTGGAAAAGAGTTTTTCCATACTTGAATAACATAGTGCCTATGTCTTTTATTGTTGCACATAAACAAAATAATTATGGAGCACCTATTTATGTGAAGATTCTTATATTATTTTCCTATTCATTAAAAAACTGAATGAAAGTAAAACTAAATCTCCAAAACTGCAAATCAAGTTAACTTATATCTTCAAAATCTTTGTAGCCTAAATAAATAAACCTCAATAAGTTCTAAGCAATCCTATAATCGTGATTGTAAGATTAATACGAATATTCATTTTGTTGCTAGCATAGTATAGATGAGACAAATTTACTCATGCTACAATTATTACAATATTAATACTGCAGTTGTTATATATATATATATATATATATATATAATAGGAAAATCAGAGTGACTGACTGATTAACTTACTGATTGTTTGACTGATTGTTTGATTGACTGGCTGACTGACTGACTGTTTGACTGACTGGCTGACTGACTGACTGATCTATCAACGCACACCTCAAACCACTGGACGGATCGGACTGAAATTTAGCATACCGATAGCCATTATGACGTAGACATCCGCTAAGAAAGGATATTTGAAAATTCAATCCTAATCCTAAGAGATAAAACAGGGGTTTAAATTGTGTATTCCACGCCGATGAAGTCGCGGGAATAAGCTAGTAAAATATATAAATCATGACATAAACTTAATTTGACCCAATAAACCTTGTCCATGCCTTGTCAAAGAAATAAAAAAAACAATCTAAATATGTTAAACAAACAACAAAGTTTAATAAAGGCTGCTTATGACGTTCATTAATTTACAAAGAAGTAGTTGAATAATTTAATATGATTCGCGATATAATACAAGTCCGCAAAGTTTCCTGAATTATTTAGGTTAAAGTAAGTGTAATAATATGTTATAATTAAGACAAAATCAATAATTACGAAGATCTTTTCATGCGACAGATGTGGTGTGATAACAAAAAACTTGGACAAAACGTTTGATATTACAATAACTTATATTTAGAAAGCATTGATTTTATCAGTAGGATTGGATCCACATTATTCTTACACAATAACCGAACTGATGAAGCCAAGTTGATAAAGTTTTGGCGAATTTATATAATAAAGATTAGAAAAGTATAAAATGGTAAAATATGATTCGTTAAATCAACAGTTCGTCGGTACTTCCCGATAGCGACGGTTCCTCCCAAGTTCTTAAAAATGTTCTCAAAGGTATATCGTTTTATTCTTTCGAAGTTTATTTGATTTCCTAACTGAAAAAAAGATGGCTCTAAAACTATAGTATTACAAATATGTATAACTAATAACGTTTTCATCCCAATCGTAGGCAAAGAAAATATTTTAATAGAATAAAGCAAAATATAAAAGCGAGTTAATAAAAAAGTGTTGACATAATGATGATGGTGATGATATTAGAATTCTTAATATGAATATTATTGATATTATTAATAACTTGAATTTGTTTCAGATGTTCACTTTGATCTGCATCGTAAGCTTCAGTTCCGCTGTCCTGATTGACACAACTGACGGACTTAAAGAGGAATCCTACGGTTCCCACAGTACAAATGGTTGGCAGATGGTCAAACTGTATCCCTCAAAGCCACTCTATAAATACGACACATACGTAAGTGTAAATTCAAAACAATATTTTATTACTTCCTTTTACGTTCCGTGAAACTTTAAATCCTTTATGGAAATAAATGAAATGCTTTGTTATTTATAATAATTAAAAATCTTTCTTTTAGGCTTATCCAAAATATGAGTTTGAATATGCAGTATCAGACAAGAAGACTGGTGACCATAAACAGCATCATGAGAGTAGGGATGGAGATAGGGTCCGTGGATCATACAGTCTCGTAGAACCTGATGGCTCTATAAGGAAAGTGGAATACGATGCTGATGACAACAATGGGTATGTTTTAAAACATCTCCTCGTGTATTCGTACCAACTTAATAGTACGACGACCTTCATTGAAAAATCTCGTCTTAGCTAGACCAGTCTGCTCTTACTCTATAATATTTTAAAGCATAACTAAAACTTAAACGTTATTTCAAAATATAATACCTATCGATCCATTCATTACCAAATACTAATACCAACATTTTTTTCAGTTTTAATGCCGTGGTAAGCAAGAGTGTACATAAGCATGGGGATCACGCTTTCTCTATTTTCGGCCACACGAGACATTTCCTACCCATCGGAAGCGGTATTAAAATCAACCAATTTTTCCCAAGCAAGAACTATCACTATCAAGAATCTAAATCTAGCAGCGAAAATATTGAAGATAAGCCTGTTAACGAGCAACAAATAGATGCTCAAGAAAAGCATAACGCACAAAACGACACAGTGGAGAATGGAGAAAAACTGACTGAGGAGGTTGAACAAAGCGCGGAGGCTATCGAAGCACCTGTTGTAAAAGCTGAATCATTAGAAGGTCCGGTTAAAATACTTCAAGAAGCCGTACCTGTTGCAACTAACGATGAGAACATTAATAAAGCTGCAGACAATATCAACAAAATGCCTGTAGTTGAAATTACTGCTGCTTATCCTACTAAAACAGTTGAAAACGAAAATGTTCACAAAGGAGACCACCACGCTGACTCTGAAGTAGCATCATCATATTATCACTCGAAAATCTATTATGTAGGTTTTTAATCCTTTATTAAGTTTCTTGTTAAATATTTATGAATTTAGTAACTGTAATAGGTAAATTTTTTTAATGTTGAAAATAAAATTGTTGTTAAATATAAAATTAACTTGTCTTATAATTTCAAGCAATCCGAAAATCATAATCTTCCTACTTCAAAATCAATCAGATATAATTTAAAATAAAATAAATAAATTTCGGCTTAGATATAGAACATAAAACTTGAAAACGGAGCATTAACAACTCAAACTACAAAACATAATGAAATACGATTTACGCTCCTCTCTCTTTCTCTATATAACGTCGTATTCCTCACTCTTGTGTTTTGTAGTTGTGACTTCTTTCCCTTAATCACATAAAGGTTTTCTAGGGAGATTGTAATGTGGTAGGATTCCAGATCCTTCCTATGCGGAAAGATCTGGAATCGACTCGACTCGAACCTGATCACGACTCTTAGGTTTTTACATTACAGCTAGTACCAGATGTCATTGTAACCTAAACCGGCGCGATGGCAAACGTGCTCTCCAAGATACGAAGGAATCGTAAAACTTAATTTGGTCGCCCATCTAATGACCGACAAAGGTCAACGTTACTAAGCAATCGATTGATGCGTGTAGGCCACACTGCCTTCCATACTCCTAAACTAAAGATAATTTCTTAAAAATATGTACTATACACATTATTTTGCATAGATTACCAATTTTACGCCAACATTTTACGCCTCATAAAGTATCATACTGATCTGTCAATAGCAAATTACAGCTCAACAAGAAAATTACAGTAAACTTTTCGACAGGCGTCATGAATATTACCCTGTACTCTTACTAATAAAAATGTATTATGTTTCACACTGTTTACATATTTTAGTCATTTGCTTAACGTTTACTAAACAATATGTAGTGTGTATTTTTTTAGGGTTAGGTATCTCTATATATGTATAATAATGAATCGCTTAATGTAATCGCAAATCTCGAGAACAGCTGAACTGATTTCGCTAATTCTTTTTTCATAATAATCCTTGAAGTACGGGGATGGTTCTTACGGAGAGAAAAATTCGAAATCCTGAAAACGAATCGACTGTTAGGCGGTACGAAGTTCGCCGGGGCAGCTAGTTATTTATAAAAAACTGTCAGTCAACGAGATTTTTGCTCTTAATTAAGGCGTCTATAATAATAATTATGAAGTATAAAAAGAGTATAACAGAATTAATAACACTTGCTTTAAAGATGTTTTTCTATTTACTAGTCCTAAAACTGATCTTCTCTAAAAACCCCCTTGGTTAATAATCTACTACTACTACTTTCCATAACATAGGTACCTAATAATTTATAGATACGTACATAGTTTCTTTAGGGAGATTTTCATTACTTTTTCAGTCAGACTCGGTCTCCAGAAGCTATAAACTTCTTTATTTTATTTATGGATATTACTTGTAATCATAAACCATTACAACATGGTTAAATAATGAATGAGCCGCAGTTGGTGGTTCACTTTTAATATTGCATCGGGAACAGATTTACGTAAGGGCAACATTCTTGGGTCTTGAATATATAATTTAGTCGGATGACATAACTATTTAGGCTATTGTATCTACTCAGGCAATCTGTAGATAGCTAAATATTACTTAATGAATGCACAGGAATGGTCTTGACGGTGGGTACTTCATATTACTAGTTATAAGTATTTAGGAGCGAGACCAATAATAATTAATCTATGTATTTAGATGCAAGGCCTCATTCCTGATGCAAAGAATAACAAAACAAGGCGTTAGACATAAAGACTTGTTTTGTTCCTGGACTTTTAAATTCAAACAAATTCTCGCACTCTCGCACTGCTAACGGTCACTGGTAGAGATAAGTGCTTCCCTATCCCCTTTTACTCTCTTTTTCTCTTTACTGTAGGTAAAAGTTTTTGGCACAAATAAAAAATAAATAAAAAATTCAATCTTAAACGAATTTTTCGTTACGGCCACAGAGATTAACATTAGATCACCCGCCGAATTGCTCCCGAGTGTCGACGGACGCCGCATGTCATCATCGCGTCCACGTCCCAAACCCACCACCCTGGGGCCATCATAGAGCTACAGTGAAGTGATATTGTCGGTACCTACCCAAAGGCGACCACGACGACGAGGCTGGTAAGTTGAGCTTCCCTATTTTCTCCTATCGAAATACAGTCCGTTAGTTCCCTGGATTAAGAAGCGATTCGAACCATACCAACCCATACCGAACTGGCTGAACACTATTCATCATTGCTTATCTTTGATATTTCGTATTCCAAGTCAGATCTTTCTAACTTCCTCGTCTCCTTTTTGATGATATTAAGTTTATTCTCTTATCCTTATTGTGCTTATGTGTAAGTAGATTCCTTCCTCCGCCAATCCGCACTTGGCCAGCGTGGTAGACTATGGCCAAACCCTTCTCACCCTTCTCACTCTGAGAGGAGAACAGTGCTCTGTGGTAAGCTGGCGATGGGTTGATCATGATGTAGGTAGATTCCTAGAGTACAGTCATCTAGTTAGCATGCGATTGCCCAACGCGATTGTTGCCCAAATCGTGTGTATCTAAAACATTTTAATTGCCTGTAGTTACTCAGACGACCATGGAGTTCGCACTCACGAAATGATTTACGAACATTTAACTTCTCAGCTGTTTGTTTTTACTTAAATACACTTAATAGCTCTTTATTTACATAATAAATAAATATTTATCACGATAACCGAGCCAAACAAAAATGGGTAATATTATGCGCTATTCGTTTAAATTTTCTTTAAAAGAAACCTTTTTTTAGGATTCCGTACCCAGAGGGTGCCAACAAGACCCTATTACTAAGCATCCGCTGTACGTCCGTCCGTCCGTCTGTCTCTCTGTCTGTCAGCAGGTTGTAACTCGCGAACCGTAATAAGTAGAGACTTGAAATTTTTATTGCATTTTCATTGCCCCTATAACAACAACTAATATTTTTTTTTAATGGACACTGAAAGTTTAAAAAAGCAAAAAGTGTTATTCCTTGTACAATGGTAAACCCTTTGTGTGCGAGTCCGATTCGCAACGCAATTGACCGATTTTTATTTCTTAAGTGCTTCTCCATAAGTATTATTATAAGGTGCGAAAGTAACAATAAAAATATTCTTATCTCACAATAACAATAACAGATGAGCGTAATTGGATCGTAACCAAAAAAAAAAAACAAAAAACGCATCGAACACAATTGCATAACATTTTTTCACTTCTTAAATGTTGGAATTCACGAATCAACTAAAAATTGTAACAATAACACCTCTAGTGTAGCCTCTCACTTCATTTTTCCTACACATTATAGTTATACCCATATCGGGTGTCGTAACCTGATAAAGTGAGATTGGCAATGCAGCAATTACTTACCGCTATCCGATCCGATATCGTCAGGAATAGACGCCCCACCGCTCTACTTTGCTTCTGTTTTATTATTATATAAAAAGACTTCACTAACTAACTAGTATCAGTCGACAAGCTAATTCAAACCAAAGCAAAATGTTCTCCAAAGTAAGCATATCTCTTGGAATCAACACAATTATATTTACGTAACTAGGACAGCTTTAGCAAAACGTAAACGAGGACGCAATGGTGTCGTTAAGCTTTCAAGCTGTTGACAGCTTCGACTCTACAATTTACTAAGTATCAAAGTTCCTGATTGTGACAAGATTATTAATAGGGGACTTACAAAGTACCTAATCGTTACCATTCTAAATACGGAACCCTAAAAAAGTGCAAGTGCTCGGAATAAACATCAAATTATCTTCGTTTCCCATTTTCCCTGTGAAAGAACTTATAATTTGAATCTCTTATAATAGCCACTACGATGTCTATTAAAGAACTTGATATAGCAAACGCCTCGGGCTCCTGTGAACACAAACATGTATGGCGCTCTATTGGAACGATATGCTACAAGCGTTCGCTGCTTGCCTTTGCGTTCCATAGAGCGCCATACTCTTCACAGCCTCCCATCTGCACATCTAGGGTGCTTGCTATATCAAATCTCTAATAATAATAAAAAATCCTTTGGGTATCATAAATATATTTAATTGTATTTTATTATTTTCTAGATAGTAGCGCTATGCGCTGTAGTAGCCGCATGCAACGCGGGCTACCTGCACCACGCCCCAGCCGTGTCTCACAATGTCATTCACCATGAAGTACCAGCACACTACTCAGTTCAATCAGCGCAAACATACCACGCTGCACCAGCAGTGCACACCTCTTCCGTAGCCCACGTCGCCCCAGTAGTCCACGCTGCTCCCGTGGTACACTCTGCACCCATCTCTCACGGTTCGGGCTACGAAGGAGATCATTATGTTGGTGAATTTGTAAGTATTGACTTCTCTTACTATTTATCATCATCAACACATCGCCGACTCACTAGATTGAGAAGGATTTAGATTTTAGGTCATAGCCACGCTGGCCAAGTGCCGATTGGCAGACTTCACACACCATTCAGAATACTATGGAGAACTTTCAGGCATGCAGGTTTCCTTGCGATGTTGTCCTTCACTTGCTTTAATGATATTTATTGCTTATTCGGATTTATGCGCACAAACCTCCGGAAGTTTACGCCCGGGATCGAACCACAGACCTCCCGAGTAGGAGGCGTACGTTTTACCATTTGCTATTTATCACGGTTTCTTTACTTGTAGCCAGTTCATGTATTTATTTTAAAACGCTTATCTCAAGAGAATATCAAGTGATTTTATACAATCCGCATCATGCAAACTCCTCTATATTAGACCGATTAAGATGAAAAGCTCACAGCTTAAATGCATAATAATATACTTAGTCAATACAGCCGAAAGAAAATCTATCCACTATAATCTGAGTTAGAAATTTTAAAACCTTGATACAAATCATGTTAAGTATTTTAATATTAATACTTAAACTATTTTTTTTACTAATAAAATTTATTAGCAAAATAAAGTATTCATACTGTGTGTACTATGTACGTACTCAAACATACTGGTAAGAATTTCAAGTAAATAAAAATATTACAACAACATTAAATTATAAAGAAATCTTCGTATTGCATCGTGAGTTCATAGAGCTAGACTTTGCAATCTAAATGAACGATGGATAATTATTCAAACAATAATTAATTTAATAATCTCAACGTCGTGATAGTCGGAACAATGCGGCTTTGAAATGCCTGATGACTGGAGTACGAAAATTAATTATTATACTCTAATCCCCAGCTAATCCCAAAGCAAATATATTGCCCGCCATTTCATTCTAGATTCCATTATAACTTCCTTAATTTTAGACCACCTACAAGAGCAATATTGCAAAATAGGTATCATGTTAAGAGTTACTCCGGTTTAGTATAATAATTAGAATCTACGTAAACAATATTTTAGATAATATCTCTAAAGTCATATTATAGTATGCTGCGCATAAATATAGATAGCAGAAACAATAATCTAGTTTAACAATATGAATATAATGTAGATTACATCATACTCAGGGCAAGCATACGGTCCTAAGCCAGGGTAGGTATTGGTCCCTGTCTTATGTCTCTATGACCTGCACTGCACACCACTAGTAATATTGAAAAATGAGCATTGTGCTATTTCAGCTATAGTAAACAGTGCTTTTATACCTCTATGATCTGCACACCACTAGTCATATTGAAAAATGATTATTGTAGTTCAATTAGGGTACGCAGTGCTTTTATGCTTTTGTGATCTGCACGCCACTGATCATACTCATATTTTTACACTAGGTTTTAATACTTAACTGGCTAGTTATCCTAAGAAAAGCCACACTGTTCTCTTGGTAATAAGTTCAAACCTATAATGCAATTTTATCTTATAAACTTTCTTCTCGCCCGCACCGGGTTAGCGCGGGGGCTGTGCGGGTGTGCAGAGCGTCCCCACCACGATTGCCATCTCCTGTCGCGTACTCTACATAGATTGTTGTACATGATTGCACATGTTGGATTATTGTTTAACCTCGAATGAATGGAAATGACACACGTGTATCATTAATTATTATTTTTATTTTTACTTTGCAGTCTCACCCAAAATATGACTACTCATACTCTGTAGAAGACCCGCACACTGGTGACCACAAATCCCAGCACGAAACTCGCGACGGCGATGTAGTCAAGGGTGAATACTCTCTCCTTCAACCCGATGGCTCTTTCCGTAAAGTGACATACACCGCTGACCACCATAACGGGTAAGAAAGTACTTTAAGCTCAAAGATTTTAAGGTTATATTTACCACCATAACGGGTAAGAAAGATTTTAAGCTTATATTTTCATGGTTTACTCGTTCGTGGTTTCTTATTAATCGTAGTACGTACCCGTTAAATAAATAAAAGTAAATAAGTAATAGGGAAAATAAATTACAGCATCGTAATATCAAAAGTTTTGTATTTAATTATACTTACTCTTATTACTCCTACACATATAGGTACTCATTTATAACAAAATGTACAAAAAACTTGCTCATTTTTATTACGTTTACGTGAACGTTACTAAAATAATTTGTTCATTCGTTCTAATTTACTAACGTGCCTACTTACTTATAAGAGCAATAAGAGTAACCTTGAGATTATGAAAAATCTGTTAATTATGTATGTGGCAAACATTTTGTATTACGAGTAGGCTAAAATTATTATAGGCCGAATTAAATTCCGTATCAAAATGACAATGAAAAAAATGCACCGGACTTCTTCCTATTGCTGCAAAAATTTATGTAAATAATAATAATTATTCATTATTTCAGTTACCTACACTATCCATATTCATACTTATGCGAAAGTGTGTCTGTCTGTTAGCTTTACACGGCTCAACAGTTTAACCAATTTGATGAAATTTAGTACAGAGTAGCTTACATCCCAGAAAAGGGCATAGGCTTTTTATCCCGGAAAATTAAAGAGTTCCCATTAGATTTTTAAAAACCTAAATCCACGCGGACGAAGTGTCGGGCATTTTCTAGTTATATAATAATTGTCTTTTAAAATGATCTAGCCTTCACTTACAATTGTTGGCCTAAGTTTTGTTTAAGAAAGCTCTATTATTTATTAAATAAACGCATATTGCTCGTTAAGAGAACAGATAAGATTAAATAATAATATGCAGGGAAGTTTAAAACTTCTCTTTAAGTATTACTGCTGTAGTGGATCTAAACTTGATTTTCTCAAAGTATGTTTTCTCAACAGATTTAATGCCGTGGTCCACAACACGCCGCCCGTCATCCATCATCATTAGAAGCCGTCAACCCATTGTGATATTAGCGTAGGTAGTTTAGTTAGTCTTCCTATACAAATCTTCAGATCTTCTGCTCTTGTATCTATTGCTTTATTGTTATTAATTAATGTACATAGTTTTTCGTTATTTCAATAATAAAAATGTAAAATAAATAAGCCTTTTTATTCTTCTTTAACTGACTTCTGTATAATAGAACTTATGATGTAAATATTACATGTATGCAAGTTTTAATGTTAGAATTATTTATGGTAAGTAGATTAATTAAAAAGATATGATCACAAATAAACTACATGCACTTCATTAATTAGCTCAACGGATTGGGAAGCTGAATTGGCAAATGGGCAGGGCACATAGTTCGTACAACAGATAGACGTTGGGGTCCCAAGGTGCTGGAGTGGCGACCTCGCACCGGAAGGCGCAGTGCTGGAAGACCTCCACTAGGTGGAAGGACGACATCAGATGAGTTGCAGGGAGCCGCTGGATTCAGGCGGCGCAAGACCGTGGCGTGTGGAGGTCCCTACAAGATACCTATGTCCAGCAGTGGACGTCTATCGGTTGATGATGATGATGTCATCATTAAATTCAGATAATAGCAATGGGCCTATGTATTTTGGTGATTGTTCTAAGTATCTAACACCGTTCGTATGCCAGGAACAAAGACGGCTTCTCAGCTCTCTGATAACGCAAATGATAAGTGTGCTACGAATTTAGTAGCTAGAGATTGTAATCACCTCGTGTTTCAAAAGATTTGTAAAAGTCTATTAGATAGTATAGTATAAAGAATCAGTATAAAGAACTTATTTCCATTTAGTGTTTGTTTCCAGTTTGTGTTTGTGTTAGTGTTACCGAGAAACTCAAAGTAAGCTAACGGAAATTTAGTAAATTTAAAAAAACCCGGCCAAGTGCAAGTCAGACTTTCGCACCGTGGGTTCCGCACAGTCGTATTTTTTGACATTTGGTATGATAAATCAAAAACCATTTGCGTAAGAATAAATTAAAATCTGTTTTCGAATCTACTGGCTTTTTGTAACTCTATATCGGTTATGAAAACCTTAAAATGGTGTGGCATAATTACTAGGGGCTACATAATATCGTATTACATTTAGCTTTATAGGACATGCGGTTCCATACATGGAGACGAAGCCCATCTGCTTCTTTGATTAACTGTTCAAAAAAACGAAACCAGTTCTGACTTAAGTTGGCCTTAAACTAAACGGCAGTTAACCGCTTCTGAGAAAGTCAGTTTTTTATTTGGGCGATAAAAATAAAATATCGCGATATATTCTATTTAAGGAAACTTTATAACACATTGTTTTACCTTATTCCAACCCAAATTTAATAATATGTAACGCTAATAAGTAATGTCCGAACCGAACCTTCGGCTTCGACTACTTTTGGCCAAAACAATCTTGAAAATGGGGAAGCAATCTAATTCAGCTCAATCAGTATAGGCTCATATTTTAATATCATTCAAAATAGAGTTTAGCAGTGAAAGCAATTGCGTTAGCAGACCACAGGACAACCTGCAATGAAACTCCGTTACATATTTAATACTTCGAGATGTAGCAATTAGTTTGCTTTGAATGTAGGTAGGTATACCTACCTACTATAATTTACCTCAAGCTAACCACAAGTATCACTTGCACGACAAATAAACTCAGCCAAATAGAGTATAAATTAATAATGAATTAACCTTGTCAGTCATAAAACATTAACTATAATATTATTATGATTCTGAAGAAAAAAATTAAATATTAAAGTCCCACCAATAAATGCTACCATTCATTTTGTAGGGTTCCGTACACGAAGGGTGCCAACGGGACCCTACTACTGAGACTCCGATATGGCATCCGTCCGTCCGTCTGTCTGTCGTCAGCGGGCTGTATCTCATGAATAGAAAACTAATACTAGGTAGAAGTTGAAATTTTCACAGAATGTGATTACAGTTACCGCTATAACACAAATAATAAAAATTTCAAAAATGACCTCCATGAAAATTAAAATAAAATTATTTCTTGAAACAATGGTACGGAAGTCGGAACACTTCGAGTAGGTGCCTTAGGTACCTCATAAGGAAGAGGAAGGATACATATTATAGGGCCACTTCATTATCTGTCCTGTCTGACTGCCATGTCTGTCAAGACTAGGGGAATCAAAAAAACCATACTTAGTATTTATAGAGGTTTCATCACATTATTTTACTCTACCTTTAGGTAGAGACATTCGAACTCTACCTAGTACCTACATAGGCCGTGGAGCTTAATTTTTTAAAACGGATATGACTCAGTACCTACTGTAGGTACAGTTTAATTATCTTACATTATAAATTATCTCACCACCACGCTGCCGTCCTTGAAAGAATCTAGGACATGAAACACTTTTTATGAAAGCCTTTAAAAATTCAAGCGCAAAATGTAGCCGATTACATTTTTCGTTTAATTGCTGTATTTCATTAAATGAATTCATTTAAAAAACTCGTATATTATGGATTGAACATTAAAACATGCTTATTTAACTCTAATCAGTTCAAAGTCACATACATAATATGTATGAAAAACACGATGCCCGCAATTTTTTCCGCGTGGATTAAGTTCTTATAATACCTGTGGAAACTCTTGATTTTCCGAAACAAAACGTAGCCTATGTCACTCTCGGTCTTTACTAGTACATTGTTATTAGGTGAGTACGTTAGTAGTACAAGTAGGTACTTATTTGAATAGGAACTTATGACAACTTCACCTCATAACCCTAGTTAATAGTAAAGTTATGTTCTCAATAAAATTAGGGTATAGAGGGCTGATACTGTTTTGATATGATAATATTTCTTAATACGATTCTTTTAATAAAGCCTGAAACATCTGGCGACCGATGTAAAAGGTTATTTCCGTGAATGAATCAGTCACCGTAACATCCAATTATATCAGTTCGGTCTCTTTGTAAAGTCGTCGATAATTTCATCTCAGTGACATGATATACCGTATGAGATATATCGACGTAGAAAAATAATCGTGGTCGAAGATTTCATGAAATTGGCCGAGTTGCCAATATCATGTTTAACACCGATGCCTTCGCGAAAAGGCTTC
Source organism: Maniola hyperantus (assembly GCF_902806685.2). Lineage (NCBI taxonomy): Eukaryota > Metazoa > Arthropoda > Insecta > Lepidoptera > Nymphalidae > Maniola > Maniola hyperantus. Next base: position 5,895,088 of record NC_048540.1, read on the forward strand.
GCCATGTTTAAAGGCGTACTCAGACAACATGTATCGTCGACAGTAAATTCACTAGGTACAATTAATATTTTTTTTGTAAAATTTTTACTTAATACAATATTCAGTTTTTTTTTTTTATTTCCACACAAAAAAACAACAATATGGTTTCTCGTGCTCGTAAGCGCTTGCAGCTTGTCTGAGCACTGGCACATTCCTCTGTCGTTAATACAAATTATATGAACATAATGTAGGTAATTTTAAAATAAAATAAATGTACGCGTAAACAAGCTTCAATTTCTGCATACGAGTTAGACCTGTAATTTAAAAAATATCTAATAAAATTCTGATAGGTACATTTTAAGTAATTTTAAGGCTTTGCGTTAGTTTAGCTACATAATTAAGTATATCAAATAAGTTAAGCTAACATTAGTATAATATCTAAATATTTAAGATGTAATATTAAGAGGTATTAACCTTTATTACAATTCACGTAGAGTACAGACTTATCGTTAGACAAGCGCTGAAGCAAATAATTGTAAGTAAGCAAACTAGTATGTAGTCTGCGCTTGGCTCTAATAGCTATGGGGGATATGTATGCAGTGTGGTCATTATTCCTGCAACCGATGCAGATGGGCAATGCGATGGCGATGCACAGATATAATAAAAGACTAATAAAACTGTTATTGATTTTTATGGTCGATATTAAGTTCTCATTAATATTAACAGCTTATTATGATAATAGTGACTGACGAATGACGACCAATGATTCGCTCGTTAGTCGATTTATCAGTCCAACTTATCCAAAAACTATGTAATCCGTGTAATCCAATACTAATTACCATACTCCCTGTCTGTCTGTCTGCTAGCTTTTCATAGTCCATCCATTAACCGATTTCGATGAAATTGATGCAGAGATAGCTGCATCCCAGGATTCCCAGGATAACTAGGCTACTTTTTCATCCGGAAAATCAAAGAGTTCCCACTGGATTTTTGAAAAATCCAAATCTACATGAACGAGTCGCAGGCTCAAGATCTTTTTTTGGGGGTAGGGGGTTTTTTTTTCTAGTTCTTCGGAATTATGTGCGTTTAATAATTTAAATTAATCACTAGCTTTAACGGTGAAGAAAAATATCGTAAGCAAACCTATTTCACCCCCTTAGGGGTTAATTTTCAAAAATCCTTTCTTAGCGGATGCCTACGTCATAATAGCTATCAGCATGCCAAATTTCAGCCCGATCCGTCCCGTAGATTGAGCTGTGCGTTGATAGATCAGTCAGACACCTTTTACTTTTATATATTTAGAAGATTCTTAAAAAAAATCTATTTAGAAATTCGGAAATTCTCAGATTTTCCTTATATCTACAGCCTTACGATTGTGCAATGGGTTTACTAGAGCACACAAGTATACTGCAATTCTACACGCTACTTTCTTGCCGGATCGCGCTTCGGATACGTTCCACACCGCAACCGGACCAATTCATTATACAGTATTACAATAAGTATGAAATATTTTCTCCATATATAAATGCATCCTACTGTAATGTTACGCAAATGCCACATCGACAAAGGAAGTAAAATATGTTACACAATAAGTACTGAATTGATAATTTCAACTTCTCGATCTTTATTGGTTGCCATAAAACTAATGGAAATACTATAAAATTATATGAAAGAATGTCTTTATAGATCCGTGATTAAGCAGGGAGTTTAGCGTCAGCGTCGCTAGGGAACAAATAAATGTAATAAGTAATCAACAATGCGTTCAAGCCAATGCCAATAATTTTAACATGAGTAAAAATTCTCTCGTTCTAGTATAAATGTGGCAGTGTTCATGTCTTACAAAAAGTTAGTTGCCAGATATGGTTATAAATTATACAGGGTCGAGATTGCAATCGGAGTATGAGGCCGGGGGGGGACGCCCCGCACACCCGCACGTCATCTGCGCTATCTCGCACCGGATTAGCGCGGGGCTGTGCGGGTGTGCGGGGCGTCTCCATACCCCGATTGTCTGTACCTGTCGCGTACTAGACAATCTGCTACCTGAACAATGAAGACTTCATAAAAGTCTAAATCCATACTTCCATACTAATATTATAAATGCGAAGTGTGTCTGTCTCGTCTGTCTGCTAGCTTTTTACGGCTCACCGTTCAACCGATTTTGACGAAATTTGGTACAGAGATAGCTTGCATCCCGGGGAATGACATAGGCCTACGTTTTATCCCGGAAATTAAAGGGTTCCCACGGGATTTTCTAAAACTTAAATCCACGCGGATGAAGTCGCGGGCACATCTAGTATACATATAAAAGGAAAAGCTGACTGACTGACTGACTGACTAACTAAGTATCAACGCACAGCTCAAATGGACGGAGCCGCTAAGATTTTTTTTTGAAAATTGCACCCCTAAGGGGAAAAATAGGGGTTTGACATTTGTGAAGTCCACGCGGACGAAGTCGCGAACATAAGCTAGTTCAAGATAATTTAATGAATGTTAATAATAACAATATTATGCAAAGAAATAATGTAGATCATGAAAATAAACGGTTAAGTTATGACCTATCGCACTAATGTAACACAGTGTGTATTTTCTACAAAATATTTCACGCTAGTTTTTTAATCCTCTCACGAGATTATCGCACTATGGTAATCTTACAAAAGTCATTCTTAGTAAAAAATGTCTTAATTTCACATTTATGTTTTTATTTCCGATATTGTTTGTTCCGGAACATTAAAGAGTCCTCACTTCCCACGGGGTTTTACAAACATTCGCTATAGAAACTAAGTATAGGTAGCGTAGATCGTAGAACGTTGAAAGTGCACTAGACAATATTTTCTAAAAATAAAATAAGAGCAATTAAGTAGCCTTCCTTAAGCACATTCGTCTTTTCAAAGCAATTTCTACAGTCACAAAATAAATGTATGGTAATTTATGCATACCTACCTACAATTAAAATAACATAGCCTTATATGAATGCTATTATGTAAAGCGTAGCGGATTATCTTATCCTCACTAGGTCAAGTTAAATCTCATGAAAATTAATTAATAACTCATTAAACAGGAAAGCTCTCGGAAAGGGCTCATTGTAACCTTGAAGTTGAGATCTGTCAATGTAGTGACGTAACGTAAATGCAGTGCGTGGTGTCGTATGTTGGGCCGGTTTCGAATCGGGTGACATGGTCAGTATAAAAAGTAACACCCGACCTACAACCTTATCATACAAGTCCAGTCAATCAATACAGCATCAACATGTACTTCAAAGTAAGATTCGGGTTGTTTAAATTTTTTTTTTAAATACATTATAAGTTAGCCTTTGCGATCTCAACAGGCCGCAACGCAACGCATCGGCGGTTCCTATGGTGATGCAAATGTTCATGGGCGGCGGTAATCACTTAACATCAGGTGACCCGCCTGCTCGTTTGCTCGCTATATCTATTTAAAAAAAAAAAAATAGACTGGTGGAAAGTGATAATGCAGTCTAAGATGGTAGTGGGTTAACTTTGAAGCGGTTTGGCAGTTTTTATCAAACCCATACTCCTTATTGGTTACTACATGGCATCGTACCGGAACGCTAAATCGCTTGGCTTTGTCGGTAGGGCGAATTTATAAATCTAAGGTTTTTGTACTTAATATAAAACGCATAAAGAAATTGCTATAAAAAAGTTAAAGTATAAAAGTTGAATATTGATCGTACAAAATTGTAATAATAATAAATCATTAGCGTGTTTTGAATTACTAAAGTTCAAGACATATTGCGGCATATTCCAAGCGAAGCGACACTTCTTTGCTGAAATGTTAAAAATAATTTTATTTTAATTTATAGACTAGCGCTTGACTGTGTAATCCGACCTACTGGCAAGTGATGATGCAGCCTTGGAGCGTACTTACCTAGAAGATAGAAGTACATAAATTGAATTTTGGACTTTGTACAAAGACACAAATACGTTTTTGATGAATTTTTCTCATGTCAATTATTACATTATGTTACGGAGATAAAATCAAGTTTACTTAGCGACTTCGACTCTACGGCAATATGTCTTGAATCTAACTAGTGAGTGTCTTCAGTTATTTTTTTCTATTCCAGATCGCCGTACTCAGCCTCCTGGTGGCAGCTTGCCATGCGGGTTTGATCGAAGAGGGACATGGCCACGCCGTCTCTTCCCAAAGCATTGTTAGACACGACCAGCCCACCCACGGAGCGACTCACTATGCACCCCTTGTGGCCCACGCCGCTCCCGTTTTGACCCACGCTGCCCCACTCGTACAACACTCTGCTCCTCTGATCCACTCTGCTCCTCTTATCCAACACGTTGCCCATGCCCCTATTGCCCTGGCCCATGCTGAACAAATCGAAGACCATGTGAGTATCTATCTACCTAATAAGTAATCTAAACTACATACTTCTTCACCCTATCTGGTTTCCGAAAATCTGGCTAGGGTCCGCTAACTATTCTAAAATTTCTAAACCAATTAGACAGGTCACAAGTGCAACTGTTATGTTCTACGCACCAGTTTACGCTTTTTCGCATTTTGCGATTTTGTCGTTGTACGTCATAACGATTTAACCTCTGCAACCTCAATCTACACTAATATATAAAGAAGTAAAACTTTAATTTATGGTGTAGGGGGCAATCTCCAGAACCGCAGATCCGATTCTGAAAATTCTTTCACTGACAGATAATAGCTACGTTATATTTCCGATATTATTGGCTAAGTATAAATCATATTATTATTACTCAGAAGAGGTCGCGGCAAAAGCTAGTAATCTATATGAAAATTAATGTATGTATGTCTGTCTATCTGTTTATTACTTGTGCATTCTCACATCGTTTCTCCGATTGAGTTGAAACTATATACAGTTGTTGTAGGCACTTGCATGAAGGTGTGGTGTATCTAGTACCATTAACTTGTGTGGCGCAGAAGTCGTATAGCAATGCATACCGAGTATAAGCTAGTATAGATAATATTATAAAATATTTTTATTTCTACAGCGTGTTTCATAAATCATAGATCCCAATATACTTATTATTATAGATTCTTGTATTTTCTCTGCTACTTGACAAACGTTCAAACGGTCCTTCGAGTTCACAAAAGTTTTTTACGAGTTCGTTTCCGCGATCAGCTGTTTGCCGTGTTACATTGTAGTTTAAACAAATTCTTTAAGTCCTCATATTATCTTCCACGGGTATCGCGCTACGAGGCTCATTTTTTTTAATATATCTACACATCATTCCTAACCTCAGCTTGCCGAGATGTTATGACATTATCTAACACCCTGTGCTGGTCAGTGTTATAAAATACTTAAGTGGAAAGTAGATTTTTATAGGTGGAAGTTTATAAGAAACTTTATCGAATTTAATTATTTTAAGGTGCAATTAATTTGCAATGTTCAACTACCTAACGCGTTAAATAACTTTCTTGTCCAATCGGGAAGTCCCTTCATTTATTACTATTCTATTTGATAAAGTTTGTCCATAAATTGAAACTGCGATTAACATTAAAGTAGGACACTAAATATCCGGAATGCCGTTAAATAACATTTCGTATTGCAGATTGTAAACTGAAATCCATATTTTAAAATAATTGTAACTGTATTTGAGGACATAATCATCATCTTTATCACTAACCCATCCATGGCTCACTACTGAGCACGGATCTCCTCTCAGAATGAGAAGGGTTGGCCCATAGTCCACCTAAGGCTAAGAGCGGATTGGCAGACTTCACCCACCATTGACAACATTATAGCGAATTCTCAGGTACATATAGGTTTCAATTTAATTGCTGAAACGCATATGGCTCCGTAAAGGTAAAGGTGAGGTCCGGAATCAAACCCCCGACCACCTAAGAGGAAGGAGGTCGGAGGGTAACTTCTAATCGGGCAGTCGGGAGTTCTAGTACAGATCATACCTACTTAATTCATTACATCGATAAAAATAAGCATTTGCTTGATTTTGCAAACAATCGAAGTGAAAGGTTTACTCAAGCGATATGATTAAAATAAGCTCAGTCAATAATAACAATGTTTGTTGAGAAATATTCACGTCGTTATTAGATTATTATAAAATGTTTTATAACTTAGAATAGAATCGACAATCTATCATTAGACGATTGATATTAACATCTGTAAATCCGATGTATATCATAACTCATGAAGAAGCTACCTAAGTTAATTGTTTTATAGCTTTAAAGTCGGTTAACGTTATTCACCTATTGGCTATCTCTTCTGATCTCGCCCTTTCTGCTTAAATAAATTGACTATTTAACTGTGATACAGAATTTTACTAGGAAAGCATTCTAGGAAACAAGTTTCAGGCATGCCGTGACTATTTCGAATCAGATAAAAATAGCTTAAACATTATTTTAACACAATATAAACGGATACCTGCAATTTTCTGGTAATTCGACTAAAAAGAGCCGACACATATTTTTTATCGTACAAAATCTTGTTTGCTGTTTTAAATTATACGCAAGTAATTTGCAACTCTATAACTTGCTGCGATTCCAAACCACTTTCGTAGACAATCATCATCGAACAATCATCATTATCATCATTAGGCTTTCACTAGTGAGCACCACACCCTGTCCTTAGCCTACCTCATCCAGTCGCTTCCCGCCACCCTCTTTTTATCGTCAGTCCATCGGAGGACGCCGCACGCTACGCTTATCAGTACTTGTAGTACGCGATGCTAATAATAATGAACTCTATTTCACAGGCCCCAGCCCACTACGAATTCTCCTACTCAGTTGAAGATCCTCATACCGGTGACCACAAGTCACAGCACGAGAGCCGCGAAGGAGATGTCGTAAAGGGCGAATACTCTCTGGTTCAACCTGATGGTGCCGTAAGGACTGTAGAATACACCGCTGATGCTCATAACGGGTAAGGATCTATACTAAAAATAAAAATGCGAAAGTGCAGTGTCTGTCTATATGCATGCTATGTTTTAAAGGACCATATTATAACTAATTTCGACAAAATTTGGTACAGATTTAGCTCAAACATATATACCGGACATGGACTTAGGCTACGTTTTGTCCCAGAAAAGCAAAGAGTGTCCATAGGATTCTTAAAGGCCCCATCTGCTTAACTTATTTTTATGGGAGATGGCTTGCATCTTAGACTTGAATATAGGCTCCATTTAAATTTCTCAAAATCAAAGAGCTCCTACAGGATTTTTAAAAACTTAAATCCACGTGGATGAAGTCATGGGCATCGTCTAGTCTTTAATATATTATTGTAAAAGGGAAACTGACTGACTGATATTTCAACATCAGCTCTAATGGCAGAATGTAGAAACTTTAGGTTTGGCTTACTGCTATGACCTAGATAATTTGCCTAGATAGGATAATTTACTAGAAAGGTTTTTCATAAAATCGAGCAAAGCAAAGCTAGGATGGATCGGCGGTATAAAAATATGTAAATTCGTCAGTCTTATAGCGATAGTTGTTTTTAAAATAATTAGAGATATCCCCTAGTGATTGTAAATATTCAAGCAGTTGAGCGCAATTTTCTGCTGACAAAATTTTTCTGTTTTGAAACTGTATGAAATTTTCGACGATACAATTAATGCATTCTAAAATTTTTGCTCCAATTTGTTATTTATCTACCGTTAATTATAACTGACGTAAGCGCATAACTTGCTCTACATACATCGAAAACAGTAACGTACTAACGCGGTCTTGATTTGGAGCATGAATGCGTTCCATTATCACATGTATGAACTTGCCGTGAGTGCGTAATGTTGCGTAAGTAGGTACTAAGTAGGTATACTCAAGTGCGCTCAGTAAATAACACGTCTTAAGCTAGCGAGACTAACAGCTAAGCTCGTAGGACGACGTGATTTATCTTTGAATAAGAAAATGTAGTTTCGGTCAATAAATTCGATAAAATCATCGCAGGGATACCTACATACAAACTTATTTCGCAAAATCATATTATTTCCGAGAGGAATAAGATTTTATAATATAAAAAAGAAAACAGTCTTTTCCAGTGTCTAGGTGTTTCTTATTTTTTTGAACTCAATGCTTACCTATTGCATAGGTAATCTATTAAAACACAACCCAAAACTTGCGCCGCTTGTTGACTGTGTATCTATTCATCAAGACCGTAGCGTGTGGAAGAATCTTATGTTCAGCAACAGATGCTATGACGACACCCTTAATACTTTTTAGAAGTCAAATTTATATCTCTTTTTTATTTACAGTTTCAACGCAGTTGTTCACAACTCTGCCCCATCGGCCCACGCTGCCCCAGCCCAAGCAGTGCACGCAGCCCCAGTGGTCCACGCTGCTCCTCTTGTCCACGCCGCTCCCCTTGTCCACCATGCTCCCCTTGTACATACAGTCCACGCGGCCCCAATTCTGGCCCACCATTAAGTCTTCATAATTTCGTCATACGCTAAACTGTAATTTCCTATTAGAAATATATCGTTATTATTTATATCTTACAGTTTTTAATTTTTAATTTAAGTAGGTAAGTTATTAAACGTTAAGTATTATTAATATCACCTAACTACCAAATTAAGACATCGAACCAAAGTCTTCTATTCATAATATTATGAAAAGACTTGTCTTGACTGAATGACTGATACACATATATATCAAGGCTGTATAGTATAGTATTAACACAGCCTAAACCGCCGGGTCAACTTATCTTGAAATTTTGACAGTAGGTTATTTTATGACATGGCAGGTACTCGCTAAGAAAGAATTATTGGAAATTATACCCATGGCTTTAATAGGGTAAGAAACTTTGTAAGAAAGTCCGTAATTTCGCAGTTTTTTTAGTTCTTTAGTTCCGGTATTTAGGGGTTTTGGTTAAAAATTATAGAAATACTCCTTACAAGATTTTTAGAAAAACTACCCAAAGAGATTTTTAGAATTTCCATCCGAACGAAACAGGGACGAGTCAGCTAGTTAAATTTAAAAATTAAAGCTGCTAAATAGTATGAGTAGAAAGATAGTAGGTATACCAAATACCTATATAAATTCACAGTATCGACGAAAATATATAGTTTTATTCATATTTTTAACCGACTTCAAAAAAAGGAGGAGGTTCTCAATTCGTCGGAATCTTTTTTTTTTTTTTATTTTTTTTTTTTTTATGTTCCCCGATTACTCAAAAACGCCTGGACCGATTTTGAAAATTCTTTTTTTGTTTGAAAGGGTATACTTCAAAGTTGGTCCCATTTCAATTTGGTGAACATCTGATGAACATCTTCGAAGATAGATACTGGAACTCCTCAACGGATAAGAGTACATTGCTCGCGATCAGTGTAATAACTTAGTAAACAGTAGATTTTTAACCAGTCATAGCATAATTCCATGGGGCCACTAAAAATTGTGAAATAAAAAATTTTTACAAAAAAAATAAAAACCGACTTCGTTACATAAACACTAAAAATTGAAAAATAATTTAATTTATTACCGAATATATTATGTATACAAGAGTTAATATAGTTCCATAATAATATTTTTTGGGGTCGGTGCCAATGAGGTGCCATTGTGGAGTCCCATAAAAATATGAAGTCCAGACGATTGGCACCGGCACCAAAAAGTATTATTATGGAACTATATTAACTCTTGTATACATAATATATTCGGTAATAAATTAAATTATTTTTCAATTTTTAGTGTTTATGTAACGAAGTCGGTTTTTATTTTTTTTGTAAAAAAATTTTATACTATTCACTTCCTTTATCTTATTCTACGAACAATAACCTCACTAAGTACTTTATTTTTCTTTCAGTCTTTTATATTAACTATTTAAGACATTTGAAAATAGAAACACTAACGTAGTTTATGATATTATGCAACACACACCGACATCTTTCGTTATTTCTCTTCTAACAATACAAAATCTCTAAAACCTAGATCAAATGATAAACACGTAGGATATTACAAAAGCACATGTATTCCATTATCGAAACCCGTACCTAAATCTAAAGTGTTTCAACACAAAGATTCCCTATTGTTTTAGACTTGTATCTAACATAGTTTACGCAATTGTAGTGCAACACAAAAACGCTATTAGACGTAAACTATGTATATTTCTTTATAATACGACACATTTATCTCATATTGAGGTTTTCATTTCTCGTAGATTCAAAATTAACCAAAAAGTTATGGATAATTGTTCGGATGTTCAGACTGAAAAATTAATTTTTTTAACTAATTAATACCTAACATCATAAGATCTCGGTAGCCAACCCACGTTTAATCTAAGGTAGATAATTACCTCAGAATGGATCTCAGAATGTACAGTAGGTAACTAAGGGATGAGTCCTACTCTGTGGGGATGAGTACGTATCCCTTTTGCCTCTATGGACATATGGACATAGCTGATGCCCGCGACTACCCGTAGATTTAGGTTTTCCAAAATCTTTGATTTTTCGGGATAAAAAGTAGCCTATGTCACTCTCGAGGTCACCCATGCAAAAAATCACGTCGTTGCTTCATTGCGATGTGATTGAAGTAGGTACAAAGTACAAACCAATAAACCAACAAACAAACACACTTTCGCGTTTATAATAGGGGTAGTGATTAATAGGGATAATGATTTGTGTTTAGGGTGACAGTTGAATTAAAAAAAATTAAATCTAAAGTACGCGACAGGTCGAGATGGAAATCAGGGTATGAGGCGGGAGGACACCCCGCAATGACGTGCGGGTGGCACGTCACCCGCGCATTCTGGTGGGGCTGTGCGGGTGTGCGGGCGTCCCCATTCCGATTGCGATCTCGACCTGTCGCGTATTATAGGTATATTGGATTCATTATAACATATTGTGTTAGATAGAAAAGTAATGGAGAAACCTATATTCTCGATCTCAGAGAAAATACTACAATTTTCCTTCCCGTTAATCAAGGTCGTCACACTGTTATTATATTATTGTCTTTTAGGTTGCCACCAAACGCTCTAATTCTCCGGATCTTGCGTGTAATTCATATAAATACTCTCAGAGATGATTGTACAGGCTTTTTGGTCTGGTTACTATGTTAAAGACGTAAACAATGGGGCCGATTCTCTAGTACACAATCTCTAAACTAAACTAAATTAACAGGTCTAAATCTAGTGCTTTCCTTTTCCGCAAGCAACATTATGAAAGGGATAGCAATAGATTTAGACGTGATATTTTAGTTTAGTTTAGAGATTGTGTACAAAGGAATTAGCCACAATGTCACTATAAAAATTACAACGTTCATGGGTAAATTTATGTTAGAGGGGTTTCTTATTAGTCGTTAGGTATTCTTAGTACTAGAGGGCAGGGGTCTATTTTCTAGAGGTGGTAGGATAGATTTATCTTGCTTGCTATATCCGGACGGTAAAAAACGGTGTAAAGTAATTCATGCTAAACCGTACCACGCCCGTGCCTCGTACAGGCAAAAATGATAAGGATGATTTATGCTAGACCGTGCCGACCCCGAGCCGTGCCGCGTCCGAGGCACCAGATTGGGAATTTGTATGAGGTCACATCTGACCATGCCGTGTCCGAGTCATCCGAGCCTCGTCCGTGTTACATTTCTTCATACAAAATTGCAATCCGTGGATCGTCTGCGCACGGCTCAGGCCGGCATGGTCTAGCATAAATCATCCCTTACCCATTTTTTTGTTTTCGTTATATTCTGGAGAAAACTAACTAAATTACATATAAGACCATAAATTAGTTAAAAACCGACTGTGGTTTTTGTGGCACTGAATGTAGCAGGAATAATATGTAATTTTTATAAGTTTAATAATATTAAAAAATTAAAAAATTAAAACAGGCCGATACGGTAAAAGGCCGGCCATGCATTGAGATGATAACAGTAATTGGTGTTGGGACTTGCGGAAAGGCTTTGACATAATATGAGTCTTTCAAACAAAAGAGCCATTGCATAAGCTAGTGGGAAATAATAGAATATCTATAAAAACGAATAAGGCTTCAAATAATAATAATGTCTCTGTGTAGAGAAAGTGGCGAATTTTTTTAAATATTTTTAATATATTTCTTCTTTGTATATAATATCTATTGTTGCGATGTATCCTAAAGATTATTTCACATTACGGGATATAAATTATATTATAGTCTGGTCAAAATAGACATTCAAAACTAAAATAAAGTCAAAGTCAAAGTTAATAATTCACATAGAGCTAAAAATTGGTACGATTGTTGGGAACACCAATCGATCGATCGATAGGGACTATTCATTTGTATTGGTGTTCCTAACATTCGTACCTACCAATTTTTAGCTCTATGCAAATTATTGTAACTTTGAATGTCTATTTTGACCGGGCTATAATATAATTTATATCCCCTAGAGTGAAATGAGCTTAAGATGGAAGTAACGTGTTTGCCTAGACAACGGCTATTATAAGTCATTTATTATTTTTTAAGATTATTTTCTTCAATTTAAGATTATATTTTCTTCAGATGTTCACTTAGTGCTTTTAATGCTCTCAGAAGTTCAGCCATCACGTTACCGAATCAGATATGACAAACCAACCACAGTAAACTACTAGGAGATATCAAATAACATTGTCGCCATTTCAAGATACGAAATAGACTGCGGATTTCGATTTCACGGCTGGCCTTAGACAGAATTTCTTAATTACATTTCAGGGTTTGGTTTCAACTCAACACGTATCACTGGACACATGCAATAGTGTCCTTATTAATTTCACCAACTGACTTGTTTATTATATCGTATTTCTTAGTTCCAGATTCGGCTAATATCACGACCATCACGATGCATGCTGAAATTATACTCCCATAATATAATAAATCTGATTATGTCGACACCATGATACCTACTATATTGTCATTTATTAAATCTCTATTTCCAGTAGGTCCCTGACAGACTGAGGACCCTGATTACCCTCCTGGTGTGTCAACATTTTGCGGTAAATGATGTTCTTCCATCGGGACCTGCTTTTAGTTATCTGTCAGCGTCATCAACTAATTAGACGTCCACAGCTGGGCGTATCATTTTATAAGTCAGAAAAGGACCAAATACATAAATTTAAATAAGGCAATTTTATCCCTAAAGACCGATCTCTTCCAGACAACCATAATAAGACTACGAAAAAATTCCGTACAAACATGTTTATAATAATATAACATATCAATAATTGCATAGTTATGATGTTTAATAAAATAGAAGCTAATACGTATTTTGTATACAACGTCCAATCCTTTATTTGGAAACAAAAAGGTAGGACCTACATTTTAATTAAAAGTGAAATATGAAACAAACTAAAGCCAAGAGAAAATACTCTTAAAACGTGCTTGAGATTAGTTTGAGATGAGCCTATTTTGGATGCTCAAATGTCTATATTAGGTAATGGATACCTATTCGTAAAGATGTAATAAAGATAAAAATCGGAAACATGTTTTACCTCTATTCCTCTTTACAACTCTGTTGGAATATTAAGTAGAACACATCAGTAAATTAAAATTATCTAACAACATTTATTATTATTTTTTGAGAGATATTCTTTCTTTGCTTCATATTCCTCATTGCTGAGAGGCATTCCTTCCCATTAATTACAAGGTAGGGCATTTCTTGGCATAGTAATGCGGTTGGTTCATAAATCCTTCTCCATAAAATTAATTAGTTGTAAACTTATTTTTTTTTACATTTGCTTAAATAAATAATATGGAGAGATCTTTATAATCTTGCTGTAAGAAAAATAAAACTCTGTTTGAGTTTCAATCAATCAATCAATCAGCCTATTTGCGTCCACTGCTGGACATAGGCCTTCCCAAGAGCACGCCACCACACACGATCCTCCGCCTTCCTCATCCACCCACTTCCCGCTATCTTCTTAAGGTCGTCAATACTCCCAATGTTTGAGTTTAATTAATATCAATTATTATTAAAATTTAATTGATTCATTTCATCTATTCTCTTTACATGAGAACCTATTGTATCTGCTAGTATAATCAATACTTATAATAAAACTGTAACCGGTCCAATTCTGTACATTGAAGATATTTTGAAACTTTTTTTGTGAGGGCACTCTATAATCGATACTGAACCCAAAACTGTAATTTTTTTCATTTTTGTCTGTCTGTCTGTCTGTCGGTCTGTCTGTCTGTCTGTCTGTCTGTCTGTCTGTATCACGGCCGCGCATCACGCTGAAACTACTGAATGGATTCCAATGAAACTTGGTACGATTTGAGGTCATACTATGAGGAAGAACATAGGATACTTTTTATCCCGAAATTCAACATAGTTCCCTTAGGAGAGGGGATGAAAGTTAAAATGTATACTGAGTTGTAATTCATTAACGCGTAGTCCGATTTCATTAATTCTTTTTTGTTAGAAAGGGGATATTTTAAAGATTGTTCCGTAAATAGTTCAAGGTCATCGGTTTTTAACCGACTGTCAAAAAGGAGGTGGTTCTTTTTTCTACATCGATTTTTTCGAGGTTTCTGGACCGATTTGCAATTTTTTTTTTTATTAGCAGAAGAAGTTTTCGTGGTGGTTCCATAAAAAATTCTGGATCCAACTCCTTAATCTTGATGCTGCAGGGTTACTGCCCGCCTAAGTTATCAAGATTCAGGAAGTGTTCATAGTGAATTCACATTGTTGGTACCAAGCAACGACTTTATTCTCAGACTTCAAGTCCCAGCTCCTCAACCCTGACGATGTAGGGTACAGCACTCCTAAACTATAATGATTCAGGAACTGCGGATGGTACAAAATTATTTTAAGGTACCAAGCATAGGCTACATAATTAAACTTCGGATTCCAACTCCTCAATCCTGATGCTGCAAGGTACTGAACTCCTAAATCGTGGGGATTTGAGAATTTCTGATAGTGAATTGATATTTGAAAAAAAAAAAAAAAAATTCGAATCGACTGTTAGGCGGAACGAAGTTCGCCGGGTCAGCTAGTGAATAATAAATAAATACGATAACAATCCAATGTTATTGGATCTTATTCCTGCGTTCAAGTCAAAACCACTGCGTGACACGAATGCAGTAGACGCACATTGTCGTGCTGTCTGAGAGGAGATGCTTCATCAGTCCTATTTCTCTAACACCAATTAAATATTTTAAGATATACAAAACTTATTCACCTTGAACTGCTTGAAATGCTACATAATTTTACGTAATTGCCATATTATTATCAAACTACTGTTTCTTGCGTAGACGCTGCGTACGACTTTGCATCTCACTGGTTAAACTAATATAAAAGTCGGTGGTTCTAGCGGTTTGTATCAGTTGTGTGTGGTCGGTGAGACGAAGCAAACCTTACACAAAAGCAATGATTACTAAAGTAAGTGCTGTGATTCTATCCCGTTGCGAAGTATAGTGAAAGGATCAGACGCTCCGTGTAATTTAAACCGATAGATTCCTTGTGCTCGGCCAAACTTGTCGACAGTCTAAACTATCACCTGGTTTCAAGTATCCTACAAATCTGACGGGGATTTAGTTTCAATTTAAGGATTACCTACTGTTAAGTTGTGTCTATTGAGTACAACCTGTGTTTATAGTAGATCATTACAGTGTAAAGATAATGTGTTGCTTTATACATTGATTGTATTTAACAGCTAAACGGGTTAAAACTTTGAATTGATATAATTAGGCCATTAGTTTGCCTATTATTATTACCTACCCCAATTCATAACTACTGAAAGAATAACAATTAATTTTAAATAATTAAGGGGTATGGGTTTAATAAAAACTGCCATACCCCTTCCAGGTTAGCCCGCTATCATCTTAGACTGCATCATCACTTACGACCAGGTGAGATTGCAGTCAAGGGCTAACTTGTATCTGAATAAAAAAAAAAAAAAAAAACCTTTAATAAAGAGAAATCCCTAAGTTCATGTATTATTTAATTATTTTTTTCGATGTTCAGACCGCAATAGTCCTGTCCGTGGTGGCGCTGGCGTCCGCTGGCGTGCTGCAGCTATCCCATGGATACGGCGGTGGTGAATCGTACGGCCACGAAGCTGTGGCGTACGCTCCAGTAGCCCAAATTGGCCACTACGAGGCGCAGGATGAGCATGTCGACTATCACGTAAGATAAAATTCCACATAGTAACACTCAAGACATCTGTACCTGCAGTATTGGCCGTAATAGTAAAGGTAGGACGATCTCGAACCTTCAAGACACCTGGTCCTCGTAATAATAAAGGTGCATTGGATACAGCGGTGCTGAGATGTAGAGATTTAAAGCTGTAGCGTATGCTTCAGTTGGCCAGCTTTTACGAGATGAAAGACCAACACGTTGATTATCAGGTAAGAAAAAAATCCACATTGTAATCCCCAAGAGACAAGACATTTGCAGCTGCAGGTTTTCGCTATAATAGGAAAACTACAGCGGTGCCTGAAGCCTATACAGTCCCGACTCCCGAAGCGGTAGCTAGCATTAGCCCAACTTGCCCACTGTGACGTACAGTCTTTCATTCACGTAAGAGACAATTCCAAATTACACCCTCAAGATATCTGCGCCTCCAGATTCTCGCCATAATAGTAAAAAATATCGTACTGGTGAAGCGGTATTGATTTACGGCTTCTTGGTCGTAGGCATCAGTAACCCAGCTTATTCACTTCGAATAAAGTTCACCATAGTAGCCCTCATGTCTCTTTCGCCTGCAAGTTCTCGCCTTAATAGTCAATATGGTACTGGTAGTAGAGCTAAGACGTATAGTTCTATAGTCGTAAAACACGCTCAATTACAACGCGCCACGACACGCACAACACGAAGACTATATCTATAGCAAGAGACAATTTCACTTAATAGCCTTGAAGACATCCGCGCATGCAGATTCTTGTCGTAAGTAAATCGCACAGATACATTACCAACGCGACGACTTAACTTAATCATATAGTTGACCAAGCTCTCATTGGAACGTTAATGTTGTTAAACCTAAGACGTAGCTGCAGAAAAGCTGAAATAGGTTAATGTAGGGAATTCATTGTTTGAGGTGTGCACTGTAAAGGCTTTAGCATACACAATGCAGTGAGGCAGATGCCACTGAACACGCCTGCAATCTTAATACAATATGATCTGTGTGAAACACATCACATTGCGTAGCGTTATACGCTCCACAATATGAACACCTGCAAACAGTTCCTTATTAAGTTCTATGATAGGAGCCATGTTAGTTTTAACTGTCCAGACCATAAGTCGCAAAAGGACATCATCTTTCACTGTTATCAAGTAAAAGACAATCACAATATTTTTTGGCCAAGTTTGTCAATATCTCTGATCTATCTCTCCTCAATATGGTAAACTTTCGATGAAATTTATATAAAGTTCAGAGGCCTTATCTAAATTCTTAAATATTTCTTAAAGTTTACCATACCTACTATCCTGGAAGATGATAAGCTGATGGAAGGTTTAATAACCATCATCCAGGATTTAAACCCAACCCAATAATAGGCTACTTGACTCATATCTAATTTCGTCCAATAAATGATTATTTATTATAGTATTTTGCTTAAGACAACGAAATATATCAATAACAATTATTAAAAACGCAGGATGGATATATAAATCCAATTCAAAAAAATACAATTTTTATTTTTATTTGAAACGCAGAAAACGCTGTCAGCCATGATGTGACGTCATTAAAATATGTAAACAAAGAAATGTCATTCCTATGTCACGCGGGGACTAACGTAGTATCCATATATATAAAATTTAGAGTCCTGACTAACTTATATATCAACGCACAGCCTAAACATCTAAACAGCTGGTCCTAGATACATGAAATTTGGTGAGTGTGTTCTTTGTAGGTAAAGAGAAGGTGTCCACTAGGAAAGGATTTTTTGAAATTCCACCCCTGAGTGGGTTAAATGGAGGTTTGAAATTTATGAAGTCCACGCGGGCGAAGTCACGAGCATAAGCTAGTTTTTATATATTTCTAAAAACTCATAGTAAACGTAAAAAATATCGTTTTCTCTTTATAAATTGAATAAGTTATTAAGTAAGACTTACAACAAAGTGATCTTTGCAAAAATAAATTTGGGTTGAAGTCGTTAGTCATATAGGATCCCTTTAAGCAAGTCTTTGCGTGTTACGTATATTTATTTCACTGGGCACTCTAATCCACAACTTTCCTGTGGTCTTTATCGATGCGTTTTTTACATTCTCGGATGATACAATAACGATAATTACTATATTTTTCATGTAAACTAGTATAGAAGTCATGTTTATGGGAGGTCATGCTGTTGTTTACAAATGCATGACGTCAGAGCACAGATAATCTATCGGCCAAACATGGCTGACAGTGTTTTCACCTGTCTAAGAAAAATATTTTTTTAAATTAAAGTTTTACGGTTTTTAGGGCGCAAAAAAATATAGTGTTAATTTTTTTGATATAATAGGACAAATATTAACCATTTAAGACCAACTTAAAAAAAGTGTCAAGTAGCCTATTGGTTAAATTCATTAATACCCACTATACGTACCTTATTCTATAGTTTTAATAGAAACAGAAAGAGGTTTTATTCAAATAAACTAAATAAATTTTAAATCGTCAGAAGAATCTGACACTGTTTGGAATGCCATTCCTACTGAGAAGAACCAGTAAGAATGACCACCAGAAGTTTATGTTAAAACGAGCACAATATAACTAGGCTATCATATGCATTAGAGCAACACGGTTAATATAGCTTGTCCTATCAATCAAATCGCTGCAACTATAAAAAAAACTAAGGCTCGCACTGTTAAAAATTGTGCGGCCAAATTTCGCAGTGCAGACTTACCCTGCAAATAAGTATCAAATGCGTTGATGCAAAAGTAGGTAACTTCAATATAATTAATTTCATAGGACAAATTATATATCTGTACCAATCGCAATTAATTACAAAATGTTAAACATTCAACCGCACAAAGTAACACCGGATGACAGGTTAATTTTCATTTAACGTGGAACGGTGGAAACAGAAATTGCATACGTAATTTGTAGAGAGTACACTTTAATTTATGTCAAAAACGTAACCGGTTCTGTAATACTTGCGCATATTAAAATTTCCTTGCAATTAAAACCGCTATGCGTAAACAAATAGTTACTCATAATAGTGCACCAGTTCGATCCCATAGGCCATGCCGTAACACAATTGTATCGTACTAATTGATAGCTTGCGTAATGTTCAAGTGTTGCCTTTGCCGATTGTTTCCGGGATATGGTATCTATGAAACAATCCAGCTTTACCCACTTTACCGTTATTACATCACGACAGTTCACGCTAAATAGGTCCTAAGCATAAATACGAGCTATCAGCGCCAGTAACGTAATCACGCGAACGGCTCCCCTGAATTACAGTAATTAGTAGCGTTCGTGCTAAGTTTTTTAACAAGTAAAATGTTACGGCACACAGAAGCGAGTTTTCGGCACTACTTAAAATATTGCAAACATGCCTTCATTAATAGTTTGTGATTATCTGGGTGAATACATAATGCACATATTACTGCACAGTATAATAACAATGGAAGCAGATCGTAGTTATCTAAATATATAAAAGGAAAAGGTGACTGACTGACTGACTGACTGACTGACTGACTGATATATCAACGCACAGCTCAAACTATTGGACGGATTGGGTTGGCTGAAATTTAGCATGCAGATAGCTATTATGACGTAGGCATCCGCTAAGAAAGGGTTTTTGAAAATTCAACCCTTAAGTAGGGGTTTGAAATTTGTGTAGTCCACGCGGACAAACTCACGAGCATAAGCTAGTAATATATAATTTTCTTACTGATAGAAAAAACATAGTATAAAATTAATTATGGGCATTTATTTTTTTGAACCAAAATCTTCATTGGAACTCCAACTTGTTAATCACATAAATACATCTAAGTTTGTGCATCCTTGCAACGAATTTAGGTAATTAAATACACACTTTTCCATTCAATTACTCTTTAACAGTCATAAATAATATGAGTATAATTATAAACTCTTAGAAAATAATTTACAAACACTTTAGGCGTAGAAAAAGGTAATCTTTTTATTACCTATCATGAAACGATTTATAATACGATTACAATAAAAGCAGTTGTAGAACAATTAAAACAGTAATCTAAATTGATCACTTTCAATAACTATATAGCACTTACTTAAAAAGCCTTTCCAATTGTCCCTAAGTAGGTTATAGATAGGCAATCTCAATCTGGTTCGGTCGGATACTTGTGAACATTGTCATAGAGCGAGTGTAATAAGCTATAATCTGGTTACATAACCGCATCCCGTCGTGACTAAAGGGCCGATAAGAGCTCGTTTCCCAGGATATTGTGAAACTTCGACTACGGTTAGAGGACATAATGACTGTCATGATGCATTCGCGAATGTTTGTTTGCATAAACCAACGCGTGCTCTCACGCTCGACTTAATAGCAGATGTGGATTGTTACAGCCGACCCAAATTCAATTGCGTAAATTGTACATACTGTTGTTAATAGAAATATTTTGCTTGCTATTAAGATTACGAAGTGTAAATTATCCTCGTTCAATTCATCTCGAGACTCTTAATCCTAATGTATTACAAGTTCTAGATCCAAATCGCTTTACAAGTAACTATCCGTAAACTTAATGAGCCTATATGATTATCAGTACTCTTATTTTAAATGCGAAAGTGTGTTTGTTTGTTGGTTTGTCCTTAAATCACGTCGCAACGGTGCAACGGATTGTCGTGATTTTTTGCATGGGTATAGATAAATACCTGGAGAGTGACATAGGCTTTTTATCCCGGAAAATCAAAAAGTTCCCGCGGGATTTTCAAAAACCTAAACCCACGCGTAAGAAGTCGCAGGTATCAGCTAGTAACTAGCACAAATAAAGCGCCTCTGCTTACTTTCACATTCTAAAACTTGTTTTAAGGATAGACCTTAATAAGTATAAACAAACTGTTTTTGTTTTTCTCCGAAATCTTGGATTACTATGAGGCGACCTTAGGAAGCTTTTAATGCCACTACGTACAATAAAATTCTACTTTTCAGTGAATTACGGCACCAAATAGCCTTATTGACGTTTCAAAATATTATATTATTCTGCAAGCGTTTATTACTGCTTAGATAAAATATCCAGAAATATTCTGGTACTTACAATTTTTTTTTACTAACTTACTACAGCGAATAGTTTCACGACGTTTCAAACAATTGACAGTCGAAACCAGATTCTAAAGTGTGTCTCTATCTCTTTATTTACATATCACTTTTTCTTTTACAGGCACATCCCAAATATGACTATTCATACTCCGTCTCAGACCCTCACACTGGTGACCACAAAGAGCAGCACGAAGCCCGTGACGGTGACGTAGTCAAGGGTGAATACTCCCTCCTCCAACCCGATGGTTCCTTCCGCAAGGTCACCTACACCGCTGATGATCACAATGGGTAATTATTGACAAACGTTTTACTATCACCATCATCATCATTGTGGTCAACCGATAAACATCCACATCTGGACATAGTACGTCTAGACACTCACTTTAATAAATCATAATTTCTGCACTTCAATCCTCATCGTTGTATCAACTGATGGGTATCCAAAGCTGGACTGGTCTCTTTAGACTAACACTCTACGATCTCGCATATCAACAGTTTAGCAAAATTATTTATTGGGCTACCTATTTTGTTTAGGATTCTGGACTTCATATTTTAATATTATCAGATTTTGGTTCCTAAACTTGTATGTTCTTCTTATTTTGCAGTTTCAACGCCATCGTCCACAACACGGCGCCCGTGCACCCTGAGTTCCACCACTAATCTTTATCGGCCCAAGGCCACTCTCATGTGATATTATTGTACCTTTATACTATAGATAGTCTTTAGTCGACAACGAACTTTTAATGTAAGACTGCGGCGAAAATAAACTTTTCGAAAACCTTATTTTGAATTTTATTTTATGAAAATCTAGCTGATTCCCGCGACTTCGTCTGCATGGATTTAAGTTTTTATGGATTACGTTGGAATTTTTCACAACCTTTCATAGCCCGGGTCTACTTTATAAATAAAACATAGCTTCAAGTTTCTTAAATCTACCAATTTATAGATTGTGCATTGTCTGTCAGTCAGTAACGGTACGGTTTTATATGTACAAATAGATAACACCTACCTACTGATTTTGTCCTTAAGTTTTAATAATATCCATTTCCTAACGTCGACTAAACACGTGAGTACAGCCGGGACAGATATTATTTAGAATATCCATTTCCTTATTTCAGCACCTATAAAACAGAATTAACAAAGAACAACGGGCAAAATAGCTATGGGCAACCGCAATGGGTATTTCCGAAACTAGTGCACATCGATAGATAATAATTTTATTATGAAAAAAGTTGTTGTGAATAATTATAATATTGAAGAAGTTAAAGATTAGGCAAACGGCCACTACTATAAGAACTTAGTGACCTTTTTCCTATATAAGTTTTCGCTTTGATTCTAACTGCATATCTAGGTTCATCATAAAGAAAATCATCTTAAAAATGATACTTCTGAAGTGGCCACCCTGAGGACTAAGGTCTTTATATTTTAGCCACTATCCTTTCTTAACCTATTTAGAGCTAACATAAACAACCATAAGTAATATTATTATTTCGTCGGAAACAGATTTTTATGCGACACAGCTGACTTTAGACGGTGAGAAGAGATTACACTTTTCTTTCGTGCCCTGTAGTTTAATAGCTAGAGTCAGTGATGACGATCATCATGTGTGTGTAATCACCTTGGCCTGCACTCTCTTGCGATGGGCTAAAATGCTTTGTTGCAGCAAAAATATCATAAATTCAGCCAAACACAACAATTGGGGTTCTAGCAGTCAATGATTGATGCAGCTTTTTCGTAATCGACCAGCTGCATGTTACTCGCTGATTTTTAACGGTGTCATCTATTATTTATCGTTCATCTGTGGCAAGCGTAGATAATATAAAGTGTAGTATATCTACTGTCCAGAAGAAGAAGAAGACATGTTATGCCGAACCCACGTAGCGTGGGATAAGGTGAGGAAGAAGAGAAGATATCTACTGTCCAGATCTTATTCAAGGGACAATTTTTTAATGACTTGAATTTACGTATTCAATGAATAACAACCACTGATACAATATTTTTTGAGGATTTCAATAATATTCGAAGAACCTAATTGCGACAGCATAATAAATCTGGCACCCAGCTGTGCACAGTATGGAACAATAAATGAATTGATAAGAACTGTAATATCGCTGTCCAATTGAAATAATATATTGTTCTGTAAGCTCGGCAATCTGCTTTGTTCAATTTGTCAATCCACAACTTTTTACTCGCTTCTTCATACAACCGTATGAAGATATGATATAAAGATGAACGTATGATATAAAGATGAGTATTGTATTTTAAAGTTTAAAAGTTTAAGAGCGTCTGGCAGGGAGTTATCACGATACTAAGTGTCTGCCAATGTATGACATGATTTCTAACACCATTCTAACAAATTCCTAAAAGGGCGGCAACGCATCGGCGGTTCCTCTGGTGCTGCAAATGTTCATGGGCGGCGGTAGTCACTTAACATCAGGTGACCCGCCTGCTCGTTTGCTCGCTATATCTTTTTTTTAAAACCATTCCAAAGAAAATAAAATTAGGCTTTTTAACTTTGACTTAAGATTTTTTACACCTTTGTTACCCGTTATCTCCCAAAACCACTATATGATCCCAACTTCATAGTCGCTAATCATTCCTCCCTGAGGCCCTGAGTTGGGAATAATACGCAGAGAAACTTTCAGCTTTTACAAATTCGTAAGGTTTCACCGAGCGAGTCTCCAACTTGGATTTAATTTATGACAGGCATTCAGTAAAGCTGATACAATCTCTGCTTTTGAAAAAAGTTCTGCATAAAAGCTCCTGCTATGTACGATTTTAAAATCTTTACCGCCTTCGATACTAATTCATTGCTTTTTAAAACTTATAATTTTAACAATTTTTGTAAGTATGTTTATGTTAGTTTGTACTCGTATTTTAATTAGTGTAATTGGCTTTATGGCCGTTCTAATTAAATAATAATAAATAAATAAAATGACTGTTCTACATTTTGTTTGTAAAAATATCAAACAAGAAATAAGATTTACCTATCTATGTACCTATTAGGAATTTACGTTATGCTTTTCAAAATATAAACATCGCAATGTACTTATATAGGTACAGTTTTAACCTATGCAAAGAACCTTATTCTTAATTGTGATATATTCTAGGTACTTAGGTAGGTAGGTGCTTTTTGCCTACCGTTAAAATTGAAACTTGCATGATTAGGTAGAGAATAGTCGATTCCATTTCGTTGTGACCAATATTATGTTGTCTGTCTGTCTGTCGTGTCTGTCAAGAAACCTAGGATACATCTCGTTGACCTAGAATCATGAAATTTGGGAAGTAGATAGTTCTTATAGCACAAGTAAAGGAATAAATCCGAAAACCGTGAATTTGTGGTTACAATTTAAACGTGTTCATGAACAAATAATTAATTAGTATTTTCAATTATCAAATTACGTATACCAACTATAACTATACCAAGTGCGGTATCATATGAAAGGGCTTTACCTGTGTTTTCTAAAACAGATTTTATTTATTTTTATGCATAATATTTTTTTGACTTACCTATCGTGCAAAATGTCGAAAAAATACCCGAGTACGGGGCCCTCGGTGCGCAAGTCTGACTGGCTAGTTTTTTTCTCAGGTATTTCAACATATCCTCGGATATAGTTTGCACTTTGCGTAAAAGCAGATGTAAAAGTAAAAATTTCGTTAACAACTAAGTGGCCTAAAGCTACAATATCATATTTTTTCACACATTATATGTACCTACATGGAAACTTGGAATTGCTATTACTTTTTATACAAACCGGAACCAACCGGAACGCAATTACCTTTTTATCTCGACGCCTAGGTACTATTTAAAGTAAATATACCTATCTACGTAAAACGATTTTTTACTGAACTTCTAAAATTAAATTAAAAAAGGTTTTCTTTACTAATTTACAATTAACTTTGAAGTAACTTTTACTTTGAGATTTAGTGATAGGTCGAAATAGCAATCGGGGTATGAGGCGGGGGTATGACCCGCACAGCCCCCGCACTAACCCGGTGCGGAATAGCACGGGAGCTGTGCGGGTATGCGGGGTGTCCCCCCCCCCCCGTTGCCATCTCGACCTGTCGCGTACTATAAGTACCTAACTATAAAATGTGGAATTATCTTCATTATTCAGTAGGTAAATATTTTCTTGTACTCGGTTTAATTACCTACCTTTATTTTATACTTTCGGGCATTGACCTATAAGTGTATTTCAATCTTGGTCACTCCACACAGGTTCCAGCAGAGTTCATCTAGTTAGGACCTATTCTCTCTGAGACCCAGTAGCTTTACCTACGGTTATAGTTGACTTTTGACCGCCAGTAAATAGCGTTGCACAGAGAAATCATCCCTCCATGGTTAAGATTGGAATAAAATGTAAAACATTTTTTGGATCACGCCTGCAAGTTGTTTCAGAATAAAAACACAATCCATCAGTATTGGCTTTTAAAAATAGCAGGCTAATACAAGTCAATATGTACCATGCAGTAATCAATCCATACTTACCATACATACAAAAGTGTGCCTGGCTGTAAGACCATCCGTTTAGCCATCCCCCTCCACTTAACGAAATTTGGAACAAACGCCAGGCAGCATAGCATCCCAGGGTACTTTTTGTCCCGGAAAATCAAAGAGTTCTCATGTAATTTTGAAAATTTTTAGTCACGTGGATGAAGTCATGGGCATCACCTTAGTATTTGGTACCCTGCACCCCCGACATAGACATTAGGCTACTTTTTATGTACTTAATCAGAGTTCACAATCGATTACATATCAAAAAAAGCTAAATCCACACGACGACGTCACGGGATATATCAAATGAATCGGTCAACGCAGCGTCCTACATTTTATTGTATGAAGGATAATAATATAATAGAAACGGTATTTACAGAATATACCTAAATATAGGCACCCTGAAATTGCATAAGTGATGAACTAGTCGAGGCTAGAAACAAAGACAATTTTCACACTTTATTTTTACTTGCTTTTGAACATAATATCGTGTTCTGAATACAGGATAGAAAAATCGGTCAAGTGCAAGTCGGACTTGCACACGAAGGGTTCCGTACCATCGTACTAGAAATATGAATAAATTTGAATAACACTTTTTTTTGTATTCATGGCGACCATTTTAAAATTTATTGTTTGTTATTGAAGCAGCAAAAGAAATACACATATCCAATCCAATCCAATCCGTCAGCCTGTTTGCGTCCACTACTGGACATGAGCCTTTCCAAGAGCGCGCCACCAAACACGGTCCACCGCCTTCATCAAGTCATCGGTCCAGTGCTGGAGGTCGTCCCACACTGCGCTTACCGGTACGCGGTCTCCACTCCAGAACACGTCTGCATAGAAATACACATTCTGTGAAAATTTCAACTCTCTACCAGTAGGTATTTGCCAGGTAGGTGTCAGCGCGGACTCTCTCCGTATCTGTATCTCGTGACTGTATCTCGTAAACTTCTATTAAGGTTCACGAGATACAGTCCGCTGACAGACAGACGGATGAGCGGACAGCGGAGTTCTAGTAACAGGGTCCCGTTGACATCCTTCGGGTACGGAACCCTAAAAATATCTGGTGTTTGTGTGGTGGTTAAATGTCTATTAACATATTAATTGTTCACCGCTATTCAATTATTCAGCGACATTGATGGTTTGTTTCGGTGTTGCCGAATAGCATATTTTAGGACAACAAAGCATCACTTATAAGACGAACTAGCATCTGGAAAATGTCAGTTGTCTTCCATGAATCTACAAGAAAGATGACACCTAAAGTAAGTTGTTTTCAATTGTGAAACATAATAATAAGATCCGTTTTAAAATTACCGTTTTGTTTTAGAATCATTTATTGGTGCTAGTTGTGACCGTCTTCGGGTTGGAAGGTACAGCGGGTGCCGCGTTTTCAAATGTGATAGTCCAAAGAGACGGAGTCATTCCTCTGGAGTATTTCACCTATGATCCGTCGTTCTCATATGGAAACCCTCAAGCGGCCCAGCTATCCACCCCACCTTTGGAATCAGTAATACAAGCACCTTCAGTGTCAGCGATTGTTGCCCCTTGCTTGGCGCCTTGCATCATTCCTAACGGCCAGGGACTGGCACCGATATCATCGGCTACAATTCCTTCAAATGCTAAAATTATTACCTACAGTCCTTCAGTTCCGAATGTTCCAGTTGTAGTGACTAACAAAGAGGTAATACAATTATTTAGATGATACTACCTACATATACCTACGCATAGTACGCGACAGGTTGAGATAGCAATCGAAATGGGGACGCCCCGCACAAACCCGCGCTAACCCGGTGCGTAATAGCGCAGGTGACGTGCGGGTGTGCGGGGCGTCCCCTTGCCTCATACTCCAATTGCCATCTCGACCTGTCTCGTACTATAACTGTATTTTACTGTTTAAACATTTTAGCAGATTTTTACTGTTAACATTTGAAATTCTCTTTTGTTTTTGGTGAATCGTGTATTCAAATATTTTAATTGTTTTCATCATTAGGTATCGTCGTATTTAGCATTGGTTGACGACGATGATGATGATCAGCGGCTCCGTGCGACAGGTCTATCCAACTAGGGTTTACTGGTTTTATCAATTTTAAAATATTTTAATCACTGCCCCTATTATATCACTACCCCTATTATAAATGCAAAAGTGTGTTTGTTTGGTTAATTGGTTTGTAACGGAGCTACGAATCGACGTAATTTTTTGCATGGGTATAGTCAAAGATCTAGGGAGTGACATTGGCTACTTTTTATGCCGGAAAATTAAAGAGTTCCCACGGGATTTTCAAAAACCTAATTCAACGCGGACGAAGTCGCGGCTATCAGCTAGTATTATAATAATTTAATTTATATTTATTTTAATATTTGTTAACATTTATGATTTTAAATAAATAAATTTTATAATTATTTTATTATTATTTATTTATATTTTAGGCTCCAAGAGGTTACCAATACGCTTATGCTGTTTATGATGACCATACTGGAGACAAAAAATCTCAAAGCGAACAAAGTGATGGGTCAGTAGTGCATGGACAGTATTCGTTCATTCAACCGGATGGCATCCGTCGCGAAGTTGTTTACACCGCGGATGATTTAAAAGGGTATCGCGATATAAGGCTAATATAATTTAGATCCCACACACAGATAGCAAATAATACAGTCATAATTCCTATAGAATTGTCTTCATATCGAACTAAAACTAAAAACTTAAAAATATAACCTATTTCCTTACAATAGACAGACCACAATACATATTTCATTAATAAATACCCAATAATGTTACTTTAGTTACCTACTTCTAAGACCAGAATATATTATGGAGCTAAGAGGGAGTAGCTTTAGTATTAAGGTGACGCAGGACGCTCGACCGAAATTGGCCGCGCACGTGGGTAACGTGTTTGCTTTTCACTTGACATTGTATGAGAAAGTTGAGAGGCACGATGATTATCACTGAAATCAAGCGCGCGAAAAAGGTTTAGGAAAAGTATTTTTGAGAAAAAACTACTGAATTTATGTTTGCAAAGTAAAGTTATTTCAACTAATGAATAAATAAACTACGTCTAATGATAAATTGTTTTAGAATTTTCATATCCCTAATCTTATTTATTTACGCCCAAAGTTGTCATAAATTTAGTGTTAAAATAGGAATCTTTTGAGGCCCGTAACTTTTAAATCAATTTTTTTTTCAATGTTTTAGATATCATTGAACCTAGATAATGACGAGATAAATCAATGTAATTCTTAGTTTTGTGCGTACAATATCGAATATTGTTGTATTTTCCCTCCTACGTTTGTATGGAGAAAGCACCGAACTGAGTCCCCTTAAGCTTACGTAATATGTAATGACTCGTTATTATCACCATGTTTTAATAATGTTGTTAAATTCAACCATTGACAATCAAAAGTGGTACCCAACCCTAATAAAGATATTTGTAATTTTATACAAAGTCGGTTTAAAATTGAAAACTGTTCAATTTGTTTTTTATTTAACAGGTTTAATGCAGTGGTTAGAAATATTTCACCCGAAGCTGAACAACCTAAAGAAAGAAAAGTGCAAGTAGTCAAACCCCAACAGGAGCCTTGTCCGGAACCTCAAAATGCACAACTAAGTCAAACCCACGAACAAAACCTAGAAAGAACAATTTCAGAATTTGAACCACTTCAAGAACCAAAGGGTGTGCAAAAGAATCATGAAATTAGTGAAGAAAAGATTGAAGAAAAAGTAGACAAAAGTCCTGAAGAAAAGGCAAAAAAGGCAAAGGCTCGAGAAGACGAACCTATAGAAAGTAGTTTTCCAATATTAACCAATGTAATTACTTACAACGATATCATAAAATGTCTTCAAACTAAACTCATTAGTGCAAAAAGTGCGGTCTCTCCTCTAACTTACATACTTATTCCGTCTTTGACTGGGCCTTGTTAATTTGTTTGCAGTCATTGGCAACATTACTTAAAAATAAGTAATAAATCAATGGAACCGAAAAAACAAAGAACAATTGAATAAAAATGTAACTGTAGGTACCATGATACTAATCTATGGAATAAGTGAATTAACTTATATTCTCGCATATAGATCATAATACGGCTATTATTGCAATGATTAATGAAATTACGAAAACAAAAGTCAAGGTTTTTAACTCTAAGATTTACACGATATAGTTGTAATTATTTTGTTATCAATAAAAAATTAATGTTATTTTATTTTGGTTGTAATTGCTTTGTTCTGGAACAGCACGCGAGATAGCTCATTTTTTCATACCTAATAATGAAAAATAATTGTCTTTTCATATTTTTTGTGTAGTTATTTTAAAATGAGTAAAGGTTTTGCGGCTCAGGGTTTTTTTTCTTTATTTATTTAGGGACTTTAATATTTATATACATGTCAGCCATTTTTAGTCTAAGTTAATTAACCTAACCTAACTAAATAACACAAGTAAACAAAAAAGAAAAGTCAAAGGAAAATCAAAACAAAAGTTACACATTGTTCAAGAAATAAGGCTTATGGATTCAAATAGACTTATGGCATCCTTAGATGCATTGTCATGTCAGAATCTCAAAATGATCATGACGTCTCATGGCCGAGTGTGTTTGTTGCAGTGTGACTTGACATTATCAAGCATAAAGGTAGGCGGCAGCACTGCTGCGTGTAGCATGGTTCAGAATCATACCTTTATTATTATTTATCTCGTAAAAATACATAAGAAACAAATCTTTATGCCCACTATTTCAAAATGTGGCAAAAGTAACTAACTATATAAAATAAAACAAGTAGCAACGCCTACTACAGTAAAACACGTAGATAAATAATTTATTTATTTATCATTACTCTACGTTAGGTGTGACAGTTTCACTTTCACATAACGCTTTTGCGTTTTGCGTGTTGCAAAACTGGAATTTACATTTATAAAACAAGGTAAATGGAATGCTCTAAAATTACACCATCCACATAATAAATCTCAAGGCGCGAAACATAAACATCATTTATACGGATACAGAAAGAATTCACTGACGAAACTGTTTGTGGTTTACTTAAAATCATTAGATTTATGTGTACTTACAATATTTTTTTTAAAACAATATTAGCCATGTTAAATCACTTATATTCCCCTTTCCTCTCCAATTAAGCGTCAGGCTTGTGCTAGGAGAAGGTACGACAACAGTGCAACGGGCGGGGTTTGAACCGTCGACCATTCGGTTTTCATTCCACTCCTATACCGGTTGAGCTATTGAGGCTATTATTTAAAAAGTGCATACACTTTCTTTAAACTTCTCAAACGCTTAAGCGCCGTAAATTTTAAGTTTACTACTAAATACATACTTACTAAGTATTTGCAGCGCTTGGGTTCGAGATATTTGGGACAGTTGAAAGCTTTTAATAATAACATCGTGTCCCAATAACTGATCTACGCATCAGGTGACCCAAGAGGGCACTTATATAGCTCAACGGCTAGGCCTAATTTCTTTTACGGTTCCGTACCCGAAGGGCGGCAACGGGACCCTATTACGCCACTGCTGTCCTTGCGTACGTCCATCCAACCGTCCATCCGTCCACCCGTCCGTCCGTCTGTTCGTCAGTGGGAAGTATCACGTGAACCGTAAAAAGTAAAGAGTTGAAATTTTCAGACTGTGCATTTCTACTGTGATTTTATTTCGGTTGAAATTGCTTTGTCAAAAAAAAATAACAACTTAAAAATGTCCGCCATAAGTATTAAAAAGTGTTATTTCTTATACGATGAAACCTGAACCCTTCGTGTACGAGTCCGACTCGCACTTGACCGATTTTAATATGACTGTGCAATCTACCAACTGGTAGCTGGTTTCTGGCTCCTCCCGGTAAAGTATAGACATGCGAAACTGTGTTTTCTATCTACATAATTGCTTTTCACGGCCCCTCTGTTTAACCAATTTCATTTTATTTTTATTTTATTTCATTTGGAAAACCAACAGCTTAAATTGCTCTTGAGAATCTTAAAATTAGGTAACCAGGAGCTAATAATTAATATGTTTTCAATTTGGACGAAATTTGGTATACCTAGTGATAGTTTGCATCCCGGGGACGGAAATAGGCCATTTTTGTCCGGGAAAATCAAAGAACTATTTTAAAAGCTAAATCCACGTGGATGAATCCGCGGGCATCATCTGTTTGATATAGAGAAAGAGCATCCCGGAAATGGATATAGGCAACTTTTTTATTCAGAAAAAACTAAGTTTCCTTGGGATTTTGGAAAACGTAAACCCATGCGGCAGAATACTTAGTATTCTAACTTTTAAAGAAAAAAAGAATATTAGCCTTGTTAATGCTAGGAGTGAGTACGACCATAGTGCAACGGGTGGGGTTTGAAACGCCAACTTTTCGGAATTCAGTCCGCTTCTTAACCGTTGATCTATTGAGGCTCTTAAACTTTATTATCAAAAGCAATATAAATCGATACTATTATTATAAATGCAAAAGTGTGTCTATCTGTATGTCTGTCTGCTAGCCTTTCACGGCCCAACCGTTCAACCGATTTTGACGAAATTCGGTACAAAGATAGCTTGCATCCCGGGCAATGACATACGCTACTTTTTTTATTCCGGAAAATCAAGGAGTTCCCATGGGATTTTTAAAAACCTAAATCCAAGCGGACGAAGTCGCGGGCATCATCTAGAAAAAATAATTTAAAACAAAATTCTTAGAACCAAAATAGGAATGTAAAAAATGTCTAAGACTGTTATGAGAAGTACTTGAGTCACCATCAGAATGACAAATATTTTCACGAATGTTCCGGTATAAAATAACATTTGCGTCGTTTCATGAGAAAAATATCTATCAACAATTCTTTATCTTTTAAATAATAATTTATACGTGGCAATTACTTATCTCGCTAACAAAGCAATTCTTTCCTTGAGGGCTTTCGATTAAACCTGACCCACATAACCAAAATAATAGTCTAACGAACCACCTTCTATCAAATAAAACAAAAGCTATCATTAATATGACATGTTAAGATGCAAAATATAAAGAGAGGTGTTGAAATAATTCAACGTAGTTGGAATGTAGAAATATAATGCGAACACTTGGGCTTATTACTTGGTCAACTTCCTAATTAAACTCGAAATATTACTTTTTGTCTTATTTTTTCCCCTTTGTAGCTTTTTAGGTGGAAATTAAATACCTAACTAATTAAGTAAATTCATCAAAATCTTGAATTTTCAATAATAAATATTTTTCAAATTAGGTAACTAGATAATTGTTATTTTTCGACGTCAGTGATGTGCAAAAGAATAATAACAGGCAGGAAAATCGATAAATAACTAACAACAATGGCTAATGGGCATAAGGAACCCTTTTTACTTTTCACTTAAAAGTGGAAATGAAATTTATTCAGAAACACGGAATGATTATTACAAAATACAAACAAAGAACCTACTATATCCTAGGAAAAGCATAACAATCGAAGTTAAAATGATTAATCGTTTCATATCAGTCTTAGTTTGACCTTGGCAAATCTAAGAGTCAAGGTTGGTGCATTTCTCCGCCCCACCACCGGCACCGACCATACACGGTAGTGTTCTATAAAACCATTCTAACTAGCCTTTTGACATCAATCAATTCTCAATTATTCAACTAAACACACAAAATGTTCAGCAAAGTGAGTAACCAATAAATCACGCTGACCATTATTTATTCGCACTTTATAGAATTACATCCAATTTTCGAAAATAAAAGGATTTTTAACAATTAAACAAGACAAGTTGACAGACAGAACTTGGAAAACCACATATAGACCGGATTCATATTCCATAATCTTTTACAAAGAAATAATCACTACAAAGTTACTTTTTCTTATTTCAGATCGTAGTTTTCGGAGCCTTCCTCGCGGCAGCCAACGCCGGTCTCCTACACGGACTTGGCCACGCTGTCTCCTCCCAAAGCATCATTCGTCACGATGAGGGTCACTATGCAGCTCCCCATGCTGCCCCAGTACTAGCCTATGCTGGCCCAGTTGGTCACTACGGTGGTCATCACGAATACGTAGGTTCACTTAAAAAAGCCAACTTGCCAATCTAATAGATACCTAAATGACTTTGTTTGAATGCTATCTTTTGTCCAGGCCCACCCCAAATACGACTTCGCGTACTCAGTAGCCGACCCCCATACCGGCGACCACAAGTCCCAGCACGAGAGCCGCGACGGAGACGCCGTGCACGGCTACTACTCGCTGCTGCAGCCTGACGGCTCCGTGCGCAAGGTCGAATACACCGCCGATGACCACAATGGGTAAAAAAATACTGAGTATTTTGAAATTTTTAATCTCGTCTCTCAAAAAATTCTGATTAACAACATCGTGAGGAAACCTGCATGCCTGAGGGTTCTCCATAATGTTCTCAAAGGAGTGTGAAGTCTACCAATCCGATCCTGATGATAATAATATTATGTTTACAGTGTACACGTATGATATAATGGTACTCTCTTGTTTCAGTTTTAACGCTGTCGTACACAACTCCGCTCCATTTGTGCATCCTGCGCCCGCCCCGGCCTACTATCATTAATCGTTCCCAGTAAAATAATTGATATTAATAAATAATTGATAATAATTACAGTCGATGTACCTTAAATGAGGAGCTGGCGAACGGTGTAATGACTCGAGGGACAAAAAACCGAAATGAAAGTCGTTGAAACTTAAATGCAATTAATTATATCTACAGTTTTGATCGAAATTAATTTAAGCACAGTTTTGGGCCGTTTTGCTTGGAAAATGAATTCAGGTTTGTATGGCCCAAAAATATTCGAATTAAAGAAAAAAGTATTTTGATCAGAAATGTAATGGGTATTGTACCGTTTTGTTCGCCAGCTCCTCAAATAGTTTTACAAAATATGAATGTGTTTACGAGTGTGTAAATAAAGCGTGGATGACTTTAAACATTTACTTACTTTTATTTCCTCGATGCATCTAGTAAGTTTAGAATAATAAGCAGCAGTCAGTAAGATATTCGATTCCACCTTTCTGGCCAAGTACAGATTGGTAGACATGGATATGGAAAACTCAGCGATTGATTTCATGCAGTTTTCTCACGATGTTTTCCTTCACCGTTAAAGAAAGTGAGATATTTTAACTGCTTAAAATCTATACTAATATATATCCAGCAGTGGACGCAAACAGTCTGATTGATTGATATACTAATGTTATTTCGAAATAACTACCTCAAATAATTAAGGTCGTATAGTTATTAGAACTGAATCACACGTTTTTAATTTTTTTTGTTTGGCTGCCTGTCTGTATGTTTGAATGGCCTAATCTTCGGAACGGCTGAACCTATTTTGATGGGACTTTCACAGACAAGTAGAGGATTAATCAAGGCATAGGCTACTTTTTAACCGACTTTTAAAAAAGAAGGGGTTGTGTTTTTCTACTTTATATACACCGAAATCTCTGAGATTTCTGAACCGGTTTGAGTATTTTTTTTTCCGATGGAGAAACTTTGCGAGATTGTCCCATAAAAAATTTGCATTCCAACTCCTCAATCCTGATGATGCACGGGACCTGACCACCTAAATTGATGGGATTTAGAAACTGTTGGTTATAAATTGATATCGGAGATACCTACGAAGTAAAGACTATTGAACTTGAAGACTATATTGAATGCAATATTCATTACAGCATCAGAGCTGAGGAGTCGTCCTCTACTCTGATGCTGTAATGAATATTGCATTCTTAAATCGTGGTAATCCCACGGGGATTTTAAAGAATCATCGTTTAAGTGTTTGTACGAAATTTGGTACTGAGATCTCGGGGACGAGCTACTATGAATAGGCTACTTTTGTCCTGGAAAATGAAAAGTTCTCAAGGGATTTTTAAAAACATAAATCAACGCGGGCGAAGCGGCGGGCATCAACTAGTACACAATATAACTGCGAAAAGGTAGAGGTGCTGAGCCCTGGACTTCTCGTATAAGAGACATCCACCATCATCATACACCAACAACATCTTGACGACTTGGCTATCACCACTCTTAACCTCTAAGGATATGCAAATACCTCAGTCTATTCTTACTATGTAACATACATACATGGAATACCAACACTTCTACATCAATTCT
The DNA here is from genome assembly GCF_902806685.2 of Maniola hyperantus. Classification (NCBI taxonomy): domain Eukaryota; kingdom Metazoa; phylum Arthropoda; class Insecta; order Lepidoptera; family Nymphalidae; genus Maniola; species Maniola hyperantus. The sequence goes on from NC_048540.1 coordinate 5,930,677, forward strand.
CGATATGTTCAAACTACACACAGGCAACAGCACTAAACACGATACTAAACTGAAGATCAAATCCAAGTAAAGAGGTCCCTTGATATGCTTCGACGATCGCTCTACCCAATTCATAGAAAATAAAAATCTAGTTCAAACCACAACAATTTTACTACGCATTTTACATAATACGACTTAACACCTTGGCAAAATTTTTAGGGTTCCGTAATAAATAAGCAACCCTAAATAGTTTTGCCATGCCCGTCTGTATATCTGTCTGTCCGTCCATCCGTCCGACCGTGGCTCTCTCTATAAAGTAAAGTATCTCCCTACATAAAGTAAAGTTGATTTTTTTCAATTAACAGATCCCTGAATTGAAAAAACCATTTTTCGATTAAAGCACCCGTCTAGAGTCGTAGGTATAAGTTTCATTGAAAATTACTTCGGTAAAGTTATCAATTGTACAAAACAGCTAGTATATTGTGACGGGCGACTACGGAACCCCATGCTGCGCGTAGCCCAACAAGTACTTGACCAGTTTCTTAGTTTTTACGCGGCGGCGGTCGCGTACTACTCCAAACGTGCTCGTAACGCCAAAATTATGTACCATGACATAAATCGATATTGGTATCATACTGAGGGTCTTGAGGTGACCTCACCTATTGTCATTATTGCCGCTAGCCCTCCATGGTCTACTGCCATCCCGCTTATTGTTATTGAATGATTTATGATATAAAAGAGATTTCCAGCATCAATACTCATCAATCAGAGATGAAAAGTGTATCAAACAACATCAAAATGTTAAGCAAAGTGAGTGTGACTAAATCGTTTCATGTGTAATAAGATACGTCGTTAACTTAATCGTGTGAAAATCATGTGTAGTGACCGCAAGTAATTTAAAACCTTAACGCGCTTACCGCGTGGTGTTATTTTGTTGACGTACGGTTTTATCTGCTCTTATCGTGTTAAGATCAGCACAAGCTGATAAAGTACCCTACGGGGTTTAATGCCTCTCCTTTTTTCATGTCAAAAAGTTTCAAAAAGTCGATGTTATGTTTTACTACGCTTTTAACTCGGATGTTCGAGACAATATTTATGGAGTTTTCTGTTTTAAACTAAATCATTATTGTACACCGAGGAGTTATTGTACCAGCTTAATTCTACTAACTCTGGTCGTGCGCCTTTGTTCATTCTAGTAGTAACTTCTTTTTGGACCTTGTCTCACTCAGGTGGGGTCCGGTTCCCTACATTTTATAGTATGAATATTTTAAGATAGATATATAGAGTAAAACATGTGTATTAGATAATTTAAGTATTTGTCTATTCCAGATCGTAGCATTTGGAGCTCTTCTCACAACGGCTAACGCTGTCTATTACCCAGCTCCTGCGGTGTCGTCACAAACTATACTTCGCCACGACGACGGTCTGGCGCTAGGACACATCGCTGCGCCTGCACACTACGCCGTTCCTCTAGTACAGGCTGCTCCTCTGGCACATTACGCCGCCCCAGCTCTATACGGTGGTTATGATGTTCATGGTGACGGTCATGATGAATATGTAAGTATGAATATAGTCTTATATCGTTTACTACTTACCATGCCAGGTAATCTTCAGAAATAGCGCTTGGTAATAGGTTTACTCTCCAAAGCATTTTCAAGCTATGGTATAGGACACCTTAACAATGAGGGAGAGATAATGTCATTATATCAATGTACTTACATATTTACTTGAACTTACCTACTTGTAAATCTAATTTCTATGAAATTTCTAGGAAGAGAGAAGGTTCTCACGCAGATACTGAGGTACCTCTAGCCCGCGACAGGTCGAGACAGCAATTAGGGTATAAGGCGTGGGGGACGCCCGCACATCCGCACGTCACCCGCGTTCGCCCGCATCGGGTTAGCTTGGTGGTTGCGCAGATGTGCGGGGCGTCCCCTCCCCGATTGCCATCTTGACCTGTCGTGTACATGTTTGAAAAATACTCGAGCTTGATAACTCATAGCAATCCGCGAAGTTGTATCCTCACGTCTTTCGATTTGCTTGTATGAACTTTAATATTACTTAGTACGTTCATGATGAACTTGAAGACTTTATGAGCATTTACGTGGAGATCTAGACCACATTGGTGTTCTATTCTCATGAACGTGACAATAACAACTGAAAAGCATACACTTGATGCCTGACGGTCATCGGTTGGTGTTGATCGGTCTAATATTAGTTAACACAGTGTTGACTGTTTATTCTTGTAAATTAAAATTCCATAACATGTTCTTCCAGGCTTACCCCAAATACGACTTCGCGTACTCAGTAGACGACCCCCACACCGGCGACCACAAAGCACAGCATGAGAGCCGCGATGGAGACACTGTCCATGGATTCTACTCGCTGCTCCAACCCGACGGCTCCATCAGAAAAGTCGAATATTCTGCTGATGATCACAGCGGGTAAAAAAAATTATATCTCCTACAGTTATTAATAGTCAAAGTCAAAAAATTTATTCAGGTACTATTGTACACTTTTTGATTGTCAGTTGTTGGATTTGTAAGATGATGTAGTGGTGATAATTATAATTACGTAAACTTAAATCCAAAACTACGACGGTTCTAAGTGTGCCCAGGTCTGAGAAGAGCCCACAACAAACTCAGCCTGGTATATATTATATACAGAAGGGTATAAATAAAGATGGCTCTATCTTATTCAAATCTAATTTTTCGTTGGTGTAGGTATGCCCGGCTAATTTCAAATCCATCCGGGATCCTTGTCATGAGCTCATTGGTGGCAGCCCGACTCCTGAAGTGAAATTAGCCAGGTATACTCAGTTAAAATCCAGATTTGAGCTGTAGAATACTAAATATAGTTTCCATTGTAGAATATTGATATTAGCAAACTAAAACGTTTACATTAAGGAGTTATATAAATTTCAGTACTTTTCTCTAGATATTATGCAGGTTTCTTTACTATCACCTTCTATAAAATAACTTGAACTTATCGATTTATATTATTTAAGTATGTTTATATTTTTATTACAGATTTAATGCAGTGGTCCACAATTCGGCGCCTTCAATTCACCCGCAACCGATCTACGATGCCCACTACTAATTTAAGACAATGGGGCCGATTCTCTTGTGCATAATCTCTACACTAAACTAAATTAACAGGTCTAAATCTAGTGCTATCCTTTTCCGCAAGCAATATTATGAAAGGGATAGCAAAAGATATAGACGTGTCATTTTAGTTTAGTTTAGAGATTGTGTACAACGGAATTAGCCCCATTATCTATTTAAATTATAGTATGGATTATTTATTTATTAAATTTATACACTGGAAAAGTTTTTTAATCCTTTATTATGTCTATGTATCAAAAATCACAAGTACAACATACCCACACTAAAGGACCTTTTGAGAAATTTAAAATACATAAAACTAGACCATCAAGTCTTTCGAACACTAAGCATGAAATGAATTTTTAGTCGAAGCCAAACTGAATGATGAACAATTTAAAATTGTTTAGTACTAAATTATTATTCAGACGGTAACTCCAAATTTTAATTTGAGGTTCCAGTCGCAAAGGCGTATCGGGCCATAGGCGTAGGTAAGTATACATCTCATTCATTTTCAATTATGTTTTAGACAAATACAACAACCTATACTTTTTGTTTATTTAACAAAATCATAAACAGTAGGTATACACAATAGCAGTAGATGTAATAAAAACTGCATTAGACGGCCTCAGTGCTTAAATATAAACTTCTTTTTGAATTAACCTTGAATGTGAATCTAATAATAAAATCGGATGCTGTACACCAACGAAAATAAAGGACAGTACAAAAACCGTGTTAAGTAAAAACTTTAGAATTATATAAATATAGAGAAAATCGCGATGCTCAAAGCAAAAACATTATTAGCTAATCTACAAACTATTATAGGACATTTTTAATCTAAATTTTTAAAAGCAAAAGGTGACTCACTGACTGACTGACTGATCTATTAAAGCACAGCTCAAACTTATGGACGGATCGGGCTGAAATCTGACGTGCAGAATGCAAATAGCTACTCATCTGCTAAGAGAGGAGTTAAAATTAGGGGGTTGAAATTTTTGTATTTCACGCGGACGACGACGCAGGCATAAGCTAGTAGTAATATGGTTTGTGGTAAGCCTACTATATAACTTTATAAGTAAAACAAAAAAGTGGGTATTTGAATAACATTTAATAAATAAAATTATAGGTTCCGTTAATAATACTGAATTTGGTTTGCGCTTAGTAGTGAGAGTAGTAACCCTGGGGATGTACTGACGGAGCTGAGTTGTGTACGATGGCGTTGAATCTGAAAAATAAGGCACAGCTATTAGTAGAGTCCCCTGCCTGAAGTTTACATCAATAATAATCTAGATAGCTTTTTAAATCAATTATGAATTCTGGACCAAGCTGAAGAAAATGTTTTGTACACGAAACGCCATAAAAAAATTCTTACAGATGAACGAGGAGGTATGAACGCTTTTGGTGGATTACGGCGAGATCCATGCATGAAAAACCTAAACTTGCCACTGGCAGTCCGCCAGCGTAGTCAGTCGCCAGTCCGGTAGCGGTTGCCAAGAGCAATTCACCTTGGCAATGAAGATAAAGCTTTTACCTACCTAATGCTTTTTAATGTAATCTAAGTTCCCGTTCGGGATGTTATGAGGAAGGGTTTTCAGGCAAGTTTTTGGTAACTTACCCGTTGTGGTCATCGGCGGTGTATTCGACCTTGCGCACGGAGCCGTCAGGCTGCAGCAGCGAGTAGTAGCCGTGCACGGCGTCTCCGTCGCGGCTCTCGTGCTGGGACTTGTGGTCGCCGGTGTGGGGGTCGGCTACTGAGTACGCGAAGTCGTATTTGGGGTAAGCCTGAATAAATAAAATACATCATGATTAAATGAAATTGAACAATGTTATCATCATCAGCATCATCATCATATCAGCCTGCAGACGTCCATTGTTAAACATAGACCTTCCTTAGTGAGCGCCACACCTTGTTCTCAGTCTTCCTCATCCATCTACTGCCCGCCACCCTCTTTATTTTGATGATAATCAATCGTGCCGGAGGGCGCCCAACGCTGCGCTTACTGCTGTATAGGATTTTTTGGCTCTAATATTAATTTTGTAGAAAGCCTTAAAAAAAGCTTTTGTAACCTCATAAAAGATTCAAAATTAAAATGTAGCTATTGGGCAAATATATGATTTTTTGGCATAGCACAACATTATTTTTGTAGAGTACACAATATTTTTGAAACTAAATAACTTACGTAATTGTCGTGTCCAGCATAGTGAGCAGCGGGAGCGTAGACAACAGGAGCGTAAGCCAAAGGTGCAGCATGAGCCAAAGGAGCGGCATAGGCCAAGGAAGCGCCAATACGGCCCTCGTCGTGACGCACTATGCTTTGAGAAGAGACAGCGTGTCCGAGGAGACCAGCGTTGGCTACGGCCACCAACATGGCACCGAAAGCTACGATCTAGAAATTATCAAAAAGTTATTGAAACTATATAACCCTCAGCTTTCTTTACTAGAATAAAATCATCTATGGGATCTCCAGATCATAGAAAAATTTCAACAAGGAAGGTAGGACCATTCAAATATCCTGTTTAATAATAACTGTTAACTAAGAAATACTTCATCAATCAGTAGTTAAGTAATAAGAAGAGCTTAAAAACTTTACACCTTTTCGTCGAGAAGAAATACGAGAAATAAACTTTGATTCTTTCTTTTATCATTCTAAAAATTTGATTATACTCTTTTGTTTTGTGTTTTAATTCACTTAAATCGTAACCCTGACTTCAATAACACAAATTGGAGTAAAATTGCTAACCATAACATAAGCTTGACCATGACATAGACTTTCCAAACATGTAATAAAATCGCTAACAAAGAAAAGCTTTTAACAAATGATTGATCAAACAAAATGGCTCATTTTAGATGAATATTTTTCTTTAATAAACCATTACATATTGTTAAGTATATGCTAATTAATGTCCCACTCACTTTGGCGAGCATTGTTGATTATTGCAGTGTTGGTCAGTGATTGATATTGATAGCCAGATACCCGCGGTTTTATATCATATATCACTGAATATAAATAAGTGGGGCGGCTAAACAAGACAAAACTTAGGTTAGTTATTAGAATATTTGAAATCCTTTCATATTGAGAAATTTTGATTTATTTTAATTAGCAACGATAAAAAAGGAGATAAGTAACTGACCAATCATTAACTTGACTCTATAAATCATCGCATAACAAATAATGACCTGAAAGATCTGAAAGAAACACTATCGTGACCATTGCGATGATATACAAACTTCAAACTTTTCCCGCGACGTCGTTAGCATGGATTAGGGTTTTTTAAAGGTCATGTAGAAATTTCTCATCATCCTTTCCTTGTAAGGGTCTTCGTTATAAAGAGAACTTACGAGTACTTACATGCAATATCTCAGTTTTCTAGACGAGTTCCTCCTATTGAAACCTTTAAATCGAGACGTACTTTAGATTACTATATATATTTTTTAATTCATTATTATCTTTTACGATCCATTACTAGATTAGATAAATAATATTAGAGACAAAATCATAGTAACGAACCTTGTAGTACATCAACGTTCATTTCAAAAGCTTCATTGATTTAGAAATAAGGCAATTGAAAAAAATTAATTAATCGTTATAGATTGTCACGTATAATTTTAATTGCTAATGAGTAAATCCATACTTCCATACTAATATTATAAATGTGAAAGTGTGTCTGTCTGTCTGCTAGCTTTTTACGGCCCAACAGTTTAACCGATTTTGATGAAATTTGGTACTGAGTTAGCTTAAGCATCCCGGGGAAAGACACAGGCTTTTTATCCCGGGAAATCAAAGAGTTCCCACGGGATTCGTAAAGGCCCATCCGTTTAACCGATTTATATGAAATTTGGTACAGCATGGTTTTGGTGGCTTGCATCCCGGAAATTGACATAGGCAACTGTATAACCTGGAAAATCATGAGTTCCCACGGGATTTTTGAAAAACCTAAATCCACGCGGACCAAGACGCGGGCATCACCAGTTGTAAATATAATGAATGATTGCGATAAAAAGTAAAACCCTCTTTGATATACGTAACGTTGCAATAGTCCATTGCAACTTCGTTAGATATCGCTTCTTGGATTGATTTTATTATTATTTATTTTTAAAGGATTGAGATTTCACTTTATAACTCTCCACTACCTATTAGTTAGAAATTAGTAGGTAGTCATAATCTGAATAAAACTAATAAATTAGCCTATTCCGATTTAACTTATTTCATTATTAGTGGTATCTACTGATTAAACTTTATCATCATGTATAGGGTACAAAAACCTGTCAGGTGAGAGTCGGACTCGCACACAAACAGTTCCATACTATCGTACAAGAAATCTCAAATCATTATAAATATATGTATAGTTTTAATTGACGAACACGATAGTCAGACAATGAAGTGATCCTATATAAAAACCAGGTAGACTATTAAACTACGTATACCTGTTTCTGTCATCGGTACCCGCCCTAACCCTTAAGATCAAATAGGTATATAAATTTTATGAATAAAACATATCGATATCAATATTTCGACGTTATATCTAAGATATACAAGTAGATAGGTACGCCGTCCAGTGCAATAGGCTACTTGACAATTTTTTTAAGTTGGTCTTAAATGGTTAATATTTGTCCTATTATATCAAAAAAATTAACACTATATTTTTTTGCGCCCTAAAAACCGTAAAACTTTAATTTAAAAAAATATTTTTCTTAGACAGGTGAAAACACTGTCGGCCATGTTTGGCCGATAGATTATCTGTGCTCTGACGTCATGCATTTGTAAACAACAGTATAACGTGGTTATACTGTCTGACGTCATGCATTTGTAAACAACAGTATAACGTGGTTATACTGTTGTTTACAAATGCATGACGTCAGAGCACAGATAATCTATCGGCCAAACATGGCCGACAGTGTTTTCACCTGTCTAAGAAAAATATTTTTTTAAATTAAAGTTTTACGGTTTTTAGGGCGCAAAAAAATATAGTGTTAATTTTTTTGATATAATAGGACAAATATTAACCATTTAAGACCAACTTAAAAAAATTGTCAAGTAGCCTATTGCTGTTAGGTAATTATTTTGCCGCGACCTTTGTCGTTATTGTTATTTTTATGAGCCGCGCATGATCTAGTGTCACCCCACTTGCTCTTATTTTAACTAAACGGACTATATAAACTCATGGTCAGAACCCACTGATATCAATAGTTGAGTTGTATCAACCAAACAATAAGCAATATGTTCAGCAAAGTAAGTGCAGCATTAATAAAATCAATATCTCAAATAATATCATGATCATACTTGTAATTACGCAAGATAAACTGGATTAATGTTTAAAAAATGTTTGAGCAGTTACTTAAATCTTCTGACCTTGTGAATTGTCTTAAAAAGGAATTCGCCCACATCGCGTTAAAAATATTTTGTCAATTTGTATTGGCACTAAGCTTTTTTTAGACCCACTCGCCTCTCTTCACTCGAATGGAACTTTTGAAATCCTTCGGGGTGGAATTTCCAAAAATCCTGTAACGAAACCCCAATTACCCACTGTCGTGGATATAACTTGAAAAATGTCAAACTTTTGTACAAACTCTCATCCCCCATTCCCCCATTCCCCATCTCTTGGGAGTGAAATTTCCAAAAATTGTGATATATCTTAATTTCTTAATTTTTAACTGAAGGCCCAAATACCAATTTTCATGGACGGACTTTAAGAATTACGGATTCTCATTCAAACTTTCATCCCCTATTCAACCAGTTAGAGGAGGAATTTCACAAAATCCTTTCTTAGTAAATGTCTAAGTCATAAAAGGAAACTATTGTAAAAAAAAAAAATTCTAGCCCCAGCTATTTAGGCTGTGCGTTGATAAGATCAGTAGGTTAGTCAGGGCTAGTCGTTTTGCAAAAAATATGGTACTGGATAAAGGCATAATGTTAAAATAACCCTTTACAAGTTGTGTAAATCTGATTTCTTATTCTACATAAAAAATATTCAAACGAAATCTGATTTTTTCTTTTTTTTAGATCATTGCTTTCGGAGCTCTCCTGGCAGCGGCTAACGCTGGCCTGTATGGTCACGCCGTATCATCACAAAGCATCGTACGCCATGACGGTGGTCACTACAACGCCGCTCCTTTGGCGTACGCCGCTCCCTTGGCGTATGCTGCACCCCTAGCCTATGCTCCTGCAGCATACAGCGGCAACTACGCTGGTCACGACGAATACGTGAGTATCAATAATTATGCTCTCGCTGGCCCACTACGCTGTTCAGCGTAACTAGTTAGCCACGCATGCGATACGGAATACAAAATCACGTGACCTAAATTTCATGGATTTCCAACTGGACTCAAAGTCTAACGAAAACTTTCAAAGATACAGCATAACCCTGCAGGTCTCCTCTCAGAATGAGCACGATTCCGGTCATAGGCCACCACGCTGGCCAAGTGTGGATCGGCAAACTTCACACTCTTTGAAAACATTATCTCAGACATGCAGGATTCCTCGTGATGTTATGAACACATTATTTCAATAAGTTAGAGGTCCGTGCCTGAGATCGAACCCCGGATCCTCCGAATAATCTTAACCACTAGGTTATCACTCGACATCGTTAATAATTAATACTTAGGACGTTGCATAGAGCATTATATTGCTTACTTGTAGTCACCTTCTGAAATTTTATTTAGAGCTATTGAAGTTCTATAAACTTTCAAAATTGCCCATAACTTCGGAGTGGAGTAAATTTGTTTGGTGTGAACATAAATGCAATGGCTCCGTGCTATTATTACCATTTCAGGCCCACCCCAAATACGACTTCGCGTACTCAGTAGCCGACCCCCATACCGGCGACCACAAGTCCCAGCACGAGAGCCGCGACGGAGACGCCGTGCACGGCTACTACTCGCTGCTGCAGCCTGACGGCTCCGTGCGCAAGGTCGAATACACCGCCGATGACCACAACGGGTAAGCTATTTTCATCATCATTATCAACCGATAGACTTCCACACGTCACGCTCTCGAATCCAGCGGCTCCCAATGTCTCGTTTGCTGTCGTTTATCCACCTAGTGAGCGGTCTTCCAACGCTGCGCTTTCCGGTGCGAGATCACCATTTTAACATCATAGGACCCCAATATCGCAAAGAGTAAGAAACCTTAACTTAAGACCCGTACTCCAATACAAACCTATTCTATATTATTCCCGAAATACTAGTTGGTCTTGATTCTACAAGGTACAGAATCAATTCCATCATAGCGTCAACGTGAGATGTAAAGGTAGGAATTCTAGTTCCAAAGATAACTTAGACACAGATCTGCTCCTAGTACAAACGAGTAGCCGGAGGATTCAACATTTTTTAGTTGATAGAAAATGATTTATTCACAATAATATATTTCTTTTTCAGTTTCAACGCGGTGGTACACAACTCTGCCCCCTCCGTCCATCCCCAGCCCGCCTACAGCCACTACTAATAAGTGTTTTCCCTAAAATGTGAAAATTGTTTGAATACCTCTTGTAAATATTATATAACTTATTAAATTTTCTTATATCAAAATGACTGTCTCTTATTCTCGACCTTTACCTATACATATGAATTTTATTATACCTAATTAAATGCTTTCAATTCAGTAAGTAGAATGTTTTTCAATTAATAAATTTACCAAAGTAATGTTTTATAATCATCAAGTGAATCTACTACTTGTTCGGAATGGCTTACCTACCGAGAAAAACCAGCAAGCAATTGCTCTTTTCAAAAATTTTACCAACAATATTATACGCCATGTTATAAGTTTATTATACGTATAATATTGTTTATTAAATTTTTGAAAATGGGTTTTTGAAAACATACGGTAGCGGTAGGTAGGTACATAAGTAGTTATGCATTCCCACGCATTGCTTTTGACAGATGAAATCACAACTGAATGGCGTTTCCGCAACATGGACCCTATAATATTTAAAATAATTACTTACCCACCTACTAAAAAAATATTTCAAATTGATTAAAATATTTCAAAACTCTAAGTACTATTTGAAATATGCCTATTAATAACTGTCGTGATATGTGTTCTTTTACAACTTAAAAAGTAATTAATGTAAACAAAGATAGCTAAATTAAAATGATGATAATCACAATGTCACAATAGGTAGTGAAGACTTTACATTATTACTGATGCATTCTATTCAATATGTAAGATGGAAGTCGGTTTATGTGTAAAAAGTATAACAGTTAATAATCATCATCATTATCAACCAATAGAGTATAGACGTCCACAGCTGGACATAGGTCTCTTGTAGGGACTTCCACACGCCACGGTTTTGCGCCGCCTGAATCCAGCGCCTCCCTGCGACTCGGCTGATGTCGTCCGTCCGCCTAGTGGGGGGTCTTCCAACGCTGCGTCTTCCGGTGCGAGGTCGCCATTCCAGCACCTTGGGACCCCAAAGTCTATCGGTTGTACGAACTATGTGCCCTGCCCAGTGCCCATTGCCACTTCAGCTTCGCAACCCGTTGAGCTATGTCGGTAACTCTAGTTCTCCTACGGATATCTTCATTTCTGATTTGATCACGTAGAGAAACTCCAAGCATAGCTCTCTCCATCGCCCGCTGAGTGACTCTGAGCTTTCTTATGAGGCCCATGAGGCCCATAGTTAATAATCGTATGTGCCGAATCAGTTGAAATACTCTACCCTTCACCATACCTACTATAGAACGCTAAATGCCTTGGTGATACGGGTTTGTGAGCAGGGTGATAACTAACTAACTATACCTACCTGGTAACTATACCTGGTGTAATATACGCATTCCACCAGAACAAATTTGAGCTAATTGAGAAGTTAAACAATATAATTCCAAAGGACAGCCGGGAATCAAATATAATATGATCTACCAATTAAAAGGACACGATGTATGCACAAATGCTACATCAGAGAAGTCGTCAAAACTTAGTCATAGCTAATTATTTTTATTAAATATGTTGCATATAAGCAGACGTTATTTCTAGCATTATTTAGGAGTAGGTAGGTACCTATTCTTCGAACGGATAATTTCTATGCCATAATAAGGAAAAGGACGTCATCCATCCTGGCAAGGCTGCGTTCGAGCTCCAACAGTATCCTGAATATGATGGCGGGAAAGCTGGATACGCCAATTCTCCAGCAATTCATTCAAGTTTTCGTCCGGTAAATACGCAGAGTGTTGACCGAGGGCTTGAAAGTGATCCCAAGATCGTATTGTTTGCGCCCTATTATGATAGCTGCTGTAAAAATAAAATAATAGTAAAATGATTATACTAACATAGTTTTTAAGCATTATACTAACAAAATATACTAACATAGTTTTTAAGCATTATCTGTACCTTCTAACAAAATATGGGTCTCCGTTGCCTTATTAAATAAAGAATTTAATTTAATTAATTTATTCTTTTTCAGAAAGTATGTACTTACCTATACGGAAGGTTTAATCAAACAAACAATGAAGATTTGTTTAATTGTAGGACGTAAGCTTGGGACTTAAGGATCGCACTACCTATACTACCTACGCCAGTCATATACTAAGTACTCCTACAAGAGCAACAAGTCCAAAAACATACAATTAAATAGGATTAACTCGATAATCCGTGGGTTTTTAATCTTCAGTAATACAAAAGGCCTTCTGTATAAATTCTCCACCTCTAATATTAAGCATTTATCAAGCAGATCTTCAAATTTTCCCACGTTTGGCCTCTCGGACCATAAAAATCTATTGCATAGGTACAAATCGAACCTACCATCTTTAACAGAACCCATACTAAGTAATCCATACCTACCATTTATTTAATATTATGAATGCGAAAGTGTCTGTCTATCTGCTAGCTTTCCACGGTTCGCTCTTTTAACCGATTTTGACGAAATTTAGTACAATAAAATGTGTGTTAATGTGTTAAAAGTATGCTCCTAAAAAAAGCATATTATACAGTCGCAGACTATGTAAACGATAAAAAAGCTTGGATTTGGCTCGCTCCAGCAATGCACGGGGCTGCAATGGCTTGTATAGTACGGTATAATAACATTGTAAATTGAAAAATTAAAAAGAGCAACCGCCGAGTTTCTTGCTGGTTCTTCTCGGTAGGAACGGCATTCCGAACCAGTGGTAAATTATAACTACCTGACTATTCATAAATACTTGTAAAAAGTTTACAAGAATAAAAAAAACATTCTATTCTATTCTACAAAGATAGCTTGCATCCCGGGGAAGGACTTGTTACTTTTGGTCTCGGAAACAAGGGATTTTAAAAAAAACCTAAATCCATATATTATACGAAGTTGTGGGCATACTTGGTGAAGAGATAGCTTGCATCCTGGAAATAAACACAATCTACCTTTTATCCCAAAAATGCAAATAGTTTCCACTTTTTTTTTATATAATGTTTTTTAGATATTATTATAACATAGATAGCTACTAAAAAAGTAATATAGCTATTGGGTAATTTATTGTAGTATGGCCTTTGTCTTTATAGCCGAATTTGCAAAGCGTGCACGCAGCAATGTCACCCCACTTGTTTTCAGTTGACAAAAACGTTGTATATAAAAGATACGGTGCACTTGGCTATATCAAACGTAAACTGATATCGATATTGAAATATCGAACAAAGTAAATCCCACAAAATGTTTACCAAAGTAAGTATATGTACAAGTAGATATTATGAATACAAATAATATTAAAAATATTTTTGTGGTTTTTGTCAGCAACTTTTATTATAAATCGCCTCTTATTTATGCCAAATATAAAATTTCTAAATTATTTCTTTTATTTAGTTTAAAGAAGAGCTTTATGATAAAGTACCTACTTTTCAGTAAAACAGTTAAATAATATAAAATGTATCAGTAAATAGTATTACGTATCTACCAGATTATATCTCTGGGAGCCCTGTTGGCAGTAGCCAACGCTGGTCTGTACGGATATGGACACGCCGTCTCTTCACAGAGTATCGTTCGTCACGATAGAGGACAATTTGCTGCTCCATTGGCCTACGCTGCCCCCTTATCATATGGAGGACATTATGACGGACACGATGTATATGTAAGTTTTTGCTACTATTTGACTCCATATATTATTATAGATTATCTTCTTTAAGAGCTTTATCTTGAAAATAAATAAAATTCATTCATTCACACAGACAGACGCGATGGCTTGTTGAATTCTATTTATTCTACGCATATTTTACGCGGTCTACGATGCTACGTGATTACAATTTTCTACAGTCTTTAGTTCCGTAATGAATACGTTAAAAACATCTTTGGAGGGGACCTTTTAAAATCATTATTGTATCGGGAGAATATCATTTTTGTCGTTTTTCAACCTTTTTTGTTGACTTGTTTGTTAAAAATACAAACCTGTTTATTTTAATTATATTTATTACATAAAGTCTGCTTTTCAGGCCCATCCCAAATACGACTTCGCGTACTCAGTAGCCGACCCCCACACCGGCGACCACAAGTCCCAGCACGAGAGCCGCGACGGAGACGCCGTGCACGGCTACTACTCGCTGCTGCAGCCTGACGGCTCCGTGCGCAAGGTCGAATACACCGCTGATGACCACAACGGGTAAGCTATCATCCTTTTTCCAGGTTCACACCAAACAAAACTTCGCATGTTCAATAGCCCACACCGGCAACTGCAAGTCCCAGCACGAGTGCCGCGATGGAGACACCGTGCATGGCTACAGCCAACTACTTGCTGCTGCAGCCTGACGGCTTTATGCTCAAGGTCATATACATCACTAATGACGACAAGTCGACAACGTAAAAATATATCCATTCATTGCTGCATTGCATTGATGCTCATATTTTGAGGCGATACTTGCCAAGGCTAGGCCGTAGGTATCCTATCGTCTACGACGCCGGAAAATAAAACCGACTGCAACTAACCAAATATGATTGATTGGTCTAATTGAAGAAATGTATCTATTTTTAGTATAAAATCAGTTTACTTTTAAATAACAGCTAAAATGGGATTGTGTGCCCAATAAAATATCTAGCACCGTAACATAACACTGACTTCTAGTTTTGTAAAATTTGTTTTCTCATTTCAGTTTCAACGCGGTGGTACATAACTCGGCACCCTCTGTTCATCCCCAGCCCGCCTACAACCATTACTATTAAGACTAATTATTATTTAAACTTACAAACCTTGTAAATATAGCTATATCAAATTAAATCTTCACACTTTAAACAAACTATCTGTCGCTTATTTTACCTCAAAACCAAGCTACTGAAACAGGTGAAAACCTAATCCTTTTCCGTCCTGTGGTTTAATTTATCTAACAACACAACGATATAATGCGTAAAAAAAAAAAAAAAAAAAGATTCCGACGAATTGAGAACCTCCTCCTTTTTTTGAAGTCGGTTAAAAATGACTTTCACGCGCCATTTTAAATTTATGTGTAAAATTACATGTATGTACGATTTTAGTCCTTATTTTAAAGATGAACCGTACTTTTTACATGACAGTTGACCCTTAGAGTTAAAATGGCGCGCGAGGAGTCATTTTTAAGTACTATACAAATAATAAAACACTAAATAGGCATTGCTTGCAAATCTTGTTTGCAAGACTCATGTAGTAAAATTTACAATTAAAGGCAATAAATTTTATGCGTCTAATCAGACTCTATATTAACAGCACAAGTCGTGACAATTTTCACGGAATTTCGTCACGAATAGTTAAAGAATTAGGGCCAAGTGCGTGAAACCTTATGGGCGTATACATAATCAATTAATTACTCTGGTAATTATGTTGTACTAGCTGAAGCACCCTGGCTTCGTTCCAGTTAACTTTCTGAAAATCTCATGCAAAAACTGAAACTGTACGTTGATATGTCAGTCAGTCAGTTTATCTTTTGTATCTATAGATAGATGGATCAAATTCTATATTTTTACCAAATCATTACCCATATTCAAAATACGAAAGCATATCTGTTTATTGGTTGGTCCGTCAATCACGTCGCAACGGAGCAACGAATCGACTTGATTCTTTGCATGGGTACAGTTAAAGACCTGTCGAGTGACAGATACTTTTTATCCCGCAAAATAAAAGATTTCCCATGGGGTTTTAAAACACCTAAATTCACGCGGACGAAATCGCTATTATAAGCTAGTAAAATATTTTATTTTTTATCATTTACGTTACATTTTTTATTTCGACTAAAAATAATACAATAACAACGAATGCGGTACTAAACTAACTAGTTAATGCGGTACAACTTGATCTTTTCTACTCTTCACAGTAAGATTTATTCTATTTTATAGATGTAGGAAAACTGCCAAAATGTACTTGACCAACAGCTAATTAGCAAAGATAATAATTAACAAGAGTTTAACTCCAAGTTTATGTTCCATAACGAAAAAACTGATTATTATCTATGAGATCTCCGTAAATATTAAACAATGCAAGTAAGGTCATTTCTGAACATCCATTTCTTAATTCCATTTTAAATGTAGCACATTAATTAATTAATTATTATGTAGGTATGTTAGTATGTTTACCATTGTTTTATAAATAAAATAATTTGTTAATGACATATAATTTTGTGCTTATTTTTTTTTTATATTTTGCTTCAGCCATGTTGTTTTAGCTGTACTAAACGATATTTTACCGATAAAATAATAATTTCACGGGTGAAACACCAACGTCACGCATCAACTATTTTATGGAATAGATATCTCAAAAGAGATTATTGCAATAATGCCGAGAAGATATTCAACTCCTATGTATATAATTATAATATTTATAATTTTTTTAATAGAAATTATTACAATAAAACCTTAAGCTAGCCTTATCTAATTAATATACAAATCATGCCCGCATGGAATGGTGCCAAGAATACTACCTGCATTTCCACGTTGGACATCCAGGCAATCCGTTGCGCAAAAAATGAGCCAGCCCTTCTGTCACCAGATGAGGCTATTCATCGCAGTATATATAGTATATATTGTCTTTATATATTATAAAATTGCTAAAAGTAATCCTATTAAGGAGTGAGCAAAAAATAGTAACACAAAGTAACAAACCCAAGAATTATCTAAAGTAGAAAATTTATAAAACATTAATTTAAAGAATATTTTCTTTCCTAAATCACTCAATCACAATAATAAAATGTTGTAGATAGTTAGAAGACTAACGGAGCAAATTATTTTAGTCAGTATATTATGATAAGTAGGTATGGGTAGTACCCATGATAGCAATAAAACTAGATAGACACATTTTTTCATTTTATTCGTTTGTTACCTAGGTATTTGTAACATGCCAAGAACAATTGAGTCTATGTGAATAATATGTTTTCAGCTATGAGGTAGATATTATTTCTTTTATGTTCATAAATTCTTTGCATGTGTGAACTCTACCTGCAATAAAAACATATTCCTCATTCTCGGAAATACTATTAAGCTTACAAATAAAATAATTGTGGTTTAGCGTTAACATGCTCTGCATTGACCCAGTAATGTGGAGCAGATTCACAGTTCACAGAGAATCATTGTTAGGTAACTATTCTTTTTTTCGATGTTTGTAATACGAGAACGGTTAAGACAAAGCGCAGTGACCTTGCGACCGCGTGGATGTACTCATTGAGATGTTTCGACGCCCCACCGGACCTGCCATGAAGATTCTTATAAAACCCACGATTACTTATCAAAGGCATGTCAGTCACAGAGTACAATCCAAATACCAAAATGTTCTCCAAAGTAAGTAAAGAATCACCAGAAATAGTTTACGATATTGATGATCTTAATTTAAAAATCAATTATAATATTATTAATAACACATCATTTGTTTTTCTCAGGTTCTCATCTTAGCTGCAGCTTTGGCAGTAGCTCACACCGGAAACTTAGGTCTTGGAATCGGATCTCAACTTAACGGTTTAAATCATGGATCACTGCACGGCGCGGCTCCTCTTCTCGGTGGATTAGGGCACGGAGCTGCTTTGGGTGGATTAGGTCATGGAGCTTCATTGGGTGGATTAGGTCATGGTGCATCCCTAGCGCATGGTGGACTTGCAAGTGCTGATCCTTGGGCGTCTCCACTTGGCTACAACGGTGCTCTTGGACAGGCTGGTGCTCTCGGCGGGTACGGCGGCGGCCTAGCTCACGGTGCATCTCTCGGCCATGCATCAGCTCTTGGCTACGGTTCTCCCTTGGCTAGTGCAGCCTTGTCTCGGCCACGTGGTCCTCTTGTCCATGCCACATCCACCGCTAACGTTCATTCCTTATCTATCGCCTCTCCTCACGGTGGTATTGGAGGTTATGCTGGCAACTACGCAGGAGGGCATGGTGGTCATCTTGGAGGAGGCTACGCCAGTCCCCTCGCCGGAGGCATCGCCGGAGGCATCGCTGGTCCCCTCGCAGGAGGCATCGCTGGTCACCTCGGAGGAGGCCTCGCTGGTCACCTCAGAGGAGGCATCGCTGGACCTCTCGCAGGAGGATACGCTGGTGCACTAGGAGGAGGCTACGCAAGTCCTCTTGCCGGAGGCTATGCCGGCCATCATGCAGGAGGTTACGCCGGTCCCTACGCTGGCGGATATGCCGGTGGTTATGCTGGTCAATACGGAGCTTCCAAAGATACCTACGTAAGTATGCTTTATTTGTTAAAAAAATAAACACAATTTGATCAACGCAGTTCAAAATTCAAATAGACAAAGATAAAATGAATTATTTGTAGGTACATAAAATTATAATTTATTAATTAGTTGTTATTTTTGCAGTCCTACCCCCAGTACAAATACGCTTACTCCGTGTCGGATCCCCACACCGGTGACAACAAGGCCCAGCATGAGAGCCGCGACGGCGATGTTGTCAAAGGCGAATACTCCCTTGTGCAGCCCGATGGCACTTACAGGAAGGTTTCCTACCACGCTGACGACCACAATGGGTAAAAAATATTTCTTCTTTTCTTTGATTCATGACATGACATTATCTAGCACAGTAAATTTTTTTCTTTGTTTACGCCGAATCATCGCTACCCATCACTACCCATATTATAAATGCGAAAGTGTGTTTGTTTGTTGGTTTATTGATTTGTCCGTCAATCACGTCGCAACGGAGCAACGAATCGACGTGATTATTTGCATGTTGACGACTGTTGTGACGTAGGCTACTTTTTATCCCGGAAAATTGGTTGCCACGGAATTTTTAAAACTTAAATCCACGCGAATGAAGTCGCAGGCATCAGCTAGTTCGATATAATTAATGAGGAGGACTGAGCCACACCGTCTTCATATATAAACACAGCGGAGAAGACAACGTCAAATAAGATGCAAAAACTTTCTCATAATTTTGCTTAAAAAATGCGTAAAAACGCACAGTTGACATGACTCGTAGGTATTCAATGTTGCTTTCTCAGAGAGCTTCTCATATACGTAACAGACGCGTAACATGACGTCGCTAATAAAGTCACATGGCAGTTAAACCGGTAATCTTGCGTTCCGGTATCACATGAATAATGACCTCATTCGACCTCTGTGCTTAACATAGTGCATATCAGTGAACAGGTGTCTGCCGCAAACCTGTTGTAGAACAAGTTTTGATATCTCGATGATTTATTAAATGTAAACATAAACAAAACTCAATTAGAGTCTATTTATAGCAAATACACTAAAGGTTTCCAATTATGAATGCACGAGGTTCGAAGACACTGCATTTGTAGGTCGTTTTCTTTTAGTGGTTTCATTTTTCGTGCATGATTAGTTCATAAAATGCCTCTTTTAATCTTTCTCAAAACTAGCTGGTCTCAAAAGATCCTAAGTAAATGTGACTAATAGGAAACAATAAATCATCATAATCTTTGCTATATGAACTAGTGTTGTATGTGTGAGACATTTCTCGTAAAAGCATATCCCCACACTCTCCTATTTTGCTTCTAATTAAAACTTTGATTATTATGTTATTTCTTTTCAGTTTCAACGCAGTGGTACACAACTCCGGACCGAACCATCACGTCTACACTGCTCAACACCACCATTAAGCTGATACCTAAGAAACGTGTTCCCTTGCCCTGCTGTGATCAAATGATACTCAATTATTTTAATTAATAAATTTTGTAACCATACGTGCAATTGTTTACTTAAAAATTAATAAACTAAGTAGGTACCAATAATAGGCTCATAAAAATAAATTGGCGAAGTGGCTATCGCATTCCCACAGTCAATGTTCTGTAGGCGCTTTCAACACAACAATTAGGTAGGCAGGTACTAAACTCATGATAGTAATTTTAAATCGAGCTTCAAATTTTCAATAGACACTGGAATGCATCTTTTGCGATTTTTGTATGTCATCATGATCAACCCATCACCGGCTCACTACAGAGGACAAGACGTTTCCTCTCAGAGTGAGAAGGGTATTAACCTTAGTCTACTACGCCGCGCTGGCCATGTGCAGATTGGTAGACTTCACACACCTTTGAGAACATTATGCCGAACTGTAGGCATAGGTTTCCTCACGATGTTTTCCTTCACTGTTAAAGCAAGTGATATTTAACTACGTAAAACGCACACAACTCCGAAAAGTTAGAGGCGCGTTATGGAACCACCGACCCCCGATTAGAAGGCGGATGTCCGAACCACTAGGCTATCACAGCTTAGTTGTATGTAACTTGGTCTAAAATATGTTTTTTCCATGCATTATGACCAGCGTAAACCTACACTAAAACAATTTGTGACAGTAGTTTAACATAAAACTTGAAAAACATATTTTGTAAACATTTTTTATTGTCTCTACTATCTGGAAACACAAAACAGAGACATAATGGTAAATAGGTATGTCTGAAATAATGAAATACCTACATACCTACAAGTTTATCAGTTTGATAAGTTATTTTCACAAGGATCTTCGAAAACTATTAAGAACAACAACTAGTTCGTTGGTGAAACCTGTTGTATAATAAGGCTAGTCATTCTAAAGTCTGTTTTTTGTTTTAACTAACATTTTGTGAATCCTAATCAAGACATGTTCTAAATCCAAAATTATTTTAGAAAACGTTGTAAATATTTCAATTGATAAACCTAAAAGAAGGCTTTACGGAACCTTAAAATTATTCGAAATAAAACATGCAAAATTAAACTTGTTTACTGTCCTCATAAACAGCAAGTATCTTTATGATTACAAGGTCGCATTGTTCAACGCGTGAAATAAAACACTCGAAAGTTCTTTCTCAATATTAATAATAACTAGCTACTTAGTGAAAGGTCCTTTAGTTGTTCATGTCTCAAAACAATCATATTAGGAAACGTTCAACAAAAAATAATACGCAGTCCATAAGTATTCCACGTTACGAAAGTCAATTTAATTGATAATCTGAAACAAGCATTGACGAAAGCATTCCAGGCTGTTATTTACATCGGAAAGTATGTTGCACATAAACTTGATTCTAGCTCGACTTAATCATGTGATATTGAAATAGTTTGTACTATAATCACTGATATACTATTTACGTGTACACTGGATCTGCGATTGATGATGTATTTTGAAGAAACTTGAATAACGCTACTTTGGCGTTGGTACCAGCAGTGAGCGTCAAATATTCTTTCAAGTAAATATTAGGTATGAGACAATGTCTCACACAGACACGACGACCATTTGACACTAAGTATCAATTTTGATTCCCAGTAGGTACAACAAAGTTTGGTGCTTTGAATCGACGCTAAAAACTGTCATTTTGTGTGGCACAGAATATCCAGCGTACTATTTAAATAGTATCTATTATTATATTATATCTATGACTGTAATGCAACGGAATAATTAACATCCTGTCGATAGATATTAAAATATCAGATTACTAAATCATGTTTTAAAGACACTATCTCGTTTTGTCGTTTATTTTTTAAACTATGCGTAGACACTGGTCAGTGTCTTAGATAAAATATTAAACTATTGTGTGCGCGAATTTATAATTAATATGATTGCATCATAAATAGAAATTATAAATTTGCCGGCAGTATCATCGCTAAATCCATATCCATACTAATATTATAAATGTGAAAGTGTGTCTGTCTGACTGCTAGCTTTTCATGGCCCAACACTTAAACCGATTTTCATGAAATTTGGTACAGAGTTAGCTTACATCCCGGGGAAGGATTTAGGGCGTTTGTGCACTCATCCGTATTCGGGTTTTATCCGTGATTCTTCGAAGTGGCCGTCATACAAATACGTACATTCAATTCGTATTTTTTACGGATCCGTAAAGTCACGGATGAGTGCACAAACGCCCATAGGCTACTTTTTATCCAGGAAAATTAAAGAGACTCTTTAATCTTTGTTGACTCTTTAATTTAAAAAAATTGAATCCACGCGTTGCGGGCATCATCTCGTACTTAATATATTTTGCATAATGTATGCGGAATAGGCTTTCACTAATAAATTATACCTAAATAGAAAACAATGATGAGCTCAAGAAGATAGTAATAATTAGACAAGGCTAGCTTTAAGTTTTATTGTAACATTTTCAATAAAAAGAAGAAGCAAAAAATCTAGAAGATGAATAATAATCGTTATTTTATCGCCTAGTAAAACTTTACTTTATATACGTGGACGTCATCGAAAGGGCTTTCCATATCTCAGCGGTTTATATTGTATCAACGATCAACCATGTAAGTATGCCAACGCTCAAGGCTACAAATAAAACTACTTATTTACCCTCAGTAAATTGTATGTCCAGTCAAATAAGTAAAAAAATTTGAATATAACTAGCATTTATAACACTTTTTACAGCTGAGGTTTGGTTCACCCATTACATTATACTTACTTATCACTATCTACTGTTGTAATAGGCTACACAATCTTTTACAGCAACATACTCGTTATTAGACTTGAAATGTGCTGAGCTTAGGTACCAAGTATACATTTTTTATTACTACAACACAACAAGTAAAGAGACAAAAAGTTTTATTTAAACAGTTTTGTTCTCCTTGATCCCGTTTATTATTTATTTTTAGGGTTCCGTACCTCAAAAGGAAAAACGGAACCCTTATAGGATCACTTTGTTGTATGTCTGTCTGTCTGTCTGTCTGTCTGTCAAGAAACCTACAGGGTACTTCCCGTTGACCTAGAATCATAAAACATTGCGCGAGCCTGACTCGCACTTGGCCGGTTTTTTTTTAAAGAATATTAACCATGTTAACCATGACTAACATTCCCCTTTCCCCTCCAACTAAACGTAAAGCTTGTGCTAGGAGGTAAGTACGACAAAAGTGCAACGGGTGGGATTTGAATCGCCGACCTTTCGGAATTCAGTCCGCTCTTTTACCGTTGAGCTATTGATGCTCTCAAAATTTATACAATTTTATTCTCCTTCAAATTTCTCTTTTTCTTGTCATAGGAATAACTACGCGAAACATAAATTAGATGTTTGCATAACTTAAACACGCAGTGTCACAGCAATGCATTAATAAATTAGGATTATAAAATTACCTGAAATTTCTCTCCATCTATTTACGCCCATGCCCTGTAGATAACTGACCAGTTCTACCAACTTTGTGTCATAATCGGTACCTAGCTGCCGCATTTCTACCACTGACCTAGTGTCGTTGACACTTGACAGGATTAAGTACTACTGCTTTAAGTAACACTTTAAAAGTGGGTCTTTAACATTATATATTGCCGAAGGGGCAGTACTAAGCCTGAACACACACAAAGACGTACCACGAATAGTGACACACTGAATACGTCATATACGATTTGTAACACATCATCATCATTATCATGTATAGCCTGTTGCAGTCCGCTGCAGGACTAAGGCCTATTCATTTGCACGCCTTTTACTGCTGCTCTTGGTAAGTTGGACTCACCCCTTTCCTACAGTCTTTTCGATATCGTCGCACCATCGTTTAGTGGTCAGCCGACGCTTCTGCGATCAGTGCGCAATTGCTATTCCTGTAGCTCTCGGTCCCAGTATCTGTCCTCCCTGCAACAACGTGCCCTGATGCCCAGCTCCACCACTCTTCGAGCGATGTTAACCACCGCCCATTCGTATGTAACACAAAGAACTGTAAAAGACACTACAGACTGCAGCATGCATTCGTCACAGACAAAATAGAGGATGAGTAATTATTATTGTTCATAAGCACGTTTTCAGTAATGAAATTACGTGTAGTGAAGATATAGTACGCGACATGTCGAGATGCTAATCGGGGTGAGGACGGCCCGCCTCATCCCCGATTGGCATCTCGACCTGTCGCGAACTATACTTGTTTTACCAGCAAGCACAAATTACTGATTTGGTGTCCCTGATAATAACGAATGCACGTATGAAACAAAAATGAATGACTGATTGATATTGTATTTGCAAAGCCCGCCCAAGGTCAAAGTTAACGGTGATCGACCTCTGAACCGCGGTCTATACCTACTTATTCTTTCAACCAATTCTATTCCACATAAAGAATTGTCAGTATCAGTTTTTGCTGAGACTTGTTTACACGACAATAGAAAGATTAATTATTAGATCTCAACAACACTGCACTGCTAAATTGAGTTCTGCAACTTTTTACAAATAATCAGAATGCATAGCCTACTGAGAAACAACCACACTCCTACACAAAGAAAACCTGCATTATGATCATTATTTATGTGTTATAATTTATATCTAATTACTCAGAGCTTATCCTCACCAATCATGTCCTCCCGTCCTAATTTCCATCGGAGAAGCCATATACCTCAATTTCCTCACTCTCATAGCCCGATGGGACAGAAATGCAACACGATCAGAGAGAGCTCAGGCGCAGGACCGACGGTTTAATGTTCTTTCTGAGGCTGCCGAAGCTTATAAGTGACTACCTAGCAAAACCTTAATATTTTCAAGTTCACTTTTAAATAGGAACTGAAAATACTAATTATTTATTTAATCAAAGAATCATTTTTGTGTTATTGGGTATCGTATCTACACGGTGTGAACCGTCTCTATGTTAAGCTGAAAAGGGTTTACTGCTTCCGTGACGATGAATGTTATCGAATCACGTTCGCGTCAGGCCTAATGAACTACCGGACCTGGGCGGCGGACGCAGACAATGTTAACGATCATTTTCGACAAATTCTCGCGAATAATCACTTACTATTAATCAATCAAATCGTGCGCGTTCCATTCTTGGTAAGAATAATGTAAGTACCTTCTATTTCGAATATCCGCAAATCATGAAACCTATTAGAGGATATTGAACGTTCCCAATGTCATTGTGTTCATGAAAACGTGCCTGAACACTTCGGCATTGCAATTTTTTCTTAGACCACCGTACCTATAATATATGAATACGTATTTCCTTTCTTTCTTGCATGCCTCTTTCTGGGCAGGTTTCCGCACTTAAACGTTTCCATCTATTGCACGTGCGGTGTTCCTTCCTATCAAAGTCGTCATTCCACTCATCCAAGCTCGCTCCGAGTAGACCTCCCTAGAGGTATTCCCGGAGCGAGGCTGAGGAATTTTACTCCTTGTTGAAAATGAAAACAGAAATTGACTTTATCCTTGTCCTTCGTAAGTATAATTGCGATAATAAATATTAAAATATCTTTGTCAGGAGAACTCACTTTTCCTTTACGGTGTAGGTACCTATATTATAGAGTACCTACTTATAATTTTATTATGTTCTTATTCCCATTTTCACTTATAATTCTTCAGACAGTTTGAAGATAACTTTAATAAAGAAAGCTTCTAATATGTAAACGGAGTACAGTTAAGAGGTCAGAAAGTAATTTGAAAAATAAACTTGTAAACACTGTTTACTGTATTGCTCCTAGTTGACAATAGGATATTGACCTACCCATGTTATAATTTAACAGTTTAGGCATAAGATACTGTTAGGTTAGCCCTATCTCGAGCTTGCATCTGCGAGCTAGAAACAATTTGAAAGACCAGGCCTACGCAGCACGAGACCCATTTAAGTATGTCCCAATAAACAATGTTCTTTATTCAATCAATTGCTTGATTGCTCAATTTATCTGCTCCCGATCACATTACGAACATAGGTAGGTGGGGAAATCGAATATTGTGTCGGTTAAGTTATGCTAGTACTTGACCGCTGTGTGGTCGATGTCACAGGGCATTTGATCGCACCATTTCGCAATTACTTACATTACTATATTCTAGTAATATTTCAAAGAGTGAATGTTGTTTCTTTATAAGCTAACTAGCTGACCCACCCCGGCTTCGCTCGAGAAGAATCCTAGAAAATCGATAAGAGATTCGTATTTCTTCATTTTTAGCCCAAAATGAATTACTAACTTGGAAAATGACGGATTTTCATAAAAATCTTCATTCCCTATGTAACACACTTCATATTTTCAAAAAATCCTTTCTTAAATTAAACATTTTTAAAGTCACGTACTAGTTTGAAGTTTATGAACACTTGAGCTAATCACTTGAGCTTATTAATTTTATCAACTCGTGATATCCGCCGTAATACCCCCGCCCCTCATATAAAAAGGCCCCGTATCAAGATATTCAAGTGTGGTAAATGTAATAATAACGCGTTATACGCATGTTATATATTACGCTTATTTTGATACGATCTATCCACTTAACGGCTCTCAACTCGAAATTATTATATTAATTGCAGTCTGTCAAATTTATTAGCACTCATAAAATTACATTTAACGTAGTTAGTCAAGCTAGTTATACCTATATTTTAAACTACTTGAATTGTATATACTTTTTCTGTTCTTAATAATATATTTCAACTAGATAATGCTCCCATCTTAGTCCGCGTGAATATAGGTTTGTGGAAATCCTGCGGAAACTCTTTCCGGAATAAATTGGGTATATAAGCTATCTCTATTCGGAATTTCAGCTAAATCAGTTCAGTTATTGTAGTGTGATTTAGTAACCAAAATCTAAACTTTAATATTTATAATATTACTAGATGATGCCCGTGACTTCTTACGCGTGGATGTATGTAAAAAAACCGCGGGAATCATGAATTTTTACGGGATAAAAAGTATCATATTATGTGCTTATCCAAGGTATCATGTATCCCCATTCCAAATTTGAGCCAAACCCGTCCAGAAGTTTTTGCGTGTAATATATATACACACACACACATAAACTTTCGCCGTTATAATATTAACATGATTAGGATAAACCATTAACTAACTAATATCTGGAAAAGAACTTATCTAATAATATAAAGAATAATGAAAATTGTAGAGATACGAAATTGCCGGTAAAGTAGAAAACAGAAAATATCCAGGTCTAAATAATACAGGTAATAAGTACAGGTATAAGGCCAGGCCAGGCAGGATCTTCTTTCATAGAGAAAAGTTCTATCGCTTTAATTGACAATTCTTTATTTACTAAAGAATAATAAATACTAAATTCAAGTATAAGTCATTAAGTTAATTAAACAACATTATATTTACAAAACATTTAAAAGTTTTGTTTTAACAAGTATTTTATTTGATAATTACCTACCCAGTATAATCAGCTGGTCTGAATTAACTAATGCATTTAAATAATTTCGAAATTGATTTTCATTTAATTTAGAGATAAAGCGTTTACTTGACCGTAATTACAGCGATAGCATAAAAGTCCATTCAATTAGTGTGTAACGCAACATTGACGTAGATAATGTCCGCAGGGCGCAGGCGACAAAGTGAGGGAGTAGGTGATTACAGAAGGCGCTACGAACGACCTCGCTATGTCAAAGTTACGGAACTAAAGTGACCGCAAGCCCCACCACTTGCAGGACTATGTCTTTTGCTTTTCATATAAAAGTCCAGCCGAACCCGATAATGGTATCAGTCACCTGCTCTGATTAACAACAGCAAAATGTTCTCAAAAGTAAGTCAGCTTTTGATATTGAGCTTTCGTACAACTTTACAGAACATTCATTTCTTTTTCATTTTCATTCATTTTCTATATCAAAACTTTTTTAAGTGACAACTAAACGTAACCTTTTTACTTTTATCTAACTTTGTGTCGCATATTATTTTCATTTGATTTTTTAACATTATCAAAGAATAGATTTTGCCCGCAACTTCATCCCGCGTTGCGTAGCGGTCATTTATAGCATATGGTTACTACTGTAAGCTTTCTAATGCTGAAAAAAATTATTAAAATCGATTCAATATTTTTGCGAAATTTCTTGATTACAAACAATTATACTTACGTACTTAACATTTTTTTTAGTAGTATAGAGATTAAAATATCATCATGTATATTATTATGTTCCGTTAAAAAATAGGACTTTTTGATTCCGGTTCCAAAAACAATTTTTTTTTGTTCAGATCGTCGCCCTCAGCGCTGTGTTGGCCGCCGCCAACGCTGGCCTCTTGCCCTACCACCACGCATCTGCAGTGTCTTCGCAGAGCATCGTGCGTCACGACACCCCCGTGCACTACGCCGCGGCTCCCTTCGTCCACGCCGTCCACGCTGTCCACGCTCCTGTAGTCCACGCTGCTCCCATCGTACACGCCGCTCCCGTGGTGCACGCTGCCCCTATCGCTTATGCCCACGTGAGTATGACGCAAGGCCAAGGTTTCAAGCAATTTTAGGATATGAATAGCCTTATTCCCCGTATGCTAACAAGTGGACCACTGGGGTATACTCATGCGAAAATTATGCGGTCTATGGACATGATCATGATGACATGCGGATGGATCTGGGAACCCATCGCATTATTATCCCAAGAGAACTCTTATCATTACGTGATTAATGGAAAATGGGTCAGACCCTCCGACGCAGAGAAACCGACAGATGGACATGATCTAGCAAGTATCAATATTCAACATAACAATTACGTACCTGCATGATTAGGTTGCCTGGAAGGGATTGCTAGGGAGCGATAAGGCCACGAAATTGTACCTTATTTTTGTTAATTTTCTTTCTATTTCTTTTTCTGTAATAATTTTGTGCATTAATTCATTCAATTATTCTTTGTTTCAGTCTCACCCTAAATACGACTTCGCGTACTCCGTAGCCGACCCCCACACCGGCGACCACAAGTCCCAGCACGAGAGCCGCGACGGTGGCGCCGTACATGGAAGCTACTCCCTCGTCGAGCCTGACGGTTCCGTCCGCAAAGTAGAATACACCGCCGATGACCACCATGGGTAAGCTTACACCAGAGTAAACTAGAGTGAGGGAACTCTTGGTTTGATCCTGAATCGATAATAATGTGTTAAAATATTAGGCTATGGTGACGTGAAATCATAGAAAAATAGGGCTACTTTAGGGCTACCTGCGTCAAATGTACTAACATTTGACGATTTTTGTCATTTGTCGAGGTCTCGATGTTTTATTAGAAGTTCCCTAACTGTCCATGCACCATTTTGTCTAATAGTAATAACGAAGATTAATTCGCTTGTTCTACTGTCATGTTTTAAATCTTTGTATGTAATTCTGCAATTTCTAATACCATCAAGTCCACGAGTCCACTCCTGGGCATCCCAATCTATTTATAACAGGAGGCAAAAAATCCTTTAGGATAGTGGCTTTCCTTTAAATATGCGGTGTGGAGTTTTAAATAAAGGTTTAGATTAGATTCGTAGAAATTTGAAAAATAGTTCCTAAATTGACTCTGATTTTATGGGAGACATCGACCGTACCGTAAGCATGGTGGTTGTACTGTACTCTAATGGCACTTCAGACCCTTTCAGATTAGCGCGCTTTCCCTTTCAATTTAAGCTATCTAGTCGGTAGCATTATTTGACACTAATCTTTATACTAACTTTTCAGTACCTTTTTATAAATCTATTACAAGTTAGCCCTTGACTGCGATCTCACCTTGTGGTAAGTGATGGTGTAGTCTAATATGGAAGCTGGTTAACTTGCAAGAGGTATGGC
Organism: Maniola hyperantus; assembly: GCF_902806685.2. Lineage (NCBI taxonomy): Eukaryota > Metazoa > Arthropoda > Insecta > Lepidoptera > Nymphalidae > Maniola > Maniola hyperantus. The sequence goes on from NC_048540.1 coordinate 5,960,515, forward strand.
AGTGTTATTAAACCCAATACCTCTTATCTGTACACACATTACACGGCATCGTACCGGAACACTAAATTGTTTGGAGATACGGCTTTGCCGGTAGGATGGTTGCTAGTCACGGCCAAAGTCCACCAGGTAAATTCTTTCATTCTTGGAGCCAGGTTATCATCTAATTTTTTTATCCACAGTTTCAACGCAGTGGTCCACAAGACCGCCGGCTACCACCCAGCCCCAGTGGTCCACGCCCCCGTGGTCCACGCCGCCCCCGTCGCACACCTCGCCATTGCCCCCTTGGCGCATGGACACCATGGCCTCCATTACTGAACGACCTAGCTGTAATATTCGTGTAATCGTGATGAATGACTGATGATTGGGATATTTATGTATGTGTAACTAAATATAATGAACTTAATTAAACAGTTGTAAATAAAATACTCTTTGCTGATCAGTATTTATTTGTATTATTTATGCCTTTTTAAATATTAGGACGAATAATAACTCCAGCTTTTTGTACTAATCAAATAAAGCACGAAGTATAAGGCACTAATGTTGTCGTATTGTTTAGTACCTACCTAGTTCAGTCTAAAAAAGACCTAAGAAACTGTTAGCGACTAAATACACGTACCTACCAATATAAAAATAATTACTAGACATAATTTCAGTGTCCCATGTTGTCCAGTTTTTCTTTTTAACTAGGAATACCTACAAACAGCTTTTACAAACATTTTAAGTGACTTCAATAAAATTTTACAGTAAGTACTTAATAAGAAATAGATAAATATCTGTCCATTCAACTTCAACTCTACCCATGAACTTAACCTCAATAATATAAACATTGCGAAAAGAACACCCAATCATTTTAATTCTAACATTACCCTTGAATTGTTAATTTATTCAGTGGCCTAAAATAATCAGTACAATCATCAGCAGGCATGCGTGCTTGCGTGTATAGCGCTGGTGTTTTAGTACAATAATTACGGTACTTAATATTGTATAGGAAAATTTGCGTAACATACTTAGTATGTAAGTACATATTATATATTGCTACATACCTACATCTACATACCATAAGTAAAATTGCTCTAAAAAATAAAAATAAATCTCGCCGCTTTAATGGCAATGAATGGTTTGTACATTGAAATAATTAGATACGTAGTTTTTTTAGTTACTTTATTTAGTTTTTCTTTTAATTCTTTTCATCTTAATACAATGAGATTATTATATTATATTGGAATAGGATTTGAATTATTTAAATAAGGCAGCAGTATTTCACGCCAAAACAACGCCTCACAATTTACCAGGCTGAAGTCTGATCTGGCAGCGAGTACTGTTACCACCTTTGGGATGGCTCTGCCAAGTACCAACTTGATGCATAGACTCGATAGATAGCCGCATCCAAAAAATATTGGTGATCAACACAAGCGCAGGCAGAACTGCTCAGTCTACAGCACAGTCACAGTGTCATTTGCATATGGTCTTTTATCAAATTGTAGGCGCCAGGATATATATTATATATCTACTTTGGAGAGTCTGCTCAGGAACTTCATTTCTTAAATCTTCTTCTCTTCATCGTTCTACCAAAGCTCACCGAGACACCATGAGTGTTGGCATCCTTGAGATGTGGTCAACAATCTACTCGCACGAAACAATTTTGTTAAACGTTTCTGATATAAATCGCTAACTAAGGTTAGAAACGCCCTTCCGGCACCCGTCTTTCCTGCCACTTAAGTACTTATATCTACCTACTTAACATGAAGTACCTACTTTCAAAGTAAGAGTGAATGATATGCATATGCATATGCATAATGATTCTAAGCATGCGCAGCTCTAACTTAATCATTGCTTTCATGGGGTATGTTTACCACCTTTTTTTGTTGCTTTTGGCAACAAAAATTACATAAACACAAAAATTAAAAAATACTCAAGTATATTCTATATCTCAGTTAAGAATCATTCTACACTATACTATGTGATTATTTTTATTAGCAACTTACTAGTTGCACTGCAATCACTCAACCACCCAACCAAGAACGAAACTTCAAATAACAAAGATGCGCAGAAAATAAAAACGTATGCCACATTTTTATTTTCTGCGATAAAGAAAAGAAATATTGATAAATTGACATTGAGGTTTTTGCATTTGCTGTGTTCATAAACGAAAACAAATTTATGAATTAAACGGAGAAAAATAGCTTAATGCGCTACAATGAAATAAAAACCTTCAAGATTCAAAATATGTAAATAAAATAAAGTTTTTCTTCTCGTAAAATAATTACGAATTTAGTACAATCGGTATAGTATTATTATAAAGTAGGAACGGCTGGAAACCCTAACTGCAATCTTGAGTCGCATCGTTTGTCACTCGCTAATAAAAAGGGTGATTTCATCAATGGGCAAAGGCAATTTAAACGTAATCAACACATTACAGTGCCACAAACAAAGCACATTAGGTGCATAATCGCCACGGAACAAATTACACCAATTTCCTTCGTTCCCCGGAGGTTATGTTTCGAAATATTCGTTACATGATTGATGCATACGATATTTTGCATGGGAAGTTGACAAATGTAATTTATCACATAAAAAGAAATAGGTAGCTACTTTCTTACGATAGTCCCGACATCAAAGGATATTGTGCCGCATTGTACCCATCTATTATAGCTATAGTAAGTATAGATAGAGTCTGATAGAGTATATATAATAACTATTACATATATAAAAAATAATATTTGCGTAAGATATTTATGCGTTCGTTACCTATGCGTTCGCGAATCGTTTATCCAAATGAATCGAAACTTTGAACAGTTGTTGTCAATACTTGCGTGGATATTTCTGACATAGTAGGTACCATCAACATACAATAAGTGGCGCGCGAGTTGCAATGCAACGCATGCTGGGCATCAGCTAGAATTAACTAAATAATGGTAATTTATTTCTCAGTGATGAAATCTTTCATATTCATTTTTATATAGGTAAAAATAATATCCAAGGCTTCAATCTTACTCTTATTGTTTTGATTAGAAAATTAGATAATAAAATTGCCGACCAAAGAGCCCCAGATAAATCAAGTCGATAGAATGAATCGACGCCGTGACCTTGAGGTTACATAAAGCAAACCAATTACCTACTAAAGCCGTAGACAGAACTAGATGATGCTCGTGACTTTGTCTGCGTGGATTTAGTTTTTTTATTAAAGTACGTGGGAACTCTTTAATTTTCCGGGATAAAAGTAGCGAATAGGTCATAAATTAGGTCAGGTGACATTGAAATTCATACACGTAATAGAAGTTAGTGCACATGACAGTTTGTTCCGTCTCTTCTTTTGCTTGAAGCACGTTGGGCTTATGCTCAGGTGGAAGAAGCGCCGGAATAACCAGCTCTTAGTTATAAGATGTGATGTGTGGCACAATTTGGAATATAAACGTCTTTTCTTTTTTTCTTTTTTTCTTTCTAGTAGGTAATAAATAAGTTATGAACATTTTTATTAGCTTCTCATACATTTATTTCATGGCAAATCGTTAAAAAAATATGTCAATATTTCCATCAATACACACTAAGCCTTGCATAATAATATGAGCAATATGTTTGTTGGGCTTTAGCGTTCAGAAATATTCAGCATTTACACGCGCACCGTATGCATAGCATTCTAGCTATTCTCATTGTATTACCTTTTGTGTAGTTACGTGAGAACCTATACGTTACGTTACGTGCGTACTTTTTCCATTATTATCTACCTAGGTTCGTATTGTCCGTGTATAAATGCGACTTTATATGATAACTAGCTTATGCCCGCGACTTTGTTCGCAGGACTTCACGAATTTCGAACCCTTATTTTACCCCCTTAGGAGTTGAATTTTCAAAAATCTTTTGTAAGCGCATGTCTACGTCATAATTGCTATCTGCATACCAAATTTCAGCCTGATCCGTCCAGTAGTTTTAGGTGTGCGTTGATAGATCAGTCAGTCGGTCTATCAGTCACCTTTTCGTTTTAAATATTTAGATTACTTTGATAAAAGGAAATAGTATCATTACGGATCATGAAATATTTAGAAATAAATCAAGTTCACGCAATATTTACCTACCATATTTTTAAATTATTATATTCAATACTTCCTACAACTAGGTACCTACTTATATTATAAATATGCGAAAGTGATAAACACCATAAAACACACTGAGTGGTAGGTATAGTTTACATTTCGAGGTAGGATATAGGCTATTGGTCCCGGAAAATCAAAGAGTTCCCACGGGATTTTTAAAACCTAAATTCACGTCAATGAAGTTACAGGAGTCATCTAGGACGCAACGATTCAAGACCGAACGATTCAGTCAATGAGACTGAATATTCGCATGCCAATAAAGACGGAACAAGTTATTTACTAATGGTAAAGTATAACGATATTGATAAATTACTTATACTATAAAAATTGAGTTGACAATTTTGAAATATAATGCTCTTGAGACCATTATATTTTCAGTTTTAAATACCTGTGCTTTTTTCGTTGACGTGTACATGACAAACTCAGTATTGTATTTGACATTGATATATTAATTCTATTATCTCCTTGTTCTCGTCGAATCGACATACTCATTCGCATTGACATATGAATTAGATACAGACTACAGCTGGACTTGAGCTGGGCGTATTTTATCTGACTCTTAAATTTAAAATAAATCCTTTTCAATAAATATTAATGATAATATACCTACCTACCTGATATTTAGTTTGTATAAAAGAATTTTAAAAATGTAATATAACTAATGGTAAACTTTGTAATGTGGTCTATATAGATTATGAAAATAATAAAGTTTTTATTAAGGCATAAAACCTATATTCAATGTTCATCAGATAATACAAAAAGTCTAAAAGCTACATACATCTTATCACATTAGGAAGTGTATTTATAGGTCTATGATTAGAAATAGAAATAGGAAGATTTTTATTCAAATAAACATTTACAAGTACTTTTGAATCGTCACTATATACCTATCTACCACCCTTCCTACCGAGAAGAACTAGCAAGAAACTCGACAGAAAGTTTGTTAAGAGTTTAACTTACATGCACAGCACATTATTAAAACTTATAATATGCAACTATTCTACTATGTACTATGGTACTTAGTTTCATATCTTTCCTATGCTTTATTACTATTCCTATTCAACTTTTGGATAGACAGTCTGACAAATAGTTTGATATCCGAATACACCAGGCTCAAATACCCTATTGATACAAAGCTCACAAAATAAATTAGCCTATATCGAATTAACAAATGAAATGCTTTTGCGTTACCAATAAATATGCATTCTCAATGGCATCGATTGCTACCATTCTTTTTTATCTCTTTAAATATATATTAGGCTCTTTACACACTGCATTTCCTCTTACGGCTTTAGAAAATGAAATTCGGATTTAGTGCGCAATCCTTCATACAAATAGTACTTAGGTACGGCTACTTCGAATACGGTGATTGTCGGATTCGGATTGGATGCAGTGCGTAAAAAGCCGAAGACTCCGCTGACGGACTTTTTGAAAGTTTGATAATCGGGCCGATAATTTCGCCGACTTTTATCACAGACTAGCTTATGCTCGCCACTTCATCCGCGTGGACTACACAAATTTGAAATCCCTATTTTATCCCCTTAGGGGCTGAATTTTCAAAAATCCTTTCTTAGTGGATGCCTACGACATAATAGCTATCTGCATGCCAAATTTCAGCTGTGCGTTGATAGATCAGTCAGCTTTTCCTTTTATATATACATATATAGATTCAACGCATACGTACGTCACTTTGCCAGTATGTATCTATCGTGGTAAGTGCACGTCATGAATTTACAGAGGAAGCTGTGTTTGGTTATATTTGAGGAACAGAAGAAAAAAAGAATTCTAGGTTGATCCAATCTCAGTAATCTCAGAGATTATTAAAGAGCTTAATTTACGTTCGTCAAGTGGACGCGGCCGACTCTTGGTGAAGGGTACGCGTTAGCGCATACAAATAGGTATCCGAACGTTCCATTTTCCACCGGCAATTAAATCGGTCGGGACTCGGGAGGCATCGACTTTCTGTTTAGTCGTGTGTGTTGCAATCTGTAATTTTATTTTTTTGCCGACAAAAATCGATTACCGATTGTCGGACGTGGGCGGATCACCTTAGACAGATTCAGACATTGACCCATAAATACAAATACGCTCACAGTACGACAAAGCGAATTGAAGGTACTGTCTCCGTTGATTTTTAAAACCGATAAGTACCTAATTCTATCATATAAAAGGGCAAATATATAAATAGGTATATTTACCCTTTAGTCTTTGTCCCTTTACCTACCTTTTTGGCCCAATTCAACTATTGTCCCTCAAACCACTTACCTACGAGTATCTAAACGTTTAATAGGTATAGATCCTGACCTTTAGTATCCTTCAAATACAAATTAGGTATAATATATTCGCGTAAATAATATGATTCTTACAGGTATGAGACATAGTTTTTACTAAAAACCGATTTAACAGAAATTCGTTTTTTATTCCAACAATAATAAAAACGTGGTGGGCGAAAAATTATGTCGGTTTTAACATTTTTTCGTCAATTGTTTAGGCTTAAACGCTACATAATAACATACATTTTTGAACAAACTGAATTACCTACTGCCTACAGTCTACAGATAGTTATAATGTCAAAACCTGATCTATCAGCGCACAGCTCGAACTACTAGACGGATCGGGCTGAAATTTGGCATGCAGATTGCTATTATGACGTAGACATCCGCTAAGAAAGGATTTTTAAAAATTCATGCGTTCCCCCGCCTCGTCGCCGATGGCCATGTCAACCTGTCGCGAACTATAGGTATCTTATGAACGCTAGTTCACTTGACGTGTTAATTTATACATGACAAAATTACATTTCATAATCAACGCCTATGTTGTTACAAACCTGTATTGTCAAACTTTTTCTTGAACCATTGTTGTTCAATCAGCTTGTAATAAACATTGTTCTTAAAAACCTTATTTGTATTAAAGAATAAAATATAATGGTTATACTACATTACATGTATTTATTTATTTATCTGTCTCTCGGTGTTAATTACGATAGTATATTTTTATATTCTAGTAGTTTTTCATATATTCGCATAAAATCACAAATATCTTTTAGAAATAGCAATCAATACATACTTCGTAGTTATTTACTTCCCTAATAATACAATTATTAATATCCGATTGAGCCACAGCGAAGCGTGGGTGATTTAGCAAGTCTAGTTTATAAAAAAAACGGCCAATTGCGAGTCAGGCTCGCGCAATGAGGGTTCCGTACTACAGTCGAATTTTTTCGACATTTTGCACGATAATTCAAAAACTATGATGCATAATAAAAATAAATAAAAATCTGTTTTAGAATGTACAGGTGAAAACCTTTCATATGATACCCCACTTGGTATAGTCACTCACTTCGAAAGTTGAAAATACTAAATACTAAAACACAATTTAATTTTTTTTGTATGATCTAACCCTAAATTCACGGTTTTCAGATTTTCCCCCAAATGTCAGCTATAAGATCTACCTACCTGCCAAATTTCATGATTCTAAATCAACGGGAAGTACCCTGTAGGTTTATTGACAGACAGACAGACAACAAAGTGATCCTATAAGGGTTCCGTTTTTCCTTTTGAGGTACGGAACCCTAATAAGTACATCGCAGTAATTCTCGCTATAAATTTATATTATATAGCATACTATATTATAGCTGTTACTGTGGTTGGCTTTATGCATTTATTCATTAATGATTAAATTTGTTTAGCCCGAATATTTCATCTTCAAGGCAAGACCGGAACTACGCTTTGCGTTTATCGGTTTTACATGAAATAATATCTACCAAATACAGCTTATCAGATTCTTTTCAGGTTAAAAGGAGCAATAATGTGATAATTGCCTTCCTGACACACGTGCAATATACTTATAGATATTGCGATAAATCTGTTAGCAAACGGTGAGAAATTGATTTTTGCTCTATTAATTCCCACAACAAACCTCTATAAAAGCTAATGAGCCAGGTCACAAACAACCACTATTGTCTTTGACTCCATTTAGAATTTTTCTTACTATAACTTAAATTTTCTAGTTAAAGATGCATAGAGTAAGTGAAATATTTTGTGAGACTATTTAACAACTAGGTATTATTGTTAATTGAATAAATAACTTTGAATAAATAACACTTCCGTATTAATTTAGTGTGATTTTTGACTTCTGAATCTAGATGTAAGGACTCTATATCGAGCACGTAGTGTTTCCAATAATCGCAAATAATGCGTAGCGATTCCATCAGATTTTCGCAGCCACCATGGAACCTTCTAAAATAAATTATATTTTTTCCAGGTTATCGTTAGCCCTAAGCTATAACAATTACTGTAAATGATATCTTTGTTCATAACATAGGCAGATTAACATTCACCCACCAATCAGTCCAGGCATCCGAAAATCCCATTTAATAACCATAACTAATTTTTTCAGCTATTAGGTATTCTAACGCTTATATCGGCCAGTAACGCTCTTTTCCCTCACCACCATCATCACCATCACCCAGCGATTTCTCATCAGGAGGTGATTAAGCACGACGGGCCTCACCACCCAATACCGATTCATCACCCAGTGCCCATCCATCACCCAGTGCCCATTCATCACCCAGTGCCCATCCATCACCCAGAGTCCATTCATCATCACCTGCCACTGTACCATCACGTGCCACATGTACCTATACACCACGTGCCGCATCACGATCATTATGTAAGTAATTTTGTTGTTATTTTCTTTAATCAGTAGTAGTTACTAAGTGCTATACTACTTCACTGTACGCAATAATGGCTTTATATAGAAAAGTAATAATTGCAAAGTTTCTTTTGGTTGAAGCTTGAACAATCCGTTCAACTATTTGAGAAAAACGCTTTCAAAAAGACAGATGCAGGGGCTGACTTCTTTTTATAATTGCGATAATTTGATAGATTTTCCTTAAAAAACTATAAATTTTCCATACTATACGGCTCTGCCTGAAAATCAACGCTGCACTGTAGTCAAATACTGCAGCATTATGCTGAGGCAATAGCCATTTTAACTCACACATGAAATCATTTTTGATTTTTATGTTTTCTAGCTCGTAGTTTAAATTTTAGTTTTTAACATCTGTTTTTCCTTGCATTGATCGTGAGCTAAATAAACTTTTATTTATTTATAAGTACACTGACTTGAAGGGTGTGCAATAGTGAATCTCTACCTATTTGCCCAATTCTGCCTTGCTTGAAAGACAAAATAATTATGAAACTAACAATTCATTCAGGAGAAAATTATTTCAATAATAAACTAGAATCTGTACCCGTAGTACAAGATTTTACGTCTCACCAAACCAAACCAAATTCGAGAGTCGAAATACTTCCGCGTTACAGTAAACTGGATCTTAAATGCCTTGTTTTAAAGCTCAAGTTTGTCTACACTTCTACAGCCAGCGCTCCAAGCGGAAACATTGCGAAATTAAAATCAGTGGCATTGAATATTTGACTTCAATTCAAGGCTGTTTAGGTCCATTTTACTGTAACGCGGAAGTATTTCGACTCTCGAATTTGGTTTGGTTTGGTGAGACGTAAAATCTTGTACTACGGGTACTGACTTCACGTAAGTGATACGTACTGTTGTGTAAACACAATAATGGTACGACATAACCAGAGATATAACCAACTTAACTATGTGAAATTATGACATCATATTATTACCTTTCTCCAGACTCCAATGCATAACACTAAACAGTGCTGTTTCTATAAAAAGTACAGTAAGATCACATGGCATATAGTCTGTCCAAAATGACTCCTCACGCGCCATTTTAACTCTATGGGTCAACTGTCATGTCAAAAGGACGGTTCACCTTTAAAATAAGGACTAAAATCGTACTTTTGACACGAAATTTGACACAAAATCTTGAATGGTGAAGTCACGGGAATGAACTAGTTGGTTTTGTCTCCACAGGCATTCCCAGAGTACAAATTCGCGTACTCGGTCCACGACCACCACACCGGAGACGTGAAGTCGCAGCATGAGTTCCGACATGGCGATGTTGTACAAGGAGGCTACGAACTTGTAGAACCTGACGGCCGCTTCAGGAAAGTAGAGTACAAGGCCGACGATCGTACTGGGTAAGCCCATTTTAATCTGTGATTAATTAATTGCCTATTTAATAAAATTGCTTGTTCCGTTTGCTCACGATCACACGTTTTAGAAACTTATAATTATAACCACTTTAAGATGGAAAACGCAAACGCAAGGTAGAAGTTTGACAGTTGACCGTATTGTGATTTGAGTACTATACAAATTCATTGTGCATTATGCATACCTCACAGGTTTGCAACTAGCGTGGCCCACTCAGTCCCTCGCGCTCAAGCAGATTTTCTGACTTGTGAAATGTCATTCCTTCTACACTTCACGTTGTTTGTCAAATACTCACGTACAAATACATTTTGACAAACAAAAAAAAGTGGCCACGGTGATAAGGACAAAACATAATCATTTTGTCACGTTCTAACAAGAACTTAAATACATTTAGCTATCTCGCTCTAACAGTAAGTGTCACAATAGGGCTACTTCTAACAGTCTTTGTTCTGAGGCATATCTATTTATAATGCCCAGCACCCACTCAGGCCACGCCACTGCAAAGGATTTTTCAAGATTTTTCAGTACAATGAATGCTTGCTATGCAAACTTGAACATGCCGTATCGGCAACCTTCGGCACGCCTCGGTATCCCTCGAACACTCCTGCATTCTTTAGAGTTCGGGATGCCGGAGCCACGTCCCGGGCGCATCGCTATTAGCTTCGACGGATGCCGTAATCCGTGGCACAGTAAAGGATCCCCTGTCTGGCCGTGCCACCGGGCGCGGGCGCCGAGTCAAACCTTGGAACCATTGTATCAGCGTTGACTGAGCTTGTCGAACATGGGCGTGACTGCTCGTAAGAGCTTGCAAGCGTAGTTTGCCCTTCGATCTACTCGTACATTGAGCCTAAGTTGGCATAGCTATCGATATGGTCAAATAACTATATCAGTTTCTAAAAAGAGCCTGAAAATGGTACAGTCACGGTCGCGTTGTCAATATACATTATATTACTGCACTTAGCCGATAATTATGTAACTAAGTACTTCTTTTTTTCGCAAAGCTATTAAGTATACCTAAGTTAATTCAGAATTTTTCATTTTGGTTCTGGTAACAGAACCTGAAGAAATTTGAGACTGTAAAGTCTCCAATTTGCTCCTGACATTGACCTTAACCTGCTAAATTTTGATATTGAACTAGGAAGCTAAGAATCTACTATACTTAGGTATTTATTATTGGGAAATTGCAAAGCAAAATTGGCAAAGGTATGACGGAAAGTTTAGGTTAGAAGGTTATTCCAATTTTCTTTCGACCAATATAACTACTCTCGATCTAATTAACTATAAACTTACATACGTAAATATTTATTGTGATTAAATAATTAGATCAATATTTAAAAACTTAGACTTACGTGTTTTGGTAACTGAAACATAACATTCAATTAGGTATAAGATCATTATATAAATAGGAAGTAGGCAATGTAAAGCCGTCATCAATGAGTAAACTTAATGAGCTGTAACATGTCGGAACATCGTCAGAAAATTATTTTTATTTACAGTATTAATATAAGACAATTATGCCTTTGTTATGAAATAAGAAATGTGGACGTACACTTTTCTTATTTCATAAATAAGGGCCATAGTGGACACGATGCTATTAGCGATTGGCGACTTTGCGACAGGTGGTTTAATACAGCCGGCCGCGAAAATTCAAATTTTTGATAGTTTTCCGAAAATAGAAGACTAATCATACATCGAAGGCTTATGGTAATGAGTTTTGCGGGCATAACATTTATGCATCTACTTGTTTTTCCATAAAAACTCATTAACTTCATATTAATTGTTCCTGAAAGATAATTTTCAGAATTTTCCCAGATTTGCACAAATATGAAGTAAATGAATAAAACGGGTACATACCACGATTAATTTTTGTTTTTATTTGTCGAGATATTTCAACCCAATTGCACGGGTCGTGGTCACGACGGGACTCATTTATACATTAAAATATGTCGTTAAACCACGAAGTAAGCTTAAAATCATGAAGTAAATGAGTATTTTTGACCAAAGTTTTTATGGAAAAACATGTAGATGCATAAATGTTATGCCCGCAAAACTCATCACCATAGCCTTCGATGTATGATTAGTCTACTATTTTCGAAAAACTAACTAATATTTGAATTTTCGCGGCTGGATCTATCAAACCACCTTAATTTCTGTGTTCGATCTCTGCATTGAAATCGCTCGTTTAATAGCGACTATTTCCATGCTGTGTTCGATCACCGTTTCAAATCGCACATTTTAGCAGTCTGACATGGCATCTAGCTTTTGAAAATCGACTTGATCACTGCGACGGGATATTGTACTACATATTTGTACGGGTGGAGCCTTTAAACGCGGCATCGAGCTTCCGAAAAGCAACTACAGCCTGTACATTCTAAAACAGATTTTTGTTTATTTTTATGCATCACAGTTTTTGAATTATCGTGCAAATGTCGAAAAAAATACCAAAGTATGGAACCCTCGGTGCGCGAGTCTAACTCGCAATTGGCCGGTTTTTTAATTTGTGTATGACACTGCTACAATATGTTTCAACTTTTTAAAGTGATCTATTTTGTTACAGATTCAACGCAGTAGTCCACCATTCATCGCCCCATCATCATATTCACCTGTCACATCACATTTAATCTAAAGACGTCTCCATAGATTCTCGACGAGCACCTCACGAAGACTGAACAAAAATGTACTAAATAATTCTCGACTCTAGTATCATAAGGTCGGATGTGTACTTCCGACCAAACTCACTTTTTTACATAAAGGTAATGAGCATTTCGGGCTCTTTCTGCCAAGCTGACACCAGTATTTCTATCTCTTTTCGTTGCAAAGATAAATACATGCATAATGTCGTATCTGAACACATTCTAAAAATTTGGAGAACCATAATTATATTTTTTGACTTGCGTATGTATGCACCAAAGCAATGGAGAAAAATGATAGATGTATTTTGAGTTCGACCATTATGCTACGAAATAAGTTTATTTGTAATACTAGCTGGTACTGCAGTTACGCACTTCTGCTTCTAAAATATGTAATAATTTTGTTAGGTAAAATCACAACAGATGTTATGCTTCGAATTTTTTGTGTTAATATTTGGACTGTGAATCATTTAAGACTTTTTGCCTTGTAATATAAATAATTTTGCAATAAAATTCATGGAAGTAAGTTGAAATAAAGCTTTTTGTTTGTGACTACATTAAAGTTGATGTGATTAATAGGTAAGAGATCCATCCTATTTCACCAAAATTTTGGACTAAACTGCGGGAAAAAAGTAAAGAGCCAGAATAAAGCTGAAGACATTTTGAAAATGTAGACTAGAAAATCTTTTAGGACCACGAAAATCACACCATGGAAATCTAAACATATATTTTAATAATACCCCACTAAACAAAAACCGTGCATTTATGGTGTTTTTTATGAGTCATAGTTCAATCATCAGTTCAAAAATTTATTGCCCTAGTTTTTAAGGTAGCCTTAAAAAATTAGAGTACCTAATCAATTTTTTTCTTCTTTACCCGTCTTATAATCGACCGAATTTGATATTAATCGAGAGCAGAAATTATAAGGCACCTACAATATGTGATGATAGTGATTCTAACGAAACATACCTAATTATAGGAAGCTTTAGATTATGTTAATTTAAATATAAATGTATTATAAATTAATTTATTAATTAAACAACTAATAAAAGTGAAAGTAAAAAATAAAAAACTTAACTAAAACACGAAAGAAACAGTTCAAAAAAGTATCTGTTAAAAAGAACAGTCGAAACAGAAGCAATGGAATTTTCAAGAAAGCAGAAAGTATTTTTTTTATTACAAAAGTGGCAATGCCAGATTTGACTTACAGTAAATCCTTATACCTGCGTAGTTTCTGCACCTTAAAAACGATTCACGATGCTACCAGCAGTGTTGCTACTTTAATGTGGTCTGAAAACATCAGCTGCAGCGGAAGGAATAAAACAGTATCTTGTCTTATTTCGTTAATCTACTAGAGAAGAAACAAAGTATTCTCGAAATTGTTGAAGAATTGACTTTGTGGTCTGATAATTGTGTCGGTCATAATCGGAGCATGATAATCGTTATGGCTTACTTATGATTATTATAAGGATTACCACACTAAAAGGTGATAAATCACAAGCTTTATGCTAAAATGCAACATGTACCTACGTTGAGTAAGATGTAATCCATGCACAAATAGAAAAAAAGGGAACAGCTGAAAACAATGCAGATTACTTAACTACTACTATGAGATTGGTCGCAGTTGACAAGAACATGCGAAGGAAACAAAACTTTTTGATAAGTTTGATTTGGCACTACAAAATATTTTTAAAGACCACATCCCTTTACAAAGGTGATAATATATCAGGACCGTTTGTTATATCAAAAAAAAAAAGAACGGCGGGGATTTTCAGATTTCGGAATATATTACCTGGCTACAACTAACGCAATAATGCTGGGTGATATTATTTTATAAAAACTACTTTAAAGAAGACTTTTTTGTATTTCATTAGTATGTTATAGGTACATATAAACTTAAAATTCTTCCCCGCTTTCGCCCAATATACGACATAATGAGAAACCATTATCCACTGTAAAATATAACCAACTTTTGCAGTAGTTCCATGCTGACTTCCATTCTTACTTTACGTACCTAATCATTATAAGGAAAATCAGGCTATGTTGGCATGTTTTAGATTTCTATATTGATGTAACCGTCATGTATGCAATTCCACAAAAAATGTTTGGCCCACTGTAGGTTTCTAATTACTTTGTAATATTTTTTTTCCAATTTTTGGCCGTTGTTTTTAATTAATGGGCTTTATTTGTGAATTTGTAAATGTTATTTTCATTCATTCAGAAGTCACAAGGTTTACACGGATGCAATGGTCAGACTATCGGGCGAATGCAATTATTATGTTTCAGATCTAACTAATCAGTTTCAGAAAAATCAGATAGGTACATTGTTGCTATCTCACAAAACTCCTAAAATATTTTTGTGAGATAACTACTGTGATCTTTTGTCCGAATATTACTTATGTATAATCAGTTAAGAAGTATTATGAAATATTAAGTAATAGATCCGACTTTTATTTCAAATTTGTAATAGTAAAAATTGCAGCCATAAAGTCGGTTTACAACTTATGTACACAATTTTTTAGCACAGTTACGAATATTACCAGCATAAAGTCGCATATCGTCCATTTTGAAGAAATTGTGAGTTTATATTTTATTTATTAATGATAAAGTATTTCTAGTAATAGTTAATGATAGGTACAGTTAAGTGTTAAATATAACAAAAACAACTGAAATTGTATCTCTAGTAGTTTATAAATTATGACCCGATTTCCCTAGCATTTTTGTTTTGGCTCTCCTGAAAAGTAGCAAAAATCCACATCCGACCTTATGATACTAGAGTCGAGAATTAACCTGCACAAATACCTCCATGTTAAACTGAATAAAGATAGCGCTATTCTTTTAATATTTTTTTATTGGCACTTACCTTTTATTAAAGCTCCAATCCGTGTTCAAATGTTTTTACGTATTCCAAGTTAGCCAAACATGATTCAGTGAATCTGCGTTCAGATTCAGAAAACGAATGATATGAACTCAAAGATACCGCCTGCTTGTTTAATTGCAATTAGTATAAAAATTATGAAATCGATTATAATGATTCAGGCGCGTTCGTTTGTACATAAAATTACAAAAAATAATGCTTTATTTATCGAATACAATTATGATTATAACTGTATTTTTTATTAATTAAATATAATTGAATTAAAGTAAGTATACCTAATTAGTTGGTGATTTTGTATAATATTGTTATGAAAAGAAATAAACCCAACAAATACTAAATAAATAATATGAATTATAATTTAATTTTCATATTTGCGCCGAACAGGTCAAAAGGCGCAAATATGAAAACCTCGATGGGAGCTTCGTATTCGTGCCTTTTGGTGTGGAGACCTTGGGGCCGTGGGGCCCGGGGGCTCGAGCTCTTTTTGAAGAAATTGCGAAAAGAGTTATCGAGTCAACCGGGGACCCGAGAGCTGGCAGCTACCTTGGCCAAAGAATTAGTTTGGCCATCCAAAGGGGTAAAGCTGCCAGCATCTTGGGTACAATGCCTCGCTGCGGTGGTCTCGATGAGGTTTTAGATTTAATTTAATTTATTTTAGTTTTAATTTAATGTTGTTTTTTTTAGATTTAAGTTTATTAATAGTTTATTTGTAATTAAAAATTGATTTTTTAAAAAGAAAGTTTAAATAAACAATGGCACCATTACTGAAACAAATTTAGGTACATTATAATAATATAATAACGTATTTTCAGAAATATTATGTGCATAAATGAATCATGAAATTATTATTGCATAATTTTTCACTAACCTACAGGTGTTTAATTCACATACCTAATTTAAACATGACTGCACTTGGTAATTGAACTAAGATATCTGATTATTGAAAAGCTATTTCTAATATTAGTAATAATTAACAAAATAATTTATATATTTTCATCATTATCATTGAGTTGGTTGTGATAAAATATTGGTACAAGAGTTGATTTTCTATAAACTTTATTATTTACTAAGTATTATTTTAATAGAAACCAGATCAGAAAAGTGGATTGATAAATACGGGGAAGAGAAGTTAGTCTTCATTTTTGTAAACGATACACGTCAGATAATGAAAAATTAATATAATAAAAAAAGATTCCGACGAATTGAGAACCTCCTCCTTTTTTGAAGTCGGTTAAAAATGCAAAAATACAATATACCTAAAGGCCAGCAAGTCATCTTAATTTTCTTATAATATATTACACTAATTATTTGAGTACACGCCTATCAAGTTAAATCGTGAAACTGCGTAATTGCAGCTATATTGATTTCTTATAGGAAACAGCAGATTAAAATGCATAGCAATATTTTGGTATAAATACACAAGATAGCGTGTTATCA
Organism: Maniola hyperantus; assembly: GCF_902806685.2. Taxonomy (NCBI): domain Eukaryota; kingdom Metazoa; phylum Arthropoda; class Insecta; order Lepidoptera; family Nymphalidae; genus Maniola; species Maniola hyperantus. The sequence continues at coordinate 5,977,629 of NC_048540.1, forward strand.
CTTAAGTTAGCATCACCTATTGGGAGAATCGTAGGCGATGGCTTGGAAGGTATTAATAAAATCTTATAACAATTACTTAACTCACAAATCATAATATCATCTATTAATATTTTTAAAGAGTGGCAAGTGTTAGACAAGAAACAGTGAAAGTCAATTTTTTTTATCATAACACATTAAAGTATACCATACAAGAAAATATAAATACTTTATAAAAAAGGAATAATTTAAATGTTTTCATAGGTTATAACGTTTTTGGCGATCTTTGCGCTAAGCGAAGCCCGACCTCCTACGTCGAAGCAACGAGTCAAAATAGAGAATTGGGTTTCTCATGTTAAATCTCATGAAGCCGAACCTCAAGAAGTACATTATGTAAGTTAATTTTTGTCTGACTTTTTAAAGCAAGATAATGAACTTTTCGAAATGTGTTTTGTGTTTTTTTAGGATTCGGCGTATCCCTCCTATGAATTCGCATATGAAGTTTCGGACCCACATACGCATGACTTCAAGGGCCAACACGAACAACGAAAGGGTGATGACGTAAAAGGACATTACTGGCTTATCCAACCAGACGGCCTAAAGCGTACCGTTAAGTATCACGCTGATAAACACAGCGGGTAAGTGATTTTCGTTAAAATTTGAAAGATGTATTGGATCTGATGATGAATCAATCAAAATTCAAATTAAATCATTTATTTTTCAAAATATATAACTGTGTATGCATTATTTGAAAGTCAAATAAGTGAATTAATAATATAGTGAGATAAATAAATTGTGATATTTTTAATTTCAGATTCAAAGCAAATGTTGAATACATTAAGCACTGGGAAGAAGAAAACAAAAGACAAGAAGGTGAAGGAGAAGTCAACCAGGAAGAAAATTCAGGTGAAAATGAAAACTCTCAAGAAAACGAAAATGGTCAAGCAAATGAAAGCAATAATCGTAATGAAAATGAATCTCAAGGAGAAGGGGAAACAGAAAATAATGATTCCGGTGTAGAAGAGGCAGAAGAAAATAGAGAAGAAGGAGAAGCAGAAGAATCTGAAAATCAGGAAGGTGAAGAAACCGAGCTTAGAGAAGAGCACTGGAAGCGTGGGCGAAATAATTTAGACAGAAGAAATTATGGAAGACGTGGTCATGAATTGAAAGCTACCACTGGAATCTGGCAACCGAATCGTTGGAGTAAACGTCATCGCAATGAAGAATTGCGTTATGTTAGATCGAATGAACGTAATGATAATAACGGAGAAAAAGAAAAACGTGGACATGGTAATAAAAGCCGCAATGAAGAACGCCGCAAAGAATCCAAAAAAAATGAAAATAGTGAACAAAAGGAGGAAAAGAAAGAAGAACAACTCCGCGAAGGCAACGAAAATGACGAGGGTAATGTTGAAAATAATCACAAAGGAAAAGTCGTAAAGACTGAATATCACGTGACTATACATCACCCGAAGTATCCTAAGTAAGTCAAAAATACGAGTACCAAATAGACATTAAATATGAAATACAAGAAATACATACGTGTATGTTTCGCACGTTCATAGGTACTTGTTATTGTTGAAGTTAATTAAATATTTAATATTAATTTTTCCTAATAAAAATGTCACCAAACTGAATGAATTTTTATTCATGTATCCTTTATAGCAATGGCATGAGTTGGATTTTTATATTTATCTTAATTTAATTTTCACTTCTCATGCTCGTAAAGATCATCTTTATGCTGGCTGTAAGCGGACTAAAACTGTTTTTCATGATCTTGTGCATAAAGTGTTTATAGGTAAACAAGAATTTGTCATGACACAAAAAAATGTAAGTAGGTATGTAATTTCTCTAGTGCCAGTACATTTGAACCTATGATGAGCACACTTCATTAATTACAAAATTGCTCAAATTTCACTTTAGACATGCACTTATAATAATATTATTGATTTCCTCGCAATCGAAGTGAAAAGCAGAGTGTCATGTTAGTGGTCATAAAACCAACATTTTATCCTCAATTTAAAATATCTACCCTCGCCTTCGGTTAGGGTAGATAAACGTATCTAATAAAATGACTTGTTTTATGCCTTTGTTGAACCATTTTACTATTTATTTAGTGTATGGATTTACTGAATAAGTAATTTATGAAACTAATTCATATTAAGAGTTATTCAAATGCTATATATTTAAGTAGGCATAATACCTAGTCTAAAATAGATTTCACCACCAAGAGGAAATTGAATTAAAACTTAACTTCGTCCGCGTGGAATTAGGTTCTACGAAATTCCGTGTCATATATTATAACCATGGAACTAACAATCAACTTAGCAATATAACCCTCTATAGTTCTTGCATTTCTCGACGTTACCACAAGTAAAGTTCACAGTTCGAGAATTGCAAGAACCATACCTGCCTGTAAAAGTGGTTTTAAGTTTTCTCCCTTAGGATTTTCTAAAACCATGAAATACTTACCTAGGTATTCCTTAATTTTTAACTTAATTTTTATATAACTTAAAAACTGTAAGATTTTCATACAAATTTCAAACCCCTATTTTACCCCCATAAGAGTTTATTTTTCAAAAATCCTTTCTCAACGGATGCCTACGTCATAATAGCTGTCGTATGCCAAATTTTAGCCCGATCCGTCAAGTGATTTGAGCTGTTGATAATGTGTTGATCAGTCTGTCAGTCACCTTTTACTTTTTATATGTTTAGATCATTTGTAATATTACAAAACAATTTTTTTTAATCTTTTTTAATCGTTTTACTGAGCCAAGGTAATGGGGGCTGACAATGAATCCAATGAAGTTCAAATAAAGTTCGAGGCAAGAGCGGCGTCAGCTACGAATGGCTACGAGCCTATCAAAACATCGATACTAAAATATTGAGATAACATATTTGCTCTACAGTATATACAGGCAGTTTTACAGCTTCAACTAACCTGCAAACTTGTCTTTATTTAAGATCGTGTTGTTTCGAATTGACTATGCTGCGTAGGCCCTACTGGCCACTACAGCGTCACCGGGGGGGTTGGCGAGCGCGAAGCTCCGCCTGGGGGTGAGCCCTAGGGCTCGAAGAAATAATTCGAGAGGTCGGGGGGCAACGTCCTCCTAAGGGCGCCTCCTGTGAGGCTCGGACCACGGCCACGTTGGGATGGGCGGAGTTGTTGGACTACTGGTTAGTCCGTACGCCCCCGAGGCCGTGGCGTGAGCCCACGTCCGGGTGACGTTAGAAATCGGGGACCTCATCTTCGCCGGCGAAGACGCTGTGATAAGGTTGGATTGTGTAGCCCTACGAGATAGGGAGCATTGTAGGTCATGATTTGATCGTCGGGATCGTTAAGGACGTGCTTAGGGCGCCTTTTGTCAGGGGGGTCGTTTCGGTCGGGGGTGTATGTCACTGCCTCAACTATTAGGGGGTTGGGGTGTCTAATGGCTTTCTCAAAATAGTTTTTGGAAAGCTGTTTAAAGTAATGAGCTATTGTCGGGAGTTGGAGGTCTCTGTGGAGGTCCACGTTGCGCATGTACCACGGGGAGCCAGTGGTCGTACGCATAAACTTATTCTGTAGGACTTGGAGAGGTTTAAGAGATGAGGGCGGCAGGTGTGCAAATGCAACACGGGCATAAGACATTATTGGGCGGATGCACGTTTTGTATAGCGTGACTTTATGTCGAAGTGACATTTTGCTTTTTGCGCAAATCATGGGGTAGAGACGGGAAAGCACATACGCTGCGTTCTTGCGGACTCTACGAATGTGCGCGGCGAAGCTCATCTTGTCATCAAAGGTTACACCCAAGTACTTGGTATTAGTTTGCCAGGGTATGGGGCGGTCGTAAAGAGTTATTTCAGTCTGTCGAAGTTTGTATTGTGATTTCCTTTTGGACTTTTGAAAGAGCACTGCTGCGCTTTTCTCCGGGTTAACCTCTATCCTCCAAAGGCGGAACCAGTAGCCTAGGCTACTGACTGCCTTTTGGAGTCGAGCTTTAACGTTTCGGTAGTTTAAGTCGGAGCTGTATAGAGCGGTGTCATCCGCGAACTGGGCTATATGAACATGAGGGGATCTGGGAATGTCGCTGGTGTACAGCGCGTACAAAAGTGGCGAGAGCAGGGAGCCCTGTGGGACTCCAGCTCGGAGAGGTCTTGGGGAGGATAGGGTCCCATCCAGACGGTAGCGAAAAGTTCGATTGGTGAGAAATTCTCGTAGTAAACGTACGAGTCTTTCGGGCACGCCAAGATGGTAAAGCTTGTAGATCAAGCCGGCGCGGCGTGCCACACCTTGTCGAAGGCTTTGGCTACATCGAAGAAGAGGGCTCCCGTTGGGATGCCTCTCGTTTTGAATCGGTTGAAACCGAGAAGAATGTGCTCCGTGAGGCGGTGCACTTGGTGAACACATGAGTGTCTGGTTCGAAAGCCAAATTGCTCGTCGTTGAGGAGGTTTTTCTCCTCTACGACGGACCTAAGTCGGTTAAGGATGACTTTCTCATACACCTTGCCAAGGGTGTTGAGCAAACTAATGGGGCGATAGCTAGTAGGGAGGTTCCTAGGTTTCCCTGGCTTGGGGATGCCTATAACGGTAGCTTCTTTCCACCTGTCGGGGAAGGAGCATCCCACCATGAGGGTGTTAAAAATGACAACCAGGAGGTTGATTAATACGTCGGGGAGTAACTTTAGAGTTTTGTTATTAATAGAGTCGGGGCCTGGGGCTTTTTTGGCGTGAAATTCTTTGATAATTTGACGAACTTTGCCGCTATTCGTCGGGAGGATTGGATCGCCACCTGGGGCGGAAGAGAAGATAGATGCTAGTTTGTTTTCGACTAGTTCTATGTGGGACTTGTCTACAGAGATGGTACTCGGGGAGCATTGGGCTTCTAAGCTATCGGCCAAGCATTCGGCCTTATCGACATCTTCAAAGGCGGGCGGTTGATTGGGACGTAAAAGCGGAGGAGTGGCCGAGACAGGGTTGGCTTTGAGAGCTCTCGCCAGGCTGTAGTAGGCTACATGCGATGGCTTGAGCTCACTCAGCTTCCTGTCCCATTGTTCGTCGCGGAGTTCGGCAAGGCGAGCCTTTACCTCCCTCTGGGCTCTCCAGAGTTCTCTCCGGTTGTCGGCGTTAGGACATGCGTCATGGGCTCTACGTTTAGCGTTTTTGATGGTGATGAGCTCTCTGGCGTCGTCCGGCAACTGTCGACGACTGTCGGGAGCAGGCGCTTAGAGCATCGCGGATATGATTAGTAAGGTGCAGTGAGGCTGCATACGCTTCATCTAGACTACCTATAATGTCAGGAATTTGAGAGATGTGCACTGATTCTATAGACTTAAGATGCTCTGAGAGCTTCTTGAAGTCAATCACTGTTTTGGTCGGGGGGGCCGCGGTGGGCGGGTATTTAAGATCGCAAAAACTTACCTATATCTAGTACCTATTTGTAAAGTTTCTGATAATATCATTTTAGATTTCAAAATGTTTATTGATTAGCATGCACTAAAATAGTGTACCTACTTCTGATTTTGCTTTAAGACCTTTGGTAGGTAGGTACATCTCACTGAGACGCTATATTAATCGTAATTCTACAGCAATAAATATACCAACCTATACTATAAATTATTATAATTCATACCTCTCTCATCCCACCAGAAGCGTGAAGATTCGAGCCCCACCGTATTTTTAAATTGTTTAAGTCCATTACCTAATTAGTTACCTACTCACTTTTTTAAATTGGTTTAAATCAATTCAGTATTAAAATAATATCGGTTGAACTGTGCCGTTTCATGCTCCGGAGGGTCCGGTAACTATACGTTTGAGATTATTTATTTCACTGATATCATCAATCTACTGATATACCTATATATTTATTGATAACAGCTGTTGCACTTCGAGCTGTTGTACTTAGTATAAATTGGGTAAGTTCTTACCTACTAAGTGGAAAAATAATCTGAAACTTATCAATTTAACTAATATAAAGTAAGTAGGGACACATAAATATCGTTTTACGTAATAATAAGTCTACTTTGTTATAATTAAAATACACCTATTGGGCCGAAGAATCAGTGAATTGCTAATGGCAATGCAACGCTTGATTGAATATGGCATCTTTTTCTATTTTATATTGCTAAATACGATACAAATTGACTACAACCCAGCGAAATATTTGTATGTTTGATGATGTTTTTATGATTTAATTTTTTATCTGTTCCACAAAATATTCTAAACGCACGAAGTTGATGACGCCATGATGAACTCTGACTATGACGTCACATGGATTGAAGTTGTAATGTATTAGAAAATGTCGTTGCCTAACAAATAACAATCCGTGTGACGTCATCACAGCTCATGAACCTAAAAAGTTGCGGGTAGCGTTTTCTGTGCTGTTTACCTTCAAATCGTTAAATACGGATAACGGATATAATTTGATGTGTTTATGAAAGTTTACCTATATACCAGCGGCGAAGAGTCAATATAACACGATTCCTATCGGCTTCCCTTTAAGAATTGGCATAATATAGCGTAAGTAGGTACTATTCACATAAATTCGGTAATACGTTCGTAAATACAAAGGTTCGATCGTCACAAATGCTAATTTTTTTTTGTTATTACTAATTTAAGTTAAAAGCATAACAGCTAATGTAGGTAAGTAACATACACCTACAGTCCTACACCATACAAGCCGTAAAATATTGGATTCCCTAGTTAGATTTTTGCTTAGTATTTATCTCTTTCATTTCCCTAGCGAAAGCGAAAGGAGCGAACTAGGTCTGTCTCGCTCTACGGTTGGAGCCCACCAATTTAATCTGGCCCAGTAGCGAATACGAATTTGGAACTCGGACAGGTCAGACAAATTTGACGTAAGTAAGCCGCTAGAATCCGAGTTACCGTATTATACCTCCAAATTAAAAATTATATTAATAGTATTATACTACTATTTTGAGTATTTTGTATTTTGAAGGGTGATTTGATTATTATTTGTTTTTGTGAAGCGTCCATGCACGTTTGTTTTTAAAGTTGTTAGTGGTGTTTTATTTTGATATAATAAATTGGGGCTAGTGATTAATAACTAATAAGTGTAAGTTCGCGGTAATTTAGATTCAGTTTGGTAAGTCAACATCAGAAATTACCTTAATTCACATAGATTGTTGTTTAACAGATTTCCTGTTTGTTACGTAACGATAGTAATTTTTCTAAATCGAGTTTTGAAAACAAAAAGCGTCTTTAATCGATGGGGAACAGCTGATATTCTTTTAGGTAAGTAGGTAGGTACGTACCTTTCCGGCTTCCCTTTTTCAGATTTTCACCCTTCGCCACTGCTGAGGCAGTAGCCTTTATATACACTTTTATAATGCTCGCAAATTGGTCCGCGTGGATTTAGATTTTATAAATCCCGTACAAATTCTTTGATTGTCTGGGATAAAAAGTAATCTATGTCACTCTCCGTCTAACTATATCCATTCAAAAAAATCCGTTGTACTGTTGCGGCGCGGCATGATCAAAGGATAAACCAAGAAACAAACACACATTCGCATTTATAATATGGGTCGTAATTTCAAAGAATACTCAGATTTGCCGTTGCATTTTAAACAATCATCATCATGATCAACCATTCACCAGTCCACTACTGAGCACAAATCTCCTATCAGAATTAGAAGGGTTTAAGCCATGGTCCGCCACGCTCTGGCCAAATGCGGATTAGTAGACATCAGACGATCCGCAGAGAAACAATGTTAACTAAGCCGAGATCATTATACAATTGATGAATTTACTAATAACAGAAGTTACATGGAACCATTCGGCATTTAGTAGCCAACAAGATAGTGTAATAGCAAGTTACATTGATTTATTTACATAGTATTGTAAAATTTTTTCGATTTGAAAAGAGAAACTGCTGAATTTCTTGTCGGTTTTTCTCAGTAAAATCTGCTTTCAGTAGAGTCAGTATGTATAAGTGGCACAAATAGTCCTAATTAAAATACGATTATTAAAGTTTGAGTTTATCATGTCATATCATGATCACCATCATCATCATCATAATGATAATATACCCGTAGCCTAGATAATATCAATAGTTACTATCTATATCAGTTGTTTATTCTATGTGCATTGTTTTATTAGCTGCTAATCATCTTATGTAATAAACGTACGTATTTTCTAGTCTTCCTTAAAATATCAAGTTATATTGAGTTATGTCAGAATAATGCGTTACGAATACGCAGTTTTTGCCAGATTATGGAATCATACATACAGTTTTATTAAATCACTCAGAGTAATATTATTACCTATATTTTTATTAATATAATAGGTAGTTGTTTTATTGGTAACATTGATATTATCTTCTAGTAATTGAACTTAATTTACTAGAGGCTATTTCTCTGGAAGATTTCGCAGCTTAATTTGAATATTTCCTATAAATATTTATTGAAATCCCGTACTATATTAATAAACATTATATAAAAATTTTAAAGACAGGTTGCAATGTGAATAAATCGTGCGAGCGATATCAGTCATTTTTATTGAGCTATAATTTTATAATAATTAACTATATTCTTATCCAATTAAATTTGTAGTAATTAATAACTAAGTGAAACATTTGACAGTAAAATTAGCCCTCTAAAACGCCAGCCGCAGCCGAATGCGTTTGTAGAACTAGTGGAACAATCGACTTTTTACCGATCCGTAACATGAAAATAACCACGCCCATCAATACTTAAATCGTGAAACAGTATAATTGCCTTAGGAAAGTAAATAAAAAACTGGCATTTCTGTATATATAGACCTGATAGCACATAATCAGTTAAGTTGGCATCGCCAATTGTTGGGGTGATCTAGAGCGATGATGTGGAAGGTAACGTGACAATGACCTCATTAAATAAGGGTTAAATCTAAAAAAACTAACAATTACATGTACATTCAAAATTATTAGAAAGAATTATATTAATTTTTATCAGGAGCTTAATAAAATAAATCTAAAAGATGGATTAGTATTTGAATCCAAACATTTATAGTGACAGGCTAGGTAATTAAAAATAATTTAAAAAAATTCATGTGATACATTAAACTGGCTCGCATTCTACAGATTGTTATAGTATGCAGTGTTGCACTCTGTGTGCAAGGTGAAGAGGATGCCATATCAGAACAGAGAGTGGTCATACATCACCGAAAATCTTTCCGAAGTGGCTCCCATTCACACAACGAACTGAATAAATCTGGAAATCAAGATGAATATGTAAGTTTTTCATTTTATTTTATTAGTAATAGTTGCAAAGCCGAAATTTGTATAGTCTATCACTACTATAATATTCTGAAGTATGCAATCATTTAATTAGTTGTGTATAAACAATCACTTATTGTAGCATGAAAGTGCCCTAAATTGATTCGAAAGAAATCGTAAACTTTTTGTGGTATGTGCCTTTTATAGTCATGACTAATGATTGTTACAAATGTATTTGAATATTTATTTTTCTTTCAACACTACATTTCGTATGTCAAAATGTAAGTTTTACAATGTTTATCGCACACCAGGGGAGTGGATTCAAAGCGTAGCGGCGTCTTTCTTGATAACAATTTTACTTTACCATAACGGGGGTGGCGCGCCCAAGGTAACAGAGGTATACCCGGGCGCATCTTACGTTCTTTATCTGTTTGTATTGTTTCCAGTATGCTAATTTTCACCGTATTTCAAGGTAAATAAAGCTGCGTTTAAGTTGTTATCCAAAAAAACTCGGCTCTACGACACTCCGTCTATTGTGTCCATTGGCCATTGTCAAACTTATTAAAGAATTTTATTGGACTACATACATTGGTATATTGAACTGAACTGGACCTGAATTGATACTTAACGACTACTGGGATTTTTATAAACCAAACCATCATTTTCAATTACCTATTTTATTGTAAAGATTAGAACAAATTATATTTTTCATTTATTAATTTATTAATTTTCTACAGGCTCAAGCGTATCCTTCGTATGAGTTCTCGTATAAAGTGAATGATCCCAAGACGCATGACATTAAAGGTCAACATGAAACAAGAGAGGGTGACGAAGTAACCGGAAATTACTGGCTTATCGAACCGAGTGGACGAAAACGAACTGTAAAGTACCAAGCAAATGACGATAGTGGGTGGGTTACTTTTTTTAAAGATATTATCATACCTGATCAATTTAGTACAAAAAAATTATTTAGAAGCCAATAAGCGTAAAACTAAAGCCAAAGACAATTATTTTGTTTAGTTTTGGTTCCTTATTTCCTTGCTAATTACAAATAATTATTACAGATTTAACGCCCAAATCGCCTACACCGCATCTCTTAAAGGGAAAGAAACAGATGAAGATGAAAGCGTAAGCCAGAGTAAAAGTAAAGAAAAAGACAATATTGAAGAAAACAATGAAGAAGGCGTTGAAATTAGTGTAGGTGAGGAGATCCAAGACGTTCAGGATAGTAACGATGAAGTTGAAGAAAATAGAGAACCAGCTCCTGTAGAAGAAAATAATGCGAGTGAACAAAATGAATTAGACAGTCAAAAAGACGAAGCAAATAATATTAACAATGTCGATCGCAATGACGATGGAAATCTTGCTCAAAGTATTAATATATTTGAGAATGAGAGTAATAGAGAAAATAATGAGCGTAACTTAAGCAAATCTCGCAGAGGAAATAGTGACGCTGAAAAAGGTTTACATGAGAATTCAAAGAGAAACAAGAATCACGAACGGGTTCGCCATGGTAATGAAAGTAATAAGAACAATCGAGAAAGACCCAAACATACTAAGCGCGTTAAACAAGATGGCTTAAAACAAAACAATAATAACAATAAGAATAGAAATGTTCACAGAGAAAAAAAAGTAAATCGTCATAGAAATTTGCATAATCAAGAAAAAATCTACAATGATGATTCCAACGTGACTGTAAATAAAGGACTGATTGAAGCTGACCAAGAACAAAATGAAAGGAAGCAATACGAATTTAGAAAAGGGCGAATCAACAACAATGAAGAAAATTACAATCGAAATAATAAAAATTATGCCTATACTAATCGTACTCCTAGTGAGGAAGTCCATCGTAAAATTGATGCTCCTAACAAAGAAGAGACATTTGAACACAGAATCCGTATCTATCATCCCAAGATTATCTCACCGATATCAAAAGAAGAACGTCGTAAGCATTGAAATCTAAATTTTAAGCACATATCGTTGGTATTGTAATTGCTATTTATTTAGTGAAGCGGAAATTAAAATTCTTTAAAAACTCATTTTGTTTTGTTTTTCACATAACTTTCCAGCCACTGTATGCTCGTTGGTATTTCCCGTCATCCCCTATATTTTAATCCCCATAAGGTCGATTCACAGGCAGCGAGGCGAAGCGAAATTCTAAAATTTTAAATAGTAAGTAGGAATATTGATTGGATCTTCACCGCTAAAATCACCTACGGAAGATAAGAGTTATCGAACCGCCTATTCGAGGGTATAAGTAATATAATAATTTTCAATAAATAATCCCTTTTTTAATAAGGATAACTCGACACGATTTCTACTTTATCATAATGTTCAACAAGACATCAAAGCCGTGTAAAGAAGTTATTGCTATTATATTAAATTATGAAGTCATATGATTTGTACATAATATTTATATTATAAATGTGGAAGTGTATTGTCTGTCTATCTATTTATTTGTCTGTCTGCTATCTTTTCGTATCCCGCCCACTAAACTAATGTTGATGAAAGGTACAGCTTTCGTCCCGAATACAGGCATAGCATTTTTATCCAGAAAAATAAGGGCTCGCACTAGGTTTTCAATACCCATGCAAACGAAATTTCGGGCATCATTTAGTAGGTACTTGTCCAATATATACTAAAATTAAGGACCGCATATTCGAATCGATTTTGTGTCCTAGGTATATATACTTGTCTACAATTTCGAATACTGGGTGGGGCGGGACATAAGCATAAGTATCTGGAGCGTGTTCAGAACTAAATATTTTATTGGGAAACATGAAACATCACAAGTGCAGCTAATTTATCAAACCAGTTTTATTTTCAAAAGTTGCATACTTTAGTAGATGTGTATGCATATTCGGTAAGTGTTACTGTTATAATAATTGTTTCTGACATATCTGGTAAGTACCATCAACGTACAATAGGTAGCACAGCACACAAGTCGCATTGCAATATATGCCGGGCTGTAGCTACCTACTAGCTAGTTACATAAAAGAAATTAGCCGACTCGCCCCAACTTCGTACGGGTGAGCTAACCTATAGATTGAATGCTAGTGTAGGTACCATAAGTTGTTTTTTGGTTACCAAATATTTTTCACTTTTATTATTTTCAGTATGAATATTTTCATACCTTATACTTACCTATAAACTTTCCTCGTTTCTAAATATACGTATATTTAATGGTGAAAACAATTGAATTCTCTAAGAACTTTGGTAAAGATAATGCCTAAAAGATGCGCCTAGATAGGCATATTTTAGGCAAGCGCACTCCATCTCTAAATCATCACTTGCCAGCAGGTCTGATTGCAGTCAAGCTCTGGTCTATAAATTTTAAAATCAACCTACACAAATAAAACGCAGATTTGATTATTTTTTATAGCTACTGCTTAGGGAAATAAGCCTACCTAATAGAAGGTACTTATTTCACATTTCAGATGTAGGTATACCTAGGGTGTATTTTATGTAACTATTAGTTAAATACAATTAAGTGTAGGTAGTGTATTTAAATAAAATTTAAAACGTGTTATTATTATTAGATAATAACCGTTCATCCTGGGATCGGTTGTACATATAAGCACGCAAATCCGGCAAATAATTATTTGAAATTTCTTCAACCTGTGTTAAATTTGCATCAGTGATTCCTGGTGCCTCATACAGTAAGCATGATTCGGGTAAGTCAATATTTATACTATATCGAACTACATATCTCTTAAAAGTAAGAATATTTAAGTACCTACCTACCTACACTGTACACTTAAAAGCTAAACCTTTTTAGTGACCACTCCGAACGTTATGCCTCTTCAGATAAATATTTTTTTAAGACAATAATGTTATCATTAACACTATTATAAGCGAATTATCTGAATATTTTAAATATAGCTATCTAAAGAGGTAAAGCTAAACAAATGCATTCGGATTGGTCGCTAAAAAGTTAGCTTTTATGACAATTATTTTCTACAGATTCTGGTACTCGCTGCCTTCTTGGTAATTGGTAGCGCAGTGGAAGACGCAAAAACGCCCGTCGAAAAGAAAAAAGCACCCGTTGGAGAAGTAAAGGTAGAAGATGCAAATAGCGAACCGTCGTCTATGCAGGCATCTTTAGAGGATGCATACTTTGGCTTGGATAACAACCGAGTATGGGACACACGAAGGGCCCGAGTAAGTACATTTTGTTTTTTGACGCCAATAGGTTAATAGGTGTAATATATTCATTTATACTTCATATAAAAAAGAGATGATGCCCGCGATTTCAATTTTCATCCGCGCGTATTAAGGTTTTTTATAAAATCCCACGGGAACTAACAATAATAATCCTTAATAACTAAATAACAATTATAATCCGGGCATCTTTAAAACAAGAGTGAATAGGCACCTTCTAGGCAAACGCGTCCCATCTTAGGCCACATCATCACTTTCCATCAGGTGTGATCGTGGTCAAGCGTGCGCCTATAACGAATAAAAAAAATAAAAAAAATAACTCTGATTTTCTGGAATAAAAGTAGCCTATGAGTTAATTCAAGGTATGTGTTATCAAATCAGTTCAACCATTGTGGCGTGAAGCAGTAATAAACATCCTAACATCCAAACTTTCACATTTATATTATTAATAGGATAACTTATTTCCTAAATAAGGCTACCAAGTTATATAAATCTGTAGTTTACTAGCAGCAATGATTTCTGAATAGTTTCTGAATTAGCGTAAATTCTATTTAATGTATCCATCAGGCTACATGTTAATATTTTAAATATATTTTCAGGGTCATAGCGCTGATTTAACTGAAGAAGAAAATAGGTAAGTTAAATACACCGCTCTCCTTCTTCGTTCAAGTCGCTTTACCGAAGAAATACGTTATAAACTGATACCATTTAGGCCATTTAGGTAGAATTTTAGCAACCTATATTCACGAAGCATGGTGTCTAATACACTTTTAGTTTTAGAATTGATATACAAAATAAAAAAATAAGTTGGCTTTACAATACGATTTTTACACAGGGTCGTACAAGACGTTTACAGCCCTGATTACTACGAGCCGAATATAATACTGGACTACAGATATATGAAAACTGGAGGTAGGGGCTACGCGCGAAGTGACGGTGGACAGGTCCTTATCCTTCCGAGAAGGAACCATATGCCTGTTCAACACAACAACTATGACACTCTAATCGAATACCTACGTTTAAAACATCTGGAGGAAATGGAAAGAAAATGGGGAAATATTTTAAGACGTGAGCACTATGAAAAGGATCACCACCGACGAGGCCCGTACACGTATGATGGTTTTGGTGACAGACATTAAGCATGTACTTTTATGTTCTACGTAGGTATAGTGCATAATAAGCAACTCAAAAATACAAGTTTTTAAAGTAGCGCCCTGCGCCTGGATTATTCTAAAACCTTAAATCCAAACTATTGCTATGGTTTTTACCCTACTATACCATGAAATGAACTGTTTTTTGTCTCTTCGTATTAGGGAATGATTTCTTACTTACTGTAAAAATTACTTTATTTGATGATTTATTTATTTTGTAAAGTAAATTTATAAAAAAATAAAAAAAAATAAAAAAAAAGCAGTTTTACAATCTACAGTAAGTACATTAAAATAAACTTGGATACGTTATGATTTCTTGAATTTACCCTACTTCAGATATTTTATTATTTCCCATCCCATTCAAATTTCATTCCCATCTAATTTGAATTGCTATAAAATCGTTTTTGTTAAATGTTTACCTGTCCTCAATTTATAGTAAAAAGAACTACATATTAATAAAAACAACGAATCTCAAAATTTCCTTTATATATTTCAAATTCATTCACAACACTAGATAATAATTCATTATTCAATAAGACACGTGTGTTTCATTTATATCTCAATCTCCACTGACAGATATGCCCTATTTTTAGTGTTAATTAGGTGAAACCCCGAATTCATCAATTATACAATCTGAACAAAAGATTGAATCAATAAAGATTTCAGTGACCGTGACCAATTTAACAATTGAACCGACGCAAGTTACCTATAGTAGTATTGATTAATTGTACGCCCTTGATAACCGGAATTGTTCGAAGTTTCACGAATAAAGTTATTACATAAAACCTCATATTTCTATTGATTAAGTAATTATGTATAATAATAATTATTTTATCGATATGTCTGCCAATCCTCACTAGGCTAGCGTGGTGAACTATGG
Organism: Maniola hyperantus; assembly: GCF_902806685.2. Taxonomy (NCBI): domain Eukaryota; kingdom Metazoa; phylum Arthropoda; class Insecta; order Lepidoptera; family Nymphalidae; genus Maniola; species Maniola hyperantus. Next base: position 5,992,994 of record NC_048540.1, read on the forward strand.
CCTAAACCCTTCTCATTTTGAGAGGAGACCAGTGCTCAGCAGTAAGCTTATAAATTGCTTAAACTTTTGTATCATTCTTACTGAAATTATTCAAACCTATATTCTTTCTATTCAAGGAAACACCAAAAAATATGCTCTAAAAATCGATTTCATAGAAAAGACTTCAACGGGCGCAGAGCTTGCCTTCATTGATGTTTGGGGTACTTAGATACTTGAAGATGATAATATCGTCGAAGATGGCATACACTTGCATCTTGATTGACGATCTCTATGTATGATCTTGATATTACAAAAGCTCAGTCCCGCGGTTGCAAGTCTATAAGTAATCTGCACTTACCCAAATAACCAGTTATTTTATTTTACATTAGTTTCTTATTCAAAGTCATTACGTTCAAGCAACCTTCATAACTCAATGTATTTATAGATATTAAAAATTATTACAAATTGAATAAATGACAGAGACGTAAAATAGTTGATCAAATACTACAAAAAATGATGTAATTTTTTTAGGTCACTGATTTAAAACTTGAGATAGATAAGTGATTGCAAAAGTATTGCAAAAACTAGCCTAACATGTGCATAAATTGTATGTTGACTTTTTCAGTACGTAGGCTATGTCACTGTGTACCTACAATGTACATGTAAGGTATAAAAGGGGAGCGCTAATAATTTCGAGGTCGGTAAGATATGACTCTATGCAAAACGCCAGAAATTAGGCTGCATTTATGCCTACTTTGTTAGCGTAACACATTTGTTTATTTTATATCCAACTTGCAATGCCTACCGTTAGAGTGGAGTAGAGCCAAGGCATGGCTTCTTTATTAATTTAATAGTAACTTACTAAAACTTCCCCATTAATCAGGTATTTCAGGTAAAACCCCTTATTTCGTGTATATGTAGTAGGTAAGGGCGCTTGGATGCCACAAACTCGTTGCTACGTTACAATAACTCTACCTTGACGTATGGTTAAAATTGTTACAATGAAAATGAGTACCCTCAAGCAGCACCTCATAAGGTGCGCAGCATTTCTTATGTACATACTTGTAGATATAACTTTCTTCTCAACTCTCGTATGTTTTGTTTTTTCTATGTTACTCATCAGCGAACACGTATTTTACATGCCATAATATAATAATGTGAATGTAACTTGTCAAACGAATAAAGTATGTCCCTTACATACGGAGTAATACTATTTAGCACATTACTCGGTTTGCAAGACGATTGTCGAAAAAAAAATATTGTGGAGGCTCGTGATCAATTAGATATTTACTTCGTGAGCGGCGCGTTCCACTTATTGAATACTTTAAAAGGCTCACCTTGCACGGAAGTGCTTTGACCAGTTAAATATTCGTATCCTATCTTAACTCCATGGTAGGTACTTCCCTTAGTGAAGCCCTATCGTTTTTATAAGACGTAACTACATAAGTAACGCCTGACATGCATTGAAATGCCATACGCGCCACCTTATTATTATACGTTGACGATACTATATCAGAAATCTTGCCGCAAATCAGATAAATGATATGCAAACGTGCTATATTTAAAAAACAACTGATCGAACATTTACAAAAAACCTAAATGAATATGTTAATGTGACCTCTTCCCTATATACCAGTATTGTAACCGTATGAATGTTCTGTCCCGCTAATTCTTTTACTACCTACCTACATAATTATTTTTTGGAGCATTAATGTTAGATATTAAGTACTAGATAGTGACACTTAGATACCATGTAATACCATAAATTTAAGTAATTAATTTAATGTAAACAGTAATTCTCGATATATAAGTGAACTGTTGTGTTCTTTATTGAGAAATAAATGTCTTTAAACCGAAACGTATAAGTAGCTAACAAAAAGACAGATGGACAAGCATTAATTTTTATGTAGGTAAACTAGTAATACCGCTATGTCGTCTACAAAAATCCTTTGTGAAGTTGAGTATTCGTTTTTACATATATTTTCCGAAAGACTTTTGAGATTTGCTATCACATGTGTAAGAGAATGTGTAAAAAATACACTAATTAACTTGAGGTTATTTTACTGTTGGTGTATTCCTTAACGATAAAGTTGCGTGGAACACTAATTGTTATAGTTTATGCCTAATATGCATAGCAATGCGACTCGCGCCACGTGTATTGCTACGTTACGGTACTAAGTTAGAAACCTATGTCAACAACTGTACAAAGTTTCAACTTCTGTAACGAACAGAACGATACCCAAACTTCCGTAACGAACAGACAAACAGACAAATAATATTTTCTACCTAAATCTAGATTAATATTATAAAGAAGAAAGATTAAGTTTAAGATTAATTAAGTTTATTCAGCTCACAATACAAGAAAAGACAAAAAAAAGCAAAACATACAAACCAAATGTTACAAATTAAAAAATTAAAACTAGGTAAGCTTTAAACTACGAGCTCGACAGTACTAAAAAGAAAAATGATGTCTTGTTTGAGCTGAAAAGGCTACTGCCTCAGTATATGTACTTAATCGATAAACTCTGATTATACTGAACCGATTTTAACAATTCTTACACCATTGGAAAGCTAGATACTTTATACAGAAGTTCTTCTTCTTCTTAATCGTTCACTCTTGACAGAGTGGTCGTGGCTATGAATTCTTCACTGCTGCTCGTGCGATCTCCCTCCACACAGACTCCTGTACTATACAGAAGTACCTGTACTATTATTATGTATTCTGAGCCTGAAGTATCACAGGCTATATATTATTTTGTAAATATAGGTATGTATATCAAATTAAGTACATCAATTTCAAGTAATTAGGTTTAGTTATCACTTGAATAGTGCTTAAATCTTTTATTCTTGCCATTTTATGCATTAATTTAATTTTATGTCAGGTCTGCAAACCTATCAGCTTATCTAATTAAGCAATTCCGGTTTTGTCTAGCTATTTTTGGAGAATCAACGCTGGGTAATACCTGTCGTAGGGTCGATCGAACAAAGAGTAATATAAGTCATGTCCACGCAATATTGAGATCGTAGGCAGATAGTGTCGTTATTCAACAAACATTGCAAGTGAAACGATCGACATACTACGACGCAACGTCCAAGATATCGTAGGTATCCTTATGCAGTCCTTGTGACACATGAAGTGAAATCCCATGACTGTACAGTTTCTTCTTTTTGTGTTTTGCTCTACATTTGTACAACAAAATGTTATGAATGACTCTGACATCATACATGAACATCTTTTCACTTTTATTTTTATACCCACAACCTCGTTCGCATGAATTTACATTTTTTTAAATCCCGTCGGAACTCTTTGATTCCGGACCATTACGAGATGTAATGTAGCCTGTATAAAGTGTCGCTAAAGTTGCACTGCACTCATAACACTACTCCGTATCTTGAAATCCTCTTCTTATAAAATTAGGTACTATTATATAATAATTATACTATTATACTGTCTATCGTCTGACATTAATGGAATGAAATTATATCAAATTATGCTGTTGCATTTTACAAGCAGAAAAAACAGAAAAAATTGTTAGCTCGACGAGGAAGGAAGTGTCTGAATAGAAACGATAATTAAACTATATCTACTGGTTTAGTTAAATTAAGCTTATAAATAATATCTGTCCCGGCTGTTCTCACGTGATTAGTCGACGTTAGCTTGACAAGTTTCGAACCCATCCGGGTCCTTTTTCAAGGCAGTCTTTAACGGGTTTTAAAGGGTTTTGACTCATCGTGACTGACGTGAATGGAAATCACTCACGGTAGTTTAAACGCTAAAATTAAGCTTAATAAATGAAATCCCTTGATAATTATTTTATAAATAAAAATATATGTAGTATAACATTGGCATAATATTTTAAATGGTGTCCGTAGGCTCAATGATACACTATTATATACCTCCTTAAAAATACTTTATGAAAAGATCATTATTCTGAAACATCCATTCATCATTTCCATTCCTAAAATTTTTCCCCTTTTCGTAGAAATCCAAAATATGTGGGGTATTTATTGACATCGGACATAATATTATATAAATTGGTACGTCCCCACCCCGATTGGCATCTCAACCAGTTGCGTACTATTTTCATTGACAGTACTATTTATATACGTAGCTTAGTACACAAATTATTATCTGTGTTACAGTGTAAATTATTTACCCGTCATAATTGTAAAGACATTAGATATTCTTATGTTTACGGTCTACTTGCTTGTTGGTTACAATCACAATGTTCTAAAATATTCACTTATGATGGCTGATTATATTTATTATTAAGTCACATCCTCTTATATTATCATAAATTAATTATATTTTTCAAAATTATTATAATAATTTTACAAACGTGATTATCAATATATTTAAGCAGTTATTTATTTAGATTTTAGAGTATCCGGTCGATAGTAACGGATTAAACGGCAGGTTGATAACGTTAACCACGAGCTTATAAAGTTAGCTATCAAACTTCTAGTGCATGAATATATAAATATACTAATTTAAGTAATATCATTTTTATTTGTTAATTTTAGACATTTTTGTTCCCTTTCTCTAATTATAATAATAAAGTTGGCCTTGTTTACAATAAATCCATTCAATTTACATTTGGAACCTCGCGCCAGATATAGAGTATATTATTACATAAACATGAATCTACGTTTTATTTAAATAGGTATCTACTGCATGTAATGCCTCGTACGAAAAATAAACAATAATCTCAAATCGATCAAATTTATTGATTAACTCATTAACTCTAAAGTGGTACTTATGGGTATTTGTTTTAGATAATTAGGGTTCTATACCTTAAAAGAAAAAGAACTCTTATAGTCTGTCAGTCTGCTCGTCTAGAAAGTCAAAAAACCTATAGGGTACTTCCCGGATGGGTTCGAAACTAGTCGGGCTAACGTCGACTAAGTCCGTGAGTATAGCCGGTGACAGATATGGTATACCTATAAGGGTACTTCCTGTTGACCTAGAATGATGAAATTTGGCAGGTAGGTAGATCTTATAGCAAAAGTTAAGGAAAAATCCAAAAACCGTGAATTTGTGGTTATATCACAAAAGAAATGTGTTGATGAACAAATAATTAGTATTTTCAATTTTCAGAGTAAGATAACTATACCAAGTGAATTATCAAAATATGAAAGTAAAAATATAGAAGTAATAAGAAATAAGATAGTTTGAGCTATGCGTTGATAGATCAGTCAGTTATTCACCTTTTTCTTTAATATATTTAAACATATATGAGCATTTTCAAACAGACCAGGCACTATGGTCTATTTAATTATAATAAACATGCTTACCTACATACATTCTTATGAGTAACTTATTTCTTACCACATATCGCTTTAACTAATCTATTAGGTACGGGCATTTATGTGTTATTTAATATAACTTGCATATTTTAGTAGTACCAATTTAAATTTATTACCTCGTACATTGCGCAAATATGTTTGATATGCATTTCTACTTATTAGCTAAATTGATGAATAACATTTTGATGAAAACACATTTTGACAGATTTCCATTACAAAAACTATCAAAATGCTCAGTTAGAATAGTCTGGTCAAAATAGACATTCAAGGTTACAATCATTTGCACAGAGTTGAAAATTTGTATTCGGAATGTTGAGAACACCATTATAAATGAATTGTGAAAATTCCCACATTTGGAAAAAAAATTCATCGTCAAAGTTTACAAAAATTGGTTTTTTCTCACTACAAAGCACGGGTCTCCTTTCAGAGTGAGAAGGGTTTTGGCCATAGTCTACCACGCTTCCCATGTGCGGATTGGTATACTTCACACACCTTTGAGAACATTATTTAGCTCTCAGGCATGCAGGTTTCCTCACGATGTTTTCCTTCACCGTTAAAGCAAGTGATATTTAATTAATTAAAACGCACATAATTCCAAAAATTTAGAGGTGCGTACCCGGGATCGAACCCCCGACCTCCGATTAGAAGGCGGACGTCCTAACCACTAGGCTATCACAGCTTTTTCACAGCAGATTTTTATATACTTAATACATACTTAGATACCTATAGGTAATGTCTGCGCCACTTCTTTTTAAACGGCGCCAACCAATGAAGTAACTGGTGACCTGACTTTGATCGATGTGATAAAGTTATTGTTTTATCTCAACCAGCTTATATTGAATAATCGATTTTGCATAGAACATTCCTAACCTATAAGATTGTATCACGCTTATCAAGATGTTTGTAACTTTGATCCATATGTATACATTGGTCATATTAATATTAAGGACGTCTATTTAACTACGACAGACGTTGAAATTCGACTGTAAGTAACTCGAACACTATCTCTTTGCTTCAATTTATATTATTTATGTAACAGGTCCAGTTTTAATAAAATATTTTAACGTTAGATAATGTTTTCATTCGTTTAGTAAAACATACTTAACCTACCTATCCATCCATCATAACGAAGTAATCGAGAAAAATTAGAGCAATCGTGGCGCTGTCAGGTCTAGCGTACAATAACTGCTGGTTTTTTGCAATCACATTTGAGTAGTTTATCAATCTATTACAGTTTACATGTGTTATATAGGTACTACTAAATAATATTTACACCTGCAGCGAATATTATTCTGTAACTAGCTGATGCCCGCGACATCGTACGGGAGGATTTATGTTTTTAAAAATCCCGGGGGAACTCTTTGATTTTGCGGGATAAAAATAGCCTATGTCACTCTCCACTGGAGAGTCTCCAGGTCTTAAACTATACCCATGCAAAAAATCACTTCGATCCGTAGCGACGTTATTGAAGGACAAACCAACAAACCAGTAAACCAACAAATTTTCGCATTTATTCTATTCGCAATAGGGGTAGCGATTATTCAATCACGCATAAAAATAATCACCTACCTACAGATTAAATTTTTAATCATCATCATCAATTCATCGCTGCTCAGTAAATTTAAAAAAAATCAAAAATTGCGGAACTGACAGAGACTGTAACTGCGCCCCTATGACTATCGCGGCCACACGAGTAGATATCCTACTCTGTGTCGCGGCCGTGCAGTGCTTTTAGTCCGTTTTAGACTACCAGTCTTTAAAACGCCTAATGAAAAGCGATAGCGAATAGCGATTCTAATATCTTTCTATAAAGTAAATTTTGAGTATCTGCTTCTATTGCTAAAAAAGGACGGAAAATGAATTTTAAATAAAATACTCCAAATTTTAGTGCAGCTCTACACTATCTTTGCTCAAGTCAAGACTGGCAATTACAGTGACGAGGTGTGACAGTTTTAAATATTATTATGGATTTTGTCTGTCCTTTTCTTAATACATTAGTAAGACAAAGATGCAAATACTCTAAAATGAAGTTGCCATCAGAATCAGTACCAATATACGATAAGTGTAAAACTAACACTGGTTTTTAGTGTGGGTTCAGTATACAAAAGGTGAAGGAGCATTTGGAAACGCGGACAAACAAAGGGCATGGGACCAATACGACCCTGCAACTAATCTGTTATCTAAAATATAGAGTACCTACCTATGTGTTAATAATATACGTCGTAATGACTGCATTATTATACCTACTCGTATGTGATTTACCAACGGTAATTTAAATATCAAATCTCAACAAAACAAACGCTTTGAATAAATTAATAATTAATGAATATACCTACCTACCTTCACTACATACCAGCCGAAAACTGAAACGTATTTTATAGCACTGCGATCTAAACTTTAGTCCACAAAAATGGACAACTCGAGTCACAAGCATTTGTTGTGTAGAATAAATAATTTAAAAAATATATATATACTTATTACATAGATGTTAAGAATGAGAATTTTCCTTAATAAAATATACCTAGTGCTGAACAATAATTCATTTCACATAATTTATAACTCTTCCGCACTTTCTAATTTATAAGATACTTTTTTGGTTTTTTCAAACGATTCGCTTATTAAGAAATGTTAATAATCTTGTAGTTATATTAATTAGTGAATATTCGCGAAATTTAAACCTTCTTTTTTATTAGTTATCCACTAATTATTTTACGTAACAAGGTATCACAAAAGCATATCTATAGCATAGAATTTGCAACAATTAATTAAAAAATGCAATCTAACTTCGTCTCTGCAAGTCTCAGCTTGTGTAATTTGCATAGAAACTGTAAAGAGCTTTGAAACTAGCACCTTATGTAAGGCGCCACCTATATCCATATCTAACCCGCTTTAGGCTTCGGCAATTACTGCATATGAGTTTTATAGTGTTGCTTCACACATTTTAACTGACTGCAGTTAGTGGGTATTTCTATGCCAAAAATAATAGTACAATATACCTACTCGTAATATGGGAATAGTATTTTATCTTATTAATCACGAAATAGTAGTCACACCTTCGTGAATACAAGACTCCGGGCTTCTACTCGGAAGATTCGGAGTTTACTCCAACTTTTGGTAGTTTCAGTTAGTTTTAACTTTTAAGCCTACGTCTGTAATAGACAGTCATACGGAAGTTAAGAAAGGAGATGATGATTGTAATGATTCACCAAATTGTCTTATCACTCTACGATAGGAATACATACCTATTTTTGTTTATCTAAGATCTAATCCTAAACTATCATGGATAAATCTATAATATGTACCTATAGGGTTTGTAGCAGCAAGGCAGCTCTTCAAATTTTTTCATAAATAAGAATTTACAATAAGCAAAATGACCCTCAAACCAAACTAACCTGAATTACAGTGTTTACAGAAATGGCGAGCGACAGAAACGAAACTCAGACGAAACATAACAATAGACTTGTGTACCTTCAATTACCGTTACAAACGCAGGCACCTCAAGTCCTTGGAAGAGACATTATTTTTGCGTTCGCACCACGACTCCGCCACTTGGCACTTCTGTATAGTCATGCCTTACATTTCTATTGCATTGATGGTAATATGGTATGGGATGTTGCCAGTTCTGCGCAGGCGCCAACACATACCTACTCGTAGTATGTAGGTACTCAGACTCATACATATTGCACAATGCGGGGTCTGCAACTACGTAACATTTTCATAATCTCTTCAACTCTAGGCCACATTTCAATTCTAGTAGTTCTATGATAAGAAATTTAAATGTAACAAGATCAAATTCATATATCAACTTGCACACATGATTGCACATATTAATTATGGTACAGATATTGGTAGCTTGTTCTTGGTACTTTATGTATAGTTAAGTATTATTTTTGTATACCTCGGGTTATACTATACAGATAGATCAATAAAACTTATCTAATGTACCTACATGTTCCTCGAGAATATGATGATTACGAAAATTATGACTCCATTTACAAATCAAAAATGGAAGTTTACATTTTTTGAAAAGTTGATGATATAAGTACAAGCATATGGGTTTCTCAGAGTGCTGGTTATGAAAATAAAACCGGTCATTAATTTCCAAAACCAGATGGTGCAAGTAGATATATAAAAAAATATGTGTAAATAAAGATAGCGGACGTAAATTATCCCTTTATTTGAAGAAGTTTTTCTTCTTTCGGGTGTATACCGCCCACCGGATACTATGCAACTAGTCTATTACTCTATCTATATATCAATACTAATAAATAAAATTGAAGTGTCTGTCTGTGATTTCGAAATAACTACCTCATATTAAGCTTATATGGTTATTTGAACTGTACTATAGCTGAATCAAACATTTTTAAAACTTTTTTCTGTCCGTCTGTTTGAACAGACTAATCTTCGGAACGGCTAAATCTATTTTGACGGAACTTTCACAGACAAGTAGAGGATTAACCAAGGAATAACAAAATTTACTTTTTTACTGACTTTACAAAAGGAGGAGTTCTGTTTTTCTACCTATATACACCGAAATCTCAAAGATTTCTGGACCAATTTGCGTAGTTTTTTTTAATCGATAGAGAAACTTTGCGACATTGCCCCATGAAAAAAAATTGAATTCTAAGTCCTCAATCCTGATGAGGGACCTGGCCCCAAAACCAATCGAATTTTGAAACTGTCGGTTATAAATTGATGCTGGAGGTACCTAGGTACCACAACCTACCTAGACCTACCTTTTGAACTACCTACCTCGTACCTAGGTACGAGGTAGGTAGTTCAAAAGTCTTTAGTTGCTAGCAACTAAAGACTTTGAACTCGAGGAACCAACTCTTCAGTCCTGATGCTGTAAAGAATTGCAATCCTAAATCGTGGTGACCCTACGGGATTTTAACCCATTAGAGGTCAAATGAAAAGTACAAATATTTTTTTGGAACCACCTTTATTTATGTATTAATGCAGAACAAAGAAACATAAAATCAAAGAAAAAAATTATGAAAACATAGTTTTCAGCAAATTACAGGGGTGTACACAAATGAGTACACTGACCGTTTAAGTATGAAAATTTTCGAAACAATCTTTTTCGACACAAAGTGTTTTTAGGCACTTCTTACATTGCCAGCGCACTCTTGAATGACAAAGGACACACCGCAGCGGTTTTACAATTTTGGTGGGATAGTGTCCAATTCCATCTTGAGGCAGCCCTGGAACTACTGATGCAGACTGGCGCGATTTTCTTTGTTCACCTTGGCGTAGATAAAATCGTGCAATTTGACGGCGGAACGCGAGTTGATCCATGGGAGCATCATTAGTTTTCACATGTATACGCCAGGAATTAGCAATAACCATGTCCAACATATATGTAAATAGCACCCACCACCACTTTTTACCATGAACAGCAATTCGATATAGCGAGATGGACTGATCCAGTTCATCAACTCCACCCATATTTTTGTTATAATTTTGGAACAATCGTGGTATCGCCACGTCGGTCTTCTCTCGCTTTACTGGACACCATCGCTTGACAGTCCCTAGTGGTTCAATGCTATCGTAGTTGGTTGCCATTGTACACACACTATTATCTTTCCATCTTACCATAAGTACCTCACTTCGCTTGTCAAACCTGTAGTCGTAAGAGGCACGGTCTTTCTTTTTCATGTCCTTGGTGCTAGTCAGTGTACATTTTTTAGTTCTGTTTTCTCTTATAGTCCCTGTAGCACGGTAGCCTAGGTTTTTCAAGTCTACCAAAAGATCGTAGCTGGTAAAAAAGTTGTCAAAAAAGACCTCGTGATTTTCTGGGGTACAATTCAGTTTTTCCAATAAATTTTTGACAACGCGAGAACCCAATGGATCCGAAGTTATTACCTGGGATTTTCCACAGTAAAAATCAAACGAGTAACAGTATCCTGTAGAACTAGCCGCTACCCAGTTTTTATATCCGAATCGAACTGGTTTTCCACGAATAAACTGTTTAGCAGGGTGATGGCCAAAATATTTAACCATTGATTCGTCTACAGAGATACCATCATGAAATACACCCCACTGTAAAAACTTCTGCATAAGAGCATCGGCCAATGGTCTTATCTTGAACATTTTATCAGTCGAAGTTCCTGCCAAGTTGTTATCGACAAGATGAAGGTTTCTTTTTATATCTCGAAACCTATGCCTTGATATGGCTCGAGCAATCAGTTCCACGCGAATATCTTCGTCTAAACTCCAATACATTGGTTCTCGAGGTAGCTTGTGGTATCCAGATAATATCAAGACCCCCAAAAACTTTTTCAAATCACAAGAATCTAGCTGGAAATCATGTCTGTTGTTTTGATTTGAATAAAGTATACTATTAGATATAATGATATCAACAATATCTTCATCAAAGAGTTTTTCAAATATTTGCACAGGGTTTAGGCCCTTTAGTTCTTCACGAATGGCATTTGTCTTATCACAGACTTCGGAAGTACGCTGAGAAGTTGAGGTGTATGAAGGTGGACATTTATGCCAGGTTGGGATTGTTCGGCGAGTAACATCTTGTCGCCTTCTTTTCGACGCCAGCGGTTCATTGTCACTGTCATCGCTACTACTATATTCGTTACCACCATCCGTACGATTCGTAAATATCTCAATAGTACCAGGCACGTCATGCGGTATGAACGACGACACCATATCCTCATCGGCTCCTTCTTCTTCATCAGTCAACGCACTTGGATCAGGTGGTATGATAGCCAAATCAAACTCATCATCATCGCTATCATGCAAAATGGCGTCAACAGCCTCTTCAAGTCCTTTGTAGTTGTTTCGTGCCAAAAATATTTGTTGTTTGCTCATTGTTAGGAATCTGAAAAAAAAAAAATTTACTTATGGATGTTGTCATTGTACACAATCGAGTACAGCAAGATTTATATAGCTACAGTTTTATTGTAATTATAGCTATTTGATTAGAATGTTCTTTAAAACTTACGTTGACATGTACTGTATGGTAATTGAATGTGAAAACCAATAATTATACAGTAATTATTATAATATTTCCAAAATTATTCACTTACCTGCATAGTACTCCCGTGACACAACTTCGACTGAGATTTTTATTCAAAAACAATCACACTACTCACATAATATTTATCTGTAGCTTTGATCACTATTGTTATGAAATAAAATATCAACAACAATACCGTCAATTGTTTGAAATATAAAACCTACACTTGATGATATGGCTGTACACAATTGAGTACAGTGACTTCTAATGGGTTAAAAGAAGTACTGAGTTACCTTGCATCCCGGGGACAGGCTACTTCGGATAGGCTACTTTTTGTCGTAGAAAATCAAAAGTTCCCACGGAATTTTTAGAAATCTAAATCTACGCGGGCGAAGCCGCGGGCAACAGCTAGTTTTATAAAATTAAGTGACATGACACCCGTTTATACCTAATCGCCTCGATCATTAAAATAGCTTTTATGGTTATGGATTATTTTTATGATTATGGTAATAGTTACCCAACTATAATAAACAAGCTTATGCCCGCAGCTTGGCTGGCGTGGACTACACAAATTTCGAACCCTTAGGGGTTAAATTTTCAAAAATTCTTTCTTAGCGGATGTCTACGTCATAATAGCTATCTGCATGCCAAATTTCAGCTCAATCTGTCCAGTAGTTTGAGCTGTGCGTTGATAGATCAGTCAGTCAGTCAGTCAGTCAGTCAGTCACCTTTTTCTTTTATATATTTAAAAGATTAGTACTATTATATATTCTGTGCAAGTAGGTAGGTAGGTATGTAGGTTATGGTACAGACTTTTTATAGTAGGGAGTATAGGGAGTAGGTATAATAGTAGGAGTCGCGTAGGTATGTATTTCTTTAACGTACCACTCTACTACCATGCCTATTTTTTACCTCCAAGTAGTGAAAGAAAATTACTGAAGGTAGGTACTAAGGTATATCAAATAAAGGTCATGAAGGTTTGGCGTTATAAGGTTATTTTAATAGCTTATTCATTTCATAAATATGTAAAACTGCTGAAAATCATAACTGTTGGGATATTTTAAATTTATAGGAAAAATATCAGTTAAAAGAAAAACTTGGTTGGTACATTATTTACATTGGATATTTCAGTACTGGATAACCTCATTAATCTATGTTTTTACCAGTTAACATCCGAAGATTCGATCTTGCTATGAGTTTTTTTCCACATACCTACTTAAAACTGGATACATTAGCTTTGTAACTGAAACGCATCTAAAGAAATTGCAAGAAAGTTGCTTAAGCCCTGCTTTAACCTACTTTTTTTTATTTTCACGCATCATTGAGTGTCATTGAGATTGGTTTATTACCTACACATTGTTGTTTCATCAGTGAATGTATAGCAGATGACCTTACAAAATTTGGAAATGTATATGTTACCGGGAATTCAGCGATTCTAAAGAATACCTGGTCATTCTCTGAAATACCGGGCTTGTCTTGCAAAGTTACTTTAGTACTATTATATAATATTATGTGGCAAAGTAAAAAATATGCAATCAATCGTTGACCGTTTCATATATTATTTCCTAGGTATTGTATACAATTCCTAGGCACTCTGTATAATTCCAAAATGATCCTAGGAAATGTTTGAAATGTAACAGTAGGTATAGTTACAGTAGATTCAGTAAATAAATAATAAATAAAACGAAGCTTAATTAAGAATTATGAAAGAATTATGATGGTGTTCAGTCCGCTGTGGGCGGTCCCATGCACGAATGCACCAGACTATCGGCCAGCAGGGAGAAGTGGCGAATACTCGTGAGGCATATAATGACTGCCCCCAAAAATGTCACTTTGTGATGACCACGAGGAATTCGTGAGGAATTCTTAGGTATTCTATACAATACTAGAGTATATAGAGTGCCGGTAACATACATATGTATGTACTTTCATCCTGACAATATTACATATTTTTATTATTTTACAATAATTGACTTTTGTACATCTACCTTTAGAAAGGGATAGCGGCATTGTATCTGCCGTTAAGATCTACAAAACGTCACATACGTATGAGTGACAGAGACAACGCTTTATAAAGCCAAAATCTCATTCTAAAGGTCGATGTACATTATTTTCTTCCACGTACCTACTGTACTTAAAATCTTGAATTGGTAAACATTTTAACTATTTTTACATATATTTTTTAAAGATACTGTATGAGTATATATTGTACTAGATATTTCGATATCTTACCGATATGGTAGTTCTTACGTAATAAGGATTAACCTGGTAATATTAAATTAGATAACCTAAGGGATTAACATTAACTAACTTAAAACTTTACGCACTAAATAGAAAGAGACTCCGTAGCAATAAATTGTATCTCCAGGAATAATATTTCAAACCAGATTATATCTCAAACAAAGGGATAGTTGCTTCGTATATCATTTATAATCAGATGCCAAAGCTATTTATAAACAAGCAACCTAACCGATCGATCGAATGTTTTTATCGTTATCAATTTATATGTAAGTAAGTAGGTAGTAGAATACAAACCTTGGACAAATTATGCTATCTACGTCTCTACGCCCATACCTATCTACTTGTTGGTACCTAATACCTAGCCTATATCCAAGTGCGTATGCCTACCCAGACTAGTATTAATATCAAAGTATTTTGTATCTAATACTTTTATTACTTTTATTACCTATAAAAATAGGACTCAATTAATACCAAAAAGCTTCTCAAATGTTACTAGAATCTTGTAAGTACCTATTTGATTTGCTTTCTTAATTTGTCCATACCTACGGCAAATTTCAAAAAGCATCTTATTTGTGGCGCTGTGCTGCCAACAAGTTATATCCGTGAACTGAAGAATGCATAGTAGTCTCATAATAACCGGGTCTGATATAGTTATGACTTACGAGTGACAGCCGACAGGTTATGATGACAGTACCTAATGATGCTCGTAATATACATTTCACCTGATGTTAAGTGAATACCGCTGCCCATGAACATTTGCAGCGCCAGAGGAACCGCCAATGCGTTGCTGGCCTTTCAGGAATAAAATTTGTTGATCCGCCCCTTGAAAAACCCCATGTTGTAGTCCAGTGGGAATCTGAAGGGAGTTGGTTCCACAGTTTACCTTTGCGTGTGAAGGGAAAAAATGATCTCTATTTTAATTACTAAATACGCATCAACGTGAAGACGTTAGTTTCTGTACTTAGAGACATGATAAAAGAGATACGCGGGGACTATCTTTCTAAAGGTCTTCTCCTGCTCCACGATATAAAGGTACTTATAAGTGTTTTAAAGGCCGCAGTTCGTGATTGTGGCTTTATTAAGAGTAGGTACTATAATGTTGATCAAGCGACCGTTTTGAAAATACTGCTTATTGTTAATTTAGAGATGTCAAGAGTGTGTTGTTATTAAAAAGGATTCTATTGAAAAATAATAATAGTTACATTTAATTTCCTAATTCATAGCTAGGCCAATTTATTATGGGACCATGTATATCTGGCTAGGAAGATAAAGGTAGAAGTAAAGTAAATATAGGCTGTTACACTAAATCCTCGTATAATTAGATCTTACACTACACTAAATCTCTAATACCGAAGTCATATCCTCCGAACCGCACCCACAGTTGACGGCGAATGTGAAAAAGTATGACCCGTTCTTACACATATGAGTTTACTATATAAGACTTTACGGGCCCGTTTTGCTCTCATTTCGAATTACGCTAAGCTAAACACAATTAGTTCTCAAATTGTGCGGGTGTTGTGTTTGTTGTTTATTTAGTGTAAATATACAAAAACAAACCTTTTGTATAATAAATTGAAACATGAAATCGGTAAGCCAACATAGAGAGAGCGTTCATACTTGTGTTTTGTTTAGTGCTGTGCGGTGCGTTGATGTCTTTTATTAGTGTGTAAACAAACCGGCATTTACGAAACTTAAGTAGGTACTTTAATTAGGTACCTACTCGTACTCTACTAAAATATAAACTTAAGTGTTCGTATTATAGTTTATTGACAATACTTTTTATAATTTGTTTGTGATGCTTGCATAGAACCAAAGAAAAAAATGTAGCACAGATTTGAAAATTTCCTTTTTAGGGCTCCGTACCTCATAAATGAGAAGTGCAACTCTTATAGGATCATTTTGTGGTATGTCTGTCTGTCCGTGTGTCAAGGCCCTTTTTATTAGAAACAGCTTAAGGAGGTTTCAAGTTAAAATTTATATTGAATAGCTACTACTTACGAGTAAGATCAATGGCGTCTAATTGTTGTAGAAATTTTTATTTCCAATTTAACTGGATAAAAAGCTACAGCTTTTTAAAGTGCATTTTAATGTAAAAAGTCTCACCCTCTGACCATCATCAAAGCCTATGAACTATACATACCTACTTAATTTTAATTGAACTATAATTATAAGCACTTAATCTTAATACTTGGCACAAAGAAAGGTATTTTGGCTTAAAAAGCGTTTAAAGGGGAAAAATCCGAAAATAATTTATATCAAATCCTGTGTGGAAAATAGGAGGTATGTAATAAGCGACAAACTTTCATAAGTATATGCGGTAACAGTATGACAACTTTTGCAGTCACAGACCGAGTGTTTCAAATACCAATTTTCATGGATGGATAGGTAAATATAACTTGAAAAAATGGCGGTTTCGCATGTAAACTTTTATCGCCTATTCAAGCTCCTTGTGGTTGGAATTTCTAAAAATCGTTAAAATACGTGTTTCATTTTTAACCAAAAGCTTAATTTTTCCCAAAAATACTAATTTTCACCATTTCAAAAATGTCAGATGTTGACACAAACTTTCATCCCCTATTTAACAGCCTTGATTAAGTAGAAGGCTGGCTAAGCGCGGCGTTGATAGATCAGTCAGTCAGTCAGGACAAGTACCTAAGTATTTTCATAATATTTTGTACTGATAGTCAGCAAACGAGCAAGTACCCGTGACTTCTGACAATTATAATTACCTACCAATCGTTACCCATGAATATTTGCAGCAGCGGAGCAACTGCCACGAGCCTTGAATAAAATTTACCACAGTCTCAGTTACACTATTTATCAAACAATAGATTATAATAGACACTAATATATGCAAATCTTATCCGTTTTCAGATAATACTGGTCGCCGTGGCATTCCTTTCAAATGCACTCGCTTATCACGATCCTGACCTCAACTACCATTTGAGCCAAGTGCAGAATGTACAAGGCTGTGGGGACTCTGGCTACTCGTACCCAGCTCCCTCGGTTCAACTATCTGTATCGAACGTGCAAGCTACTGCTGCTCCATTAATCCAGTCAGCCATATCTTCAAACACGTATAAAAGTTCAGGTGCTTTTGCACATAATGTTCTGTTCCAAGCCGCACCCAAAGTTACTTATCAAGCTCCAGCCACAACTTACCTTCCACAACCATCTGCGACATACCTCCCGCAACCATCAGCAAGATATTTGACCCAACAGTCACTATCATACCAAGCGCCGCAAACTTTTGGTGGCTCAGAATATTCTCAGAGTGAGCAACAAGGATACGCCACCACAGCTGGATTATCGATCGCATCGAGTACGAGAACAGTGATTCCACAGAGCCACTACGCTCAGGCTCCCATTATAGCGAAAGTAACAGCCGCACCCTTGCAGGCCAAATTCGTTCTTGCCCCACCGAGAACAACATACGCCTCCCAAAATCTTTTGTCCCAGCAATCTTTGTACTCTTCTGGATCCTTAGCGAAAGCTTCTCTAAATTCTTATACATCAGCAGGTGGACCAGTTGTGTCTCAAGTATATGCAGCGCCATCCACTGGGTACGCTACTTCATCAGCACTGAAAGGGCAATCTCAAGCTCAGTTTGCTGTCCCAGCCTATTCTTCTGTCGGTTACAACCAAGCTTCAGTTGCTAATATTGCAGCACCAGTTGCTTCTCAATACACAACATCTTCCGTATCTCATGTTTCGGCACCAGTTGTTTCTCAATATAGGTCTCCAGTGGTGACCAATTATGCTGCACCTACTGTTAGTCATTATTCTGCTCCCGCAGTAACTCAGTATGCTGCACCAGCTGTGTCCTCAGCTAGACTTGTTCAATACTCAGCCCCTGCTGTAGCACAAACTGTGACACATTACTCTGCACCTGTAGCACAATATTCAGTTCCAGTTTCTCAACAATCAGCCCATGGCGTGCGATACTCAGCGCCTGTATTGCAGTCACCCGTATCACACGTAGCGGCTCCAGCCATTGCCGTAGCGCCCGTGGCTCTAATTTCGACAGGTTCACACATCGTCAAAAACGCTCACACAGAATTTTTGGAAAACTATGTAAGTACCATTTGACTAAACATTAGGTATATTATAATAGAAGATAAGAGTAGATAACTATGCATTTATACGTTTCCCACCAAAGGCGGCTTATTAAGAATGATTGCGGCGGCACGGCGGCGGTTTGCATTCTTAGTTACGGGTGTGATACAACCTGCACTTGGCTAGCGTGGTAGATGATGGCCGAAATCATCTCATTCTGAGAGAAGATCCATTCTCAGTAGTGAGCCAGCGATGGTTCGATGATAATGATGGTGAAGACTAAGTAACCAACAACGTTAAGTAGTCATATTTTTAAGTATTGCATTTTTTTTTAATTAAAACTCAATCTAGACCTCATAGGTAAACTTACAAGAAACACTTCAATAAAATCTTGCAAGACTTTAATTAAATTTGGTTAGTTTAAAATTTCTGTAGAGTAGGTAGGTAATTATATCACTAAGTTATATCAAAACAAGCTAAAGGTACCTATAAAGTAAAACAAGCCTGAACAATATCTGACTGCCTTGACGGTTTTTTATCGCTAACCACTTGCTAACCTACTTCCCTCGAATAACTCCAAAGTGGGTTAACACTTGCAACTTGTATACCCTAGTAATCTATTTAACCGGACATTTATTGCACCCTGAGGGATATTAATTATTCATCTACATGTTACATAACATCATCGAATGCCCGTAATTTAAAATGATAGGTCGCAGAATTGTAGACATAAACAAGTTTTACGAGATCGCAAATTTCGATAAAGTTCAATTAAAATATATCGTAAACATACTCGTATGTGCTGTAATCCTATTGGTACACATTGGTGAAATATTTCAAATGTCTGTGGCATGTACTTACTGTTAGGTATAGCTATTTGCATGCCAAATTTCAGCCACATCCGTCCAGTAGTTTGGGCTGTGCGTTGATAGATCAGTCAGACAGTCAGTCACCTTTTCCTTTTATATATTGAGATAGATATATCTAATGAACTTTTATAATAGTTATATATTATTTGTACTAACTTTACTCGCAAATAATAAAAATAAGTATTAAAAGCTTAAAGGCACGATATAGGTAGGCCATTGAATATAATTCTCGTAGTAGAAGGTTGACTCACTTTAAAGCTACACTATTGAATACTTAAGGTAAAAGGCATTATTTGCACATTTCAGGTACAATTACCGCCTTTAGCAGTTTGATAGACTGGTTTGCTCAATCATTTCGATGTCGATTCGATTGCTTTTCATTGAGAGAACAGCTCGAATTTCAATGATGTTACACAAAATGTAACAAAGTGTCGTAATGTCAAACTTTTTCATACACGTACCATGCACGTACCTAATTCTAGTTTTATACAAACTATTACATACATCGTTATATTTACTTAAGTATATTTAAACTAATTGATATCCGCGACGCCTGCGAATTCTCATCCGTGTGCATTTAGGTTGTTTTTAAAATCTATGAAAAATCTTTAATTTCCGGAATAAAACTCTTCTATGTCCACCTCTAGAATGCAAGCTATTTCTGTGCCAAATAGTTATTATATTCAATCATCATCATCAACAGTCGTCATTCCATCGCCAGCCCACTACTGAGCATGGATCCTCTCTAAAAATTAGAAGGATTATGTTCACCACGTAGCTTGGGAAAGAGTAGATTGGCTGACTTCACACACATTTGAAGACATTTTGGAGAACTCTCAGACAAGCAGGTTCCCTCACGATGTTTTCATTCACATTTAAAACAAATGATGTTTAATTGCTTAAAACGTCCTTAATAGTAATTCCGAGAAGTTAGAGGTTCATGCGCGCCCGAGATTGAATCCCGGACCCCCTTAGGAGGCCGAGGAGGTCTTAATCACTAGGCTATCACAATATGCAATAAGTAGATATGCATTAAATTCTGCCACGCGATTATTAAATTAAAATCATAATGTTAGTGCTGTGTCAGTAAGCGACGCGGAAAATCTTTACGACTCATGCATGCTAATTTGCTTCTCTCCCATGCATGCCAGACTTCATTCGCTAACAAATTTAATCAGGAACTAATTCACTTTGAACTACTTTCACTGGACCTACCTACATTACTGATGTTAGTCTGACACGTTGTGCTCAAACCACAAATCATTTAACTTGCCCCAGGAAGTTGATAAGAGCAATACCTAAAGGTAGGTATAACTACAAATCACTTGTTATGTGCAACCTATCTAGGTATCTAGGTATATGGAAAGGATCAGTAAATAACCTAACTTTTAATCACAGTGTTAACAGACAGACAGATAGATAGACAATGAAGTGATACTATAAGGGTTCCTTTTTTTCTGGAGATACGGAACCCTGAATAAAGACATAGTACGCGACAGGTCGAGATGGCAATCGGGGAGGGAACGCCGGCAAAATGCTGGCAAGCGCGGGTGACGTGCGGATGTGCGGGGCATCCCACCGCCTCATGCCCCGATTGCGATCTCGACTTGTCGCGGGCTATAGGTACCTACCTACAGTACCTACTCGTATTTTAATTTAATATTTGTACAATACAAATTACAATAATTATGTATTTCATGCCTCATTACCTATTACATAAATGGAACTGCTAACTATAGTAATCGATTAATATACATAAATCATATTCACAGTAAATTGACAGGTTTATTGATATGTCTATATCGTCCGCAGACCGCAGACTGAAAAGCTCCGCGGTTTAGCAACGCTTATTGCTAATTGGAAACTTACGTCATTTTCTAACAGCCCTCCTATCGCCAGACATTCCTGCCCCGTTATCAGACCCTGGTCACATGACTGGTTTTTTCCGCTGGGGAAAATGCACTTACACAGCCCTTCACAAAAGCGGGTATACGTGGAACTCGCTGATCGCACTCGCACTTGCACTGCTCAGGGTACCCACTAAAAAACCCAGCGGCACAGTCCGCGTCAGGAATGAGGCGTCTCAGGATCTTGGGTATCGGATAAAACGTCCCGACGTTGAACCGGTGGTTTGCACCTATTTCCTAAAGCAGAAGAAGGTGAGCATAGCGTCTCCTTCTTCTCCTCTGTCTTCTTCTGCGGAGCGGGTGGGCGTCAGCGTCTACCTACATCTGTTTGAGCGCTACGATGCCTCAGATAGACAAATCAATTAAACTTATTGATCAAGATAATAATTATAGTTGTATTTTTCAGGATGCGCACCCTCGTTACGCATTTGAGTATGGCGTGAACGACCCTCACACTGGTGACATCAAGCAACAGAAAGAAGAGCGTGATGGCGAGGTTGTAAAAGGTAGGATATCTGTAAACCATTTTTTACACACCGACATCATAAGTTTTCTAATCAAAAGGGCCTTTTTAAACACCTAAAACTTTTACTTTACTAGGAGAGTGTAGGTGCGAACACCACTGTACATTAAAAGAATATTCGAAGTTCAATCGAATCGAAAATTTTGAATACAACCCATGCATGAGAATCCTGCATAATGATTTGGACGCTGGTTTCTGCTTCGTAATAGACTATGGTACTTCTCTTATAAGAGGAGATCCGTTCTCGGTAGTGAGCCGGCGACGGTTTGAGATGATGAAGTAGATATCTTTACACCAGAGAACATGTGCACGGATTTCATGTGTATGGTTTCATTTCTGACTACCTAAAAAGGTGCCTATAATAAAGTTTATACTACCTTTTACCTGATACTAGGTATAAGAAACTAGAACTAAGTAGATAGGTAGGTATCCGAAAACAAGGTGGCTAAATGCCGATAAAATCGGACACCAAGAATACCTAAATAATTAAACGGGCCTTTCTATTCGCCAGATTAATTGTACACGTAGGTTATACAGATGCTTTAATTTATCCAGGTCAATACTCATTGGTGGAACCGGACGGCTCTGTGCGGACGGTGGACTATATCGCCGATTGGGAGACCGGTTTCCACGCGAACGTTCACAATAGCAGAGACAACCAGCACTAGATATATTATGTAGTTGCCTAAACTTACCTATAAGGCTACAGTCGGACGGCGAGATTTTTTCACATACCTAGGTAGGTACTAGGTACTCGTACCTACATTATAGGTGTAGACTATAGCACATGACTGTGTAGGCTCCTGCGGTAGTGGAGCGGTGCGGGAGGGTGACAGTTGTGAAGTTGATAAATCACTGAGCTCTCGCGTCACGTCATCAGTCATGACACCCCTCCCGCACCTCCACTACCGCAAGAACCTAATCAGTTAGAGTTGCCAGGCGTCCGGATAAAGCCGGACGTAGGTAGGCTTTTTGATTGCGTGTCCGGCCAAAATAAACGGTGTCCGGCTTGTCCGGCTTTTGTTAGGCTTTTTACATTTCGCAAACGAGCGTGGCCGAGCGCAGGAGAGTCGACTGTCGGTCGCTCCCGCAGGCCGCAGTGCCGCCTGACAACAAGATTTATGACAATAATAAAAAACTTGATTTTACATACAATTTTTTTGTCGTACCTATTAAGACTAAGACACAAATCCTCAATAATGTAGGGTGTCCGGCCTTTCTACCCTAATGTCCGGCCTATCCGGCTATTAGGTTTGGCGACCTGTCAACCCTATACTCAGTTATGTGTTATACCTGTAGAATCCATACTTCTGTACTTATATCATGAAAACAAAAGTGTGTATTTCTATCTGCTAGCTTTTCACGGCCATCTGTTTAACCGATTTTGACGAAATATGGCACAGAGATAGCTTGCAACCCGTGTGCTACTTCTAATACAGGATTTTTTACATCATCGATGAATTAAATAAAATATTGCTTATGATACGGGAATATTGTTGCCGTCTGAACGTAGCCTAAGCCCTAAAGCAACTATATAGTGTTATCTATGAACTGAACTACGATTGCCTTTTACGATGTGTAAGTGAAGCCTAAACCAGTAGTTCGCAACGTTTTTCCCACCAGATAAGCTACTTTTTACATTGCATTTGAGTGAATTACTCACGCTGCTTGCTTAGGAATTTATAAAAACCCTTGGCCCTATTTTTTAGCTCTTTAAGTATTTTTCAAAAATGTGCCAACCAAGTCACTTATGTATCAAAAATATACATGACTCAATTGTTTCATTTGTTTCACGAGTACTAACAGTTGTGTATAATAAATAAGCAGTGCTTAAAAATTAATAAGGGCCGAAACATTTAGGTGGTCTAACGATTTGTTTCAATAATACCTACCGCGGTGTTACGAAAAAAATAATATGACCTACGTAATACCTAAGTAGAAAATATCAAGTCCTTTTAAAATGCGGTTGATGCACTGCACTCAATCTTTTTTCAGACAGTAGCGCCTACAAAAACCGGTACCTATCTGCCTTTGTAATAATTGCGTAATGTACCTACCTATAAGCGACCTACCGACCTACTTCAGAGACAACTTTAATTTTGAGAGGGTTCGCTTTCCCTTTATTATCACTATATTACATTCGCAAAATATTATATTAGCAAGATATTCCACGGAGGACAAAATGGGTCACACGATTAACTAATAAATTACCTACAGCGAAACACCCTAGCAAAAGACGGAGGACTTGTCCTCCGCGGACAATAGTCCCTCGGAGGACAACAAGTCCCTCGTCTGCGCAGTCCCTTTAACTGAGTGATACAATAAAAAGCTCCATTTTTAGCCATGATTGTTCGCAGCTATTTCAAAAATTCTCTGGTTCTGGTGGACTATAGTATACCATAATATATACGCAACTATCACCTATCCTTAGACCGCGATTACATATTCTGTAAGTTTTACGCACGTAGCTTACGTAATTAATTTACAACAAACCTATATGTATAGTCCTCGACAGGTCGAGATGGCAATCGGAGTATGAGGCGGGGGACGCCCCGCAGACCCGCACGTCACCCGCGCTCGCCCGCGCCAGATTAGCGCGGGGGATGTGCGGGTGTGCGGGGTGTTAACTCCCCGATTGCCATCTCGAACTGTCGCGTACTATAGGGAAAATGTATACTTATAAGAATGTTTACATTGTTTTTTCGTAAGTTAATCACGTAAGCTACTTACATGAGTAAAACTCACAGGTATAATTGCGGCCTTAAGTTAAGAGCCTGGTACACATAGGTCCAACGATCGGCCAATGCATTTACCATAATATACATATAATATGAATTGACTTATTCATACAAACATTAAAGAATCATGGCACTCGCCAAACGCATTGTGCCTACTTAATGAAGTAATCATGCAAATAAATAGATAAGTAATATATACATGCAATGTAAAAAGTAAAATCTGTCTGCAAGCAGTTTTTAGTTTAATAGATACAGTAGCCGGCAAGAAACATTGTACAACGACCTTTAGAATGAGATTTCTGCTTTGTAGAGCGATGTCTCTCATACTATGTGACGTTTTGTCGGTCTCAACGACAGAGACAACGCTCTACGGAACCGCTATCTCTTTGTATGGGTCGATGTACAATATTTTCTACCGCGTACAGTACATAGTCATGGTAGAGCTTCTAATTCAAAATGGTGATTTTCTTTATTTGAATGGCACATAGGGGATTGCTTTGGCTTGAAAATAAATATTGAACCTAGTATAAAAAAAGTTTCATCACACAAAGAATGGTTATAATTTCTAACGTATCCAAACTTGCCTGGTTGATATAAATCACTAATAAGTACTTAGTACTTTATATGTTTAGCTTCTTCTATGTTATGTCCTGTTTAGCTTGCGTTTAGCACAAATGGCCACACTGAAATTAGGGCCGGTATCCACCAAAGCGGATGTGCATAGCAAACCGATCAGATTATTTTACTCATAGATGTGATAATTTATCAATAATTCTGATTGATCTGCTGAACCAGCTTGGCTAAGTGAATACCGGGACTAACATATATGGTATAGTATGCGATTGGTCGAGATGGCAATCGGGCAGGTAACGCGCCGTACACCCGCACAGCCCTCGCGCTAACCCAATGCGGAAGAGCGCGGGTGACGTGCGGGTGTGCGGGGCCTCCCCTCGCCATAAACCCCGATTACCGTCTCGATTCTCGACCTGTCGCGCACTATAGGTGTTTGTACACAAGATGAACTGAAATAATGTGTCCCGTTACATTTTTTTCACACAACATATTCGAAAAGTTCAGTGTGACCAGAAGAAAGAAACGCAATAAGCTTTACACATTCACATACAATCTATAAAATAAATAATCCCCTTTTAATTTCGTGCCATAGAATATAGTGCATAGCGCTTACTTATATTTAGATCATGTAGCTGCTTAGTAGATACGTAGTAGGTATAGTTTTGTATATAGTTTGGTTTATTGTTTCGTACCTAATTTAAATATTATGCACTTGTATTATTATTTATTACTTCCCATTAGTCATCATCATTTTCATAATTTTTAACAACATTATCATTTTCTCGTTTTTATCATTTGTCATTTTATTTTGTTTTACCACAAATTAACCTTATGTAAATACTTACCTATTGTTTAATATTATATTTATATTTCTGCTGTATAAACAGATGTAATTTGTATAGTTATTAAAATAAAAGGAGCAAACACGTAACATTGGTCTTTATTTTTAAATATCCTATTATCACAAATTATCCCTTACCTACTTATAACTTTTTATATTATGTACAAAAATATTTAACCTATAGTAATATTATAAATGCGATAGTGTGTCCGTATGTCTGTCTGCTAGCATTTTCGCGCCATCTGTTTAACCGATTTCGATTAAATTTGGTACAGAGATAGCTAGCATCCCGGGAAAGGACATCTTCGCTCTGGGCTGGTTATTTATTTGTAATGTTTTCTATTCTAATAATAAAATAGAATACTATATAATTCTTATGGTTATTGTAATTAAATACGAATTTAAATAATAAACACAAGCTAGGTATGTTAGTGAACAGACTTTACTTTTGATATCGAAAAATTAAAGAGTTCCCACGGGATTTTACATAACCTAAATCCACGCGGACGAAGTCGCGGGCACCATCTAGTATTAAATAAAATAAATCTGAATTACGTCATAAGAAATTTCGTTACTTGTTTTCCATTGTAGTAACACTTTGGACATACAAAATCTGGATCTGCAGTCTTATTGGCCTGCAAAAGAAAACAAACAAAATAAAATTAATAAAGCTTTAGTGACATTAATGTGTGTTAAATAAAGCTAGAGCTCATTTAAGCTGCACGCGCCATACGAGCTTTGTTACAGCGCTCAGCGTTTTGGAATAACTAATAAATAAAAATGCGGTGCATATTGTATAGTATGTACATAGGTGTTGGATGAGCGAACAAGTTTAGTAGAAAAAAAAACGCTAAAATAACTAGAATTTGCTGAGAGTTGTGAGTTGTGACTGACCCCTTTTCATTATTCACATTATGTTAGGAGTTTTCTTGGTATGAAAATGCGGTGGGCATACATACAACTTGACTAAGAGAACGAGACCTCGACTCTAGTTTAACAGTTTTATCAGATGTCAAATCAGGAGTGACGGTTTAACGTACTCTCCGAAGCACGGAGGAAACGAAGGGACCATATTCGGTTGCCCATCCAGTTACGAAATGGCAACAGCAACTAGGCCTGGACTGATAATTCCCATTTCCTGTTCAACCAAACAAAATATTATACAGTACGCGGCAGAAGGTAATGTACATCGACCTTTAGAAGGAGATAGCGGATTTGTAGATCGTTGTCTCTGTCGTTGAGACAGACAAAACGTGATATAGGTATGAGTGACAGAGACAACGCTTTACAAAAAAAAATGATATTCTAAAGGCTGATGGACATTATTTTCTGCCGCATACTGTAATTGATTTTTCTACAACTTGGATTACAACTTTTGGGTTTTATTCAAGCAATTACAAGCAAAAAGTCGTTTTTTTATTCCGTTATAAGCTAGTCCTTGACTGTGATCTCACCTAGTGGTAAGTGATGATGCAGTCTAAGATGGAAGCAGGCTTACTTGGAAGGGGTATGGCAGTTGTATTAAATCTGTACTCCTTATCGGTTTTTACATTTACTACCTTACTTACCATTATGCAATAATAACAAAAGATGTGGGAACATCCCATAACATGTGGCAATATAGGTTTCTCTGAACAACATGCACATGTGGTGTGTAATGTCATTGCTGCAACACTGCCTTTGGACGCTTGACCTGTGTGATTCCTCCACCACATATATTTTAACATTTTTGACATTCTTTGCCTCAAACCAAACATGTTGACTAAGGAAAGCACAGTGCCTATTAATTCCTGTAATTCAAATTAAATGTTAGGACAGAAAAGATACACTATGTAAATAATTTTATACCCATTTATTTTAAATTTATATGCTAATTATGACAAGTGATCTGGAAACCCACTAAGTTATTATCCCAAGAATACCCTTACCATTATGTGATTCGTAGTAACGGGTCACAGCTCACAACCCTCAGCAATGAGAAATATGATGCAGAGAAAGAGGACTTCATTATTTATTTCTTTTTTGAATAATGTACTTTATTTTCATTTATTTCAAAATATAACAGTACTTATATTAGGTACATTAAAGAAAATATATTAAAAGTCAAATATAATGCTATAATATTATCAGAAAATACTTATATAGATTTATATTTAATACTGATAATTATTAACTATAACTGTAAGCACATAAAAGAAATAGGATGGAACTGAGCTTAATTACTTGTGACGAGTACCTATTCTTGTAGTAGGTAAATCCAGATTTTTTATTTATTATACAGCCTTAAAAACACTACTTTAGGCATATTCTAAATTTAGTTTTTTTTTAACTAAGAAAGTAATTATGGATTCATGTTACATTTAAACTAATCTGACAATTACTTAATTTAAATTAACTTATTACTAGTGTCAAATGAGGTTACTTACTATAAGATTGTGCCACAGTAACTCCCTAGTCCAAGAAAAATCAGTAAGATCTTCTCTTGTCAGTTTATCTGCTGTCAATTCAAGACCTAGTATGAAATCAATAAGTGCCGGATGTTTACCACTTTGTATAAAGCGAAGAAAGTTGATTATCTCCCAGACCAACTGAAAAGTCTCCATTTTATTGAAAAAGTTCTGTATTTTCGTATTTGACGTGAAACTGTACATTGCCCTGTCTCTCATATATTTCAATCCAATAGTGTAAAAGAAGTACCAATATAATTTTCTTCTAGAAAAATTGTCAGTCTTGTATTTCAGAGACAACATTTGCTGGCCAAATGTACTTGATTTGTCACATACTGAATTTTTAAATATCCATGTCCGTATAAGTAGGTCTAGTTCAGGAAAAATTGGTTGCAATACACCAGGCTAAAACAAAAACAAAAGTACTTTGACACCAGTTGTGTTTACAAATGTAGGTAACCTTTAGTGCAACATATTCATATTTAGTCTATAAAATAGGTAAGCCCACTGCTTACCCATTGTAACCTAGGGCAAGTCTACTAATTAATCTTAGGATGATAAATGAAAAGTCTTACTTCAAAATATTTTGTTGACTGAAAAAATAAGTTTTTTAATAAGTCCTCCAATTCCTTATCTAGTTGAATGGAATCCAGCTGAAACAAAAAGTTATTTTGTAACTCAAATATGTTGTGAAATCCCAGGAAATTAGAAATGTTTGTGATTTAAACCAAAGCTGAAATTGTATTTTAAATCTTTATTAGATACCTGTGTAACGCGAGGTATGTATGTTATAGGCATAGTTTTATTTAAGGTTGAGAAATTAATAATATTATAATTTGATTAATAAAAATTGATAGGAATGATAAAAATTATCGAATACAAAAGTTAAAATTTCATTCACAAGTCACAACAAAAATTTTTTTTTCATTTGATGTATTTGACAGTTCTTATTTCTTATTCTTAGTCTGTGTCATTGGCTAATTTATAATGGATTCTAACTTTTTTGAGCCTTTTTTTCCAATGGATTTTTTTTAAAGATTAGTCCTTGCAACTTGTGTTGGTAATTGGTTGGTAACATTGAGATTTGACTTGTTGGCTTTGCTTGTTTGTAATAGGTTGGCAAAAAATATTACAAGAAAACGAATTGAATTCCCATGATTATGGATTAAGATTCGTGGAAATCTAGCGGCAATACTGATTTGTTATCTTAGATCAATGAACTGTGGTTACATGATTATTAACGTTCAAAAGAGCTAAAACCCAGAGCCATAAAGCAAGTTGAAAAAAAATGGCACGTCGTCTGTGATGGACATTGACAGTTGACAGCTGACAGAGTTCGTGTCGTGGTGTTTTCCACAGACTACAGTGTATAATAAACAGAGATTTAAGGCTCCCCCACACAGCCGCGTTATTATCGGTCGATAATATCGCATGCGTTATTACGATATCTGTTTTCAGGACATTTTGTATTAGGATAGTCATATAGTTACACACTGCTGCGATAATACGTCCCTACTTCCATTGCGGCGTTATTATCGCAGCAGTGTGTAACTACATGACCATCCTAATACAAAATGTACTGAAAACAGATATCGCAATAACGCATGCGATATTATCGACCGATAATAACGCGGCTGTGTGGGGGCGCCTTTATTCTCTGTGATTGAATTACTGTTATGGTGTTGAGTTTTTGTAAAGTAAAATAGAAATTGAAATATTTTTAATAAAAGAGAAAACCAATAACTTTATTGCACTCATTATTGATGAGAATGGATTCTTAACTCAAAGGTATAATTAAGGCGACGACATGGTTGTCTCACCGCAAAGCCCTGCAAGTGAAACCCAAACCGTACAAGCAAAAAAGAACAATATGGCGTCCAAACAAACATCAGTGGCAGATACAAGAGCTGATCTGGCTGAATTAGTTAAAAAAAAGGCTGAAGTCGCTGTAAGTGATTGGAATTTATAAGATTTTAAATTGAGTGGTAGGTACCTATTAAAAGTATATGGAATATGATGCTTGTGCAATTTTTAGGAAACCCTAGCTAACTTGGAACGCCAAATTTATGCATTTGAAGGATCATATCTAGAGGATACCCAGCTGTATGGCAATATCATCCGAGGATGGGACAGATACCTCACAACAAACAAAAGCACTAACTCCAAAGCTGATAAAAGAAATAGGAAATTCAAAGAGGCAGAAAGACTATTCTCAAAGTCTTCCATAACTTCAATGGCTGTAAGATTTAGTAGTTTAAGAATGTACATTATTTCGAAAGTATAAATTTTAATTGAATAATCATAAATTAATCCAATATTTAAATGCGTTTCTCATTTTAGGCTGTCAGTGGTCTTGTGGACCCTGCCGAAACTAAGAGTAAGTTATTTTAATAGAGCTATCCTAGTATTATTTTTTGCATTAATAGGCTAGTTGACACTTTTTTTAAGTAGGTCTTAAATGGTTGATATTTGTCCTATTAGATCAAAAAAATTAACACTATATTTTTTTGCGCCCTAAAAACCGTAAAACTTTAATTTAAAAATATATTTTTCTTAGACAGGTGAAAACACTGTCGGCCATGTTTGGCCGATAGATTATCTGTGCTCTGACGTCATGCATTTGTAAACAACAGCATAACTTCCCAAAGTTTAATAAACATGACTTCTATACTAGTTTACATAGGGATGACATTTCTTTGTTTACATATTTAATGACGTCACATTATGGCTGACAGCGTTTTCTGCGTTTCAAATAAAAATAAAAACTGTATTTTTTTAAATTGGATTTATATATCCATCCTGCGTTTTTAATAATTGTTATTGATATATTTCGTTGTCTTACGCAAAATACTATAATAAATAATCATTTATTGGACGAAATTAGATATGAGTCAAGTAGCCTATTAATATCGTATTAGTAACATGATATAATATTTAATTTTCAGATGAGAGAAATAGTGAAACAGAATCTCAAACTAATGAGGATTCTTCAGACACGCAAATCAGCACTGGAATGGGTATGGGGGCCTTGAATCATACAACAATACATGGTTCTACAGAAAGTATTGCCTCTAAACCTTCAGGAAAACAGCACACCAATGGGACTATTGAGAAAAACATCAGCAGTGCTCTATTAAAACAAAATGTTTCACAGAAAATTTCATCACAATCGAATGTGCTTCAAAAAGCATTTGGAAGTGACAGTAAGATGCTATCAGCTGTCGGATTAGACAGTAGGCCAGGCACTCCAAAAGACAAAGATGGTGGCAGTAGTTTAGTTAACAAAGGTGATACAACACCAAATTCATTGAAACATAAACTGTCAAATAGTAGCAATAACAGCAATATTAAGAAGAGCAACAACAAGAAAGCAAGACATAGATAAATAAAAACGATTTAATAATTCAATGAAAATATGAAATTGATAATAATGTACCTTACTACCTGCAGAGCCTATAGTATAACAATTATGCTTAACATTGTTAAAATTTTATTTAATGAATGAAATAATATGGATTAATAAAATTACATTTCAATTCAAATTTTTATTAATATTCATTTAGTTCATAACATTGGTTTCATAAACTATAAACTAAAATTTTGATCACAGATCAGATTGACTGTAGCATGTTGGCAGGTCAGCCAACTATTTTGGTTGATGATATATATTTTGTGCTAGTCACTTCTACTATGAATTGAGAGCCCTCTTAAGATTGTCTGTTTGAATCTTGATTCTGAAAATAAAAGAATAAGAATCTT
Source organism: Maniola hyperantus (assembly GCF_902806685.2). Classification (NCBI taxonomy): domain Eukaryota; kingdom Metazoa; phylum Arthropoda; class Insecta; order Lepidoptera; family Nymphalidae; genus Maniola; species Maniola hyperantus. The sequence continues at coordinate 6,025,207 of NC_048540.1, forward strand.
TGAATCTGCTGCGCGATTGCGGTAGAATGACGGCTACAATGTCAACCATCGCAATCACCTCTGATTGGTCGATGCTCGCTCACTATTGGCTACAATGCATTGTTGCAACAAGAATCGCACAATTTCAGCCAATCACAACAATTGAGATTGTAATAATGATTGATGCAGCTTTTACGAAAGAACCTACTGGTCTGGATCTAATTTATTTAATCAAAATCAATACAATGAATACTCACGTTTCAAAACATTTGGTAAATCTCGAATTGGGCCACAATACCTCACACTGATATAGTATAATATTGGTAAGAATGAAATAATCCCTGCACAACTCAAAAATACATATTCTGGTGTTCTTCTCAGGTTACAACAATTAAGGGTTTTGCTCCATATTGACCTTGTAGCATTCATCTGAAAATTAAAAAAAAATGAACTGTTTAACCATAAATCATAATCAGCTGTTTATTAATATTTAAAAAGCTACTCACTAAATCTACAATATCCATACAAACACTGTCAACACCAATAGAATCTGCACTTAAAGTTTTATAGAACTCATCTAATCGTTCATAGGACTGCATGCAAATGTTGCAAACTTCACTACTATTAGGAACCATGTTACTATTGATGCAATCTATTGTGTCATTGTACATTTTATGAAAATGTTTCGTTTCATTTTTAAGCGAGGGCTTTTCCTGTACCCAGTCAAAACAATCTGCAATCAATAAAATACAAATTGTAGTACAGTTGTAGTCAAATTCATATTGCTGCATATACAAGTGCAAACAATTTAGTAACAAAGTAATAATATAGAATGCGCTTAAAATTCTACATATCGAATTATATATTTTGGAAGACTATTTTTAGGGTTCCATATCTCCAGACAAAAAAGAAACCCTTATAGGATCACTTTGTAGTCTGTCTGTCTGTCTGTCAAGAAACCTACAGGGTACTTCCTGTTGACCTAGAATCATAAAATTTGGCAAGTAGGTAAGTCTTATTGCAGACATTCGGGAAAATCTGAAAACCGTAAATTTGTGGTTACGACACAGAAAAAATTAGTGTTATTTGTTGTACAATAGTATGGTACCCTTCGTGCGCGAGTCTGTCTTGGCACTTGACCTGTGATTTCCTTCTAAAGCACCTTTAACTTATCTACAGTGCTTGGCAGATAGCTTGAACAAATGAACTGGATCAATTATTTTTAGATCTAGGCAGACAGAAGGTGTGAGGGGATTTCTATAGTGCATGCAAAACAAGTTGTATGGACAACTGTCTGTATTTATAACATGAAGGTTTGCAAGATATAGGTTAAATACACAAACAAAACAAAAGGTTTTTGTGCAGTTATATGCATCATGTTCAGATTTGACTACTTGGAAATAGAAGTCAGAACAAAATATAAACTAAAGTAAGGCCAACAAGACAAGATAAAATATGCAAACAAATTAACCATGACTTACATGCAAAAGTCAGATACCTGTCCATATTTCCCGTACACAATAATGTAAGTTTGTTTACATTCTTTATCTCGTCTCCTTGGACTTACTTTAAATATCCAAAAAGAAACATGAGTAACTTATATACCGACCATTACAATTGCCCATGTTCCACACATTCAAGATGTTGTCATGATACTGTTGCACTGCATTTAATCTATCGTGAGATATGAAAAAAGATCTGCAGTTTGTCCCATTCACAGTACTCAATAACTCTTTGTATTTGTCACGGAATTTCACATAATTTCCAACACACTTTTCGCAGAGGGTTACAGGGCTTGCGTTTATTATTGAACATAGTGTGAAATTAGAAGCATGCTGAGCAAAATCTTCCAAAATCTTGATGCACTGATCCGGATATGGGAATGGGAATATCATGTATCCTTCGCCATTGTAATTTCTGAAAGTATTTTATATGTGTAGTATTTAAATATATTAATAAAATGAAGATATTCTTCGAAACAGATCATTAATCATAATAATATAATATTATCATCGAAAAACTTACAATTTAGTCTGCAAATGAATGTTGTTTTGATGATTTGCTTTTAGTCTATCGAAAAAGCATATTACAATTATTATTAAATAAAACTTGAACATTTTCACCCGATAAACAGAACCACTTTCATATATTTACAAATTAGTACTCTGCTGTGAGAATCAAGAATCACAGATCACTACTAGCTTTGTATAGGTACTAGTCCACCGACCAGAAATAAAAGTACCTACTCTAGAACAGAATCTTTTTCGGTCTCAGAATAAGGACTGTTAGAAATAGCCCTATTGTGACACTTACTGTTAGAGCGAGATAGCTAAATGCATTTAAGCTCTTGTTAGAACGTGACAAAATAATTATATTTTATTCTTATCACCGCCAGCCACTTTTTTTTGTTTGTCAAAATGTATTTGTACGTGAATATTTGACAAACAACGTGAAGTGTAGAAGGAATGACACATAGAATGACATTTCACAAGTAAGAAAATCTGCTTGAGCGAGAGGAACTGAGGGGGCCACGCTAGTTGCAAATCTGGACATATCTGTGTTTTCGGTGAACAGAATTGCTAAGAATTTGCGAATTTGGTAAAAGCACAGAGCAAATAGTAAAACCACAAGTAAATCCGAATTCAGGCAGGCGGTCAACGAGTATATACCACTGCAGGCGATGGCGAAGACCGAAGTTTTCGTATAGCAAAATTTTTGTATGAAATGGATGACTGAAATGGCTACAGCAGCAACCACAGATTATTAACTCACAAAATTTTTTCTCTTTGACTCATAGAGATACCTACAAGCTTTGACTGTAATGATTGGCTGTAATGATTTCTAATAAATTAATACTCTGTGGTCATAAAAAGTCATTCGGAAATCGGACCAGAATATTTTCACAATTTTTTATAAATAAATGTAGTTTCCAGTACTTTCAGCAAAATAACTTGTGAATTCATAGTAGAACTGTGTAATTAGTGACATAATCAAGCAAATCAGGCGCCAGGAAAAGTAGGTATATTTATGGTAAAACTTTGTGTAAAACTTCTTAGTTTCGGTTCGGATTACATACTCTTTGTCCGAATTAACTGGTCTGGTCTGTGGTTTTAAGTTATGACGTTTGATTATTATCAATTGGTCTGTGATCTTTTATTTCTGGTCGGTGGTCTGTGATTATTATTTTTGTTTACAAAGTCCCACAACAAGATCAATGATCAATAGCAGCTGCAAAGAGAATATAATCACTACGTTTAGCAGCTGAATCAATAAGGTGTAGGCACTGCTACATTCTTTTGGATATAGCTTTAATTTCTAGAAAATAAAAGGAATTATGGAAGTGGCAGAGCCAACGCCTGAAGCCTTGCAGAGAAAACTTTATTTCTTATTAGAACAGTTGCAAGATATGGCACGAGAATTGTTACCGTTAAGTATCTATAAAGTTCTGGAATACCTAGCATGAAAAGTCATAATTTAAAATGCTGAATGCTGTCAGAATCATTAATTATTTTAAATAAACAATTCCATATTTTTAGAAAGTATCAGATGAGAGTACCCATTGAACTTTTATCAGGACTGGCAAATTGTCTCTTGAACGACACAGTATTTGAAATAGTGAAAGGATTGATGGAAATACAACATGTAACAGAAAAACACTTATTTCAACAAAGATTGCAAATAATCAATAATCATGCTTGTAAGTTTTATTTTCTTTTGTATGATTTTTTTTATTTTTGAATGATTTTAATGATGTGATTAGTTGTGGCAAACCTTTAAAGACCCTAAGTTAGCCCCATTCTTGTAACAATGTGATTCTTCAAATTACCTACAGTATGCGGCAGAAAATAATGTCCATCAGCCTATAGAATGACATTTAACCTTGTAGCCTTGTAGTTGACTCTGTTACTCATACCTATATGACATTTTGTCGGTATCAACGACAGAGACAATGCTTTACAATTCTGCTATCTCCTAAAGGTTGATGTACATTATTTTCTTCAGCATACTGTACTTATTTCCTTGTTCAATCAATATTTAAAAGAATAGTCTAATGTTCATGTTTTTCATTTAGTGGAAATACAAGAAATGGTCAACACAACACAAAGCCCAGAGCAAATAGAAATCAAAAGGAATATTTTGTTTAGAAGACACAAGGAAGAACTTAAGCAGACTGATATGAAATTAGTAATCCAATTAGATCAAAAAGTAAGTACCAACCTATAGTATGCGACAGGTTGAGATTCAAGATGGCAATCGCGCTCCCTTGAAATATCGGACAATGAAAACGCAGCTGTGTGCAAGGAATCGGGATGCATTATTGCAATAACGCATGCGATATTATCGACCTATAATAACATGCCTGTGTGGGGGGCCTTAAATATTTGTATGGCGCGGAAACAAATATTATTTTGTGTGCAGTTTTGGTGAGATTTTCATTATGCATTGGATGTTTCGGTAGGTACTATTAAGGTACAATTTATCTACGTAACTTTTAGAATGATAATCGTAGCTATAAGCCAGGTACAAAAACACAAGGGTGAACCTGACGTCAGAATGGCCGGTGTATGAGATTCTTTAATTATTATTTAATTGATCAAGGTACTAATTATCTTAATAAAGGTACTAAATAGTACAATTTCGGTACAATTATTTGGAAGATATTTCATCAGTTTTCCAGGACCTCACCGGCCATCCTGACGTTCGATGTGCTAAGTCAGTCCAGCTAAATCAGCCCCCCGATTGTGTAAGAATAACCAGTTCTATCGCAACCATCAAGAAATTCTGCCCTTTGATTGGTTGATTCGCTGTTTACATTTTTTCACATCCATCAAAGGGCAGAATTTCTTGACGATTGCGATAGCCATGAAATGGTTATTCTTACACAATTGGGGGGCAGTTCAGTCATGGTGTGAAGGATTAACCAACATACAAACTTTCACATTTATAACATGATTAGGATTAGTTATAATTCTAGTGTATTTTTTAATTTATTAAAAGCATATGCCTGGGAAGGCATTAGTTTCCCAATTCACTTCATGGTTTGTTTAGTCTGTTGTTGTATATGTCTGTTATTATTACCTCTTTTAAGATTCTGACTAATTAAATTTTTCCAAAAAACAAATGCTAATGTGTAATCATTTTAAATATTTTAATTACAGGTAAGTGACCAACAGGACACTTTAGAAAAAGCAGGGGTCCCAGGATTTTTTGTTACAAACAAGCCAATAGAAATAAAAGTGCAGATGTATCTTTTAGATTTTATATTAAGACTGAGTAAAATGGATATCCCACATGTTTAAATACATTTTTTTTTATTATATTTTTATGTAGTTAGTAAATTACTTAATAGTTGATAAATCCATTCCAACTATGTACCTAGCAAAGTATGGAGTAAGAGCATGAGTGTTGCAATAATTTACGCCCCGAAATTAATTAATCAATCTATCGATGGCCAGTCAGTTACTTGTGTGATGAGTAGATGTGTTGAGTAGATTGTCGGCAAATAACGTGATAATTTTATTTCGTCATCTGACAAAACTGATTGGTCAGTTATACACATCTTCGCACCAGTGGACAGGCAGCCTTACTCCTTTCAAGCTAGGTTCAAGGGCCAGGGCACACAGCCATACACCAACATGTTAGTGGTTGCCAGTGTAAGGCCTAGTAACCACCAAAGTGGAGATGGACGATGTGTTTAGCAGGTCAATCAGATTGTAATAATTGATAGATGACGTGGTAATTTATCCTTTCGATAATCTGCTTGCTGAGCATCTCCGTTTAAGTGTAAAATAAAACCTGTATCTGATTGAAAAGGGTTTGTTTAATAAAAATGTTTATACATAACAATCGTAAACAAGTTACTTGTACATAGTTATCTATCAACGAACATTCAATGTACTTACACTCTTCAATAAGTTATGTGCGTGTATACAGCTTGATAAAATAAATATTAAACCAAAAAATATTGGAGTTGCAAGGACATGTCATATAACTAGTGAAGCAAACAGGCGTCAAAAATGGGCTGTCAATGGTAATCCAGATTTCCAGAGCCAGAGCACTCGAATGGGGTCTGGTGGACAGATCAGAGCCCTTTATATATAACAATTACTTAAATAATTTTGTATGGTTGAAATTGGTACACAGATAACAAAACGAAAACAAGTTGAGTTGTTAATAAGATAGGCGCGGGTCGCCGCGCCTGCACCACGTCTCCACTACACCCTGCAGGTGTGCGTTGCGCCTATGACATAGGTACCTAATCTTGGAAATAAAAAAAATTGAAGTAAACTATTATGTTACCTAAGTATTTGTTTTACTGAACATTACCATGAGAGTGATTTAAAGTCCAAATCACTGATTGAGAAAAGTACAAGTTCACTTATCAAGTATAGGCAATTTTGCAGGACGTTACTGCCTCTAGTGATACGACATCTTCTTGAATTTAAGCCTCAAATTAACAAAACTCCGATTATTTCTATACAAAATAAATAATACACAGTAACCATAGACAATAAATAATTACGAGTATACTCTAAGTACAATACTACATATGAGACATGTCTTCCAATCATTTTTATAAATACGTATTATTTTATTATTATGTACCTCATACTTTGTATATAGTACACTATAGTAACATTTTGGTTCACATAGAAAAGATCAATGAGTCTAATAATGTTAAATTAATCTAGTATCACACACAGAAATCATTGCACACAAACTAACACATTATTCATTAGTGCTTGTAATACATTTGTTTTATTATTGTGTATTGTTTACATTAAATCTGTATATATTTAAAAAAAGGGTGAAAACCAATGTTAGGGTACAAAATATAGGCTGTATACAAAATCTATAAGTAGAGTTGTAAATCAAAACCATCACCCTTATGTGAATAATACTAATCTATGTCAAATACATATTATAAAAATAAGTTGGTATCATACAAAAAATAATAGTACATACTACATGAAAATACAGGACTCAGTAAAAATATCAGACCAGTTTACTAACTTTACATTTATTATTTATTGCGCGAATATTTATTATAATGCAAAGTTTGCAATTGCGATAAAACCTGACATAATAGTAGATTGTACAACAAGGGCATAAAACAAGCCACTTTACCCGAGACGTTTATCTATCCGAGCCGAAGGCGAGGGCGAACCACACACGCAAATATTAGTTTCTAGCATGTATCTACTAAATATTTTCATTGAGTTTGATTGGTTGATATATTATATTCAAATGAGAGCCAAACTTATGTGTGTTTGGAACGCGCTATGAATAAATAAAATCGCGCTCTTAAATGGTTCTGGTGGGATTATAATAATTTAACTAACTAGCAACTGCAAAATAAATATTAAACGAGCAACGGCTGCGTGATTAACTAAAATATTTTTGTTGCTTAGTAGGTACTTAATGTTTTGTGAGTATTCAGTATTTTAAAAATAAAAATTCTTAAAATGTATGTTATGATGTGATTTAGACAAAAAGATTAAAAGAATTACCCCAATGTCAACTGAAATTGGTTACAACTTAGCAAAAAATTATATATTAATTTATCATTACTACTACAAAGATATGAGTGGCAAATAAATTGGTATCACTACAGGAGGAAGTATAGAACAACCTCTATGTTACTACACACTAGATGGGTCTTTCCCAACAAAAATAGTGTTCTTGGGTTATTTCAGAACAAGCGCGCAACTCCTACGCTCCGCCTCAGGAAAGTAGGAAAATCATTTGTGGGAACGAGTGTAAAATTTCAGTCAATTTTAGACTTGCCTGTACACAAGTTTGAAAATCTATTAAAGGTATGCTCCTAAAAAAGCACATTATACAATCGAAGATTATGTAAATGATAAAAAAGAATGGATTCGACTCGCCCCAACAATACGCGGTGTTGCAATTGCTTGTACAGTATGGGATAATATAATTGCAAATTAAACATTTGAAAAGAGCAACCGCCGAGTTTCTTGATGGTTCTTCTCGGTAGTATATGGAAGGATCTGTAAACTTTTTGTTTACAAATCCTTCCATCCAACGGTTACAGTTTTCTTCTCTAATGCGGTGGCATTAGAGAAGAAAACTGCAACCCTTGTGATTCATGAAAAGGGGGTCACAACCCTCTACAACGAGGAATACGACTGTCAAAGTTAGTATTATACTGACCATCAAGTTATAAGCCAAGGCGAGTACAGTACGCTGCAGAAATTAATGTACATCGGCCTTCTGTCTCTGTCACTCATACCTATATGACGTTTTGTCGGTCTCAATGACAGGGACAACGCTCTACAAATCTGCTATATCCTTCTAAATGTCGATGTACATGACTTTCTGCCGCGTAGTGTAACAGAACAGCCCACAATTTTTTTTGTTCAGAATGACCAATCTAGTGAGTACATACTACCTAGAACATAGAGATCATTGATCAATCAATACATAAAAATATATGTAACAATATTTTTCGTTTCACTCCCTGTAAATTTAGCCTCCACACCCCTAACAAAACTAAAATACAAGTAGTTTTACGTAAGTAGGTATTATGTACTTACATATTATACAGATAAAATAAAATATATTATGTTTAGTAAAAATATTATTAGAACCTATATGCATATTACGTCTTATTAAAATCGCCTTGAAAATAGGCGAATTCTGATGTACACAATCTCTAAACCAAAATGATAGGTCTAAATAATACATGTCTAATTTTTTTTTTTTTTAAGAATATTAGCCATGTTAAATGACTAATATTCCCCATTCCTCTCCAACTAAGCGTCAGGCTTGTGCTAGGAGTAGGTACGACAATAGTGCAACGGGCGGGGTTTGAACCGTCGACCTTTCGGTTTTCAGTCCACTCCTTTACCGGTTGAGCTATTGAGGCTTATAAAATATTGCTAACGCTTTCATATTGCTTTCTGCGGAAAAGTATAGCATTCTATTTAGTCCTGTCAATTTAGTTTAGAGATTGTGTAAGTACATCAGAATTAGGCACATATAAATTATGTATAAAAATGATTTACAATTTGTAGCCATTTGTGCATATATCTTCCGTTTAAACACAATCTTTCTAATAAAGTAACAAAGGATGAGTATGCCAGTCTAAACATAGACATGATTAATTAGTTTTAATGATTTCATTCTACTATAGGGTCTACTGGTTATCTACAAGGTTACAGCTATTTGAAACAACAAATATAATACAAAAACGGTCAAATGTGCGTCGGATACGCACACGAAGGGTTCCGTACCATCGTACAAGAAATAACATAATTTTCATGGTAATGATAATAGAAATACACATTGTGTGAAAATTTCGACTCTCTACCTATTACGGTTCACAAGATACAGCTCGCTGACAGACAGACGGACGACCGGACAGCGGAGGCTCAGTAATAGGGTCCCCGTTAGCAACCTTCGGGTTCGGAACCCTAAAAAGCATAGATAAAATATGTATGGAACGCAAGGAAATCTATCCCAATAGGCTAGACATTTGAGTTTGTAATAGGTAGTTCAAGACAATTTTACCGACAGGTACTTTCCTTCTCTGGTTATGTTAAAATTACGTTTTTTTTTTCTTTTATAAATCAACACAATAAATTAAGATACCTACTACTTGTTCTTTTCTGTTCCATACGAAGATCCTTGGCTGATTTTCGACATTCCTATGGCTTTCTGAAGCAGTATATAAACTGAAAAAAGCAATATAACTTTGTGAATTACTATGATAATTACTATTGTAGTAATTATTATGTAACTTATTGCTATTTTTGATGAGCAATAAAAAGTTTTATACGTCTCCTTGACAGTTGCTCTCTTCGTTATCCTGCTGCAATCAACATTTACAGGCGGGTCATACTCCAGAGCGAGATGAACGATGTTTTAACATTGCAAATAAACGTTTCGTATTACGTTATTACTTTGAAAACTAATCAATATTTCCAAACAAACACAAATGCAAATATCTGATTGATCTATCAACGAACAGCGCAAACTACTGGACGGATCGGGCTGAAATTTGGGATGCATATAGCTATTATGACATAGGCATCTGCTAAGAAAGGATTTTTGAAAATTCAAACCCTAATGAGTTGAAATAGGGGTTTAAAATTTGTGTAGTCCACGCGGACGAAATCGCGAGCATAAGCTAGTTATTAAATAAATATTGATTTAGTCTTTAATTTCACAATTTTGTAGTTTAGTTTAGTCATGATTTATTTAAGCACGAAATTGCCTTATTTGGCATAAAATAGAAATATTGCAAGGATCACCTTGTCAGGCATATCTAATGAAGAGATAAATCGATCTGGCTTAGTTTTAGATCTAAAACAATAAATTCACACTTTCATTCTTACTATCAGTACCCATATTATAAATGCGAAAGTGTGTTTGTTTGTAGGTTTGTTGGTTTGTCCTTCAATCACGTCGCAACGGATCGACCTGATTTTTTGCATGGTTATAGTTAAAGACCTGGAAAGTGACATCTATTAAGTACCTACTATTTACCCCGGAAAATCAATCAGTTCCCACGGGATTTTCAACAACCTAAATCCACGCGTACGAAGTCGCGGTCATCAGCTTGCAATATTATAAATGCGAAAGTGTGGTGTCTGTCTGTCTGTCTGCTAGTTTTTCACGGTCCATCCACTCTACCGATTTGACGAAATTTGGGAGAGATAGCTTGTATACCGGGGATGGACATAGGCTACTTTTAGTCACGGGCGTCACGGTAAATGAAAGAGTTTTCACGGAATTTTAAAAAACCCAAATCCCACGTCGGCGAAGTCGCGGGCATCATCTTATTACTTACAGAGATAGCTTCGATCCAGTATCCGTGAATGTTTATCCCGGAAAATCGAAGAGTTCGCTTGGGATTTTTATAAAACATAAATCCACGCGGACGAAATTTTGTTGGTAGGTACATAATAATCTTATATGTATTTGGAAAAAAAATTGAAAAAAATCTATTAGATTGTAGTCACCTAGATTTTAAGGGTGGGGTATTTATTAATCTTCTAACTCTGCAAATAAAAAAATAGCAAATACTTACAGGCAGCGAGAATGGCTACACCAATGGAGAAGTAAAGGAGTTTCCCACTGAACAGAAGTCCTAAGAGGTAGTACAACATGGGGGTCAGAGTCACGACCGCCCAGCCCATGGTGTTCAAGAGAGAGTATATTCTGTTGGGCCTTTCAAAGGGCTCCACTCTTTCCACCCCTGACTCTGAGAAGAAATCTCCAGTGTTGAAAAATGAATCCTGCATTTTGTCCTGAAAATTTATTTAAATTCACACTAAGGCATTAGAGGACCACAGTGGCTAATTCTATTAACAAAATGTCTCAATTAAGCTAAAATGGCATGTCTAAAATAATGTATCCATTACATTCTGCGCCTCGCGTAAGGATATCATAGCACTACTCTATCTGCAGAAAAAAGTTAGTATAGCGTTCTCTCTCTCTCTCTCTCTCTCTCTCTCTCTGTTACGTAATCCCATACAAATGATAGAGACAAAAATCTCAGTGGGCGTTTACCATTTTGAGTCACAAACATGTTTTCAAATAACGTTCAAAATTCAATTAAAAAATACTTTCAAAAACCATTCGAATTCAATTAGAAACCATACTTTCGTTTGTGACTCAAAACTCAACCTTACCTTTACTACAAATACGTCGTGTAGCCACTTAGCGGCTTCGGCCTCGTCTTCGGGTATAGTCTCAACTGGTATTCTCTCAATGTACAAGTGCGCGTGCACCGGTTTGCCATACAACATACTTGTTAATGTAGGTGGAACCTAAAATATTAAAACAAGTATAATTTTTTTTTCTAAAAAATTAAAGCCAGAATCTCTCCGAATGATGTAAGGATTCTAACGATACCCTATACAACCAAACCTACAGACATACTGTATGGAATCTTTACTTTAATTGTTATCCCCTTTATAACTATTGGTATCAGTACGGAATTTGCATGCAGTGTTTACTTTTAAATGATTTAATATAGTTGTGCATAATAGAAAATTCTATGTATTTATTATATTAACTAAGTTTTATGTTAAAATCACTAGTAAACCATTCAATAAAAATAAAAATAAATAAAACTGTTCAGGCATTTTGTAATTACACGCTCCATGATGAAAGGTCGTCGTGATCGTCCGAGATCAAGACTACTGTGCTTCTCCTTATACTGTGCAACTACTATGTTTAAACTTTAAGCAGGCTGGGCTCACTTGGTCACGTAAAATTTTGTGGTTATGCCTATCTAAACTCAAGTAAAGGTGTATAAACCGAAACAATAGATTAGCATTTTGTCACAAACCTTGCTATTCTTCTCAAAGGCTAACTGTATGTTATAGATGGCGGGAATCTTGCCCCGGAAGTATTGCAGGCTGGTGGTGAAGCCCCGCGTGCGCGGCGTCAGGTGATGCTTGAGGACGGGAAGATTCTTGTCTTTGGCGAACTTAATCGATGCCTCATGTTTCTTTTGAGTGAAGCGAGTACCCTCTGGTGTCAGTAATAGCTAAAAAAAAACCGGCCAAGTGCGAATCAGACTCGAGCACTGAGGATTCCGTAGTACAACCGTATTTTATCGACATTTTGCACGATAAATCAAAAACTACTTACTAGATCTCGTTCAAACCAATTTTCGGTGGAAGTTTGCATGGTAATGTAACCTTCATCATATTATATTTTTTTTAGCTTTATCATTCTCTTATTTTAGAACAGGGGGGGGGGGGGGCATACATTTTACCACTTTGGAAGTGTCTCTCGCGCAAAATATTACGTTTAGAAAAAAATTATATTAGAAACCTCGATATCATTTTTGAAGACCTATCCATCGATACCCCACACGTATGGGTTTGATGAAAAAAAATTTTTGAGTTTCAGTTCTAAGTATGGGGAGGGGAACTAGGAAATAAATTTTTGGGAACCCCAAAAATTTATTGCTTTTTTTTTCAATTTTTGTGTGAAAATCTTAATGCGGTTCACAGAATACATGTACTTACCAAGTTTCAAAAGTATATAGTTCTTATAGTTTCGGAAAAAGTGGCCGTGACATACGGACGGACAGGCAGACAGACATGACGAATCTATAAGGGTTCCGTTTTTTGCCATTTGGCTACGGAACCCTAAAAAGATGATCTAATATTATAATACAGTGCATGTGTTGCAAATTGCAATTCCTCTCGCGCGTTCTATTATGTTGATGATAGTGTCATACCTTCACGCTAGTGCCAATAAAAACTGTACAAAGCTTCAACTCAATCGGATGAACGATGCACGAACGCATCGGTAACGAACAGACAAATACCCATTTCAAATCAGATTAAGAAAGCTATAAAACTAGGTACTCATAATAAGTTTGATAATAGTTATAAGTTTCACATTGAATTCACTTCACAACAAATAAAACAAAAAAATGTTTCTACCTGTGTCTGTTATATCTTTGAAACCATCCAACCGATGTGCCCCGAACCGGTTTTATTAGAAGGAAATAATGCGAAAATGGTTTTATACGACAAAAAAAGAAATGCGATTTTTTTAGCGTATAAGAAAGCTATAAAACTAGGTACTCATAATAAGTTTGATAATAGTTATAAGTTTCACATTGAATTCACTTCACAACAAATAAAACAAAAAAATGTTTCTATCTGTGTCTGTTATATCTTTGAAACCATCCAACCGATGTGCCCCGAACCGGTTTCATTAGAAGGAAATAATGCGAAGATGGTTTTATACGACAAAAAAAGAAATGCGATTTTTTTAGCGTAGAAGCACATGCCCGGGTATCCGCGATATGATAATGTATGTAATTCAATAATATGAATATTATAAATTACGAATTATTCCTTACCCAGACCGGATCAGGATAGTCGCATATTTCCGATATCTGCATTTTGATAATTTCTTTATCTTTCTCAAATGACCTTTCCAAAAATACAAACTCCGAAAATTTCCACATCCAACCTATGGCTGGCATATATTGTATAGATTTTTTTGCATAGGCTTTGCAGTTCTGTAACAAATAAAATCGGTCAAGTGTGTGTTGGACATAAACACGAAGGGTTTCGTACCATCATTCAAGAAATAACACTTTTTTTCATGGCAATTGGCAGCCATTTTGAAGTTTACATTATTTATTGTTATAACGGCTTACGGCAATACAAATACACATTCTGTGAAAATTTCAACTCTCTACCTATTATAGCTCACGAGATACAGCCCGCTCACAGAAAGACGGACGGACAGCGGAGGCTTAGTAATAAGGCCCTTCGGGTACGGAACCCTAAAAAAAGTCAAAGTTCTTTCTTATTTATTTATTCAGATACAAGTTAGCCCTTGACTGTAATCTCACCGGTGGTCAGTTCGAACTCTATGTAGCTACAGTAGACATCAGATGATGACATAGTGGAGAGGAAATAGCAACGCATTGGTATTTAGTCAACCTTTGGCAAGATACGAGAGACAGACAGACAGACAATGAAGTGATCATATAAAGGTTCCTTTATTTCCTTTTGAGGTACGGAACCCTAAAAAGGCTGTGCCAATATGCCTCGAACCTAATATTGTCAATACCAATTAAGAGGGCTCAGGACGGAGCTTTCTTCATACAAACGTAGGAGGGTAATTACTACATTATTTGATATTGTACGCTCAAAACTAAGTATTATATCGATTAATCTCGTCATTATCTAGGTTTATTGATATATGAAACATTGAAAAAAATATTGATTTTAAAGTTGCGAGGCTCAAAAGATTCCGATATTAACAGTAAATTTATGACAACTTTGGGCGTAAATAAATAAGATTAGGGGTATGAAAATTCTAAAGAAATTTAACAATAGACATAGTTTATTTATTCATTAGTTGAAATAACTATACTTTGCAAACATAAACTCAGTACCTAGTTTTTTCTCAAAAATACTTTTCCTAAACCCTTGATTTCAGTGAAAATCATCGTGCCGCTCACCTTTCTCATACAATGTCAAGTGAAAAGCAAACAGGTTAGGTCGAGCGTACTGCGTCACCTTAAGTACTTATTTCTATCTCTATGATAATGATAATACTATAAATGCGAAAAGTAACTATCTGTCTGTGGTCTATACCTTTTCACAACTCAACTGCTGAGCCAATCTGGACAAGGACATAGAGATAGCTTGCATTTCAGGGTACTTAGGATACTTTTTATCCCAGAAAATCCCATGTGATTCTAAAAAAACTAAATCCACCTCATAAGGGCATCTGCTTGTCTTTAATCCCTATAACGTTCGTAAGTGAAAAATCACACCACAATGACAACCGATTTGGCTGTGGAATGGAGAGACTTTACACATAGGCTACTTTTTATACTGAAAAACAATTCTGGCAGGATTTTTTAACAGCTTATACTTATTTCTAAGGTAGTCAACATCTAGTAGTTAATTAAACAATATCCAAATAAATAATTTAACAAAATACTTAATAGGTACTTTCTTTTTATTTTGATGGTTCAAGATAATATTATCAGAATATAAATAATTTATTAATAATAATAAAATCTTTGATTAGTCATTCTAAATCAGCTTAACATTTCCAGTCATATTATGATAAGATAATATTATAGGTAATTTTAGCTTTAAACTACCGTGAGTGATAATTATTTAATTATAGGTAATTATTAAATGATAACACTAGATATAATATATTAGCTGATGCCCGCAACTCGTTTGCGTTGATTTTTAAATACAACAATACAGACAGTGTCGCAAAGTTTCACTATAGATTTTAATAGCAAATCGGTTCAGATATCTCGGAGATTTCGATGTACATATTTTTGAAAGTCGATTAAAAAGTAACCTATGTTACTCCTTGGTTAATCTTCTACTTGTCTTTGAAAGTCCCGTCAAAATAGGTTCCGAAGATTAGCTCGTTTAAACAGGCAGACAGACAAAAATTTTAAAAACGTGTCATTCATTTATAGTACAGCTAATTTATAGCAGTAAGCTCATAGTTCAAATAATTATGAGCTTAATTTGTGGTAGTAATTTTATTAATTTTATTTATATTTTATTAGTAATTTTATTTATTAGTATAGAAGTACAGATTTTGATAAATGATATGAAAAAAGAATTTAGATAATATGTAGGTATAATATTATTATTACATCTAATTATGTTTCTGACATGCAATATTTATAAGGGTAAACTCTGAAGTTTTTTTGACTCTTTATTAGGTATATAGCAACCCGCCCTGGCTTTGCACGGGTCATTTATTACAATTTTCTTCGTGATCTCTAATTTTTTATATAAAATATAGCCTATGGTCACTTAGAAATAATGTAGCTTTTCACTGGTGAAAGAATTTTCAAAATATGTTCAGTAGTTCCAGAGATTACCCACTACAAACAAACTGTCAAATTTTACCTCTTTATAATATTAGTATAGCTCACTAAACACAAAATATTTTCTACTTTGTGGTATAGATTATGCACTACAAATTTCAAAAAATAAGTAGGATAAGATACATAGATCTTTAGGTAAATGCATCCCATCTTAAGCCACTCACACACACATCATCACTTTCCATCAAGTTGATTGTGGTCAAGTGTGTGCCTATGTACACTAAAAGTTTGTTAGTTTGGGTGTAAGGAGGTCTTGATTTTGAAAATACTTTCTCTGATAGATAGATACATTATTCCCAAGTGCTATAGGCTATAAATTATATCATGCAGACAATCTCGAGAAAAATAATAAAGATACTATTTTTTACACAATAATAACTGTTTTATTATGGTTAAAAGTAATAACGAAATCTTTAAAAAACCACAAAGCAATTAATTAAGCATGCCATATTATCATTCAAGTTGCAAAAAATTGATACCACAGGTTCATACATTGGACTCGATTAAAATATATTTCATTGTAATTATTAACATTTACTCTTCATTGAAAAAATGTAATCATCGTCTCCTAAGATTTTAGTAACTAATAGGGCAACATATCATATTGGACTATACACTTTTATCTCTATATACTATAACTATACTAATGTCATAAATGTTTTGCTATTTTTTCACAGCTTATGCACGGATTTTGACGAAAACAGAGATAGATTGCATCCCAGAGATTGTATGTAGACTATATTATAGCCCGTAAAATTGAAGTTCTCACTGGATTTTTATGAGACTTAAATTGATGCAGATGAAGCCGCGGACATGATCTACTATTATAATATAAAGGAGAAAATGACTGACTGACATATCAATGCACAGATCAACGCAGAGGGTCTAGAAACTTCAGATTTGAATGTGTGCTTTCATTATAACATTTGAACTCTCAACTAAGAAAGGATTTGTTACAATTCCACATGTGCCAAGCCAGAACTGGTCAGCTATTATCAGCATTATTCTGACTTACAGCCTTTTTTACCAGGTTTCTTATCTATATGAGCAGCACAATATACATTTCCAGCTTTCCAGCATTTTTACACAAATAAAATGTTTTACTTACTCCCAAAACTTGGATTCCGTCACAGAAGTGCCAACCCATAAGCCAGTCCACTTCATAACTATGGTTCATGATAAGGTAGCCATGTTCTTTGCCATAATATTTATCATACTCGTCCTTCTTAATGTACAGAGACAATTTTGTGCCTGACCACCATTCTGACATGAACACTAATTCTAAAAATATGTAAATTCGTTAATTATATTATAAACAAGCATCATAATGTTTAGTATTTACATTTTGCAGTTTACTAAATCTCTTTATATTATTAAGGATGGATTTGAAATAAGCAGATTAGCATGAACTTGAAGTAAATCTACCTAGACCTCATCATTGCTTTTTATTAAACATGATTGTTATATACAATGTCATATAAAAAATACAAATTGTGAAATACAAATACATTAATATTTAATACTGATAGATTAGTTTGCTGGGAATGAACAATACGAAAACTTAATAACTAGGTATTTGTATTATATTTTGGAAATAAATAATTAGAAAGAAATACTTACGACAGTAAAAGGAATAGCAGAGATAATAATTAATTTTTCTGTAGAGTGTTTTGTTGCATGGCTTAAGTCCAAAGTATAGAATGCCCTGAATACAGCTTAAAATTAGGCCTGAGGTGAAATAAGATATAGCGAAGCATAAATGTACTATCGTTGATTGCTTCAAAATGTTTACGTAGAGCATCTTGCATTTGTCAGCTTTTTAATTTATTCATAAAACCTAAAACACTATAAAAACATAATTAATTTCATTTTTTAAATAAATATATTTTCATACATATAGGTAAAATTGTAGCCACCAGATAATAGGCACAAGTAAATGGATAATATTGCCATATACACTGAAGGCAAATTCAACAATAATAGATAACACAATCATCACTGCTTCATCAATGATGGCTACTACGGGTAGAGAATAGGTTCAAGTTTCAACTCCATATCATCATAATCACATTTTCAAACTGGGTGAACCATAACTTCGAAATGTTTAATGTTGATGTAGGTAATATCTTGCAATAATACCTATCCTATTTCGATTTCAAAACTACACCTACGTACGCAGCGAATAAACTTGGAAAAGGTGATTATTTTATAAAACTCAGTAATTGTGATTATTGTTGCAATAATTTCTAGGTAGGGTAGAAAACTAGCAATTTCGAAATAATATTGACTACGCATTGCCTGAAAGTACTACTTTTATAAGGTTAACAATCAAATTGTTTTCATACTTACTGTACATATAACGGATAATAGAATTTGATAACTGCTATGAATTAAAAGCACATATTATTTCACAATTTAAACTATGATAGCGACCGCGAGTCCGCCAAATGTTCTCAAAACGACACACGAAAAATATTTAATTTGAAACGACTTACGATTTACGATCATTGTCAAATTGTCAATGTTTTTTTTTTTTTTGGTTTTTCTTTTAAATAAATATAGCTAAATTGTTTGTTCTCCTTCGTGCCTTCTCCATAAACGTGACACTGGCGAAACACTCTGTGCCCAGCTGGCACACCTAAAAGCCAATAATTGGGAATTGAATTGAAATATAGGTAGCTAAATTACCACAGAGACTGGATATCACCAAAAGATATCACTATAGATCGTAGATTGAGTAAAATAGCTAGATTAAAGTACTGTGTAACCGCGTATGAGATAGCGATAGCACGACGTAACAATGAATAACACAACAATTACCATTGTTTAGTAACAAGTCATTGTGGCTAATTCCGTTGTATACAATCTCTAAACTAAACTAAAATGACACGTCTAAATCTATTGCTATCCCTTTCAAAATGTTGTTTGCGGAAAGGGATAGCACTAGATTTAGACCTGTTAATTTAGTTTAGTTAAGAGATTGTGTACAAGAAAATCGGCCCCAATATTTGTATTAGCTATTAACCGATCAACAGTATTTGTATTAAACGTTTTTATGTGAAAACAAGTAAATAACTATTGAGAAATACAAGTGACACCACGAATTCTCAAAGTTTGTTCTGCAACTAAAGTTGTATTCCTTCCTTGTAAAAATCGGTTACACGATAAGGGACAAAAAATAGGTTAGCAGCGTCTCTGTTTATCACATTAGTAACTTTATATGTGCTCTCTTTTTAGTGTGAATGAGAAAGCATACGTTCCGTAATCTAGATTTTTTACTCCATCTACGTTCTGAGCCATTGTTCGCTTTCGTAGATAGAGTAATAAAGGTAGATTGAAATACTGTGTAACCGCGTATGAGATAGCGATAGCACGACGGAACGATGAATAACAGGACAATTATAACCATTGTTTAGTAGTCAATATTTGTATTAACAAACGTTTTTTATGTGAAAACAAGTAAATAACTAATGAGAAATACAATTACGCAACGAATTGTCAAAGTTTGTTTTGCAACTAAAGTTGCATTCCTTGTATGTATTCTCGAAAAAAACCAGTTACACGATAAGGGACAAAAAATAGGTTAGCTGCGTCTCTGTTTATCACATAAGTAACTTTATTTGTGCTCTCTTTTTAGTGTGAATGAGAAAGCAAACGTTCCTGTATCTACTTTTATTAGGTACTCTATCTACGTTCGCTTTGTTCTCCATTAGCGCCCCCCGGCCCCCTGTCAATGTCATTCAAGTGCCAAGAGAGCCTTGTCGCACTGTACTTGTGGACTATGGTATCAACAGCTATCCATTTATCATTATTTTACGATTTGAGATTAGTTGGCTAAATGGCTAATGACCTTTTAGATGAAATGACCTTTTATTTCTGGTCGGTGCTAACATAGATAATACTAATACGGCCTACGCACAAAGTAGGTACTTTTTGGCCTACGGTAATGGGTGCTAATGACGGCTAATGTCAAAGCTTGGTGTTTAAAAAACGCGAGACTATATTCACAGACTACAGTGTATATAGGGAGATAGACTGGTAAGTCGGGCCGTCAAGGCGCCCACTTGAAAAGCGCCATCTAGGAGACGGGTTTGGTACTAAATACAGCCAATACCCAGTATATATACCTACCTATATACATACTTTATAGTTTTTTAAATTAGGTAGGAATGTGGTGTTTGATTTGCGGGAGTTTTGAATGGATAATGGTACTTATCTTGGCAATACTGATAATTACCAATATCACAATGGCATTTAACTCCCGCCAATCAAATTTAATTCAAAAATTAAACACAACTTATTATAAGTTATTTAAACTTTTTCAATTTATTTTTTTTATAATAAATATCAGCATCACATTTAAGTGGATCTCTTGAATCAAAAAAGTGAATTTTTCCATTTAAAATAAAATTAATATCTTTGCACCAGTTATTTATAAAAAAAATAACAGTTTCCTTGGTCAAAAAATTAATAATTTTGTCTCTATGTGAGCTACATGATATAAAGTTAAAATTTATATTTGATAATAGTATTAATTTTACGTACTCTTGTATTTTATTTTTATTACTTCTGTTTTTCAAAATTTCAATTACGTGATTTTCGATCTCAGCGAAGCAATCAAAAATGTTTCTCGTCGGATAACATAGCCATCCTTTGTCATTGTATTCGCTAATTTTAATATGTTTATGAAAAGCCTCCAGTTCCTTACTTTTAAACACTTCAATGCATTCAGGACAACTTTTGAAAACTTTTTTTTGCACTTTTGTCACAAGCCATCCACTGCAATATGCTACTGCCGCACACCTCTCTACATCTGTCGGAGATTTGCCTTCAATTAGTTTATTTGTATTTATATTTTCAATGTTCAAATCATTAAAATCTATTTCTATATTTTCTGTGTTTTCTTCGTTACTCTTTTCGCTACTTTTTATAAGATTTTTTAAATTGTTTAGGCAAAAGTCCCCATCTTTTTCACAATTTGCCCCGACAGAATGAGGAGATGTTAAATTATTTACCATTAACGTCTTATATGCTGCTTGAAACCCATATGCATTTGGCATATTGTTTGAATGGCCCTGTGCTCTTAAACCACCGCACCAAAAAAGTTTTCCAAGGGGTCCTGATTGAAATGTCGTAACAAAAGTGAAGTTACATTGAGGGACTTTAAATGATTGATTAATAACTGGAACCCTTCAATTGTTTTTATCCAGCTCGAAATTGATGGAACAGAGGCTTTTCTCCCATCCTTTGTAACAAAGACCATGGACTTCAATACTGGCAAACTTTTTCTCCATAACTGGTGATGAGGAGATTTGGGAGTTACAGCAGTTCTATAAATTTTACCGTTTCTTATTTTGCTGTAACTCCCATTTACAGAATCAAATAATTCGTCCATCAATATTAACAAATCGGCCGTGTCTTTATTTTCAGCTGGAAGTTGCCCACAATCTAAAAAGAAAAAAAGGACATGTTAAATACTCATAAAATAAATTATAATAAGTAAAAATTAAAATATTCTATTCTACTAATTAATAAGAATGGAACACAATACACAAATAAGCTGGATAGCCTAGTGGTTATGACGTCGTCTCCTACTCTGTAGTGACCCGGCGGTGGAGTGATCATGATGATCATGATGAAGTAGAAAACCTTGCATAAAGAGTAAAATCCACCAACTTTGACAATGGTAAAGAGAGCAATGTACATCAGTATACAAATCAAGTAGGTACCTGCCATATATCCAAGAGCAACGCCGACTGTCCGACTGAATACCTGAGTGCAGTGTTTCACTTTCATTTTAGGTATTAGTTTGGGCACAACATGTTGCGCCGTTAATTTAGGCACCAAGCGGACACCTTTATAGCCTGGCTGCCTGTGGTACATTTCTTCTAAATGCTGCCATTTTGCAACTTTTTGCTTCCCATCTTGGGTAAACATTAAATTTTTGTTCAACAAATTATTTCTTATACCCTTCATCAGATGGGGTGCATCAAATAAAGGAAAAATCTTTTTTTTATTTAATTCAAAAAACCCACCAGTCCATTCTTTGTTGTCTCTTAAATATTCTATTCTAGTCTCATTTAGTAAACTGTTTATAGCAGCTCGGTTTGATGCCCCCTGGTCACAAACAGTGGCCACAACTTTTAAACCTGTGGCTTCTACTTCTTTTATGACAGTTTTTATTTGTGCCTTTAAGCTGTCTGCTTTAGTAGAGCCTCTACAAAATGTGAAATAAACTGGTTGTTTGAATTTTTTTATGATACCTCTCACCATAAACACCAAAACATGGTCACAAATTTGCTTCTTTTTTCCTCACCGTCATCCACCATACCAATAATTTCATCATTTTTTCTGCAGTAGGTTAAATTTGGTGAAATTGCCATTTCATCAAAGATAATCGTACAAAACTTATGGTTGTCATTTAACTTTGTTACAGGTTTCTTTAATTCTTCAAATAACTCCACGGTTTTACCTGGCTTGAGGTTTATTTTTTGTAATAAAGTAGAAAGTGTTTTTCTCTTAGGCAAAACACTAAAAGAACTTAGAAACCTATATGCCTTTGGACTGCGCTTGTACAATGCAAGGGAAATAATTTTTTCTTTAATTGTGAAGCGTCTTCCTTTTGCTTTCTTTCCAAATTGAGTGACTTGCATAGCAAAAAAAGTTTTTGTCTCTTCACTCATATTTTTCATCAAAAGCTCAAATGCTTCGGTCTTTTTAAGTTTAATAGCAGCCTTCTTCTTAAAGTAGTCTTTCTGTATTCGACATTTTTTTAATTGATGTCTCATATTTGAAATTTCTTTGCAGAGTTCCTTCTCTTGTTTGGTGAGAACCCACTTCTTAGCTGAAAGTAAAATGACATCAAATATTAAAAATTGCTGTTCATTAAGTACCATCATGATTAATCATGGTTCGTCATTCAGTGCAATCGTATAACAGCCTAGTAGCTATGACTTTTCGACAGGTTGGGGGTGCAATCAATTCTAACTTTGCAGAGTTATGTGCATTTTAAGAAATTAAATATCACTTGCTTTAATGGTGAACGAAAAAATATCTTAAGGAAACCTGCATGGCAGACGATGGCCTAAACTCATCTCACTCTTAGAGGAGACCTATGCTCAGTAATAAGCTGGCAATGAGTTGATCATGACTAAAGATATTATCAATGAGCAATAAATTCTTAGGGTTATCAAAATAGAGCCTTTTTACTGTTATTCTGCTGCTAGTCTTTCTGACCGTGTATAATATTGTTGTCTTGAAGTCATATTATACAGAGTTATTTAGACAACCTGGCATTTTTGGGGCAGAAAAAATATTGATCCCAACTTGATATGCCTGAGACTTTGTCCACATGAATTTGTTTTTAAAAGTGTCTGCTACAGACAGAGTATGAAGCATGGCATGATCACCACAGTAAGTAACTAAGCCAAGTAAGTTATAAAAACTTTTTAGTTTAAAACTAAGGATTCTGGTATACCTTTTAAATTGTCCTTTGAGTTTAACTTAATAGCAACTGCAGGTACTGCTTTACTTGATGTTGCAACAAGTCCTGCAAAATACCAAAAATAACACATGAGATAATAATACGATAATCTATACCAACCAATTTTAAAAAAATCTTTTACAAGTAGAAATCTACATTATTCCTGAGTAACATAAGCTATATTTTATTTTCAAAAAATTAGAGATCCACATGAAAACTGTAATAAGCTACCCATGCGAAGGTAAGGTCACTAGTTAATACTAAAGCTACCAACAATGGAAATGAAAAAATGATGTTTGATTTGAAAGGTATCAAACTTTCACATCAGTAGTTCATTTAAGTTATACTACACTATTCTATTAGTATCTAATTAAATTGAAATGATATGATCATTTAAATCAAAAACACTATTTTTTTGCATTTCCTATTGTATGGCATATACATATCTGCCATGTTAAAAAATAAACTTAAAGGCGATTTAAAATTATAGGGTACTAGCTTATGCTTTCGACTTCGTCCGCATGGACTACACAAATTTCAAACCCCTATTTCACCCCCTTAGGGATTTAAATTTTCAAAAATCTTTTCTTAGCGGATGCCTACATCATAATAGCTATCTGCATGCCAAATTTCAGCCTGATCCGTCCAGTAGTTGGAGCTGTGCGTTGATAGATCAGTCAGTCAGTCAGTCAGTCACCTTTTCCTTTTATATATTTAGATTTAAGATTTATAATTACCTGGTGCCATTTCCATTTCATTAGAATTTGATATGAAACTGGAGCTAGTATGCGGTTCAGAAACAATTATTGCTTCAGCAGCAGCCATATTCTCTAAAATAAAAATATCAATATCAAAACCATAATAAAGTAAATACATTGAGATATGAATTATTCACATTAGAGAGTAAGACTTGTCCATGTTTCTACATAAAAAGTTCTTGTAAATAATTAACTTGAAACCATAGCTGTCTGATATTCTGTGACAAGTTACATAATATCTAAAATATACCAATTAGCAAGTGAAAATATTTGCTAGTTACAAAGGTACTTTAAAAATGTCTAACCAACCTGCTAAACAGAGTGATGGGATGGCTAGGGAACACAACTTTGTTGGGTACAAATAAATGTCCTCAAAATGTCTACGACAGACCCTTCTGTTGCTGTAAATGTAATCTTTATCTAATTCCGCTACATGACCCCCAATCTTCTTCAGCCACACTTGAAACAAATCAATGTGCTGATTTGGGTTGGGGAAACGGTGCAGTGAGATACCTGGAAATACATAATGAAGTAAAGATATTAAACATCAAGCTTATCTAATTATAGTGATCCGACTAATAGCTTATTTCTATTGAGAAAAGTGCTAAAAACATTAAGTCACTGTTCAAACATCAACATTTTAGGGTTTAGTACCTACATCTCACGTTTGCAATTAAACAAAACTGTGGTGCTAGAGCTAACGCATCTTGTCAAAAAGGCATCCTTGCATCACTGCATCCTTGAAATGATAACTTTCAAGGGCAATCTTCCGATTGAATCAATTGAGTACCTATATGAGGCAGCAAGCAATACTTTCTGATATAAAACAGAACGAATTTACTTACCATCGCCTGCAACAGTTGAACAGCCAGGCACACAACATACTTTTTGAGACATTTTACAAATCTAAACTTCTAAACCACTAAACAAAATCAGATTGCAACAGAGTTCAGGGAGAAAGCCAAGTTATCGTTTACACAAGAAACAGTAGTCCAAAAAACAAGCCAAAATAATAAACGTAGGGATCGTCGGAGTCCGAAAGCAAAGCAAAAGTCGTGAAATCTTTAATATCAAATAAAATTACTCCCAAAACTGTAGAACCACCGTAGAATTTCGTTATGAAATGAATTCAAATTTCAAACTTTTCTGATACTTGTCACCAGTTTTCTTGACCATAGATATGAAAATCTAGAATTTGAAGAACATTTAACTATTATTTTAAAAATAAAGCTTAATTTTAGCAAAATTTATAATAATTGAATATTTCTTTTTTCCAAATAAAAAGAAAGTATGTTTTTAATTTAATTTTTCACAATATTGGAACTTGAGTATTTTATATTATGTTAACACTCTCATTAAAAATGACTTACATGTTAACACTGGAACATTATTTCTAAATCCAGCTCCTAGATGGCGCTATTAATCTAGTTTAGCAGCAGAGTTCTAAGATAGCATACTGACTATATTATTATCATCGACATAGGAGGTAATAATTCTTAAAGTAACTAGTACATTAAATTTCTATTATAGGATACCTACAAAATGGAAATAATTAGGTAGGTAGGTACCTACCTACTTGGTCGTAAATAATTATGCTGTTCTTACATATTCATAGAATAGCAAAGAAAAGTGTGCGAGTATATTATTATGATCTAATAACGAAAAAATGTCTATCATACAATCTGAACACTACTATTTTGGGCATAGAAACATCATGTGATGATACGGGCTGTGGTATCGTAAATGGAAAAGGAAATATTTTAGGAGAATCTCTTTATTCACAAAATATAGTTCATCTAAGATATGGTGGTGTCAATCCACTTATAGCTAGAGACTTACATCGTGATAATATTGAATTAGCTGCTAAGGAAGCTTTGGATAAGGCGAAGATAGACATGAAGGATATTGATGCAATAGCTGTAACCATTAAGCCTGGTCTTCTAAGCAGTTTGCAGATAGGTGTTAAATATGCAATCTATCTTGCAAGAACTCATAATAAATTGTTAATACCAATTCATCACATGGAAGCTCATGCGTTAGTGGCCAGAATGTTCCATAATATATCATTTCCATTTCTTACTCTGCTAATATCAGGAGGGCATTCTTTGGTTGCACTTGTGAAGGATGTGGATGATTTTTTATTGCTAGGTGAAACATTAGATAATGCTCCTGGTGAAATTCTGGATAAGGCAGCAAGAAGAATGAAGTTAAGAAATATACCTGCATACTCAAAATTAGCAGGAGGACAAGCTATTGAAATGGCCGCCCAAAATTCAAAGAACCCTTACCTATTCAAATTTCCATTACCATTAGCTAGAAACAGAGATTGTTGTTTTAGTTTCAGTGGTCTCAAGGATGCGTTGATGCGGCATCTTCTACAAAAGGAGAAAGACAATGGAGTAGTAGGAGATAGAATAATTCCAGAAGTCAATGATTTATGTGCTGGCTTTCAACTAGCTATTGCAGAACATTTAGGCCACAGGACAGAGAGAGCTGTATTATTTTGCGAAAAGTATAATCTTTTTGATAAAAACAACAAAAGTATTGTAGTCTCTGGTGGAGTGGCATGCAATGATTTTATTTTTAAAGGTATCCAGCTTATAGGTGATAAATTGGGCTGTAAAGTGTATAGACCTCCACCAGAAGTATGTAAAGATAATGGCACTATGATAGCATGGAATGGTATAGAGAAACTGAAGAAACAAGGCCACTATGAAAATATCACTTTAGAAAATATAGATCCATCTGCCCCCTTAGGAGTCAACATTGTCAACAAAGTTAAAGCTGCAAACTTAAATGTCAGAATTACAAGAATAAAAATCTTATAATTCTTCAATTAAATCAAACCATGCCTTTTATCCAGTTTCTCAAAGTTAGAATAAATTAATTTAAAACTCGCAGAGGATGTTTTAACCTAGTTTCTGTATGAATAACCAGGTAATAAGTAACAGCAATAAATAAATAACTAAGGTGAATTTATTATGATAAAAATGTTAAATTATATTTTAAGAATTAAAGCAGAATATTTTTATTGAAAATTATTGCTAAAAATAATATAATAAATCGAGAGAAATTGCAATTTTTGAAGTGAATATTTATTACAGTAAAGCTATTATACAATAAGTTAAATAAAATTCATCACTGATTTTCTTTGATGTCCATAATTTTCTACTTGGCAGCTTTTTGTTGCAAGTCTGTAAAGTAAAATTAATAATTAAATTATGGTTAAAATACTCAAGTTCTTTTGCAAGACCTGGAATTAATAAAAATAACTTTCACTAGACAAAGATTATCTACCTGTAGAAAATCTGACTGTCAACAACACGAAGAACTCGAAAAGAGTTACATACATAATATATGTGTTGATTCAATCTAACAATATTAATTAAATGATGCAGTTCATTGATGCATTGTACTAAAAGGTTGTAAATGATGCAGGTCATTGATGCATTGTACTAAAAGATTGTTGATGCAGGTAATATTGCAATTATTTAACGTCTGACATTTATGTATTAGTTAGGAACCATTATTGAATATATCTTTCTAAAAAAGGGGACAATACATGGACAAAACACTCATTATTATCAGTAGACTATACTATAGTGTTTGTTCTATGTTAGTTTATAATATAGGTACATGCTGCATATTTCTGACACTTTTGGTCTACCTTAAAGATTAATCCTTTTCATCTGAAAAATTAAAATGTGAATCAATTATAATTAGAAATTATGGAAAAGGTAGCATATTCTAGTATCTGTGATTTTAAAATACTATGTTAATTGAGTAATAACATGGTACATGTGAAACGTCTCAACATGGTCTCAACCCTGTGGTTGTAGGGGAGGTCAGATGCTGTTTTACAGAAAAATATTTTAAAAAACTACTGTACAATTTCTAGATACAGAATTAGAATAGATAGACACTTCTTTATTTCTAGATAGCAGACATCACAATTATTATTTTTATTGCAATTAATAATAAGGAGCCATAAAATTAAAATAATTAGTTAGTCTTTTTTCAGACCCCTAATCAGAAGCAGATCTTCCAAGATTATAATTTTAGGTACCTAGTGATTTAAAAAGTTGGTAATAAGTATTTGTTTTTTTTTATTAATTTTTAAAACAATTTGATTTTTCCAAAAACAAAACAGCTAATTACAAGCCATTTTTGCCAAAAAGTATTCAGGGATGAGTTGATTTGATAGCATTTAAACTCTCTTATCAACGTGAGATCACCCCTCAACGTGAGCCCTTTTTGCCGTAGTTTTTCTCTATAGACAAGTTTGTTTACAGTGGTATAAGGTACCTTTTCGTTTATTTATTATACCTATTACAAAAATCAAAGCCCCCATTTTTTAATTTTTGTCCATGCTAATCAGCGTGAACAAACAGCTAAACCATTTATAATAGAACTTTCACACATAGGTTGATAACTCTTCAAGAAATTCTACCTTTCCAGAAGTTTGTAGGCAGGTTAGGTGTAGGTACTTACGTGCTGGCCTGCCATTAGCCCATGGAGTGATACGAACGTGGGACTCATCTCGTCGTAATGCTTCTGTTCGGACTTCAGCTTTTAATGATTTCCGCAAAATTTTAGCAGCAATGTTGGAGTAGTTTATGTAACTAAAAAAACATGTTGAATAGGTAGGATCGAAGTGAATTATATGTTACATTGGTTTTGAAGACATTAATTTGTACTTACTTAAGACCTGCTTGCCTCCAGGCGCTCATTTTGAGAAAGAGTCGGAAAAGTTAGATGCAAGGTAGAAAAACTCAATCAGCAGAAAATTGAATCTCGAATTCAAGATGTGATGTAACATGTCACAGACAATAGAGGGTTATCTTATTCTTAGTCTGAGTCCCCATAGTATATATTATAGTCTATGGGTTATCATTTGCAGACTCAGAACAAGGACTGTTACATGAAGTAGCCCTATTGTGACACTTACTGTTGGAGCGAGATAGCTAAATGCATTTAAGCTCTAATTAGAACGTGATAAAATTATTATGTTTTGTCCTTATCACCGTGGCCAGTTTTTTTTGTTTGCCAAAATGTATTTGTACGTGAGATTTTGGCAAACAACGTGAAGTGAGGTTATGTTGACTCAAGTATTGTAAATAAATAATTGATTCGTTTTGTTGTTTTTTGTTTTTGAAGTTATTGTGCAATGGTGAGCTGCAGTATACTAAGCTACAATAGCCGAAGCGAACGTAAAATAGACGGAATAATATTTCACAAGTAAGTACCTCTGCTTGAGCGAGAGGTTCTGAGGGGGCCACGCTAGTTGCATATCAGTGTTTGCACATCATTGGTCATTGTGGTCATTATGTCAATGGTCTCCCCTATTAATCTGTGATGGTCTCCCAGAGGCACAGACAAAAATCCTTTTGTCAAATGTCAGGAATGACACAAATGTCATGTGAGAAAAATTGTTCATAATGCAATGCAATGCAAATATGAATTTGTAGCTTTAATTTTTGCTATTAATACAAAAAACATATGTTTGAGTGTGTAAGGAAATTGAGAAAGATCTTTATTTAAGTATTTCGGAAGACCCTAAGACTTTGGCGGTTTTTAGGTATGAATATAATACTTGCAATTTCAATTATTTTTGCCGATTTTACGTGTAAATCCGTGAAAAGCTTGCTAAATTAACCTGTAAATTTGATAAGATGACTATTATGTAGCCACAAAAAGTAATTTCTCACTATTCATCATAGTACCCCTACATACGTTAGTTAGGTGCATAGTAGGAGTTGAAGATAACGTGTCACATATGAAAACAACTAGCAGATGTCTGGGTCCATGCATGCTTTAGAACATTGTTTGCGGTTTATTGTGAACGTCACGCCACGTATAGCTCGAATAGAACTTTTCTTATGCTTTAAAAGTAAAGTGAGTTGGAATGATTAGTCAAGGCACTCGTGCCTCACAATAGCCAGGTATATTATCTCGGTAGGTAGGCCTCGACGACAAACTTAAAATTTTCAGTTAAGATAAGTGCTTTCATGTCTATGACCTGCTGCATGCCACTGTAGCTATGTGCTACTATGATGTCTTATGAGTTTGTCCCTGTTATAGAGTAAGAATTATACAATGGATTCTGATGGAGAAAAGGAACAGTTACTTATTGGTCCCTCTAAGCCTAATGTACGATGTGATATTGTGAATGAGTGTCAAATGTTTCTCAAATCTGAAGAAGGGGGCGGTGATGCACATACTAATATGAACCAGAATATTGCACCTCAGATAAGTGGTAATTTAATTTCTTTTTTTCTTATTATGCAATCATTTGAAAAGAAATTTGTAAACCTTAACCTGTGCCTTTCTTCATAATATATATCTACATAATATGGAAACAATAAAAAAAAAAAAGTTTTGGTACTGCATCATTTTGTGTGAGAGCAGTAATGTTAATTACTGCTCTCACACAAAATGATTTTAATTTAATTTAATTTAAAATAACTTTATTGTTAATAGATTTACAGAGTGTAAGAATACAGGATACACTTAAAAAACAAAGGGCGACCTTATCACTAAAGTGATATGGTCTGAGTGAATGATGTGATTAATATCTTTTTAGTTTATAATTATAGTGGGTACATACCACAATAATTAATATGACAATTGACAATGTTAAATCTATATCCATACTTCCATACTAATATTATAAATGCGAAAGTGCCTGTCTGTCTATCTGCTAGCTTTTTCACGGCTTATCCGTTCAACCCATTTTGACGAAAATTGGTTTAGAGATAGCCGAGGAAGGACATAGACTACTTTTTATCCTGGAAAATAAAATGGTTCCCATTGGATTTTAAAAACCTTAACCTACGCGGGTGAAGACACTGGCATCATTTAGTTATTATTAATTTCAACCCAGTTGCATTGATCGTGCTCACAATAGAACTGCAGTGCTGCAATGGAGAGGATATTCTGTTTTTAAATCACAAAACCTTTAGTTTCTAAATGCACTATGATTAATATATTTCTAATATATGTAATACATAATATTATGTATAACTATGCCATTGGATACATCTTTTATATTATATTTTTATGACATTTTTGTAACAATATGTTTATTTTAGCATTTAAATTTTACATTATTAATTTACAATATGTTTAGATTATCTCTAGCCACTCTAGCTTATAAAAATTCAAAGTATGTTTGTGCTTACTTTCTGAGCCAGTGTCAAGTGGAGGA
The DNA here is from genome assembly GCF_902806685.2 of Maniola hyperantus. NCBI lineage: Eukaryota > Metazoa > Arthropoda > Insecta > Lepidoptera > Nymphalidae > Maniola > Maniola hyperantus. The sequence continues at coordinate 6,057,018 of NC_048540.1, forward strand.
GTGTTAATATATTATGTAATTAAAGTTACATATTATGTTACTGGCTGTACAAATTTTGTATGGTTTCCTTGAGGTTTATAATTTAGTTTTGCTTTGTGGCTTGCAGAAGAGTGTGTGTACGTAATCTAATTACTGTTAGAAAAAATGGTGAAAAGAAGATATGCTAAAAACCGTACTATCAAATATATAATATTAATATTATTCATAATAAACTAAATTGCTTTTGCTGATGCGCCTGTATCACTTACTTTGAGTTTTATATGTTTGTTTAAACTCCAATCTATTTTTGTATTGATTAATTTTGAGCTTGACATTTCTACACCCTTGGGAAGTTTATTCCAAACTCTGTTGATTATAAAAGTGTTTTAAAGGATTTGATGATGCCAATTGATGATATATTTTGAGTTCACGTCCAGTCATGTCTCTTTATCAAAAATATTTTCATAAAAAGGATATTGTATTGATTGTCCAATATTTTAAGTCTCAATAAGATCACCTCATTCTCGCCTGCTTTTGAGGGTGCCAAGCCCAAACTTATATTCTGTATATTAATGTCATGGTAAAGGTTTGTAATAGAACTTTGTTTTAGGTCGGTCTAATTTCATTACCCCTACATCATATGAGACTAAAGAGCCACTATCCAATGACGCTGTAGCTGAAAATACAGAATTTGACAATGGTAAACATTTTACATAATCTAATTTTTGTATGATCCAGATATTCTTTCAATCATTGGTCAAAAAGTTAATCTTGAAATAACTATGCCCTACCACTGAAGCTTTGACTTTTAAAAAGCAGTGTATATCTTTAAATAATAATTTCCTATTTAGTTACAATGAATAGATCAGTTGAATTTGCTTTACATGTCTGTAAATTGTAATGTTATGTTTTTGTATTCCCAAGGAAGTACAAAGGAGTCTTTAGCAGAGGCTGTCAGTGAGACAGACCTCCAATCTTCAGACAACAGCTTGCCAAGCACAGTGACAGTACTAGATGCACCGGACGGGGGCAAAGTATATTTAGTTGGCACTGCTCATTTCAGCTTAGAATCACAGGAAGATGTATCTAAGGTAAGAGAGAATCTATTGAATAAATGAGTGCTGTATGAAGATATGTTTTAATTTTGATTTCTAATTACAGTTTTCAATTTTGCAACCAAGTCTTACTAGCCCAACAGCTTAGTGTACTGAAATTTCAAGAAAAACTAAATGTTAAAATGTTGGGTCTGGTGTTGTACCCCTTTTACTATAGGGAACTATACCCCTTTTACTATACTACAAAATAAGGGAGTATACTCCCTTATTTCGAGGGAAAGGTGGTATAGTACAGTTTTTTAAAAGTTAAAATTTAGTTACTACTAAATACCTCTACTCTCTATGTTAATTTAGTTGAGATAACCATACTTTAAGTATGTGTCACTTTATTACACTAATTAAATATGTAAATCTAGTTTACGTGTAACAAAATACAAAACATTATTAACTTATCTTTTTTTTTAATAAGACCACCTTATATGTAGTTCAATTAATTATTATCTTTTTTAAATCATATGTTTCATTCCTCTATTTATTTTCCTTTTATACATGATAAATATTTAAAAAACCAATAAAATTTCATTATTATGTTTTTTTAGGTGATACAACAAGTATGTCCTCACGTTGTGATGGTAGAGCTGTGTGAACAAAGAACTAACATTCTATTATTAGATGAGGAGGTTATATTGAGAGAGGCCAAAAATATCAATATTGCAAAAATAAAGTAAGTATTGAGGTTGACACCACACAACCATGTCATGTCATAGATGTAGACAAGCCTTGGTCTGTCACGGTTACAAACTATAGGTTTTCTTGACAGACATGTTTGATCCCGATCCGTCTAGTAGTTTGAACTGTGCGTTGATAAATCAGGCAGTCAGTCAGTCAGTCAGCTTTTCCTTTTAAATAATATAGAGATAGGCTTTACTAAGTATATCTATCTGAGTCTGTAGGACAGTAGTTTACAGGATCAAATATGTCGAGGCGGCGTCGTCGGTCTTTAAAATAAAAGCTGTAATTGCGTTTATTGCCACGAGTCGCAATAATGTTGTTATGCCATCGCCCTTGACTCTTTGCTGCAGATAATGTCAAGAGCCTCAATAACTAAATGGTTAAGGAATAACCCCACTCGTTGCACTTATGTCGTACCTACTCCTAGCACAAGCTTTATTACTTGGAAGGGAAAGGGGAATATTAGTTATGATTAATAATATAGCTAATATTCTTTATAAAAAAAACTTGCCCGGGCCGCAATGCTCCAACGAGCTAGACACTTAAAAAAACCGGCCAAGTGCGAGTTAGGCTCGCGCAACGAGGTTTCCGTACTACAGTCGTATTTTTGTGACATTTTGCATGATAATTAAAAAACTATGATGCATAAAAATAAATAAAAATCTGTTTTAGAATGCACAGGTGAAGTGAGTGATGTGACCACAAATTCACGGTTTTCAGATTTTTCCCCGAATGTCTGCTATAAGACCTACCTACCTGCCAAATTTCATGTAGGTTTCTTGACAGACCGACCGACAGACAGACAGACAACAAAGTGATCCTATAAGGGTTCCGTTTTTCCTTTTGAGGTACGGAACCCTAAAAAGAAAATATAAATGAGTATTATGTTCGTCAGAGCGACGATGGCTCAGAACGGCGTGTTCAACGGCCTGATGTACATCCTTCTGCTCAACATGTCGGCGCACATCACGCGCGAGCTCGGCATGGCGCCCGGTGGCGAGTTCCGCCGCGCTATGGCAGAGGTACTTATATACTTACTAGCGACCCGCCCCAGTTTCGCATGGGTGCAATGTAGATGCTAATGTGGTTTCATTGAGGTGTCATTGCCTCTGAAACCCTCAAATTAGAGGATTTTTTTCTGACCTAATTCACATTATTTCAATTTCTCTAGGGATCTCTAACTTTTTAAGAATTAAACTATACCTATAAACCTTCCTCTTGAATCACTTTACCTGTTGGTGAAAACCGCATTAAAATCCGTAGCGTAGTTTAAAAGATCTACGCGTTCATACATACAGACAGCAGGAAGCGACTTTATTAATTTATACTATGTAGAGATATGTTAAGGCTGCTTTTACATGGACATAACTTTACAGTACGCGATAGAAAATATTGTACATCGACCTTTAGAAAGAGAAAGCGGTTTCGTAGAGCGTTGTCTCTATCGTTGAGATCGACAAAACGTCACATAGGTATGAGTGACAGAGACAACGCTCTACAAAGCCAAATCTCATTCTAAAAGTCGATGTACAATATTTCTTGCCGGCTACTGTACTCTGTATTTTGGTAAAGTTTGTAAGTTTGTTTGTAGGGGGTAATCTCTGGAACTACTGAACCGATTTGAAAATGCTTTCACCAGTAGAAAGCTACATTATTCCTATGTGACATAGACTATATGAATCTTATTTCAAAAAACTTAGAGATCCCTACGAAATTTGTAATAAGCTAACTGTGAGAAGCCGGGGCGGGTCGCTAGTACTAATATAATATTATAAATGCGAAAGTGTGTATGTCTGCTACCTTTTAACCGATTTTGACGACATTTGGTACAAAGATAGCTTGCACCCCCACAAAGGCTACTTTTTGTTCCTGAAAATCAAAGAGTTAAACCTAAATTCACGTCAACGAAGGCGCGGGGCGGGTATCATCTATTTGGTACAAAGATAGCTTGTATCCTGGAGAAAGACACAAGCTACTTCGTATCCCGGAAAATCGAAGGGTTTTCAAGGGATTTTTTGAAAACCTAAACGCGCACGAAGTCGCGGGTATCATCTAGTTTTTAATGTATTGTACCTCCATGCTTTCAGGCTAAGAAGATCCGCAACTGCATCGTGCAGCTGGGAGACCGCGCCATAGACATCACGCTGCACAGAGCTATCGCATCCCTCTCTTGGGGACAAACCATACGCTTTATCTGGCATTTGCTCACCTCGAATCAGAATATTAGGTAAGCATTAGGTATATAGTTTTCACCACATAATCAATATATATTATAAAAGAAAGTGTACAATGTGCGTGCCGCTAAACTCAGAAATGAGTCCCGCGGGGTGATTACGAATCTCGCGACAGGCTTGCGACAGGCGTTAATCTCGCGATCATTGCTGTCAAACGTCCGGCTAGAGAGAGACAGCAAATGAACTGTCGGATTGCTACTGCTGTCGCGTTGCTGTCGCTACTGCAACGTTTTACGTAATCACCCCGCGGGTACGATCAAGGTAGTTATATGGTGTGGTAGCTCTCTATATCCTGTCCATGAAGAAGGTTCCCGTTATTACCTGAGGGGTGTGCTTTTGAAGATATAAGGGTTGGAAGTTTCGCGCTATAGAAATTGCTAGAATAGTCAAGAACATTCGAGAGTTTTCGAGAGAAATCCACAGAATATCCCAGATCTTTGTAGAACATTTCACAACATTCTCGAATGTGTGTCAAATATTCTGGAATCTGGAACATTGTGGACCATTCGAAGACTTTTCTCTATGGGTAAAGTTACCTGCTGATAGGGGTATATAAAGTAAGATCTGTCGTGAGTTCGAACGTTCTAGAACATTCTGGAATGTTGTGGAATGTTCGGGAATAGTTTGTAATGTTCAGGAATACACTTACTACGCGGGGGAAGCCGCGGGGCAAAAGCTAGTCTATATATTATATAGAATAGTATTGTAACTGATCCTTAAGGGGTCAAGAGATCAGTAGTTACCCTTAAGAGCTTATTGGTATTTTCAAATTGACCCTGTTTTGTTGTACCACTAATTGTGTGGTCGTGTTTCATGTTCAGCTTAGAGGAAGTGGAGAAATGCAAGCAGAAGAAGATGCTGGAGGACATGTTGGAAGAGATGGCGGAAGAGTTCCCCGCGCTCAAGCGCGTGTTCGTGGTGGAGCGCGACATGTACCTGTGCCACTCGCTGCAGATCGCTGCGCTGCAAGCACGTGAGTACTATACTCTATCGCCGGGCTAGAAATTCATTGGTGACGAAGCAATGTTTAATAGGCTACTTGACAATTTTTTTAAGTTGGTCTTAAATGGTTAATATTTGTCCTATTATATCAAAAAAATTAACACTATATTTTTTTGCGCCCTAAAAACCGTAAAACTTTAATTTAAAAAAATATTTTTCTTAGACAGGTGAAAACACTGTCGGCCATGTTTGGCCGATAGATTATCTGTGCTCTGACGTCATGCATTTGTAAACAACAGTATAACCCTGTGGTTATACTGTTGTTTACAAATGCATGACGTCAGAGCACAGATAATCTTCAGATATTTAAAAAAATATTTTTCTTAGACAGGTGAAAACACTGTCTAAGAAAAATATTTTTTTAAATTAAAGTTTTACGGTTTTTAGGGCGCAAAAAAATATAGTGTTAATTTTTTTGATATAATAGGACAAATATTAACCATTTAAGACCAACTTAAAAAAATTGTCAAGTAGCCTATTCTATACTTCAAAGTTTGGAATGTACTTTAATACCCGGCTGAGTTTGTTGTGGGCTCTTCTCAGACCTGGGCGCCTTTGGAACCCTCGTAGCTTTAGTTTTAAGTTTGCCTGATAATTATCACCACTATATCTTACAAATCCAACATCTGACTATAAAAAAGAGTAATTTATTACCTATTTTGAATAAATCATTTGACTTTGACTTTGGAACATCGGTGCAAAGTTGCCTGTGTTTCGGTATTCTACATCTTTATTTTGGAGAGTGTGCCCAAAAACTTTTCGATCTGGTTCCTTCTTCACCGTTCTACCATCGTACCGCAAGACATCGTCAAGGTCTGCATCCATACGTAGTTGAAATTCAATAGACACGTACGAAGCGATATGCTTCCTCGTTTCTTATCCGAACCGCTAGGATCTGGAACATCCTTCCGGCATCAGTTTTCATCTCCACTTTTGATATGGGTACCTTGAAGTCAAGAGTGAATAGGCATCTTCTAAACGCGTTTCATCTTAGGCTGCATCATCACTTGTCAGCAGGTCTTATCGCAGCCAAGCGATAGTCTGTAAAAAAAACTTAGGATAGGGGCTAGGGCTCTCTCTGTTACGTAATCCCATACAAATGATAGAGACAAAAATCTCAGTGGGCGCTATCCATTTAGAGCCCTCGCCCACGGCGACTTTTTGTAGCGATACAGTAGCGATGCTGTCGCGCTTCCGCATCGATACAGTCGCGAAGCGGTCGCTAACTGTGTGCCCTCGCCCACGGTCTTAGATTCAGTCGCGATGCAAACGCGATACTGTCGCGCTTCTGTCTCGATGCAAACGAGAAAAAAATGTTGCACTGATGCTTGGTTCTCCATTCATGCGCCACCCTCCCTCCGTTCTTTCCCCGATGTCGTCCAACACGGTCACGCGTTTGCATCGATACAGTCGCGATGCAGTAGCGCGTTGCTAATCCGACTAACACGCGTTAGTAGTGATGCTGGCGTGTGTTTAGTAAACGCGCGACAGCATCGCTACAAAAAGTCGCCATGGGCGAGGGCTCTTAGGGTCACCAACCAATCACAAACGAAACTATGTTTTCTAATTGAAAATTTCGAAAGTATTTTGAAAATGATATTCGAAAATTGAATTGAATTGAATTTTGGATGTTTTTTGAAAACATGTTTCTGGTGTCCGTGCGTCCGTCCGTCTGTCTGTCAGTGGGCTGTATCTCGTGAACCGTTAAAAAATATTATGATAGAACTACAATACTCTTATACTTATACATAATATTACTCTTGTACTTATACATAATATTATATTCATCAATAAATTAAATTATTTTTACTTTTTAGTGGTTGTTGAAGTCGGTTTTTATTTTTTTATTTCTAAGCTAGATAACTGTTTGAACTGTGGTAATGGTAATGTGATTTGTTGTTGTAGGCCGAGAGCCGTGTAGAATAGTGGGAGTCGTCGGCATCGGCCACGTCGCGGGCATTGTAGAACACTGGGGCAAAATAGAATCGCAAGATATCGCCCCACTGCTCAAGTAAGTATCTCGCGTGCTTCAGTGTGAGGCAAAAGTTATGTTACTACAGTCTGCTTCGGCCCGTGACTAGCTTACCAGTTCTTGATATAATGGGTCTAAACTCTAGAACTACTTGGACATATATTGACAAAAGTACGCGACATAAACTTATTTCAAATAATAAAGAAATATCCTGTATTCAGCCAAAGACAGAATGACACAGATAAAACAAAGATAGCCCAAAGACTTATCTTGAAAGCCATATCCACAATCCACAATAAATAAATAAATACGTTAAGCATTGTAAATGGGGAAATTCCGTGGACAAAAAATGGAATTTGCGGCGAAAAATTTTATGTATTGTCTAACACGAAGTAAAGATAATTAAGGATGCGGCTTAATACATTATATTTGTCTACAGAGTTCCCCCGCCGTCGCTGTCGACGCGCATCATCCGCGTGTCGGTGCGCGCGGCGTGCGCGGGCGCGCTGCTGTTCGCGGTGTACAAGATGATCCCGCGCCGCTGGCTGCCCTGATCCCGTCTCCACATGAGCTCCATGCCGGTGAGTGTAATCTGCCAGCAGAGTTCCTCTCCGTCGCTGTCGACGCGCATCATCCGCGTGGCGGTGCGTCACTTCCCCCTTCCATAGTCTATGGTCTTATAGTAACCTGATAAGTACGGTGTCGGTATCATCTTACGGAAACCCTCTCCAGGCGAGTTCAACTCGCACTTGTCCGGTTTTCATACACTTGTACACTTTGCCCCTTACAAGTTTTATGTGCTATTTAAATGGGTAGGTACAAGGTGTACTTATTTAATTATATTGAATTATATTTATTACTAGCTGATCCCCGCGGCTTCGCCCGCGTAGATTAAGGTTTTTAAAGATCCCGTATAGCCTATGTCACTCAGGAATAATGTAGCTTTCTACTGGTGAAAGAATTTTTAAAATCGGTTCTGTAGTACCAAAGATTACCCCCTATAAACAAACTTAACGACATTACCTCTTTATATAATAGTATAGATATAGATTTATCATCCATTCCATATATATTTTTCTTTGTTTTCAGCAAAGTTGAAGAACTGGTTACGCTTACGGTACTAATAAAGACTTCATTTGTCTCAATAAATGAATAAAACAATACCAGGTCTATATATTTTTATACTAAAACACCTATGGCAAGACCAATACATTACTTAAGTAAAATAAATTAAAAGTAAAATTATAAAAATTTAATGAATATTGCGGACTATTCTTATTATGTCTACTATAATAATTGTTATATCGTTTTAGTTACAACATGTCGTTATAATAAGTCGTTTTATCTCATTTTTTATATGGTTTCAATTTAAAATAATCCAAACACTAATATTAAATTCGTTTTGTGTAGTTTTATTTATAATATATGACTATTTAGTTGCGTGTTACATATAATTATATAGTGTACGTATATATTTGGGTTTCGTTTCCTCTTTTGTATGAATAAGGACTGTGATAATTTAAAATATTGGTAAAAGTTTAGATCTTCCCCCCAGTTAGGCATATAAACTGTTTACGTCAAAAAGGTATCTAGTAGATTTGTTGTTTTGAATTTAAATTTAAATTTAAAAGTGTATAGATAATCAGAACAAGTCATTTGATTAAAAAAATCCGACCACAAATGGTGAGGTATTTAAAAACAAAAAAAAACAACTGTATTTTATACCGAAATTTTAATATTTTTGTTTTTAAACGACTACTTGTGGTCTTCTAGAGTCTAGACACTTCCTTTTTTTTTTGCAGTCGTTAATCGTTTATATATTTTAACTGAAACTTTTTAGATTATAAAGTATCAATTATGTATATATATTTGTGAATCTATAGCTAATAGCATAATACTTACAAATAAAAATTAAAATATTCTCGACGAGTGACGACTTTTTAACGCCACACAGAAACTTAGCCGAACCTTTGTTTTCTTATGTGAATCAACGCATTAATGCGGAACCAATTTATTTTATTTACAGATGCAAATTATTAAAAAAAAATGTCTTAGCCTACGGTCTAGTAAAGATAGGTACCTACCTATTTTTTTTTTTTCGGGTCAATTTAGATATCTATACCTACTTAGTTAGCTAGAAACGAATTTTTGTAGACTATCATAGTAATTTTTATGTTACTACTTAGTTACTTGCACTGACTGTAAAAGTAACTTTTTTAAATAATGTTATAACTTAAGCGTCAAAGCGTTATTTAAAAATGCTGATTTTTAAACGTTAAGTACGAAATAAATAAGTATCGATATAATTAAAGACATTTTTATTTGTACTCTCCTATTCCTTTTGTTATCTATATTAAATACTAAACTGAGTGACTGACGGACTGACTGATCTATCAATGCACAACTCAAACCACTGGACGGGTTGGGTTGAAATTTGGCATGCAGAATTGTAATAGCTCTTCCGCTAAGAAAGGATTTTTGAAAATTAAACCCAAGGTAAAACAGAGGTTTGAAAGTGTAGTCCATGTGGAGGAAGTGGCGGGGATAAGCTAGTATTGTTAAAATATATTCATTGACATTGACTGAATATTTCGTTGAATTTGCTTAGTTATGAAACTATAAAACTAGGCATTATTTAAAAGTATCAGCCCATGTCCATCCGGAAGGTTTGCCTTTTGATTGGGCTGACACATCTGGGTTTAGTAATTATTATTGATCATCAATTCATCAATATGACAATAATATAATATAGTTACTTTACATTAATAACGATGAACCAGTGATGAATAAATAAACTTTTGACGTATTACACGATTAATTTTGATAAAAATAGCCAAAGCGCTCTAGTAGCAATAAATCTTACACACATCAAATCTCAATGTTATGTCAATTTCTGTAAGTATAATTAGCAATTGTAGGTGACTTGCTAGAGCTGATTGCAAGTTTTATTGCTAGTGCCATAGGCTGGTGCACACTTGGCCTAATATGATTAAGAAGGTACTCTATACACGGAAATAAGTTAGTATAGCTCTCTCTCTCTGTTACGTAATCCCATACAAATGACAGAGCTAAAAATCTCAGTGGGCGTTAACCATTTTGAGTCACCAACTACACAAATACACAGAAATAAATTAATCTCAGAAATTAACCCAGTAATGCCTAGCGTGTCCATATGGACACAAAAATATGGGTCTGCTAAAATAATTTTTGTGGTAAAGCATTATTTGTTAAGAAATATTTAACTGGTCATACTGTGCTATCAAATGTCAAAGTTTTTTTACATGTCATTGATATGTCATTTAAAAATCTCAATTCGCGGCTAAATTCATTCAATTCTCACCAAAGTCAAAAACGGAGGAAAAAATGGACCCGAGACAAGAGTAAGTAACATAATTTTTAAATTATTTTATTTAATTATGTTATTTTCGTGTAATATTATTCTAAAATAATGTATTTATATGTTGAAATAGGTCAACGATAGTTTAGTTTTATTTTAGCACTATATTTATACGCCTAATGTTGCTGAGTCCATATGGACACGCTAAGCACTTGGCATGTCATTACATAAAATTGTTTTTGTTTTTAGATTCTTCGATTTTGACCAGTACCGGGGAACTGGGACCCTTAATGTACTCTTGGACATTTTATTTGAGGATGAGGAAGAAGCTGGAGACCTGCCGATACCAGAGTCATATTTACGTCGCCCCTCCTGATCCCGCTGTTTTGACAGACGAAGATTCAGGTGACGAAGACAGTGGTGGAAGAACCGAAAATTTGAATGCTCGTCAGTTGACAGCTCAGGCTGATGTAACGTTTAGCCAGTCATACCAAGCTTCTAATAGAAACACCCCTCGCTTTGACGATCTTTGCGGTAAAAAACCTAGGACATGGATTGATGGAGATTTAGAACCTTTCTTAGGGCCGTTTCCTGAGGTTGCTTCTACTAATAATGGAAAATCTGCTGTTGATTTATTTGAGCTTTTTATCGATGACGGTATTATTGACATGTTTGTTCTACAATCAAATCGCTATGCTTTATGGAAAAACTGTCCTGATCCTAAAATCACTGCTGCTGAAATGCGATGCTTTTTTGCTATTCTTATTTTGAGCGTCGGCCTTTGCGTACCATGTTTTGCTGACTATCATAAAAAATAATAAATGTTTTCATTCGATAAATCGTGTTTTTTTTATCTAATAACTCCTACAAGATAAATTATATCTTCTCAACTTTTTAGCTACTGTCAGCGCTTAGTGTGTCCATTTGGAAACATGGTTTTTTTCTAACTTCCCATTTATTGAAAAAAAAATGACTAAAATCATGTCATTAAGAACCCTTAATTGAACCATATTCCGAGTCCAAACTAAAGAAAAACAAGAATAAAATAATTCGGGCATTCCTGGGTGTGTTTTCAAAAAACATTCGAAATGCAATAGGCTACTTGACACTTTTTTTAAGTTGGGCTTAAATGGTTAATATTTGTCCTATTATATCAAAAAAATTAACACTATATTTTTTTGCGCCCTAAAAACCGTAAAACTTTAATTTAAAAATATATTTTTCTTAGACAGGTGAAAACACTGTCGGCCATGTTTGGCCGATAGATTATCTGTGCTCTGACGTCATGCATTTGTAAACAACAGCATAACTTCCCAAAGTTTAATAAACATGACTTCTATACTAGTTTACATGGAAAATATAGTAATTATCGTTATTGTATCATCCGAGAATGTAAAAACGCATCGATAAAGACCACAGGAAAGTTGTAGATTAGAGTGCCCAGTGAAATAAATATACGTAACACGATCCTATATGACTAACGACTTCAACCCAAATTTATTTTTGCAAAGCTCTTTCAATGGTTGTGCGATGAATCGTTCTACTCTGTATCAGATTACCTCAATTATATACCATGGAAGTCATAGTGATAATTTAAGATGTATAATTAATTAGTTGTAATTTTATAAAATAAGTTTGAATAATATACCCTACATCGTTTGTCATTGTACAAATTACCTTTAGGTGTAGATATATTATTATTAATATTTGCATGCTGAAGTATCAGTAAATATGCGGGGACTATTTAGATTATAAGTAATATATTAAGACCTTTGTAAACTACCCATATTTAGCAAATAAAAATTATTTCATATTTCAAGATCACTTCGTTGTAAGTCTTACTTAATAACTTATTCAATTTATAAAGAGAAAACGATAATTTTTTACGTTTACTATGAGTTTTTAGAAATATATAAAAACTAGCTTATGCTCGTGACTTCGCCCGCGTGGACTTCATAAATTTCAAACCCCCGTTTAACCCACTCAGGGGTGGAATTTCAAAAAATCCTTTCCTAGTGGATACCTTCTCTTTACCTACAAAGAACACACCCACCAAATTTCATGTATCTAGGACCAGAAGTGCGATTGCGTAAGTTTTAACCATCATGGCAAATCTAAGCGATTGGTCATAAATGGTAAAACCGAATTCGAATTGCGTAAATTGTATCATCATATGAAGACCTAATAGTGACCGGTGACTTAAAAATTTTTCATTAGAATCGCGTTTTATTATACAAATAGCATTAGTGAAAGTCAATATTTTTTGTTTTTAAGAATTATGTCGGACACAAAAACAATGCAACTTAAAAGTTAACTTATTAATTTCATCATAAAAATTACGTTTCATACTTAAAACATTGAATTCTAACGTTATTATTATATAATGCATTTGCAATAACTAAACGCTTTGAACGAATGAATAGTCGAGTTTACTGCTATTCGACAATAGGTGGCGTTAGTGGACTTATTTTTTCCTATGTTTTTCCTCTTAGATTATGCTTTTTCCTGTAAGTCTACGTTTCAAGTGTCAATTAAGTGACAAGTGACAGTGGTGTCAATGTCAGTAATGACAAATTACGAATTTTACGAGAACAAATTACAATAACAAATTAGACAAAATTCTCAGTTCGATATCTATTCCATAATTTCCATACGTTAATAAAATTAAGAAGTCTCCGGCAGAGAAATGCATATAAGCACTCTGGCCTACTAGAAGCCAACGAGGGGAACGTGGGGGCACAAAGTTATGAGAAGCAACGCCTTGAAATTGTTTGGATATCAAATGGAGATTGCAGAACAGGCACTGAAGAAGTTGTAAAGGCATTATCCTTAACCCTAAAACCCTACTTGGTTTACTATGAACAGCCCAGAGTGTTATCGGAGCCTCAATAGCTCAACGGTTCGAGGAGCGGACTGAAATCCGAAAGGTCGCCGGTTCAAACCCCACCCATTGCACTATTGTCGTACCTACTCCTAGCACAAGCTTTACGCTTAGTTGGAAAGAAAAGGGGATTATTAGTCACCATAATAAACTTGCTAACATTCTTTATAAAAATAAATCAAAAATCAAATGTTAAGTTTTCTCACATTAAGACTTTTTGAGTTATTTATAGCATATAAGTAGGCAAATAATTTATTATTTACTATGTGTTCATAATTAGTAATCTTTGATCAAGAGCGGTGATAGTGTAGTGGTTAAGAATGTTAAGATGTCTGCCTCCAATGTGATAAACCAGTGATGAGTTGATGATGATGAGTTGTGTGCTGTGTTAAAATTGACTGTGATTCACATTCAACATTTTAGCATATTATAAGTAGGTAAAATTTTCCTATGTTTATCATAAGTAAACAGATAAACCCAACTAAAACCCAAAGAAATACCTAATAATACCAAACGGGTGGGGCTGAGTAGCTAGTAGGTTCCTAATCATCTGTCGCTTATCCTATATTTTTATTATTTGTAATAGTTGTAGACAATAAAGATGTTTAATATCGTAATTTACATACTTTTTATTTTATGAACAGAATTTTCTCCTCTTTCATTTGATATCCTACTTACCTACTCATTACCATAGCAAAAAAATTTTCAGAGACCTACTATTTAGGGTTCCAAAAGAAAAAAACCGGCCAAGTTCGAGTCAGGCTCGCGCACCGAGGGTTTTGTACTAGTATTTTTTCGACATTTTGCACGATAAATGAAAAACTGATGCATAAAAATCTGTTTTAGAATGCACCAGTGAAGCCCTTTCATATGATACCCCACTTGATATAGTTATCTTACTTTGAAAATTGTTAACACTAATTACCTATTTGTTAATGACCACAATTTTTTTGTGTGATGTAACCACAAATTCACGGTTTTCAGATTGTTCTCCTTATGTTTGCTATAAGATCTATCTACCTGCCAAATTTTATGATTCTAGGTCAACGGGAAGTACCCTGTAAGTTTCTTGACAGACAGACAACAAAGTAATCCTATAAGGATTCTGTTTTTCCTTTTGAGGTACAGAACCTTAAAAAGGAACCCTTACAGGATCACTTCATTGTATGTCTGTTGTGTCTATCAAGAAAAGGGAATCAAAACCTACAGGGTACTTCCCGTTGACCTAGAATCATAACCACAAATTTCATGGTTTCTGGATTTTTTCCTTTACTTGTAGTATAAGACCTACCTACGTGCCAAATTTCATGATTTTAGGTCAACGGGAAGTACCCTATACTTAGGTTTTCTTGGCAGACATGACTATTCTATCCTAATTTTTCTTATTTTCATCAATACGTACCTACCTACTATAATATAAGACCAATATTTTAGCGTTTAGTTAGTACAGCCGGGACAGATAGTATTTATAATAAGACCAATACTTTGAACTCTGTAGAGATACGTGTAGATCTCTGCCTTGGCTGCAAGTATGGGTGTGAGTTCGTCGACAAGTTGCTGGAACAGTGGCAAAGATAGCCTGTAATTGTCCACAAATTCCCCTTCTGGGATGTGGCAGGGGCTTTCGGCAGCTGGGACCTCCTCATTCCCATTCTCAGCATGTATGGGTGAGCTATTTTCACAATTACAATTAGGTAGGTACTTAACAAGATAAAGTAAAAAGTTAAACAGCTAGGTACCTACTCTTAAGAAATAGGTAAGTAGATAGGTACCTAAATATAGCTACCCCTGGGGTCTAATCAACTAAGTAAAACTCTCTCCAATGTATGAAATGAATAGATTTAATTGCAAAAAACACTCACCAAATATTTACACGGTTTAAACCTATGATGAAACAGAAAACTTACTTACTAAAACATAGCAATTAATTAAATAAAACTGTAACTAGGTTCCTACCTAACTGATTAAACTGGCATGGCCAAATAAACAGAATTAATTGCATAGGTACCTACTTAATATTGTACTAACGAATCGATTGAGACCACATTTATCAAAATCGGCTCAGTAGTTTAGGAACATAAGTACTTAAATACAAACATCTAGGTACAAAGACTGCTAAAATCATATCCTTACCTTTTTGCTTTGCCGTAATAATAATAATATTAAAGCCCTTTATTTACTGAACTTAAAAATACTTAATAAAGTTTTAATAAGTACCTAGGTATCGTTCCTACCTACCTAGGTAGTAGATAGGTATAACTAGTACAGTACATTCATTAATAACATAAATAAAAAATGCTTTATCATTATTATTGGTAGGTACTTAATAACATTGCCCTTGAAACCTGTTACATTACTATTTCCTAAATATTTTAACATAAATGTACCTACCTACTTTTACTTATTAGTAAGTATATTTTTGCTATTATATGTAGTAATAATGCATACTTCTTTTTCTCGTTTATTTTATCTTCAGTATTTCTATATAAAAAATATAAGTACCTATTAGGTAGCTACTTTCCTTTAAGTATAACATTCTAGAATTTTAGTCTTTGACAATGTTTTTTCTTAAATGATAGTAGATAGTTGGGTAGGTCCTTATAACATTCTATTAAATAATAAAAGATGTAAGTAGCTATTTTCATTCTTTTTGACTGGAATATGGAAACCAAGGTAAATTAAATTGTTGAATAAATGATCAAATTAAAAGTTGTAAATAATATTCATTCTTATGTAGGTACTTGTCTAGTGTAGTGTAGAATGCAAATAAACAATTCATTTTTACTAACTTATATTATTGATATTGTATCCAAGGAAGTAGGTTCTTTTAATAATAAAAATGTAGGTATGTAAGGTTGTGTCTGCCAATCTGCAGTTGGCCAGCGTAGTGGACTATGGCCAGACTCTTCTCATACTGAGAGGAAACCTGAGCTCCGTGGTGAGCCGGCTATGAGTTGATCATGATGATGTTTTAAGTAGGTAGTTAGGTATAGTCTATACAAAATGACTCCTCACGCACCATTTTAACTCTATGAGTTACCTACCACCCATTTTAACTTTCACCTCAAAGTGTGGTACCTTTGACATGAAATTTGACACATAAAGTTAAAATGGCGCGTAAGGAGTTAAATTTTATACCATTAAACCATTTAATGTTTATAATAAAGTAAGCTATTTTACATAACATAAAATACTACATTAAATAAACAAACAAAAATTTAATTACCTACAAAACTCAGGTACCTATTAGATTTGAGTAGGTAGGTACATACATAAGTACCTACAACATAATTATACCTAAGCCAATTTAAACTTAAAACAATCTGTCTGTAATCAGTCGAGTTCTTTTCTAAGGTAATCAGTGAACAAATTACTTAAATGCTAATTTGTTTCCAGTAGATACCTAGGTAGATACCGTTTAGCTGTGCAGTACACCCTAGGCCCTAGGGTGTGAGGCCTCCTTCAGGTGTTTTCTGTGTCCATTTAACATACGGTACCTACCTAGTCAATCAAAACACCTATGAACTGTATTTACACTGAAGGTTATTGGTCTAACCTCTCAGGGTGACCAGCCGGATTGAGAGGCGTCGATACCTAGTGGTTTTCTAGCATCTAGCATCACTAAATTATTATCACTAGTTGTAGTTTAGCTAGGTACTTAGGTATGCAATGAATTATTAAGTACCTTTTATTGCAATAATAACGTCAATTTTTGTTTAAAACACTTTTTGATAAAAAGCTGTGTTAATTTGTGCACTGTTGAGCCTTCGGCTTTGCCGTAGTCGAGTAAAAGGTACAAAATTTACCGCGGTGAAGTAGGAATTGGCTTAAAAAAGTTAGATAATTATATTTAAAACCTATATTATGACCTATATTAAGACCATTGTCATAGGTCTCGAGTCACAGTTATTATTTGACATAAGCAATGGCCTCAAAATAGTTACACAATCGAAATTAGCTGTCAAATCTTATCAAATCATTCACTCAATGGTCTAAAAACCAATCTCATAACCATGTAATGACTAAACAATCATGAACACCTTACACAATTCGAAATTGTCGTTTGACAACTGAAATCGTCTGTTTACGCCATGAAATGAATACCATTTCCATGGTTATTTTTTACACAATCGCACCTCAGCTGGTTAGATGTTTAGGCTGTGCGTTGATATATAAGTTAGTCAG
The DNA here is from genome assembly GCF_902806685.2 of Maniola hyperantus. Taxonomy (NCBI): domain Eukaryota; kingdom Metazoa; phylum Arthropoda; class Insecta; order Lepidoptera; family Nymphalidae; genus Maniola; species Maniola hyperantus. The sequence continues at coordinate 6,074,395 of NC_048540.1, forward strand.
GACTTTAAATTTTATATATATGGATACTACGTTAGTCCCCGCGTGACATAGGGATGACATTTCTTTGTTTACATATTTAATGACGTCACATTATGGCTGACAGCGTTTTCTGCGTTTCAAATAAAAATAAAAACTGTATTTTTTTAAATTGGATTTATATATCCATCCTGCGTTTTTAATAATTGTTATTGATATATTTCGTTGTCTTAAGCAAAATACTATAATAAATAATCATTTATTGGACGAAATTAGATATGAGTCAAGTAGCCTATTCGGAAACATATACTTAGTTTAATTTGTACGACACAATACGACATTTAACTTCCGAACCGGACATTACGATAAAAATCTCATAACAATATGAATATGACAAAGTCAAATATCAATCACAGAATAAAGATGGAGTGGCTAAAAGCATACTAAAATATATGCAAGACCGTTTAATTTAAATTATTGTAATACGAATGACTATGTAACAATGGTTACATATACGACTAAATTACTGTGTAGAAATAATTATTTAACGAAAAATGCGATCTAGGATATATTATGTGGCCTTCAAACGTGTATTCTTTACAGGAAACAATTTTGTAAATGTTAATCATTCAAGGGCTTCTACCAATTGTACGTATTATATAATAAGTATATCTATTAATTTTAATAATAATAATTATTGTGATGTTATAACTAGGTATAACGAGGCTTGCTTACTGGAACTCTGGAATGTTTTGCAAATTTATTAATTTCAGTTGTTTGGTCTACACTCTCACGAGGCGCCGGTAGTCTCGCTAAACTTGACCTACCGTCCTCTGCAACTGTATTACAAAATAATACAAATGGAACAGTTGTTCTCCTCGGTACTGTACATTTCAGTAAACAATCCGTGGAGGATGTCAGTAAGGTATAAGTTAAACCAAATATTCAACCTACCTATTTTGAAGACGCTATGAGGAACTGGGGTTTTTTATTGTTCATATTTTTTTATACCTACAGATAGTCCAACAAATAAATCCTAATGCAATTCTAATAGAGTTATGCAGACAGAGAATTTCACTCTTAGAGCTGGATGACAAAAAATTTTTAGAAGACGCTAAAAACTTAGATGCAAAGAAAATAAAGTAAGATGAGTATTTATTTATTTTATATCATAATACCTATGCTTATACTTGTGGTTCCCACCACGAAAGTTTATCTGCACATTAATTTATACTGAGTTGACCCTTAACGCCTCTATTTTAATATCATACAGGCAAGCAGTAAAAGGACAGGGATTGGTATCTGGAATGCTTCACGCAATGTTGCTAAAGACATATGCGGATATAGCAAAAGAATTAGGTGTTGCACCAGGAGGAGAGTTTAGGAGAGCTTATCAAGAGGTACCTAGAAATTCCATTCTTAACAATAGGCTAATACGAGTACGATCTAAAGATGGGCGTTATTGGCTATTTCTGGCCACGGTTATTAAACCGCTATTTAGTTACAATAGCGCTATTGATAACAGTTGCCTAGTATCGGTATCAAAGCTGTGTTTCAACTAATTTAATATGCGCACCGTTTTTGTTTGTAGTAAGTAGTAACTTAGCTAGCTGCCGTATCGAATCCGTCTGTAGGTATGGCTAAAGTTTCAAGTCGTGTAAGTGCATTAGAATAATATTGACGATTTCCCTTCATGCTTTTCTAGGCTTAGGACTAGCACAATTTTCAAAAACGTTTAATCAAAGTTTTGTACAACACTAATTATATCACTTAAGTACCTAAAACTATTAAAACTTTATTTTTTATCTTAACACCTTTTTACAATTTTATACACCTACTAAGTTATTTACAAATTATAGTCAATCGTCAATATCACCCACACTACAGGCAAAAGCTACCTAAATAAAACAAAGCAATATCTCAAGACAAAACTTTAGTATTTACTGAATACAAACACCGCTCAAACTATCTAATTAGGTATTAAAACTTTCATCAAAAGTCAAAACAAACAAACGCGCCGTAACACCACCTGATCTGCGCGCGCATATTTCACTAAAATAAAACCAATTTTACTTTCATGAAAATCGTGAAGTAATCACAACCTTAAGTTCATATCAGCAAAGTTTAATTATCATGATCATTGAGGTCAAACTATATTGGACGCTTGCACGGATAGTTTGCCACAGTCAAGTTAACCAACAACATTTCACAAAGATTGATAAACGAAAAACGACCTTATTTTTATTAGTCTAAGGCTTAACTGTAATAAGCTTGATAGATCAAACCTTAATGGACAAGTACTTGAACAGTTAACCAAACAAATTAGCGCCTTAGTGTAATAGACATAAGGTCGTTTTTGGTTTATCAATTTTCGTGAAATGTTCTTAGTTAAGTTACTAAGCCGGTAGCCATTAGCCAATAGCCATTAGCCAATAACCGCTCCTTCTCAGCTTTCAGTGAAAGAAAGAAAGAGAAGGCATAATTATTGCGTTTTTAGTTACCAAAAAACCAAACAATGCATTGTCAGTTGCCAGTTGGCAGCGTTGCGTTGTCAGGTGGTTCGTCATAGATGATATCTGTTAACCGTTGCTAGCTACGACAATAACGCTATGGTACGCTAAAGGCATGGCAGCGGTTTTCAGTTAAGTTAAGCTATAGCGGACACATGTCTAGTACGATCCCATTGATGAGCGGAGCGATAATGACACAGCGGTCGATTTCTGAAATTTCGTAATATGTATAATAAATAGTACAATAGCCGGCAGGAAGTATTTACTATCGACCTTTAGAAAGGGGTTTCGGCTTCGTAGAGCGTTGTCTCTGTCACTCGTACCTATGTGACGTTTTGTTGGTCTCAACGATAGAGACAACGCTCTACGAAACCGTTTTCTCTTTCTAAAGGTCGATGTACAATATTTCCTGCCGGGTACTGTAGGTATTTATAATTAAAACTTGAGTAATTGTACCTACTCTTTTAATAAACTCATTTGTTTAGATGAAGAAAATACCTGGTTGCAAGTTATTTCTTGGAGACCGCCCTATTCAGATTACAATAGCAAGAGCTTTTAAATCGCTAAGTGTACTCGAACTCAGTCAAGTTCTTTATCATCTCACAAAATCAAGTCCTAAACCGTTAAAGTACGTAAAAATAACTCGTACAATATATTTAATAATTGGTTACTAATCTTATTAGGGGATAAATTCAAGCTTACTGATGTTAAATTGTTTATTACAGCACAAGACAATTGGAGAAGTATAAAAATAAAGATTACGTTCAGGCTCAATTCGAAGAGATCACGAGAGAAGTGCCCGCCTTCAAGAAAATATTTCATGTATTTGTTAACGAGCGCGACAAATGCCTCGCGTTTTCTTTACAAGAGTGTGTACGTGCAGGTAAGTATAAAAGTGTTAGTTGTTGTAGTGAAAACGGATAACATTAGAAACGCGATTGCCATTGTCATTGGTTATAACAATTGTATTGGCTTAATATTATTAATTAGAATCGGATCAATTATGAATTTTGACGTACTGCTACTCTAGTCTGCTAGAACAAACTCCATAGTTGGTAAGATTCTAATTATAATTTTAGATAAGTCTAGTGACATTGATAATCACGTTTCTAAAGTTACCCGTTTCTACTGTAACTGGTGAAATATTTTACCGAGATTGTAAATTATTCAAGAAGTACCTAATCGTAAAACTAGTATGTAGTTCGATCCGAAGTTGCGTGCGGTTTGCGCAGGTCATAGACTAAAGAATAAATGCGAATGCGCAGACATACGCCTCGTGTTCAGATTGGACTACATGTTTTGCGCTCACTTTTACTAATAAGTTCACTACACATACAGTGCTTTTTTAGCACTTGAATGACATTGACAGGGCCACAGGGGGGCATTAGTTGTAGAACAAAGGCTTACACTATTCAAACAAGAACAAAGGGGACACTTGACGGCAACGTTAGTTCTGATTTTCGCCACGCGCCAATAGAGCCTTATCGCACTGTAGCTTAAACACATAGAGCCTTCATTTTAGTAAAATCAAATGGCCAAGGCCGGAGGCCGGGATCAAACCTCCGACCCCCCGAATAGGAGGCGGACGTCCTAACCACTAGGCTATCGCTTATCACGGCTCTCAGGCAGTAGAAGTGGTAACTAATTAGTATATTTACAGATTAATTTAGTTAACTGAGGACTAAAAAGGTATTAATATAATATTTTCATATTTGTAGTTAAAGACCCCCGAGTATTAGCCGTGGTCGGAATGGGCCACGTTGATGGCATTGTGAAATATTACGGCAAAATGAAGCAAGAGGATATTGTGCCATTGTTACTGTGAGTTTTATTTCCTATTCAGTTGGTAGGTTATGCATTAAAAACCCATAAGTTTGCCCGTTGTTATAAGTCCCGCAAATTGCTATTGCGCTGGAACCATGTCTCATTAACATCGAACTAAAATGGCGGCCACGCGCAATAGCAATTTGACATTTAGATCTCTTAAATAATAGGTGCTATACGTGGGTGAGGTATAAGGTGAGGTGCTAAATAAGAGGTGTATAGTAGAAAATAAATTATTCTCAGAGTACCTATAGTACGATTCAAACTTAATTTTTTTTTTTTTTTTTTCAAACTTAAATGCGTCTGCGTGAAGTTAGCTTTGCGATCTTGCACGTGGTACACTCGAGAACTAAATCAGTTAACGGGCGGCGGTAGGTTCCACCTCAGCTTATGCAAGCTTAAACAAAGTAACTTCTCAACTCGACTGTACAAACAAACAAGACACGTATAGCGAGAGAGTGACGCATCAAGGAACTGGCGGGAATGTAGGAGCGAGACGTGCGCTGTTACCCTCCCCGCTACCTCGGGCGACCTCGGACACCCAAAATGTGTGTTCTGCGCAACGTCGTGCGCAAACTTCAGGGGCGCATTTACGTTTGAATCGTACTGTACCTATAGTACGCGACAGGTCGAGATGGCAAACGGGGGGAAACGTCCCGCACAGCCCCCACGCTAACCCGGTGCGGGCGAGCGCGGGTGATATGTGGGTGCGCGGGACGTCTCCCCCGGCCTTATACCCCGATTGCGATCTCGAGCTGTCGCGGACTATACCTACATGCAATCTTCTTCGTCTGCTTAACCTACTTAGAGTGTAGACTATATACCTAAGTACTTCTTACCCCAAGATTTAAGCATTTGTTTTTTTTGTTGTAAAGTAAGTAGTGCTTAATATTGTTTTTATTTATTTTCAGCAAATAACTTTTATTTACATACTGATAGAAGTATTAGCTTCTGTTTAATTTAATAAAAAGGTGAGAATATTTTGCTGAAATGCGAACTGCCTACTTTAGTATCAAAAAAATGAATGCATTTTTAACTACTATTATAACACCTATAATGTCGTTTTTTTTTGCAGGGTTCCGCCACGTCCGTATTATTCAGTGCTAATCCGTAAAGGGATAAAATACACATTTTATTTTTTGATTTTTTCTTTTTTTTACAGACTTATATTTGGATAGTTAATAAAATGCTTTAAATCTCATGAATTGTTTTTTAATCATTTTCTTTTTCTTCTTTTTAAATAATAAATAAGTAGAAAGAATCTTCTTGTACAGTTAACTGCAGCGTTTAGGTACATTTTTTTTCAAAAATTAAAAAAAAAACCCATAAAAATGGAACCACTCACAAAGTTACCCCAAAATTGTATGGTACCTACCTACCTAACTTTGTCATAGCACCATTCATAGCACAGAAATCAGATATCAGATAACATATTCTACGACATCTTTTCTTTTGTATTTCAAGTTTTTTAAGAACCACTAAAACAAGGTACCACATTTAAACACAAAGCTTTTTAATGAAGTTCTATAAACCCCCGCCCATATATTTAGTACTCAGTGACTGACAGAGTGACGCTGTCAGCACCGACCAAAATAAATGGTTGTCAGTATGACCACAGACTCACAGAGTACTTTGTAAATATATGAGTATGACCACAGAGTACATTATATATACTGGTAAGTATGACCGGTGAGTATGACGGTCTGTGAGTATGTCAAGTTTTGTTTATTTTTAAGTGAATTTTTATTTTATGGTATTTACTATTTACTAAATTTTTAGTGAGGCGGTTTTGTACTTTAAATAAAAAATTGTTTTCTATTATAATGTTGTTAAAAGTTTTTTTATTAAGTTTAATATACATCAAATCTATTCATAACATAAAAAATGGATGCGGTTGTACAAACAACCGAGAAAAATTAGAGTATTTTGGTAAAGAGACTCAAATAAATAATGCAATACAAAATGATCATTGCCCCATTGAAAATCAATATGTTTATTCCATTGATACCAATTCTAAGAAACACTCTGAAATGATACATATACCGGCAGGTGCATACCAATTTGGTACCGACGATATAGTAATTGAAGACGATAAAGAAGGTCCAAAAAAATTAGTTAAACTAAAAAGTTTTTACTTAGATAAATACGAAGTTTCGAACAGGGATTTTAGTATTTTTACTGAATCTTCTAACTATAAGACTGAAGCCGAGACATTTGGTGATAGTTTTGTGTTCACACTTTTCCTCAATGGCACATTTAAGGAAAAACTTAAAGATTTTCGCGTGATGCAGGCGCCTTGGTGGTACAAAGTGGATGGCAGTAACTGGAGACACCCTTATGGACCTGATTCCAATATTTCAGGTATTAACTTCTTGATACTCAAGTTAATTTCAAAGTATTATTGTAGTTTACTGCTATGCTGGGGTATTTTTTAACAATTTAATGTTTTTTAATAAAATAGTTCATTTAAAATCTTAATTGAAGTATAACAATTTGCTTTAGATTTGATGGACCATCCAGTAATACATGTGTCTTGGAATGATGCTGTTGCTTACTGCAAATGGAGGGATGCACGGTTACCTACAGAAGCAGAATGGGAGGCTGCATGCAGAGGAGGAAACCACAATTTTACATACCCATGGGGTGATAAATTGTATCCTAACAAAAAACATATGTGAGTATGAAATGTATGACATAGTATAGTAGTATATAGTCTGATAACTAAAACTATATTGAAGGGGCGATTCCGTCATCCGAGTTCTATCTGTCATCTGTGAGAATACCAGCGATTATCTACGACATAAATTATGTCATAAGCTACCATACAAAACAAAAAGGAACATATTTTCAAAGACTCAGATTGGATGAGTGTAAAACCGCCGTAAGAAACAATTTGTCAATTAAAGAGTGAGCAGACATCATAAGCAGGCATTTTCTATTTTAGCTAACAGAGGTTGTGTCAATCACACAAAAAAAGTAAAGACTTTATGGCTTGGTATTACATTCTAGGTCAAACATATGGCAAGGTACATTTCCAAATCACAATTCAGCTAAGGATGGCTATATTGGCACTAATCCAGTGCACTTTTTCCCTCAAAATGATTTTGGCCTCTATAATATGGCTGGCAATGTTTGGGAGTGGACACAAGATTCATGGTCTCATGAAAATGTAAGGAATTAAAAAAATTTACAAACAATTTTTAAGCAAATCGAGTCTTGTATTCGTTTTATTGCAACAATTTCTTATTAGTTGATACAAGTAAACAGATGATGCCCGTGACTTACTCGGGAACTCTTTGATTTTTCCAGGGTAAAAGATGGCCTATATCGATTTCCGAGACGCAAGCTATCTCTGGACTTTCCATATAAATCAGTTAAACGGATGGGTCTTTAAGAATCCTGTGGGGACACTTTGATTTTCCGGTATAAAAAGTAGCCCATGTCCGTCCCCGGGATGTAAGCTACATGCTAACTCTTCTGTACCCATCAAAATCGGTTAAACTATTAGGCTGTGCAAGTAGCAGGACAGACACAATTTCACATTTATAATATTAAGTATGAATTTTCTAATTGTGTTAAGAAAAACATTCTAATTGCAGATTTCATATAAATTTTATTAGCTATTGCTATTATTTTAATAATAATATTATAGTGATATAAATTCTGCAATATTTTGTAAAAAATAGTTTTTTTTTTCTGGGTTGAAAGTTGTGGAGATTTTTTAGAAATACTGTGCTTAACTACTCAATGGTACTGATTCTGACTCAGAATCAGTACCATTGAGTAGTTAGGTCTGAGCACAACTAAATTTTAGAGTATTTGCATCCTCTTCTTACTAATGTAATATGAAAAGGACAGATATAGTTTGAAAGTTTTAAATTTAATTTAGAGCTGTTAACCTCATGACTTAAGCTGCCAGTCGCGGGTCTATTGTTTAAATATGTAGCATGCACTAAAATTTAGAGTTTTTAGCAATATGAAAGAGAAAAAGATGCAGATACTCTTTTAGTTTAGAGAAAGACAACAGAATCAGCGCCAATATATATTTTCAGATCAAAGAAAAAGTAAAGAAAGGCGGATCATACCTGTGTCACCGTTCATACTGCTACCGGTACCGATGCTCGGCTAGATCACACAACACAGATGACAGTTCTGCTGGTAATTTAGGTTTCCGTTGTGCTAGAACTGCCTGAAATATCTGTCCATTTTGTTTAATAGACTTTTTTATACGAATTTCTATATACTTTAGTACTTAATTGTTACTTTTTGATAAATATAAACACTTTGTAATTGTATATAATAAATTAATATTCGACTTTGTAAGTTATTGCTGAACGCTGGTTGTAGATTTTTTATTGTGTCTAGTCTTCCATGTTTATAAATATATGTATGTGTTTTATATGTGAAAGGGTTATTTTTATTAGCATCCTTAACGTTTGAGTAAATAGATTCAGGTAGGATGTTTTGTATGTAACAGCAAAATATGATGCATAGGCAATAATATTGTCATAAAGTAGTATGATCATCATAAGTTCAACTTTTTTGTCTTTCATGTGTAGGATTTTACAAATAAGAGTAAGTCAGTTATTGAAGAATAGCCATTTAATTCCTGGACTCTAGGGATTAAAATTTATTACAAGGTTGAAAAGGTGATCAACAAAAACTAAATAACTGTTTAATTCTTATAATTTATTTGCATTTTTGTATAAAAATTGCAATATTACATAACCTGATTTCAATATCACTAATGAAACAAAATTTATTTACAAAAATGGCGAGCATTAGCTTGTAACCGATATAACATCAGCGGAACTGTATATGTATACAAAGCACCGAATTCCTGATAAGTACAAAACAAAACGGAAGACTAATATGAACGTCAATGGTTATTGCTACAACCCGTCGTCATTTTAAACTTTTACATTTTTATTAAGTGTAGTGAGAAACATACAAAATGCGTCTTAAGTGTCGGTGTAGGGCCGACTAAAAAGTAATAGGTATGAATAAAAGTTAAAATTACTATCACAATTATTATATATACATGAAATTAAAAATGATAAATTGCAATAATGTCTTTTGTTCGATTTTTGTTTGTTTTTGCGAGTAATCAACTTAAATAGTTCAATAATGTGGCTAATTCCTTTGTACACAATCTCTAAACTAAATTAAATATAACGTCTTATGAAAGGGATAGCAATAGATTTCTATTGCTATCCCTTTCATAATGTTGCTTGCGGAAAAGGAAAGCACTTGACTTAGACCTGTTAATTTAGTTTAGTTTAGAGATTGTGTACTAGAGAATCGGCCCCAATGTTAGTTTTAAATACTTACTACTCTAGTGGAACTGACACTATTATTAAATCAACATTAATCACAATTGTCTTTATTGATACATATGTTATAAGAAACAGCACTACTCCTATTCTTTTTTAAAAGGTTACGGTTGTACACATAAACAAACATGCATTTTTTATCACTACACATAATAAAATATTTTAAAATAAAGCCCCTACCTGTAGCGAGGTCGCTACGAACTTATTTCAAATAATTCTAAGTAACAATTATTATTATCTAAACAATTTTGTACCTATTGTGGTAAATTTCATGTCTATATATTCATAAATATAAAGTTCAGTTCGCAGTGACCTCGAAACAATACCACATTATAATTGTATTTGGTATATAAATAAAATTAAAATTAAACAAAATAAATAGCCAACACAACCATCTAAGTGTTAAAATATTTTAAAGTATAAAATAACTGCACTGCATTTTGTGTAACAAGTTTTTTCCGAGACGGAAAAAGCTGGCGATCTTAAAAAACAATATTTATTACAAATCTTATATAGTAAATCCTAAATAAAAGAAAATAAATATGATTTTTAAAAATCTTGAACAAGAATATATTATATAATAATAAGCATAAATAAATTGATAGGAAAGTCTTCCAAACAGGCTATAATTATTTCAGTCAAAATTTTATTGCATGTAGTCATGAGATATTCGTTAAAAATGTATTTAGAACGGATATCTGAATAACGCAAACAATCGATCTCAATTAGGCATCTGTTTGGGAGTCTTAAAAACACACCTATCTTTTTTCATAATTTATTTCCAACAAAAAATATTATACGCACGTATTTCGTAAAATTATTTAATCGACAGTCCTATATACATAAATAATTTGTTGCTGTAGCAAAGAGGTATCAATTGAAATTGTTCAACGGAGTACCTTTATATAAACGTAAATAAAACACAAACAAATCGCCCTTCCAATGTCAACTAAACTAAAAGCGATCTTAATTTAATACCAGTACAAAACGCTACGCGATCACAATATCTAGCTATACTTTTGTATCATTAAAATAAAATGTACACCACTGATACCGCCTAACGTATATACACTAGATAAATCACATTTTATACTAATTACGCGACGTTCTTATTTAGATATCGAAATGTGAAAAATATATGAATAAAAAACCTTCAAAATATTGTCTGTACGACGTCTTGATAGTACTGGGTTTCTATGAAAATGACAATGTTACTAGGTTTACTACGACTGCAAGAATCTCATAACTTACCTGTGACAAAATATAGTATGTATTATACAAATTAGTGTGATTGGAGACAAAAGGATTTCATTTTAAAAGCATAAAATTGGACGAGTATATTTTCCACATATCGAGATCAAAACAGGTACATCGAAGGGAACGCAGACGCGGTCAACGCATCCCTTGCCGACACCTTTGCCCGGAAGGTCCACATTAAATAATGCCCCATATTATACATCGTTTTGAGGTTACAATAAAATAAAATTTATTTCCCCCCATTTATAAACGGATTCTTGGTAGGGTCAGGTTTATCAGTCCTATAATGAGAGTTATTTTACCCTCACACATACGCAAGGTATAATCGATGAGGTATGCACGGCTAGGGACAATATACCTAGTGACACGAGTATAAATTGGCGCTGCCAGTTTGAGGAACTACATGGAACTAATTTAATGATTAATACGGATCTTTATTGCTAAAGCACTAGTCACACAGGAAATCCTTACCTTAGTTCTTGTGTTAAACGAGTCTGCAATGTGACATGTTTCATACAAAATCAAAGGAATGGCCATAGCACCGAATTTCTGTGAGACTTATCTTTGAAAGTAAAGTTTCGTTCGCATAATTTAATTAGTAATTAATAAACAAGGCTAAAGATAGCCGCACCAAGTTATACTTGACATGCCACATCATGATATAGACCACAAAGTAGACCGACTTAGTCTCAAAGCGGGCGCGAGTAGCATCATTTAACATCCTACTATGTTTCCACGTTATGAGCAACGATATACATTTCATACATCAACTGTACCAAAGTTACCGGATCGGATTGTGGAAACGCTCTTACAATAAAAAGTTCATAAAAAATATTAGTTGTTTTAATGTCTTTTATGATTAAAGTTATAAAATGGAGTAAAAACTTAATAAGAAATGTGCATTTTATATTCAACCTTTTGCATTTTAAAAATAGCCCATATCAAAAACACCATGGTATATATTTATGTAGATAGTCCTCTATTGAGAACAATACAAAAACGAAAATTTATAGAAAATCATGTATGTTTATGCCCTAAATTAAGTATCTTTTTATATATTATTTTAGTTATGTGACACTTCATATTCATGTTTTTTTCCATTTAGTATGAAATTTAAGTCTTGCAAAGCTTGGCATAGATGAATTTAAAAACCTGCTTAAAATTATCTCAGACAGTTACTAAGGAATTATAGTTGTTCTTTAAGACTAGCTGTTGTCTTTTTCCATTAATACAAATCAATACCCGTGTAAGTTTTAACAACGTTACGGTCAAGGTATATTGACGTCTATTTGCATCCGACCGATTGCGGAAGCGAATGGTTTAGCAAGGCAGCCGATTGCGCGCAGAGTTGACGCTTCGATACTGAGTCAATATGCCTTGACCCTAATTCGCTATAGCATTCAATTAATAGGTGATTCGCCCGTGTCCATCGTAAAAGTAATTTGTGATGTCAATCCTGATTACTGATAAATTTTTTAGCAATTTGAAAAAATAATATATAAGTATAATTTAAATAATCATGTTACATGCGACCACTATATGCCTGGGTTTTATTCCTCTCTAAGTTTACCTTGAGGCTTAAAAAAGTTAAAGGCCGAATACGAATTTTAGCACTTAAATGAGCGTTCCAAATACCAAGCAACTGTTTGATGTATGGAAAATTTGTTAAAATCATACATTTAATTTTAATGATTAAAATTAATTATTCTTCAATTTCTATGTATTATTTAATATTAGTCTACCAAAATAATTATTTTTGAATTTTGAAATGATGTTCTTAACGATTAATATAACGAAATAAAAATCGGTGTAAGTACATACGTAACATTAAAAAAACAGGGCAAATTGAGAACCACCTCCTTTTTGGAAGTCGGTTAAAAATACGTTTTCGTATTCGGTTGTTAGCACGGAGTACGGACCTCTACTAATATTCTACGCTGGATTTGCGATTGCCGACCTGCTTTTTTAAGCAATTTGATTTTCGCCATTTTGGCGCTGTTAGTAGCCAGTGAGCGTCATGTGAGCGTACTCAAATCTAAATGTTAGTGATGAAACATCTGTCAACACGAAGATTATTTGACATTGTTAATTCCCGGTACGCTCGGTGGGGCACTTTCGTTACGGCACAAAGATATAACTGTCATTTTGTATGACAACAATGACCAATTTTAGGCGTGTATTTCAATGGTCGTTAGGCTTAAAAAGTGGTGTTGGACTGACATTACAAAAACACTGCGCGACTAGTTAGGATATAAACGCATTAATAAATGGTGTCATTCGGTCGGACACAAATCTCTAGAGACAACTAAATTACCATGTTTAATAATAGTGCTATCCTTTTTGCAAAACATTGTGGAAAAGATGGCACTAATCGTTATTGACTTATGATAGCAACAAGACACACAATCACACTCAAAAGTGTCAAAGCAAGCACACGCGATTATACTTTTGTTCGGTTGTCACTATTGCGTACAATTGAATTTGCACCTTATGATAATGGAGCAAAATTTGTTTAAAACATTCGAGCGGTCTTTGATGAACTTTTGCTAGCAATTCGTAGTATTGCTTGTATGGTGCTTTTTCGGTTGTTCACAAATCACTAAACTAAACTTAATTGACAAGTTCAAAACGTAGTGTCTAATAAAAATATTATGCAAAGGTTGGCACTAATTTTGGATCTGTCAATTTAGTTTTCAGATTTTGTACAACAGAATTAGCACCAGCGAGCTTAGTTTTGATAATTTGTGCAACCGAATTAGCACCAATGGCCCTGTTCAATTCACGGAGAACATAAGTTCAGCACAAGTATCTCACGTCTCTTAAGTCGGTCTACGGGCGTGTCTAGCGCGGTCAGTTGCCGGCCGGGAGCACGGTCCGAGCCCGCACGAGCCCGTTCGTGTGCCCGTTGCTGAAACCGTTCTTCACTGCTCCGTTCTTGTACGCTATTTTCAATTCGTCGATCTCCGTCGTTATGGGTTGCGGCGATATCGCGCGGGCCTGAACAAAAAAAAATGTTTTTTTTAATACATACAAATAGCGAGCAAACTGGGGGCGGGATACGGTTAAGTGATTATCGCCACCCATGAACAGTAAACGCTAACACGCTTTTCAGAAATATCTTGATCTGCCCCTATTGAAAAACCCCATAAAATCTACTGGAACACCGCCGAAGGCCAACTTCCTTCGGTTGTGTTCCCATTAGATTTTAAAATCACATTTAACAATGTTGCATGTCGACCGACCAATCAGATTATAAATAAATAACGTGAAAAAATTATCACGCCATATAATAGAATCTGGTTGGTCCACTGACCAGGAAACCAGGCCTGAGAGTGCTCGCTACGATAGCACAGGCAGGAAATATTCAAGAGCGAGATATAAGATGTTTGAACAACGCAAATACACGTTTGGTACTACGTCATTATTTTTTGCTAAACTAATGAGTAACAATATTTTTAAATAAATTCAACACATTTGAAATATTAAGTAAAGTTTTTTTTTTTTAATTCAGATACAAGTTAGCCCTTGACTGCAATCTCACCTGGTGGTAAGTGATGATGCAGTCTAAGATGATAGCGGGCTAACCTGGAAGGGGTATGGCAGTTTTTATTAAACCCATACCCCTTTGGTTTCTACACGGCATCGTACCGGAACGCTAAATTGCTTGGCGGCACGGCTAGCCGTAGCGGCCGGTAGGGTGGTAACTAGCCGCGGCCGAAGCCTCCCACCAGACCAAAGTATTCCTTGACGTAGTTATTTTTGTAATTTAGTGGGGTTTTTTATCGTTTAATTATTAAAATTACATATAATTGCCTCAAAGTTTGCCCTAACATAGAGATGTTTCAAGCCATCAAGCTTTGACACGGAATTGAAATAGTCATTCGGTTGTAGGTATAATTTCTAAACTCAACTAAATAGAAAGATTCAAAAAATAGTGTTATATTTTCACTTCGGTTGGTTGGTTAGGCGCCAAATAAATATAATATTACACAAATGGAGTGTCGACTTGTAAATATTTAATTAGTTACTAGTTTTAGTTACGTTACAAAGTAGGTAATAAGAATTTAATTTATTCATCCTGTAGGTACATACATCAAACTGATTTAAATAAAAGCAGGTTTTGTATCACGTGCACTTCGTCAGTCGTGGACATGGTCCAACCATGTTTGCATTTAACAATAGTTGTAACATTATGTATAAATTCCACATGGGGGCGAGATTTTTGTATGATTAATATAATCAATTAGTTTTTAGGGTTCTGTACCTAAAAAGGTAAAAACATAACCCTTATAGGATCACTTTGTTGTCTGTCTGTCTGTCAAGAAATCTACAGGGTACTTCCCGTTGACCTAGAATCATAAAATTTGGCAGGGAGGTAGGTCTTATAGTAGACATAAGGAGAAAATTTTGAAAATTGTGAATTTGTGGTTACATCAAACAAAAAAAAATTGTGATCTCAGAACTAATAATTAGTATTTTCAATTTTCGAAGTAAGATAACTGAATCAAATGGGGTATCATATGAAAGTGCTTCACCTGAGAATTCTAAAGCAAATTTTTGTTTATTTTTATGCATCATAGTTTTTGAATTATCGTGCCAAATGTCGAAAAAATACGACTAGTACGAAACCCTCGGTGCGCGAGCCCGACTCGCACTTGGCCGGCTTTAATTAATTGAAAGTTTACTTTTTATTAAAAAGGTTAAACCAGTCAATTGATTTCGCCGACTGTCTAAACCTATTAATTATTACTTAATCATTAAAAGTTATATTTTGATTGAGGAAAATTTAGTTATTGCCTTCGTGACTTACTACTTTTTTAGGCATATCCGTAATAGGTGATCGCACTCGTGTGGAAGGAATGGACACGTGTAACTGCGAGCTCAGCCCATTCAGCTCAGATTAAAAACATTTTGAATAACCAGTTGCAAATCAAGTGGATAAAGTTAACATAGTGGGTTGCACAAGTATTCTTACCTCCATGGTCAAGGATAAGCTCCGCTCTCTTCGGTAGCACGTGGTCGTGCGTGAGAGCATGCCATTTCAAAAGTTGCGATACCAAACTGTAATTTGCGTTGTTAAAACATCGTGCCTCTCGCTTTTGAGTATGTCCCGCCCATAAATTTAAATAGCATGCTCACACGCATGTCTTTGTGCTACCGAAGAGAGTAATCAACAATCAAAATACATAGGTTAAAAGTTAACGAACCTTGACTTGTGAAACCCAAAATGGTGTATTTTGGATGTCAAACTGAAATACCTGCAGCCGAAGTGTGGACTATTTCTTGATAGCAACTCAAATTAATTATTAAAGTCACGCTGCACGGAATGCGATTAATGACGTCACAAGGCGTAAACGACAAATATTTTTCAATTTTTTAACATAAAAACCGGCCAAGTGCGAGTCAGGCTCGCGCAATAAGGGTTCCG
Organism: Maniola hyperantus; assembly: GCF_902806685.2. NCBI lineage: Eukaryota > Metazoa > Arthropoda > Insecta > Lepidoptera > Nymphalidae > Maniola > Maniola hyperantus. The sequence goes on from NC_048540.1 coordinate 6,090,723, forward strand.
TACTACAGTCGTATTTTTTCGACATTTTGCAGGATAATTCAAAAACTAATACATAAAAATAAATAAAAATCTGTTTTAGACTGCACATGTGAAGACTTTTCATAATATGATACCCCACTTGATATAGTTATCTTACTTAGAAAATTGAAAATACTAATTATTAGTTCATGACCACAATTTATTTTTGTGTGATCTAACCCTAAATTTACGGTTTTCAGATTTTTCCCCAAATGTCAGCTATAAGATCTACCTACCTGCCAAATTTCATGATTCTAGGTCAACGGGAAGTACCCTGTAGGTTTCTTGACAGACAGACGGACAGACAGACAGACAGACAGACAGACAGACAACAAAGTAATCCTATAAGGGTTCCGTTTTTATTTTTGAGGTACGGAACCCTAAAAATAGAGTAATTTCTGCGGGAAAATATTTTTTATGTTAAAAAATGGAAAAATATTTGTATACTAAATGTGTACTTTCGTGAGTACTCACACAAACTTAACCAAACGTACATCGTAAAATAGAATATGTATAACAGTATAGGTCACGTGAGTGAGCATACCCTGGGTCGGGAGTAGGACTGGTTGTAGAAGTCCTTGAAGAGGAAGAAGAACATGACGGCGTGCATGCCGATCCACCACACGAAGGCGCGCGGGTAGTCGCACTCGATGAACAGCAGCTGGAAGGCGTGCACCATGATGCCCACGAACTGTACCTGTGGAACAAGACAATGCTTTGGTGATAACCGACACTTCTGAAACCCTATCATTTTTTTATTGTTTTTTACAAGTTCGTCCTTGACTGCGATCTCACCTGGTGTTAAATGATGATGCAGTCTAAGATGGTAGCGGGCAAACTTGGAAGGCGTGTAGCTGGTTTTATTACATTACACCTATACCCCTTTATCGGTTTCCTAGTTCCTACATACATGGCGTCGAACCGGAACGCTATTTAGCTTGGCGGCACGGTTTACCAGACCAGAGACAATTGAGAAATAATTAATTCCTACATTGTCCCTGCCGGGAATCGAACCCGGCACCCCTGACTAGGAGGTCATCTTAACCTAAATATACTATTGTATTTTTGACAAATAACAATGTTGCTAATAAGTAACTTATCAACAGATTACAGATAGATATTCATTTCAGTCGTCAAAGATTACTTAGCGATTGAAAAAATCTGCCTTAAATTAATGTTGAAGCGATCATTTGAGTAAGGCCAACAACCTCTTACTAACGTAGTTTAGTTTGGTCATAATACGATTAGCATTTCTAAAATTCATTTAAATTAACTACTTATCAACACTGACAGCTATTTTAGCTATCTGTTGATTTTTAAACCTTTCAGAATGTCGAGCTAAGGCCACATACTCCAGGAGACGAGCATTGTGCAATTAACTTTTATGCATAGATAGATAACAAGCATTGCACAGTAAGAACACCAGCCTCTTATTGACGCATTTACTTCGGCGTTTCTTATCTTGCTTTTTCATAGAAGATGTGCTCAAAATTATTGTATGTGAATATACTACTGGATTGCTTTTTTTATCGAGAAGAATCAGGGTACCACTGATATATCAGTAAAATTAGGGGATTTAAGTAGTTAAATTATCATTAAAAATCTAGCCAATAGTTTTTATGTTGATTTATCACCACAAAATGTGTTTTTATTTTACGAACACTAATATTTTTTTGCAATAATAGCTAACAATAATGTTAAATTGAAATCCGACCCTATGCATAGCAGGTTGAAATTTAAATAACTAACTCTGTTATATATTTTATGTATGATTGAACATTCCACGGAATTATATGGGCAACACAATTAATTAATCATCAAAATTGTCATTTCATTATCACAGAATTTACATTTGTACAAAGGAATAAATACATTTCTTTTATTTATAATTGTTGTAAGGTCAATGAAGAAAGTATGGATTCGTTTAATGAATATTTATTGCCTTTGTTCTGTTTTTTAAGCACACACCAATAAATTCATTAAAATGTGATGTATTTAAACTTAATAAACATAATTTATAACATTTTAACGCGAAAATCTGTAAGTACTTATATTTTAAGCCACAAAAATATTTATTTAATATTTATATAAATATCTTTATTGCAAACTATGACAAAGAATAAAATTATGTATTCAAATGAGGTGCACTTAATTACAGTACTTACAGGAACAGAAGGCGGCTCACTCCTTTAACTAAATAGCGACTTATAACGACGCATTAAAGTGCAATTCAGCTTGCACAGTGCTGCGGTCTAAAATTTAATAAACGCCCGTCTTTCTATCGCGTAAACTCTCTCATAAGAGACAAGTGCCGTGAAGGGGCGCGCCGCACCGTAGATATATTTCTCGATGAATGACGTGACCAACTGAGCCCGGTCTGGTTATTCTTTGGAAAAGTAAGAATTTTGTGGGAAGTGGTATGAGTAAGCTCACTAAGATACTTAGAGAAACCAGCAAGAGTTGTATTTTTCATTACCCATCAAAAAGGAAAATGGGAGAAATAAAACTACCACACTACCAGGTGAAAACGCAACTAGTCATCAAATATAAAAGGAGTGATGTGACGTGGGATACCCGAGTCTGGACAGAAGCAAATCTTGTTTCGTTACGCATTGTATATAAAATCGTGTGCTCATCTCGCTTGCTCTTATGGCCAACAGTAAATGTTGCATTGTGTACAAGTGTGCTAAGTATGAGATTTTACACATTTTTACAAAAATTCGAGCGTCAAAACACTTAAGCGTTAAAGCAAAATGACCTTAATGGCTTTGTTTTAAAATTTAAGTACGTCCATACTGCTGCCAGCGTTCCAACCGGGAACCTTGAAATTAAAATCGGCGATACTGAACTTGTGACTTTAAACCAAGGACTTTTAGGTCAATTTTAACCACATTGGCGTTTATTCTGATGTCTTTCTCTAAACTAAATTTGAAAAAAAGGATGGAAAATGAATTTCAAATTAAACACTAAATTTTAGTGCTACTCTAAACACTATGCTCAAGGCTGGCGCCAAAAGCCACGAGGTTTGACGGTTTTAAATAAAATTAAGTTTGTCTGTCCTTTTCTTAATACATTAGTAAGAAAAAGGAGCCAATACTTTAAAATTTAGTTGCCATCGGAATCAGTACTAATGAGTACTTGAGTATGAGATATGAAAAGGAAGTTACCATCTGTAAGGTGGTGAGGTACTTCTTCCACCAGAGGTAGGGGCGCATGTGCGGGCCCATGGCGGCCAGCATGTAGTAGCTGTACATGATGATGTGCACGAACGTGTTGAGCAGCCCGAAGAACGTGGAGTGGCCGCCTGGCGTGAACTTGACGCCGAACCACACCGACATGGGCATCACGCCGTGGTGGATCACGTGCAACGTCGACACGTGGTCGAACTTCTTGCGCAGCACGAAGAAGATCTGCAACATTCCAATTTAATTTATTTATTCAGATACAAGTTAGCCCTTGACTGAAATCTCAACTAGTGGTAAGTGATGATGCAGTCAAAGATAAAAGCGGGCTAACCTGGAAGGGATATGGCAGTTTCTATTAAACCCATACATATCCCTTTGGTTTTTTACGCGGCATCGCAACGAAACGCTAAATTTCTCGGTGGCACGGCTTTGCCGGTAGAGAAGAACGTCGCACATCATACCACTCAATACTATTACTACTCAAAAGGAGTTACTATTACTATTCGCCAGATTTCTGTAATAATGTGTAATCTAACTGACGTTTAAATATGTAAATTTATATCATAGCTCATTCATAGTCATTTTGAGAATATTATAGAATTGCCAATATTTTGTATTATAATAAATAAAAATTATACAATTCCAATTCCTTAACCTCTAGCTTATTATTGAAAACCATTACTCACTGTGTCGAAGAATTCTGTAAACTTTGAGAAGTAATACCACCAACAGGCATTAACCATCTGAAAATTTTCCAAAGTATAAATACCAGACCTTAACATAAACAATAATTATAAATCAATTAACTGTGTATTTTATTATTTGGGTATAGGTCAAATTTAAAAGCTTTTAAAAAGTTATTTTGCCACTTCTTTCTTTTCTTTCACAATTCTTAAGTTTTCAAACTTCTTAATTAAAATATATAATATTATTTTTATTGTCTGTACTCTGTATGTCTTTCTTTACTTAAGCAACTAAACTACAAAGAATTATTTATAAATAGAGTATTATACCTAGTTAGATTTTATTTTTGTATAAAATATTATAATTTTTGCATAAAATATTATAATTTGAGCAAAGCGGCAAACAAAAGCTAGCCTTAATATAAACATAATACCTAATATCTAATAGCTATTGGTGTCATGAATTTCGTGCTGTGAATATATGTATATCTACAACTGAAGGACGATGTTTTATGTTTGTTTTAATTTTGTGGCGTAATATGAAGAATGAGTGTGAAAGTGAGTAAAATCTACTAATTTCAATTTGAATTGATGTCGGGTAAACAGTAATTAATAAATAATAAATCGACAAATGCACTTATTTTAACTTTATTTTGCAAGTTCATAATATCATAAGACAAAGCGGTTTGCTTTCGTTGAGTAGATTTTACAAATTTTAAACAAATAAGCAACTGATTATATTATTACCTATGCAAATTTGTTTAAAAAGCATACAGCCTTCTCAAATAAATGGAGGAATATTATGATGATGAAGCATTACGAACTATACTATCTAATACTTTTGATAATAAATAACAATAATAGTTGATTATAATATTTCATCCACTTATTTGAGCAGATTGTAATCATGGTTTCTGTATTTCTTGACATAATATGTAATTAATTATGATAATGGTAGGTAATTAGAATGTTGACGTGATAACAATTTACATCGAAGGCGCTAAATCAGTGGTCACAAGTCAGTGTGTAAGAGTGCCTTTTGCGGCAAAAACGGTTACTTGTAGCAATTCGGGACGTGCCTATAAAGGGAGACTATTCATTTTATACATTAGACATTTTTTTTACTCTTATACGAAAAAAGAATATCATTCCAAAAAGTAGACACCAACTTTTATAAACCCCAATGTCTGTGGTATCAAATAAATAGTCATATTACCTATTATTTGTTTAACTCTGTACTGTGCGGGACGTGAATGTGACAAGTTGCGATAGAACTGTGAGTAGTCGACACGGCAAGGGTTCAATTAAAATGTGTTTAGATAATTCACCCTCATTGTTTGTGGACTTTTCGAGTGGTCGACCGGTTGACACTGAAAGCTATACCTGCCTGTGAACCAGCCCGCGGCCCCGATCTGAAACAATATGCCGACACCTGGCCCTGTGTTATTCGTATAGTGGCATAGCAAGGCGCCGATGTCGTCGCACGCACGCTATCGGTTAATCACCTCATACCGATATGTCTTATGGTGAACATAATATTATGGGTAATAATATTTTTTTGAAGTCAATGCATATGTCTCGTGTAAAACGCTAAGGGCAAAGACATTTTGTATAAACTGTTCAATACGATTACGCGTTTGATAACGCTGTCACACGCAAATAGTAGCTGCAACGAATTTAAAATAGCTTTATCACGCTATCGTAAATTGGTTTTTATCTTTATTTGTTGTTTTTTGTTGTCTACTTATTTTATATACTACAGTTACTCATAAGTCATATACATTGACATTAGTTAGTTTAATTAATACTTATTATAAATAAAACGATCCTTAATTTATAAATACCACGTTCACCCTATAAATAATAAATATACCATTTCAACCCTATATAAAATATCTATTTACAAGTTCCTGAAAAAAAATGTCTATATACAGTGATGTTAGTTTTGATCTTTGTTCGAGCAGATTGGTGTCATTTCTCGACTTACTCTAGTAGCAGTAGGACTGTCAGAGTAGTCCACGGGTTGGCATCGTAAGCTGTAATGAGTCAGCCAGCCGCCATTTATGCTCTGGGTACATTACATTAATTATAATAATTTTTATAAAAGTGCTCAATTATTATTACAACAACATCCCAAACTAAAAAATATCTACCAAATTTTTCATTATCAACTAGTACATAACAGGAAGGTTATATCTACAATATTGAAAATTGTTTCTATAAACCTGTCCTAATAATATTCGTTAAAACATCCAAATTATACTCGTAAATCGTAATTGCTAACCAAATCACGAAGTTTGTTAAGAACAATTTTTTTACGAATTTCCGTGTGCTAAATTATTCACAATCATCGTTCAACTTCACGTTAGCACGAGTAATATCTACTGCAACTCTATAACGTCTCAAACGAGCCTTCGTAAACATTAATACAGCGGATGTTGGGGCGAAGAATACTGTTCCTTGGTATCATTTCCTCCTTCCCGTTTACCTCGTCTTATATCTCACGTCTCGTTAGTGCAATTTTCCTAGTCATATCATCAACAAATCAATATTCAAATTAATTTGATCTTTTGAAATCATCATTTGTATTAAATTGCCATTTAATTAACCTTAACCTTTAAAGATTTAATAGGCGTGACAAGATATATGTTAAACAACGTATAATAATTATAATTGTTAATTTCACTACAGAAATATAGTAATTTAATTATTCATAATGAAAATTAGTGAAAATAAACTACATCATGCCAAAAGGGGTAGAATTTATAAAGATCTTGGTTGTTATAATTATTAAAACACCTTTAATCCAAAGAAACTACCGTCACTCAATTTAAAACCTTATAAAGTTAAATACGTTACGTTAATATATTAGAAACTAGAGGATGCCCGCGACTTCGTCGGCGTGGATTTAGGTTTTTTAAATCCCGTGGGAGCTCTTTGATTTTCCGGGATAAAAAGTAGCCTATGTCCTTCCCCGGGATGTATTCCCGGGACCTCTGTACCAAATTTCATCAAAATCGGTTACACCGTTGGGCTGTGAAAAGCTAGCAGACAGACAGACAGACGGACACTTTCTCATTTATAATATTAGTATGGATAATATTTTCTTCTAATTTACTTATTAAATTTCTAATTTCTTCGTCAGCGTGAATTTAGGTTTTTAAAAATCCGGTGAAGATTCTTTAATTTTCCAGGAGGAAAGTAGCCTATATCAATCTCCAGAATGCATACTATCTCTGTATCTATTAACATAACAATCGGTTGAACGGAGGTTACATACTGATAGGTATACTTGCGCTTTTATAATATTAAGTAGATAATAATTTATGCATTTTTAAATTGTACATGGACTAGTTCTTATTACTGGTAGATGTTATCATAAGATCGCGTGTGCAAATTAGTCAATTATTGACATTTATAAATCACTAGCTGATGCCCGCAACTTCGTTCGCATGGATTTAAAAATCCTGTGGGAACTCTTTAATTTTCCGGGATAAAAAGTAGCCTATGTACTCCCACTACTCTCCAGGTCTTTAAATATACCCATGCAAAAAATCACGGCAATCCGTTGCTCCGTTGCGACATGACTTAAGGACAAACCAACAAACAAACACACTTTCGCATTTATAATATAATATGGGTAGTGATGTGCGTGTTGGTAGTCTAGAGATAAACGTCGTACTCGATGAAGTTCATTTTAATAAATTGGGACAAGTTTTAAGATATGTTTAAATTGCCAACCCAAAATGAATGCCTTCCAGGCTTGTTTGGCGGCTTTCCAGTAAGAATATGAAGCTATTGTCCATTATCTAGTATGCAGCAGTAACCACTAACATAAAAATAGAGAATAAATAAAATCTTTCTGATGTAAGTATCTTTAAGAAGTTCTGTCAATGTTACTGAAATTCAATCTTTAAATAACATTTAAGAAATAAAGCTGCAAAAGAGTCTTATCCATAATATTAGAAATGCGAAACTACATATGTCCATCTGTTTGTTACCTTTTCACGGTCCATTCGTTTAACCGATTTCGACGTTTGGTACAGAGAAAGCTTGCATCCCAGAGGCTACTTTATATTTCAGAAAATGGAAGTGTTCACATGGGATTTTAAAAAAATTACGCGGATGAAGTCGCGAGCATCATCTAATATTAAAATATCGGTAGTAATTATGTTTGTACTCAGTTCATAGTTTGCGAGTCTCACGATAGAACAAATGTTACTTAATTAATAATAATTTGAAACGGGTTTACAGTAGAAACATTGATCTTAAAACACTTGTATTATAATTTATTTAAACGAGGACAGTTAATTAATTTTTTTCCTTTAAGTGAATGGAACCAAACAGAAAATGGAAATATTTTTCGCATTAATAATAAAATCTTGGTTTTTACTGGATGTTATGATGAGTGTGTTAATCATATTATAATTAAGCGTTTTATTTTATTTGTGTCCTTTTATGGTTTATGGTTCTCAAATTAAAATTACATAAGTAGTAATTATTTACAGATAATTAATTACATTATTATAAAGATTTTAGCGGAATATGCTTATACAAAAATATATAAGTATAATATGTAAGATTATATAATATTTTGTAGGTGGGTACCTACCTTATATCTTGTTAGGGAAATTCACACTAAATCTAATATCTACTATATATACTAATAAATAAAACTGTAGTGTCCGTTTGTAATTTCGAAATAACTACCTCATATTAAGCTCATATGGTTATTTGAACTGTACCATAACTGAATAACACGTTTTTAAATTTTTTGCCTGTCTGTCTGTCTGTTTGAACGGACTAATCTTCAGAACGGCTGAACCTAATTTTACGGGACTTTCACATACAAGTAGAGGATTAACCGAGGAGTAACATAGGCTACTTTTTTAACCGACTTTCAATAAAGGAGGAGTTGGATTTTTCTACCTATACACCCCATCCTACCTATATCTCCCAGATTTCTAAACTGATTTGCCGAACCAATCTTTTAAAAATTGATACAGAAACTTAGCGACTGTCCCATAATAAAATTTAGATTCCAACTTCTCAATCCTGATGCTGCAGGAAACCTGACCACCAAAACTGATGGGATTAAACTATTAATTTTTCCTAAATTAGTACGGACGAAGTCGTGGGTATCAGCTAGTATTTTTATATAACTATACATGGATGTTTAACGTTTTTATTTTCTTTCGCTAATTATGTACTATATTTTCTGATTTATAAATAAATGTAGGTAAAGTAAACTATTCATAGTCAACTCCTAGTTCAAGTTTCCCAATATTTATAATACAAATATTTAGTCAAACACTATGACCTTCAGTCTAAATGCTAAGTCGTTTTAATATATTCACAGAACAATAGGATTAATCAACATTATTTTTTGAATACTGATTCAGGTCATGATCATAACTTATTGGTCTCTTTCTTTTCTTTAATCAGCTATCTTTAATCATAGAAACTGATATTTTATGTAACTATAAATTGCACAATTCTAGTTGTTTGAAATAAAATGTTTGAGAACTTACCTCATAAAACAGCCATGCACTGAACAACACTTGCAAAAAGTTGTATAATACTAATAAATTTTTTAATTCATAAGGTTTTCTTGATTCCATAAAACGGGGACCAAAAACCTGAAAAATAAATGAATAATATTACACTATAAATGTTTTTATACATTACGAATCACAATATAAACTGTAAACTGCTAGAAGGATTTCTATGACATTTACAAATAACAGTCACAGACTCACACATACAATTACAGGTATTTTAAATGTGTAACATCAAATCTGCAATGATGATCTCACAAATTATTATTATTCTCGCATCACAAAAGTAGGATGATTAAATAAATTTCATATTAATCCACACCCACTCCATATTACTATTTAAATAGTCTTTAGGATGATTAAATAAATTTCATGTTAATCTAAACCCACTCCATACTACTATTTTAATAGTCTTATGTAGTCTGTTTAAACTTGCTTACAGCTAAACAGTATACGCAATGTTGACACCACAAAGATAATTAATTTAATTTCTGAAGACAAACACAGGCCACTATTTACAGCAGAAAAAAATCTTAGTCTCAATGAGAAAAAAGATCTGCTCATAAACAAAGTTGTTATGAGGACTGTGTACTGCAATACAAGGCTTTGTATATATATTTTATTATTCAGTTATAAATAAGTAAATTATATACTATATAGTTACCTTGACTAGATAAATATAACTAAGACATATCATAAGTGTAGGAAATGGTGAACTCATCAGGAACCATGGATTCGTCCGAGGATCTGCAAGACATTTTTTAAATATTATGTACCTAATTTGTTTTAAAGTGAGTGCAAAACACAGTCCAATCTGAAAACGAGGCATATGACTATTGTACAAAAAGGGATCTCAGCTGGGCTTGTGTATTTATTAATCCTTAGTCTGTGACGTGCATGTTGCCATTTTGCAACTTCAGATTGGACTAAGTACTTGTTTTGAGCCTTTACTTTAAACTTCATTATGGTCAACAATTGTAGGTATACGTATAAAAGAAAACTGTGACTTGCTGAAGGACAATGCATAGCCTAAACCAGTGGGCATATTTCTTGAGTACCCTAGGGCTCCACCAAATAACGATTTTGAGAAATTTCAACATGGTCTTTAAAAAACGCAAATACACATGGACGGGAATAAACATAAGCTAGAATTTAATAATACTCCTTTTTACAAAAAAAAATATAGGTAAGTACTTAGGTAAGTTATTTAAGTTTACAAATTATTCGCAAACATAGAATGAAGTTTCATAATGTTAGTTTTTATACCAATGACTAAAGAAGTAATAAAAAATGCAAACTGCAAAATAATTTAGCAAATGTCTTTTTTAAAAATATAATAGTTGGCACATAGTGCTTCAAATATCGGAACTCACCTCCATATTTGTCCATAAATAAGTGCATATCATTTATATATTGAAGAATAAGTGCCATTTTTCTCTGAAAAAAAAAGAAAAATAATATGATTCAACGAAACAGAAATACATTTATTACTTCACGGCGGGATGAGATAACATCGACGACCGAGGTAATATTATAATGTTTAGGGGACAGTGACAAGACTCAAGAGTACGAAACACACCTTATTATTATCAGTTCATATTTTAAACCACAAGAAATAAACTTTACTTTGGGACGCTGAAACATATGATGGTTTATTTCATAAAAATTCGAAATAGATTACTTTGACGAAGACGAAGACTAGAATATTAATTTGTAGCAGACTATAATATCAAATATGTAAAAATATCCCTTTGCTGCCTCGCTACGCTAGTCCACCGCTAGTCGCTACACCTTCTCATTAAAATATGTCACTTGTCAGATGTCACCCAACCACGAAGTCACTGACAGTAACACAGCCCCAACAGCAACAGCCCACTTATCGTAGTGAAGTGTTTTGTTTACGCATGCATAACGAATAACCAAAGACTATCAAAAATCGATTTTGAAATAAAATAACTCGAACATATAAAAATTAACATTTAGGTAACTTATATTATTTATCATCGTTTTGGGAGGGCTTTTATGAATAAATATATATGTATTTACATAATATTGTATTTGAAAAAATAATTTTTTTACACAATAAAATAATATTTTGTATTAAGTTGCCAGCATCTTGGGTAGGTAGGTATAATGCCTCGGTGCTAATGCTGCGGTGGCCTCGATGAGGTATTAGATTTATTTTAATTTATTTTAGTTTTAATTTAATGTTGTTTTTTTAGATTTAAGTTTATTTAATAGAATAATTGTCTATCCCTTTTTAAATCTACTAATAAAATTGTTTTATATTAACAGTCCCGCAAATTGCTGTTGCGCTGGAACCATGTCTCATTAATATCGAAATGACGCCATTTTGATGTCAGCCGAAATAAAAAGGAACCATCAGCTCGAAACTTCAGTCCAGTGCTGACGTCACTAAATAATGGCGGCCACGCGCATTAGCAATTTGCGAGACTTATAAAATCTGACCTTACAGCATAACCATGCAACTATCGATTTCAAGTTCTATGGGGATAATAATCGGAAGATTCGTTTACCGATTATCATCCCCATAGAACTTCCATACCTGTGAGCTGTCAAAATTTCCATCCTTTATCTTTGTCTACAGTTCTACAAGCAATGGTCTACAATTTCGACCATAGATTTAACTTACTTACTTTAGACTACTTGTATGATTTACTTACGAAGTGGATTTTAAATTAATGTAGGTAACTACAACACAGATTGGACGAAATTATCAACATTTTTTTAGAAATTTGGTACAGTTAGCTTACATCCCGGGGAAAGACAGGCTATTATCATCCCGGAAAATTAAAGAGTTCCCACGAGATTTTCGAAAAACCTAAATCCACGCGAATGAAGTCGCGGGCATCATCTAATTTAGATGTAAAAAAAATATTTCTTTTTTAAATGTTGCATTGTAATATATTTTACAATTATGTACTTAGGTCTGCATTTGCATTTGGTACTGCAAATGTTCATGGGCGGCGGAAATCACTTAACATCAGGTGACCCTATAGTAGTACATACAAATTCTTTGGGTGACCCACCTGCTCGTTTGCTCGCCATTTTTTTTTTTAAAAAGGTACCTACACAATGACATTTTTGATTTGATGAGGTATTTTAATAACCGCACGATAAACACAAGTTTGCATACAAGTGCATTGGCAGACTTCACTTCACACACCTATGTGTATAGTTTATAGGTCTATATGCACATGCAGGTTTCATCACGATGATTTCAGTAGGTAGGTAGGTATGTAGGATATTGTTCTAATTCTAGTACAATGAGATTAATATTTTTATAATTTACTACAATGTAGGTACTGACCTTAGAAACCCGTTTTGAGGCAGTTATTCACTCCACAGTTGAGCGTATTATCTGGAAAAAAATAATTAAATTTAAAAAATGAAAATGATGACTGATGTAGTAAATGGGAGCCACTATGGTAGTGACGGTGAGCTCGTGTAACTCAGATTTAAGCATTTTATACGTGACTTTGCAAATTAGTAGGTAGAGCTGTCAGTTGAAGGTAGATAAGTACCTGAGTAAGTATACCTACCTAGGTAGAAACTCTTTAAGCTCTACCCACGCTTTACAGATACGGATAGGATCTTACGAATGTATCGATATCGTAATACCTATGTTCCAGGTTTTTCTTAAAATAACAAGCTTTAAGGACCGTAGCGCAGTTAACTATCGAGTTGATATCATAGGGTAATATGTGGTAATATCATCACCAGCCTGTTTGCGTCCATTGCTGGACATCAGGCCTTTCGTAGAACGCATCACAACTATTATGGTCCTCCTCATCCACTCTCTTCATCGCCTTCGCTTCTCGCAACGCCCGCGCCACCGCCACTTTCCCGGAACGTCGTCGCGTCGGGTCGTTCATAACATAAATAACTAAATTCTTATTAAATAAAATGAAAATATATATTTTAAATTAGAAGTAAATTCATTCATAATTATGACTCATTGTATAAACAGAGGTCAGTTACCGTCCTTCTCAACTATTTTGCTGGGAAATGGATGAACGACCTGTAGATTGTAGCATTATCGTAAGCAAAGGTCGTACGCTGTACCTACTTGACATATTTGACTCAAATAAATTATACACAACACAGGAAGTAGTAACTGCAATTTGTGCATATATAATATATAGGTATGTACGTTAGATAGTCATGGCCAGGGCCAGGGCCATCTTTAACCTATTGGAGGCCCTGGGCACATTAGAATAATGGGGCCCCTATGATCTTGACAGAGCCCAAGGCCCAGGGAGGGTTCTGAGCCTCAAACCCCCAAAAAAATAATTAAAAATCAGTAAAATTATACTGATCAGGTCAAGTCGTGCAAAAAAATATCTCATGCGAGGATTCGTTTAAAAATTTGGTCTTGGAAAAACCTCCCCGTAATAAATTTCTGGCTAACTACAGCGTTAGTTAATACTTATTCTAATTTTTAAATTGGGCACAGTGCGAGCCACTCAGTGGTCGTAAACTCAAATGGTTTGCTTTTATATTTCCAAATATATACTTACATTTTAAAATGTTTGTTCCGTAAATTATTTGACTAAATGGATGCTCTGTGCTCATGTATTATATTGTCGATGACGTTGTTTCAGAGTTAACTATGTGGAATCTCGATGGCCAATTTGTCAATAATTTATAAGCAATAAACGTGAAATACCTATAGGTACCTACCATGTACCTACCAACTGTTACTTACGGTATGTAGGTTTACGCAAGATTGGTTTTTTAAAGTCAGGTGCTCCTGAGCTCTGTTTGCAGGGACCAGGGTTTACCAAAATAATAAAAAATAATTTTATGAAGCAAGAACATAGGCGGTGGATAGATACTAAGGTGGTAGATAGAACTACAAAATACAAATAGCTATATTATATATCTACATAATAATTATTAAGTATTTAAATTTTTAGCAATAAGAAATTGATGAGTATCTTAGGATAAGGAACTAAATGTCTTGTTCTAAATTTGTTCATTGGTAATACCCTCTGAAGACTGAAATTTATATCCGGCAGGGCAATGTAAAGAATTTGTTTGTGGGATATTAAGCTCTATATGCTTGCTGTGAAGGTTCATATGAAGATTGATAAGCCGCACATGTATAAGGTTGAACACAGCACGTGCTTGTTGGCAGAACATGTCTGAGCAGACAACCAAACAAATGGATAATATCTGAATGACAAATACAGAGATATTAAAACAAACGTATAGATATTAGGTTCAGTGCATTGATTAGTAAAATATGTTAATAGGTAAGTACTTATAGTTAATATATTATGGTATATTTTATATCTATATATTACTATTTTATATCTTACCCACTTATTGTTAAATATGGCCGTATGTTAAAGTATGTTACGGGTAATGAACGGAAAATTCAAAATATTGATTTCATTAGTCACTACTCACTACAAATTACTAAAACGCGGTATAAGTCATAATACTGTGCCTTATACCGCTTTCCTGCATATTATCTACACTAATATTATAAAGAGGAAAACTTTGTTTGTATGTTTGTTTGTTTGTACTGAATAGGCTCAAAAACTACTAGACCGATTTTAAAAATTCTTTCACCATTCGAAAGCTACATTATCCACGAGTAACATAGGCTATATTTTATTTTGGAAAAAAATAGGGTTCCGTAAGATATTTGGGTTTTTCGGACACAAGGTGTAAAAAATCAACCAGAAAAGTTACTTATTTTGCGTACGCTGCCTAAACTATAAAAGATAGAACCATAAAATGTTCTAATTAATTGTAGATCTTATAAATATCTACAAAAAAGTCCGCGACACACTATACCCATCTATGTCGAGTGAGGCACAGCAACCATTTTTTTATTTAAAAATCTTGAATTTTTTTTGGACTACATTTAAACGCGTTTATTTTACTCATGCTATTAATCCTTATCAAAATAAATGATTTCATCACTAAGAACAGTTTATGGAGATAATATTTGGTCTTTGAATGATTAAAATTGGACGTTTGGTTTTGAAGTTATGGCGAAATTAAAATATTACGATTTCTGCTGCACGGCCCGTTGTATTTTTATTATATAAAGAGGTAATGTCGTTAAGTTTGTTTGTAGGGGGTAATCTTTAGAACTACTGAACCGATTTTAAAAATTCTTTCACCAGTAGAAAGCTACATTATTCCTGAGTGACATAGGCTATACGGGATCTTTAAAAACCTAAATCTACGCGGGCGAAGCCGCGGGGATCAGCTAGTATCTTATACTTTGATCAATTTACTATGCCTATTCTTGAGAGTTAATAAATTATATGATTCTTTGGTAATTCCATAAAAAAACAGAATTAAGTAAAATGAAAAATTCTTATTACAAAATAGGCAGGTAGGTAAGCAGGTCCTGTTAAACTTGTATTTGAATGATTTTCTGACCTACTAAACAGCCTTAGGTAGGTACCTACTACCTACCTACTCTGTCGCGTCAACGTATAGATAGGTACCTAAACTGATAAAGCACAGTTGCGATAAAAATTATCACGTAACGATACTGATTACGTAAGTACCTATATTATAATAATTATATTATACGTACTAGCGTTGACGGTGCTAGAAAATTACTTTTAGATAAATTGGATCTATTTACAAGAATCCGACCAAAACAGACAAATCTGTGTCTGTACAACGAGAAGTAGACACCTATGGGCTATGCGATAATAATAATATATATCCCACATCAACTTACTGACTGAGAGGGATATTGGCGATTCTTGTAAAAGCGTAGTGTAGTAGATATGGACAGATATTCGATAAATAAATAAATAAATAAAAGTTATAATAACAAACAAGTGGGGAAACTGGCAGAGATGCTCAGAGCTTCTAGGCTTAGAACAGATAGCCTAGGGTCCTCCAACTCTAGCATAAACAAATTTTTCATCTTCGATAGGTTATAAGTAGTTCTCTTTTCTTAATTATGTAGCTTTTCCGTTCATACTATCCGTGTGACTATTTTTAAACCGACTTTAACTTTCGTCTTGTACCTACCTACTGTTGTCTGTTTCATAATATTATTATTTCTTTTTATTCTTCCCTTTCCACACCCTCTATCCTGCCCTAAATAAGCTGTCATAATCATTATCAAGCGAAATTACGTGCAGTGTTATCTTATAATAAAGAAAAAAGCATTTCTTCACGTCCTACTTGTCAGCACAATTGTTCAATATCGACGCTTCATTGGCTACATTACGATTAGATAGTAGATAAGAAGTGTACAAACAAACTCATTTATACTTATGCTTAGATACCAAACCGCAATAGTGTCATTTTTAATCTTAATGATGAATCAATTGATAAAATAAAGGTACCTATTAAATATTAGTCAATAAATTAAATGAGTACCTAGGTACTTATAAAGTTGTATTAATGTCTTTTTAAAGCTAAGGTGCACGAAGTTCAATATCGCCACTATCAAGAAGTCAGCGCTTTTCCAAATTGGTTATGAAACACTCGGAAAATTACCAAAATTGTCATACTCTACCTACTTAATAATTATTAAGTTACGGAATCCTTGGTACGGGAGACTGACTCGCACGTTTTTAGGGTTCCGTACCTCAAAAGGAAAAACGGAACTCTTATTAAGTAAGAACTAAATCGTTGTTTCATAGTACCTATCTAACTTAATACTTTTTGAGACTTACTGTTTTAAAATTTAACTTTACAGCGCTTATAGGTAGTCTATTTTTTTATTAAAAAAAATGGCCGACACACGGACAGACAAATGGACAGGACTGAAACTATGGAAGGTATGGTTTATGGGTACTTTTACCACGAAAAAATCTGTTTCTCGGCACGTGAGATCTCGATCAATTCAACATAATAATATTATGGCTCAGTGTAATCATTAGCCGCAGTTGTTCTGCAAATAGGTAGATTGTGACATGAGAATGCGCGTAGGTACTTATAATAGATCGATTAAGTATACCCAGCCATAAGACTATCTTCTATATATATAAAATTCAAAGTCCTGACTGACTGACATATTATATCAACGCACAGCCTAAACCGCTGGTCCTAAAGACATGAAATTTGAAGAGTCTATTCTTTGTAAAGAGTAGGTATCCACTTAGAAAGGATTTTTCGAAATTACACCCCTAAGTGGGTTAAATGGGCGATGGAAGTTTGTATGAAAGTCCGTCATTTTTCAAGTTATTTGCATGAAAATTGGTATTTGGGTTTTCGGTCACAAATGAAGATATAACTAATACGTGTTTCAGGATTGTTGGAAAATTCGCCCACAAGGGTGGTAAGTGAAATTTGGAAAATAGGTTTTTTCTTGCGGTTAGGTGTCAGTTAAGAAACGACGACGAGTTATAATGTTTGTTTCTGCAAAAAAAATGCCATTTGTTTCCTGTAGGCTACGCGGGCGAAGCCGCGGGCAGAAGCTAGTTAGTTCATAAAGGTGTTGTTAGGTCTATGTTAAAAGACAATATAAAAAGGTCGATCCCATGTATATATTTGCGTTATATTAATATACTTTTAAGTTTTATTGTCGTTAGCGTAGTAATGTAAGTGGGTCATTGGCTCCACGTCGTATTACGTAATTTTGAACCGCGTTCTCGGCGCGATCCGCGGTTGCTTGCAAGTTGCAGAATTCTTCGCGCTTGCAAGAAGACATTTCCCAGACTATAAAATTATACCCACCTACTATAAGCTAGTTTTTCTTTTTACCCGACTAAAAGAAGAATAATCATATTTCTTGTTTTCCGGACTAGATAGGTATGCTTAGAATTACTCAAGGAACATCTGATCACAATCACAGATTAGAGAAGTATAGGTACCTACTTAGTAGGTATGTAGGTCTACCTAGGTAGGTCGCGTTTCAGGTTTTTTAATTTAATTCTGGGAAAAATTCAAGCCTTTACAAAAATAATTACTTAGTATCGGCCCCCTATTTCGGTCCTATTTGAGTTTTTTTTATAATTTTAAAGGAAACTTAAAACTATTTGAAATTGTAATATTAATATTTTTTAAATTTAGATATAACTTGTAAATTTCAAGTTGATAACATTAGCACTAGCAGTAGGCACCTAATTAGTGAAATAAGCAGGTATGACGGATGGACAGATTAACAGACCGATAGACGAACTTAGTCATACCATAAAAGGGTGCTTTTTATCATTTCGGTACGTAGCCCTAAAAATAGTTCTTCAAATTTATTTCTTTTTAATTCCATTTCAAGGCTAGCTTGAAGCTAGCCCTTGACTGCGATCTCACGATGGAAGCGGCCTAACTTGGCCTTCCAAGTTCATACCCCTTGGTATGAGTTTTATTACACCCATACCCCTTATCGGTTCATACACCGCATCGTACCGGAACGCTAAAACACTTGAATGGGGGCACGCCTTTGTCCGCAAAATGGTAATAATGATTCATAAGCTTTATATTTCTAGGTGGTGTGGGGAAGCCCATATGATATTGACATTCAACTGGTGTCCCTGGTGCATTACCTAAAACGTACATAAAAGATACAAGGTAGGCGTATGCTTGTAACGTATTCTTATTTTGCATGTTGTATGTAACTCGTAACACAAAGCTCGCATATATTCGTAATGAGCATTTTAAGTGATTGAGGAAAATTTTATAATAAATAATACATATCATAGAGACTGGTCAATAATTAAGATTCGAAATAAAAATGTAGTTAGAATGTGTTTAAAGATACTATGAAGTGGTTGAAAAAGCTTTGTTTCGAAAATCATATTTACACCCATAGGTTGCCTAAAGATCACCTTGTAATACTTAGCTAAGTATCTATACAAGGTGATCTTTTGGAAGCGGTCAGTGAGATTTTCAAACTTTATAGTAATTCCGGGCACCATGTCACGATTTACTAAACAGGTAGGTAATAAAAACTGCATTCAAAGATTTTCAAAAATTCTCAAACACAGATTTCTGTGACAGAAATAGGACAAGGAGAATAATTTGAAAAATCGTAGATTTATGATCTATAGATCATTATTTATTATTTATTAGCAGATTTTCTGTTATACTTAGATATCGAAAATCTGCTGTTACTTTTTCGAGATTTTTATTAGTGTAGGCGCAACCTTAAATTATTTATTTTCCTTTCAGATAGGGGTGTCCTTACCTGTTATTTCCAAAGCCACCATGATTCAAACTTCATAGTCGCTGATCGTTCCTCCCTGTGTTGGGAACAATACGCAGATAAACTTTCAGCTTTTATAAAATAACGAAGGTCTGGCACGCGCTGGCTCTTAGTACAATAGCTTTGTTTAGAAAAACAAATAAACTACTTATAAAGCTGTTTTTTATGCAGGTCGGGTGAATCGATGTCTGCATAAAAACAGCTATGAATTAAGTAGTTTATACGTAAGTAGGTACCTACGTAGGTACCTACGCCTTTGTAAGTGCATTGACACTTGATTGTTAAAAAAGATTATTAAAAAAGCTAATGAAGGCTTATAAAAAAAGGATAACAAACCTATCTGATCTGGAGCCGGTTATCAAATTTAACCAAGAGTTTAAGAGATTAATCTGGACAGCTATCTGATCTGGAGCCGGTTATCAAATTTAACCAAGAGTTTATAATTTCATGGTAGCTGATATCCAATAATATCCTTGTTTGAACGAACAAGAAATGTTTTACGAAATAAAAATATCCTAAAAAGCTATTAAATATGCCTTATTGCTTACAAATAGGTTAGTTTAGCTTAATACGGTAAACGACAGACACACAAACAATAAATTTAAAAAATAAGTACTTTATGTTAAGTCAAGAGTGAATATAGGCATCTTCTAGACAAGCGCGCTGCATCTAGGCTGCATCGTCACTTGCCAGCAAGTCTGATTGCAGCCAAGCACTAGTTTATAAATTAAAAAAACCGGCGAAGTGCGAGTCAGGCTCGCGCAATGAGGGCTCCGTACTACAGTCGTATTTTTTCGACATTTTGCAGGATAATTCAAAAACTAATACATAAAAATAAATAAAAATCTGTTTTAGACTGCACATGTGAAGACTTTTCATAATATGATACCCCACTTGATATAGTTATCTTACTTAGAAAATTGAAAATACTAATTATTAGTTCATGACCACAATTTATTTTTGTGTGATCTAACCCTAAATTTACGGTTTTCAGATTTTTCCCCAAATGTCAGCTATAAGATCTACCTACCTGGCAAATTTCATGATTCTAGGTCAACGGCAAATACCCTGTAGGTTTCTTGACAGACCTGCACATTGCACATTGATAGCCAGTATGATGGTGGAAATCTAAGAAAATGTAATCATAATCAGTAAGTAATCACTATTATGAACAATGAACGATATTCCGATACACCATCAATATTATTCTCTGTGATGTCATAAATAGGTACAAGTACGAGTAGCTATACCTACCTACCAGTAAAACTTGCTTCGATCAAGTTCTATCCGAGTTTCCGCATAAATGTAGGAAGGCCCTTGTACCTATATCGATCCTGACAATTAAAACAACATTTAGATATGCTTTATACGAATTTCCGTATAGGTAATCTATTGTAAACCTGTTTTAAAACCAGACATAAACAATAAAAAATAACTAATCTTGAAACTTCCCTAATTAAGAAAACGATTTCAATATTTTTTGTTTTTAAAATGATGCAATGTTTTGTTTCGTGTTGTATTTACCTACTTAGTACTTTTGTATACTACCTCCCTGGCGCAGTGAGCGCTGAGGTCTTGCGGTCATATACCTACCTACATACTTACAATAATAAAATGCTCTTTTTCGAAGGCCCATTAGACGAATCTCGGCTCTGGGTTGAGACTAGTATTGTAATTTGTAACCTTGAATGTGTAATTTGCCTGAGTTAAATGTGTAATTTTCTGTAAATTCTTTCCTATTTTGAAGTGGTTGTACGTCTACTTTTTTGAAGGTAAATTATATTTCAATAATCAAATTTTTTATGGGATCATGTCGCAAAGTTTCTCTATCGATTAAAAAAAAGAAAATCGGTTCAAAAATCCCGGAGATTTCGCTCCTTTTTTGAAAGTCGGTTAAAAAAGTAGCATAATGTTACCTACTTCTTGGTAGGTAGGCTAGGTAGGTACTAGGTACCTATACGTCGTAGTTAAAAACAAACGAAATTATACTACAATATTATGAATGACTATTATCACGTTACAGCTACGTTTCTCGTATTACTTAACATAACTCGTAATATTATAAAAGTGTAACAGTAGGCCGTTTTAGATTTAGTTATTGCAGGCTTATTACCATGTTAAAAAAGTAATAGCATTTCGACGCGTATGGTAATATCACATCACAATACGGATTACGGTCACAGTATTCGCGCCATCGACATTGACAATGGAATCGCACATGCCTGCACGCTATCGACGACGAAAATGTACCTAGTTTTGTAATTGAAAATAACTTTCGATGTTCGAGTAACGATGATCGCACTGATCGCCAGCCACGGCTGATAGCTGAACCTATGCGTGCGTATTTGCTTTGCTGTGAAAGTAGAGACGCAGACCTAGAAGATTCTGTAAAATTATATTTTTTACAAATCACCTTTGGTTTCATTGCCATGGTGATTTGTAAAAAATATTTTTTTTACAAACTTTATGTCCACGTGGATTTAGGTTTTTAAAAATCCCGTGGGAACTCTTTGATTTTCAGGGATAAAAAATATTTTGTATAATGTCCTTCCCCGGGATGCAAGCTAAAAAATCGGTTGAACGAATGGGCCGTGAAAGGCAGACAGACAGACACACTTTCACATTTATAATATTAAGTATGGATTAAAAGCAAGCGAATTTTGCGAAACGCAGCACCATTGGTTGAAGCAAACGTGACGTAGCATTTCGCGTTATCGGATTTATCGGCATCATCTACAGAGGTATTTGTAAGATGTCATCTTTGGAACTACTAAATCAATTTAGAGCCTCGATAGCTCAACGGTTAAAGGAGCGGACTGAAAACCGAAAGGTCACCGGTTTAAATCTCACCCGTTGCACTATTGTCGTACCTACTCCTAGCACAAGCTGTACGCTTAATTGGAGGGGAAAGGGGAATATTGGCTAATATCCTTTAAAAAAAAATTACTCATGTGACTCTCTACCTCTACTACTACTCATGTGAGTTGTGACCGTGCTCAGAGTAAGCCCGCGGCCGGCGACCATTTAGATGATGATGATCTATATTATAATTTTGTCAAAATTCGATAGTAAGTAACTTTGAAATCTAAAGTTCAGTGGCATCGTTCCCGGACGCGTTCATTGTGAAACTAAAACCGGAAAATGATAAGCAATACGATGTATGGATTTAATTTAAAATTTATTATTACTCGTAGATAGGTACTTAGTTATCTATTCATTTTTTAATTGAAACGAGAGTCCATATCTATACTTATAATATTATTATAATTATTCCGAAAATGTGTCTGTCTGTCTGCTAAATTTTCACTCCCTATCCGTATATCCGATTATGACGTTTGGTATGAATATGAAGATAGCTTGCATCCCGAGGATGGAAGTAGGCTACTTTTTGTTCCGGAAAATTAAAGATTCCACGAGATTTTTAAAAACCTAAATCCACGTGGACAAAGTCCCGGGCATCATCTAGTATGTTCATAATATACCATGCCACTATGCCGTTTGTTTTGCAGAGTCATCGTGAGTTACCTGCTTATTTACGTAGTAGGGCTTTCAAAACACCGTGACAGACAAGCAGGCGCACCCAAATTGCATATTAGGTATGCTCTATAATATTTAATCTTTTTTGCTGTACATATATAAAAATGAATCGCTGAATGTGTTGCTGATCGCAAATCTCGAGAAAAGCTGAACCGATTTCGCTAATTCTTTTTTATAATATTCCTTGAAGTTGAAGAAGATGGTTCTTACCACGGAACAGAAAGAAGTTCTTACGGAGAGAAAATTAAAAAAATTGCTTGAAAAAGAATCGACTATTAGGCGGTACGAAGTTTGCCGGGGAAGCTAGTTAATAATAAAGATTTTGATCTAAAAAAAAGTAGGTACCTAGGTACATTGCATCTAGTAGAATTTGAATGCCGTACCGTTTTGCCACAGAACACATAGGTACCTAATTGGCTTTACCTTCTCTTTTTATCCGAGCATTCTTCCTTATGTATCTCCCAGTCTTTCAAAATTGCACCTTTAGAGACGAGATGTTTCGAGAATTCTGGGATAAAATCGGTCTAAAAGCACAGCTAATAAAATTGACAATTGCTTTATACAATTTTAAAAAGCATTTTTAACAATATCACACGGCGGAGTACCTAGATAAGATTATTTTTTATTTGATTTATTTTGCGTCTATCTGGGCAGTCATATTCGCAGGTGTCTACAATAAAATGAACTTGCAGATATTTTACTATCATATGCGTTAGAGTAGAGAACAATCAACAATTCCTAATAATACCTATTTAGTACGCGACAGGTCGAGATGGCAACAGGGGGGGGAACGCCCCGCACATCCGCACAGCCCCCGCGCTAACTCAGTGCAACGAGCGCGGGTGACGTACGGGTGTGCGTGGTGTCCCCCCGCCTCATACCCCGATTACCATCTCAACCTGTCGCGGACATGCCTAATATTTTGTAGGTGTTGCTAAAAAACTATCGCATTTGTCATTATAATAGCAGCCATGTGCGCGGCTCGCTCTTGACCTACTTGGAATTTTTTAATAGCCTGCAATCACAGTTCAGCTTACGAAAAGATGAGAACTTTAGACATAAATTGCAATCATAGGCTTAGTTCACATCATAAAACTTTAGTTCATAATTTTTTTCTTTCATAACAGTGGATAGGTACCTATAAGCTTAATTTATTAAGCTCGTGCAACCATTATGACCATTTATAATCATATTTTCTAGTCCATCAAATGGATTTACTTTTCAAACTCTAGATAGGTACCTACCCAAAAATGTAAGTTCTACGAGTAGGTACCTACCTAATTGCTAAAATTCCTATTTTATGCCTGCAGACTACCTGCAGGCATACGAAGTACGAAGTATGAACTCCAGGGATAGTAATGTTTTATCAAATTAAATTACATAGGTATACCTACTTAACTAATAAATAATAATAATAAAAATCATGATTTTTTTGCATGATCCTGTTTGTGGTTCAATAAAAAAATAAAATAAAAAAATATCTAAATATGGTTTACTAACATTTGCCTATAATAATAAACCATAGCGTATGTTATATATCTAACAAGCTTACGCTCGCGACTGCGTCCGCGTATAAATTTCAAACTCCTATTTCCTACCCTTAGGGGTTGAATTTTCAAAAATCCTTTTAAGCGGATGTCCACATCATAATAGCTATCTGCATGCCAAGTTTCAGCCCGATCCGTCCATGGTTTGAGCTGTGCGTTGATAGATCAGTCAGTCTTAGTCAGTCTAGACTTAGTATAAATTAATATATTATGTATTTCGTGTTAGAAATAGATCAATTTTACGCGGTTACTTAGATTGTATTAAGTACCTAAATGTATCGAATAGATGCAACATGCATCTAGCTTGAAATTGTAATAATATGTTTTGTAAATGTGGAAAATCTAGAGTGATGGAAAGCAAACTGACGTAAGCGTTTACCAGTGAAGTGGGGCGTATCTGAATAATGATTCATAGGGGATCCAAAGGCTTCGACCAATAAGGAACCTTATAAAATATTATAAGTACCTATCTCCCTGACTGACTCACTGATAGACAGACGGATAGACAGACAACATAGTGATTCTATAAAGGTTCCTTTTTACCTTTAGGTAGGAGGAGGAGGGTAGGAGGTACGGAAACCTAAAAATGACTTTTCACGTGCCATTTTAATTTTATATGTTTTTTATTGTTTCTACCTTTTTTATGTGTACTAGTTTTAAGGAGTCTTTGTCTTGTACAACATTTTTGAATAAATAAATATATTATAATTATTATTATTATATGTCAAATTGCACGTCAAAAGTACGATTTTACTCCTTATTTTAAATATGATCCGTACTTTTGACATGCCAGTTGACCCATAGAGTTAAAATGGCGCGTGAGAAGTCATTTTGTACGGACTATGATTTAAAATTAATTTAGAAAGGATCAATTCTATAACTCTTTAGTATTCTATTAACGAACGAGGCACTATCGATGCACTGCATACCGTTGACTTGACAGTTAATCACTATAGGTGAGTACTAAGTAGGTACTAAACGTTTTGGATCTACATTTCATATCTACGGACAAATCGAAAATACTTTTTTATCGTAGTTAGCTGATTGTTACGCATTGGTACCATCAAAATAGCAGGCAATAGGCCTCATGAATACTTCATAAGTATATAAACCTTAGACTTAATCAATAGATCAAAATCTCAATTCACAGTCGAGCACTGTCCAACTATCAGCAACGCCAACGAGTGCAGAACAGTATGTCTTGACCTTTATTTAATCTTGATTCTTGACATTTGAATTTATGATAGTCGCTAACGCGTTCGCTACAAGGAACACACCTTTTAAATTTTATCACTAAAAAAAAAACTGGTAGTTACCTACAATACATACAATACGTCTTATATTTACCTACCTTTACTTTTTAATGTACAATATTATGGATCTTGTAAATAGGTATTTACCATTTAGGTATATACCAATACTTTGCCTATAAATATAGATATTTCATAGCTGTTGATGGTTTTTCTTAGAATTTATAATATTTTGACTTAATCGTAGGTCCTATTATGAGTTTTATGTTTTAACCCATGCTGTGATTTTACGAATGGACAGACATAATCGTTGTAGGATCTCTCGTTTTGCGTTACCTACTGTCATATTTTATAGGAGTTAATATGACTCAATAGTCGGTCAGGTTGCCTGTCACAACATTTCCACATTTAAATGATTACTGTGCACGTACATAATATTCAGGATACTGCAAGTAATGTGAACATAACGAAACTTCAAATTAAACCAAAATAATAGCCACGTGTACAAATGTTACTTAGGTATACCTACCTACTATATTGTATGTTGTAAAAAATGATTTAGCAAACTATATCGTACCTACCTATTGTGTATGTTGCAAGTTCGTTATTAGTGTCATCCAGTTTATGTGAACAAGTGTTAGGTACCTACTTTATATTTATGTGTGAAAGCAGGTAATAAAGATTTATTCAAAGTAAACAGAACTTGCTAGATTCCTTTGTAAATATTTTACGATCTATTTTACATTTACTTAGTTCGTTGTTTGATCTTCGATGATCGCCTCGTAAAGCTGAGTGCACACCGGGCGCGGCGCGCGGCGTGGAGTCGTGTTTGTTGTCGAATGTCGAGCGAGTGGTGTGGCTGCACGCTTGCGCAACACCCGGAGGCAACACGCTCGACCCTGAACTCAATTCGGCTACGAACATTTTGCAACTAATCACTGGTCGTTGCGCCGCAGGTAGACAACGCTGGCCGTCGCCGGCACAAATGTAAACATTTACAGGCGGTGTCGGTCTAACGTCCGAGGCCGAAACGGACGTGCTCCCTGACACCACACACCATCGAATAGCAATCCTGCATCTCCGATCACGTCGCCGCTCCGCCTGCTGTGATTTCTGCGGTAAATCTCTAGGCTAAGTCAGGCAGGTATCGGATATGAGACCTCGGACGCTAAAAATATCTTAAACAGCGACTAACTGTACTTCCTATTGGATAATGGTCATTCAAGGATTAACAGCTTCGAGGTAGTTTATCTTTAAATTTTCAAGTGAGAATTGTGTATTTGCAATAAAATGTAAGCAGTATAAGTACCCGTCCAATGTCCACGTTTCAATGATGCTATAAATGTTTAAAGTCACTTGTTATGTGTACTTGTTGGTTGATGGCAACGTGTATAGGTAAGTAAACACACTAGGATTACAAACATTCCATATTCACGGAACCCTTGACTACTATTTATGCTGTCATTCTTCACAATAGTATCTATGAAAATCTGAATATAATTAGTAAAGTAAGTAAGTACCTACCTACGTACTTGTAAATTAATAATTGTTACCAGTTATTACCCAGTACCTATGCATGGGTACTGGGTTTTAAAGATTTCTATCAATTTGAATTCTAGGTTTTGCTTATGTTTTATGATAATTAAATTCATTTATATTATTTATTGTTTTTGGCCGCAATAAGCAGTCATTATTAACCGACTTAAAAAAAGGAGGAGGTTCTCAATTCGACTGTATGTTTTAAAAAAAATTAAATTTATTTTTTGTATGTTTGTTACGCGATTACTCCATCAATTATGCACCGATTTTCACATAATAAGCACATATTCAAGCAGATTCTTTATGTACACAGATACCCATCCCCTATTTAAAGGATTAGGGGGGGAAAGTTTCCAATTTCTTCCGTTGTTTATATGTAATTCCTAGTCTTCAGTCTTCAAAATTTCAGTCTTCTAGGACTTCAGGAAGTACCCTAGAGGTTTTGATGATCATCAGTTAGTCACGAAATCGGTGTATGTCACATATCAATTAACTGAAACGACTGAAACCATAAAAGCTAGATAATTGATATTTAGTATGTTTGCTAAGGACATCTTAATATCCGGAAAATTTTAGCTTTCTAGCGTCATCTGAATTCAGGAACAAAGGTATTGACGGTTGGAAAATACGACGAAATTTTTCCAAAAGGAGATGGTTCTCAATTCGGCCCGTTTCTTTTTTTGTACATCGATTTTTTCAAAGTTTCTGGACCGATTTGCAAATTTTTTTTTTAATCAATAGAGGAAGTTTCTGAAATCCAGAAATTTGGTATTTCTAGAATGGTACCACCCCACCACCCATTCAAATTTCTGGATCCAACTCCTCAATCCTGATGCTGCAGGGTTACTGCCCGTCTAAGATATCAAGATTCAAGAAGTGTTCATAGTGAATTAATGTTATAGGTACCAAACAACGACTTCATGCTTGGACACCAAGTCCCAACTCTTCAACCCTGATGATGCATGGTCCAGCACTCCTAAACCATAGAGATTCACGAACTGTTCCTGGTGAAATAACATTGTAAATGCCAAGCATAGACTTTGTTATTGAATTTCAAGTCCCAACTCTTCAATCCTGATGCTGGAAGATACTGAACTCCTATGCCGTGTGGATTTGGAAAGCTTAACTGGTGAATTAATATTTTAGGTATAAAGCAATGAGTACTTACACTAAAAAGCTTAAAATAAAAAAAAACATTAAAAAACCGACTTCCAAAACCGCTACAAACTAAAAAATAACTTTTGTTTCTACAAGTGTATGTATGTATGAAGTCGGGCGAGCATAATAACAGAAACTAGAAATCAAAGCGTAAAGCTCGCCTGACTTCAACATACATACACACGTGTAGAAACAAAAGTTATTTTTACTTTGTAGTGGTTTTGGAAGTTGGTTTTTCAAATATATTTTTTTATGTTTGGCCCGTCTTGGCGGGGGCACTGCCCCCTGATAAAAACCTTCCTCGTGAAATGTTCGGAATGATAATGAAACTCGTATTCAATTGCACAGAGACATTTAGGTACCATTTTTTTTATCGAAATCGAACCTGTTACAAAATGTATACCTACATATAAAGCACATTATGTTACTGTATGTGTATGTGCATGTATTATAGTTACAAGTCCACGTTTTACTAAACTATTAGATTGATTTGCTGTTTGTTACTCGTTGAGGAGTTCCGTCCTCCATCTTTGAAACTTTTTATCTCACAAGTGAAACCTATCTAATAGTATACAATCTTTGTCAAAGAATTGTCAAAATCGGTTAAGTTTTGACAGAGCTAAAGGACAAGGATCATCGATGACAAGGATCGACAAAAAATTTCTTTCCCTATTCCGATTTCCGAACGAACCCCATTGTTTTTCGGGATAAAAACTATCCTCTGAGTTAATCGGAATATTATTAGTTATAAAATTAGTATGCCAAGTTGCATTTAAATCTTTTCAGTAGTTTCATCGTCAAGCATGCACAAACAGATAGATAGAGGGACAGAAACTTAAAAAAAAATATTGTTTTGGAGTGTATCCATAGTAAAATGCTTCATGCATTGATTAATTATTATCAAAATATATTTAACACACAGAAATCGTCCAGTTTCAGTTTTATAATAAGTAAGTAGGTAGGTACCTATACCTGTAGATTTAAGAAGAGACAGAAGCAAATATGTTATTTTTGAGCTCATCATAAATTAATAAAGGCGTTAATTCAGTCCGTATAACTAAAGACGGAATACAAACTAAACTAACTAGTTTTTAAAAATAAGCTATAAAAAACAAATTGCGGGTTATTCCGGAAAACCAGTTTTTTATTACGATTGTAATAAATCAACGGTCATCTTTTTCAAGCATAATTTAAGCACGCTTAAAAAATCTGACAGAGAGCAAAGTAGGTATGAGGTACCTAAATCGGATTGATTTGGTATCATCTCATTTGTAAAATAAATATACGATCTTGACAGATCGGGCTGAAAATTGAAATGTAGATAGCTATTATGATATAAACATCAGCTAAGAAAGGATTTTTGAAAATACAACCGCTAAGGGGGTAAAATAGAGATCTGAAATTTGTGTAGTCCACGTAGATGAAGTCGCGGGAATAGGCTAGTTACTTATAATATGCATTAACTTGAAGTCAATCAAAAGTTCAACATAATAGTCATATTATGTACCTACAATCTACATACCTATTAATTACATATTTAATCCATTATAAAGTCCAATATGAACTGGTAGTGGCCCTCGCTACGGCAAAAAGTTCCGCTGACCTCCAAAGAAATTGCATAGATTGTGTCATGATTTTTTACAGCGTTTCAACCGTTTCAACCATCAATGGTTCCAACGGTTCCAACCGATTAAATTTTTAGATGAGAAAACATTTCGTATAGTTTCATATTATATTATATCTGTTATATCGTGTCGACCATCTGACTCCACGTGTCCACGTGTTTTATGTCTCACTTAAGTTGAATAGGTATATTCCCCAATTTAATGCTCATATTGAAGTACTACAGACCTATAGGACTCAATCTATATTTTATTGGTCATTGGTAAATATACCTAAAATGTTGTTTAGATACTTATTAGCAATTTTAAATTCACACATAATTTAAATTATTTATACGATTCTATGACATTGAAAAACCTGATACAACAATCTAAACAGCATGAAATTATTTGGCTAATTTTGTATTATTCCAATACACTCGGCTCCCTGCAATTGTGACCCTCATAAATAATGCCATTTTTATTTTTGCTTATCATGTTTTTTTTATATATAGCTCCAAGGATTTCTGCTGTTGGCTTTCCTCATTTACTTTTCTAGGCTCCGTTAATTTTTCCTAGTAGGTATGTGATGGTAGGTAGTCTTTCAGTTTACCATCTGCTTTAGTATATATTAAAAAAATATGTTGCGGTATTTATATGGAAATGCTATTTTGTTACGGTTAATTTAATATTCAATTAAACTTATGAGTAAATAAATATTAAAAGTATTTCCTTTAACATCTCACGATTTTTGATGTTTTTCGAAACAAAACTCATTATTAATATTGTTATTATTATCGTAATTCATATCCCTACAAAAATTTAGCCTTTATAGACGTCTGACTTCCTTATATATCATGACACCGATTTCAAATTGAAGTTCAAGAAATAGATTTGATCGTTCAGGGTTGTCAATGGGTTATTAGATTATGAGGCAGGTTAAAAATAGGTACCTAAGTATATTTGGTAATCAAGTTTCAAGATTCCTCAATGTTTACACTTTACTACATATTATAGTTTTAATATAATATGTATGTCAAGATATACCGGCAGACGGCAGTCGAACTTCTTCTAATCGGGCTGGTCTAGTTATCTCTCATATATATATATATCACAATATTTACTTTATCACTTGCCTAGTTCTATCGCTTGTTAGTATAGTAATTTGTGTTCATTGGTACATTTTAATATATTGAATATTTGATGAATTCAA
Organism: Maniola hyperantus; assembly: GCF_902806685.2. Classification (NCBI taxonomy): domain Eukaryota; kingdom Metazoa; phylum Arthropoda; class Insecta; order Lepidoptera; family Nymphalidae; genus Maniola; species Maniola hyperantus. Next base: position 6,122,168 of record NC_048540.1, read on the forward strand.
TAGTGAAGGATCATCTTCTGAGTCTAGTCATCATATTTAACAGCTCATTTTAATAGAATAATTGATGCGGTCTCGCAATGGTGTCAGAGGCGATAGTAAGGAGTTAATCTCATGTCATGTCAGTGGCCAGGCGTCGAACGATGTGACCTTACGTCACACGTCCACTGCTTTGCTCCGACACGCGGTGGGAATACTAACGCCTGCAAAACGCCTTGATGGATCCTTGGCTTCAAAACCAAGCTCCTTTCTTAGATTATTGCGTTTAATGAACGGTCTTCATTATAACCTTATACACAACTGCGTTTGACCTAGCGAGAGTACTCATCTGAGTTGAGGTCTACAATTTTGCAATAAGTGATTTCTACCAACTTTCCTGATGAACGATGTTTCTGTAGTACCTAACAAGCTGTTGGTTTTGTCAACATATTTAATAATAATAATAATAATAATAGTTTTTTATTGTCAGGCATAAAACCCATAAACACATTTAAAAATTACAATAAAATAAAATACAATTTACATTACAAAGCATACAAATAAAAATAAAAAATACATAAAGATACCTTACAACTAACTGAAATGGTTAAAAAACTCATTTCAGATGTCACAGGTCACAGGTATTACTTTCTGTTCTTATCCTGGTGTACAGATAGCCAATAACTAAAAATAGGGCTGGGCATCCCTTCACAAACGACCTTGAGTATTGCATTGTTAGAGCTCCGAAGTCTTTCCCAAAAGGATGCCACGCGAGCTCTAACAATACAATAGAAGTCAGGCACCCCCGCTTCGGCAAACATAGTAGAAGCACTGCAATACCTCGGCAATCCCATGAGTATTCGGAATGCGTCGTTATATTGTACTCGTATTGCAGTGAACGACTTTTTAAGAAAGTTTGTCCATAACTGGCACGTATAAAAGCATTGGCAGTAGGCGTTAAATAAGGTTGCGTTAAATAATGGGTCTATATTATGGTTTAGTGCTCTCTTATCTGAAGGTCATTGACTAGATCAGTATGTTCAATGCTTTATTAACTAAGTTTTTCACTCGATTTATTGTTAGCAAGTTGACCTTTGGTCAAAACAATTATTATAGAAGTTAGCTCTTAAGTTTTAATGAGAATTTTATGATGTCGTTTTGCATTGCTGATCTTGCATACCTTGAAAATTTCATACATTCCTTCCTATTGTGTAATGATATTAAATTAAAGACACCATAATAATCTATCTAATTAATTTGTAGGTTAAAATTTTGTTGTGTACCTATTTACAAACAGATTATATCTAATTAATTATTATCTACTTATCTATGCAATGCAAGGACAGTAAAATTTACAAATGCAAATAATTACGTAGACATCTATTAGCAATCGGAACAGCAATCGGAACATAGGCTTTTTTATTGCTAGAACTTATATTTTCTGTAGATATCAGTATTAAAAACTTAAAAAATAGATTTCATCTACTTGTGTGAAGCATTCTCCGAATTAGACACAAGGACTTTAGAATAAAATTATCTTAATCTTAAAGTTTCGAAATGAAAATAAAACCTTGATTTCTTAAATTAATTAAATTGTACCAGTAACGTTCAGATGCACTATTTGTAGAATATACTTAAGGTTTTGGTATTCTAAATCCAAGTTGTCATTTCCAATCACATGATTTACTTGGAACGTAGACTGATTTCATAATTGCGGCATATCGTCATTATATTCTCACCTGAGAGAGATCGTTTCGGAATGCCGTGATTCTATTCCAGTTCAGTTTAGAGCACAAACACAAACCAAGACGGGACAGTAATTGTCCAATACTGAGGAAACGGACAGAGGTGGGGGCGCTGTAGTTTCGAATGCGCGAATCGCGCGCAAAGTTCGCGGAACGGAACGTAACTGCGCCTGCGTACGATGTGCAGGTGGGCTCGCTACTGGCTCCGCGCGCTTCCTCCAGCGTCTTTTATCAAATCGCATTCACGCGCCTTCAACTTGACTCCTTGTACCTTTGCCTAGCCGTACTACAGGATGCGGAATTAAACGCCTTTTGGGACGAAGTCTTTCATAAATCTGTAGGGCTCGCTGGAAACGATAAAATAGACTTTCCCATGTAGGTAATAAACCTGTTAAAGACGTCACTATTATAGAATTTAATAAAGAAGTGCAAGCTTGGGGCTTTACATAGCAGCAGCAACGGCTATAGCCTACATCATCATGATCAACCTATCGCCGGCTCACTACAGAGCACGGGTCTCCTCTCAGAGTGAGATGGGTTTTAGCATTAGTCTATCACGCTGCCCAAGTGCGGAGTCGCAGACTTCACACACCTTTGAGAACAATAAGGAGAACTCTCAGACATGCAGGTTTCCTTACGATGTTTTCGTTCACCGTTAAAGCAAGTGATATTTTAATTACTTAAAAACGCATAACACCGAAAAGTTAGAGGTGCGTGCCCGGAATCGCATCCCCAGCCTCCGATTAGAGACGGACGTCCTAACCACTAGGCTACCACACCTTAATAATACCTTAATAATAGCCTACATACCATTTTTTATTTTTCGTGAGGGAAATCCATCATGGATACCTACCAGTGGATATGTCGGACTCCTACCGACTAAAAACCTCACGGAGTTTCATCCTACCGCTGACGATGCCTTTGACCTGTGCGGATTTTGTGTAAAGCTTGATTTTTCTTTTAACAGGTTATGGGCAGCCTGCTAAATAAATTATTCATAAAAAATAAGACAATTAAGTACCTACTTAAAATGTTTTTAATGCTGCGTTATAATTTTGTATTGTTTAGGATACAATACACAACAAATAAATTAATATAAAGGGATTGTTCAGTTACCGCCTGCGTTACCCAACGATTTCTATTACATACGTACCTATACGCACGATACGCACCGTGCGCCTCACTACATTATGACTGATGTTGATTAGTAATCATTCTGATGCCATTCAATCTACCCTCCTCCTTTTTCCCTCAAACTTAATTTTTGCTTTTACCATGCTCTTTCCAGTATCTTCTACCTCGAAGTGGTAGTTGTGTGTTGTAACTGTGCAAGCTAAATTACAGTTGATTTGAAAAATAAATAGGTAGGTAAGTATAGGTGTTTAAATGTTTTTGAAACTGTTAAAAGATTTTCTATTTCAAATATTATGATTGAAGTTAGTAAAACTTTTAATGAAGTTTACTACACGGATATGCTTAGGTACCTACCTAATATGTTGCGGTTAGATGCTTATCGCTCCGTGTAAATTCTGAGATTTTACTCGTGAGAAGAACGGAAGAAGATTTTCATGAAAAATACAACTATTTGTGTAGTGGTCAGCAAATTTTTGTCAACTACCTACTTAAATCGTGCGTGGAATGCAGGTAATAAAAATACTAAGAAGGTCTACTGGCTGCTTTCCCCAGCTGAATTACAGACAAGCTGATGAAAAAATGAACCAGTAGGAAGGTACAATCTGTCACTAGAATAATGCACGTAATTTTTTGTTCAATAAAGTGGTTGGTAATGATTTGAAGGGCTTAATGCAATAATAAAGTTCCTCCTTTCTATCTATAAAAAAACCGGCCAAGTGCGAGTCAGGCTCGCGCAACAAGGGTTCCGTAGTACAGTCGTATTTTTTCGACATTTTGCACGATAATTCAAAAACTATGATGCATGAAAATAAATAAAATCTCTCTCTCTCTATCTGTTTTAGAATGCACAGGTGAAGACCTTTCATAATATGATACCCCACTTGATATATATTTCAGTTATCTTACTTCGAAAATTGAAAATATTAATTATTTGTTCATGACCACAATTTTTTTTTGTGTGATGTAACTACAAATTCACATTTTTCTGATTTTTCACCCAATGTCTGCTACAAGACCTACCTACCTGCCAAATTTCATGATTCTAGGTCAACGGGAAGTACACTGTAGGTTTCTTGACAGACCGACAGACAGACAGACAGACAACAAACTGATCCTATAAGGGTTCCGTTTTTCCTTTTGGGGTACGGAACCCTAAAAATAAAGGACACTTTACTTAATTATTAAGTTGGTCATACCTACAAAAATAAATACAAAGTAATACGCAATAATATATTCATAACAGCTGTTTTATTTTATGGGTATTAGGTAGGTAGAAAAATGCTTTAGGTGTTAAAGATTTTGGTTAAGCTAGGTCTGTGGGGTGCCAGCCAGGTTACCTCCCAGTGTGCCTGGGTGCTGCTGGTCCCTTTTGGATGCATCGGGCATCCGAGGGGAAGAGCAGTATTCGGGCCGGTGCACCCCGGTAACATGGCTAATAATCTCTCTTCGGGGATATTGTTAGCCGTGGCTAATGACCTGGCAGGGGGAGGTTTCTCCGCGTGTCCCTCTGGTTAAGAGAGGGCACAGTGGACGAGGCGGAGGATGGAACGCGGGCGACATGCGCGGGGTCGCGTTGTTGCCCGTTAGGTCCAACCCTCGTGAGCGGGGTCCCCGGTGGAGGGTCCGCCTCGGCGGATGTCGCTGACTGGGTCGCGGTGGTTCGGCGTTCCCATGACCCAGTCACCAGGAGACGTGCAGGATTGCCGCTGGGTTTTAGTGGGTATTCCGGTCGCCTCTCGGCCGGCGAGTCCCACATACCTTCCTTCCAGTTGGTTGGCTGGCTGGTTAGCTGGCTGGCTTCCAGGAGGGGGGGATGCGTAAACGCATTTCCCAGCGTTAAAAAAAAAGGCCTGAGGACCTGTGGATGATGGACACGGGTCGGTCCGTCGCTCACGGTATGGTCCTCGAGTTGGTTGGCGTGCTGTGGTTCCGGCGTGCCTATCTAAGGGCGTTTGTACTTTGTGTATTCACCCGTGAAATCACGGATTCCGTAAGAATACGAATCGAAGGAGTACGTATTTGTATGACGCCCACTTCAAAGAATCACGATTACGAACCGAATTCGGATGAGTGCATAAATGTCTTTGCGGTGGTTCTAGTCGCTGCGGCGGATATTAGCTGATGGAGTAACAAGGTGTTGACGGTCCCTTGTGCTCTGTCGTCAGCGATGGGGTGGAACTTCGTGAGGTTTTTAGTCGGTAGGAGTCCGACATAACCACTGTGCTCATCCGTGCCCAGTGGTATACATGATGGATTTTTCTTACGAGAAAAAAAATCTCTGTGGCCTTAGGATTTTTTAATTCTAAAGTGTTTGTATTTAAACGACGTCTTACGATTAAACACTCATGTAGTAAGTAAGTACTGACGTATAATGCTCGTTAATATTTTTATTTATATTTTAAGATGGTTACAATAATGGCAAGGTCTTTGCACTCAGTGCTTTTTCTGATATGAAATTTAAAATCGTAAAGTAAGGATTTGGAATTTGAAAGGTCCTCTCTTCTTTATTTATTGAGCACCCTAAAATAACAATTTGATCGAACAAAATGTCTATTGATACTTATCTACCTACCTATATACGAGCAGGTACATGCATATTATAAGAACGATTGAAAATCTATATAAAATTAAAATAAAATAAAAAAATCTGAATTTTTTATTCTTTTTTATAATTTTTTTTTATTATCCTATTTAGATGTAGGCACAGAATATATATTATATATATATATATATATATTATTGGAGGGTCGATATTGAAAGAGTTCTTACTGTCTGTAGACACCGTGAAAAGAAACGTATGCGCTTTACTCTACGGAAGGTAGCCATCTTTATTTTAGTTGTCAGAGTTGGACTTGGACACGCACGCATTTGTTGTGGTTCAAAATTATCTCTCGCGTTAAATTAATTATCAGATTATAGCTTAGCTAATTTTTATTATTTGAGATAGGTAGGTAGTTTCTTAATCGAGATATTTAATTCGGTGATTGTGATATAGTTAGAACAGTAATTGTTCGATGCTAATGTACGTTGTGTTAAATCGTAACATCTAGTGCCATCCGGTGACTTTGCCTGCAAAGCACTATTAATAATGTTCGCGTAGTTGTTTGACGAATATGGAATACTAATTATTGGTGAATATTAGAGTAATTCGTGAGTTAACGTTTGGCTCAGTGGATAGATTATTATAAGGACATCCGTTAAGGTTATTTCTGCAGACGCTAGTGATTTAGAGTGTAATTGGAGATATACCGGCAGTTGAGATAATGATTAGTTTGAAGTGATAGTTTAGTGTGATAGTAACTTGAAGTTAACTTTGATAGTAGGTACCCGCTTTAGAATCGTATAACCCGGTTGGTAAAGAATTATTGATGACTCTCGTGTAATGTTGAAATGGATTAGACAATGAGTTGCCCATGAGATCGAATAGCTTACATTCTACCTGGTTTCTGTTGTGATCGCTTATTTGGGTGGATATAGTAGTCGTGGCGCGTGTGGCGCACGATGCTATGGTGTTCTGTATGCAGATGTGCACAGAGTGGAGAAGGTAGAGCTATTGCGATATTCTGAATTAGTAATGAGAAATCAATTATAAGAAAGAGAGTCGATGCAATGATCCTTTTAAGAGCGTTCATGAAGTTGTGATTGATTACCTTGAGATGATTAGATAACGGAGTAGGTCGTGACTTGATTGAGAGGTTGCAATAGCAATTGCGCCCTAATCACACGATGTAGTGCTTAGCTTAGGTTAGCTAGTTTAGAGTGAGGTGAGGGGTCGCTGTGAGGGGTGGTTGGAGGCGACCATAGGTAGGGTTAGGTTAGGGTGATCTGGTTGTGTTACGTTGATGGTTTCCATGTGCGATACGTTACTGAGAACTATTTGTAAAGAACATGGATTAAAGTACCTACTTATTAATTACTACCTTCTGATGTCGGCTAAAGATGAATAATAATTATCAGCCATCCTCCTGTTCTCCGACATCAGAAGTGGGATACACGATTTATGCCCACATTTTCGAAAATCATTGCAACACTAGCTTTGTTTAAAAAAAAAAAAAAAAAAGTTACAAGATTTTTTTTTTTTTTTTTTTTTTTTTTTTATTTGTGCAAGACATGTTTTCAATTTTAATACCCACACGTGGTCTTTCTTGAAAAGCTTGATTTACTTTTGTGTTTTGAATAAAAAGAGAAAGAAAAAAGGATTATTTTGTGTAGAGATGCGCTAAGGAGTGGTGAAAGTGGCCGTGATTTAATGGAGTTAAACTAAACTCGAATCATTTATTCAAAATAGTTAAGTTTAGTTAATTTACAATTTTGACTGTCAGTTGTAGGAGTTATATGGTATGGCGGTGATGGTGATTTGCGTAAGCTTGGAGCTAAGGCTACGAGGGTTCTAAACTACTTGGTTTCCTTACTAAATGGTTATAGCATTGGGAGTGCGATGTCCCAGCACGGTTGTCATCTAATTTAATAGCTAGTGGTCTGATGTTTTCAGCTGCTGAGATTGACTATCTAGCACTCTCAGATCATGATGCTACTTGGGCATTGGCAGTAAGGGTTGAAAAAAAAGTGCGATATAGGTCTGCATGGTCTTAATATGGGAGGGACTACAACGGGGATAATACGAAATAATTTTATTCATGAAATTTATCTTGTCCCTTACATTTTCGAATATTCGGAAAGCGTCGGCGAGGCATTTGATTCCTTTCATGATGTTGTATAACTTTTCTATGTGCTGTGTTTACCCTCTAAGAAGGTGAAAATTGATAAATGTAATAATAAAACGGTATGGTTGACTGAAGGGATTTTTGGTATAATAGAGTCACGGAGTGACACTGAAGCTGGGCTAAGATGAGATGAGGACTGGCTCTGTAGAGGAGTGCGCTATTCACCTATGCAGTGTATTTGCAGACATAGTGAATCAGTCGTTTGAATAAGGGGTTTTCCCTAGCAACTTAAAAATTTCTATAGTTACCATTCCTGTAGCCCGTGTTCAAAAAAAAAGGCGATTGATGTGGCACCGTCCTATAACATTGGTGCCAATATTAGCGGGAATGATTGGAAAGGTAATGGTGAAACGTCTCAAAAAAAAAAAATTCAATGCCAATGGTGTGCTCGTGGATGAACGATTTGGTTTTTGCAATGACAGCTCCACTGTCGAGGATTGTTTCTGTTTAAGTGGAATAGATAATGATAGCCTGAATGACAGGGTACCTATTGCTATTATTTTTCTGGATGTGACTAAGGCTTTTGACTTTGTGAATCATAAAATATTATTGGATAAATTAGATGGATATGGTGTTGCAAGAAGAGCTTATGAATGGATAGAGTCGTATTTGAATGGACTGAAAATATGCGCTGGAATTGCTAGAATGAAAAATAATACCAAAGGGTGTACGAATCTCCACTGGAATGTGATAAGCGGGGGGTACCTCAGAGTGTATGGTATGTGTGGTGTATTAGAATCCTTCCGTTTGAACTGACTTCAAAAACGGAGGAGGTTTTTAAATTCGCCGGATTATTTGTTTTCTTTTTGTAACTTGTATTGGTGACATTACGATAGCGACCATTGTTCGTTGTGTATTGTTTGCAGATGATAGAATAATGTTGAAGGAACGTAGGAATGGGAATTGAACGGCGCTTTGGAGGATAATTAATTGAATTAGTAATAATGACTTGGAAGTGCGCTTAAATAAAACTAAAATGATGCAGTTCATGCGACGATGGAGAGGGTTGATGAGTTAAAGTTTTTGGGAATAATTTGCGACAAGAACTCTAATTTGAGGGTGCACATTAGGTGTGTGTGCTGAATTGGACGAATTTGTGTATGCGTGGGGGTCCTTCCACTGTGATGTATGAGCATAGAGGATATGGGCGTATTTATTAGGAGATGTCAAAAATATTTCCAACGAGATTATGAGGTAAGGATGAGTGGGTCGGTTGGATGCACGCACGAGCTATGCATTTCAGAATGTCACAGTGGTACATGCATTAAAAGCGTTTGCGCTATGGCTGTAAAAAAAAAATTAACAATAAGCTGCCGATTGACCTCAAAAGGATGAGTTTGGATGTGTATAAGGAAGAGCTTAGTGAATTGCTTTTGGAAAAGTGCTATTGCGACGTTAAAGAATATTTGATTTATAAAAATGGGTTGTCTAAACGGCGAGGTGGCCATTTAGATGATAAACGGCGAGGTGGCTGTTTTGAAAAAAAAAGGGGGTTGTCTAAAAGGCGAGGTGGCCATTTAGATGATAAACGGCGAGGTGGCTGTTTTGAAAAAAAAAGGGGGTTATCTAAAAGGCGAGGTGGCCATTTAGATGATAAACGGCGAGGTGGCTGTTTTGAAAAAAAAGGGAGTTGTCTAAAAGGCGAGGTGGCCATTTAGATGATAAACGGCGAGGTGGCTGTTCCGATAATGGATGGACGGCGGCGTGGCCGTTTCAGCTGAGGGGAGTTAGCTTGGTGTATAGTGTGGTGGGTATTTGGAACAGGTGATAGGATCAGTAGCGGGGTACTGCTGGAGTTCGGGTTTTATGAGACATAATTATGAGCGGTGAGTCTATTATGGCAAATGGTGCAGTGTGTTTTAGAAGTTGCTACTATGGATAAAGTTGGGCTATGCTTTGGTTGTGTCATGCTTGTTTTATTTGTAATGGTTGTGATATGCATGCTTTAGAATATGTGGTTTGTGTGCTTGTGCTGATTGTCAGGATGAACGAGCGGATGTTCTGACGTTTATAAAATGTTTGTGCTTGATACATACTAGCGCCCGAGGACGGTCGCATGTCAGAATGGCCGTATTGGAGGGTCGATATTGAAAGAGTTCTTACTGTCTGTAGACACCGTGAAAAGAAACGTATGCGCTTTACTCTACGGAAGGTAGCCATCTTTATTTTAGTTGTCAGAGTTGGACTTGGACACGCACGCATTTGTTGTGGTTCAAAATTATCTCTCGCGTTAAATTAATTATCAGATTATAGCTTAGCTAATTTTTATTATTTGAGATAGGTAGGTAGTTTCTTAATCGAGATATTTAATTCGGTGATTGTGATATAGTTAGAACAGTAATTGTTCGATGCTAATGTACGTTGTGTTAAATCGTAACATCTAGTGCCATCCGGTGACTTTGCCTGCAAAGCACTATTAATAATGTTCGCGTAGTTGTTTGACGAATATGGAATACTAATTATTGGTGAATATTAGAGTAATTCGTGAGTTAACGTTTGGCTCAGTGGATAGATTATTATAAGGACATCCGTTAAGGTTATTTCTGCAGACGCTAGTGATTTAGAGTGTAATTGGAGATATACCGGCAGTTGAGATAATGATTAGTTTGAAGTGATAGTTTAGTGTGATAGTAACTTGAAGTTAACTTTGATAGTAGGTACCCGCTTTAGAATCGTATAACCCGGTTGGTAAAGAATTATTGATGACTCTCGTGTAATGTTGAAATGGATTAGACAATGAGTTGCCCATGAGATCGAATAGCTTACATTCTACCTGGTTTCTGTTGTGATCGCTTATTTGGGTGGATATAGTAGTCGTGGCGCGTGTGGCGCACGATGCTATGGTGTTCTGTATGCAGATGTGCACAGAGTGGAGAAGGTAGAGCTATTGCGATATTCTGAATTAGTAATGAGAAATCAATTATAAGAAAGAGAGTCGATGCAATGATCCTTTTAAGAGCGTTCATGAAGTTGTGATTGATTACCTTGAGATGATTAGATAACGGAGTAGGTCGTGACTTGATTGAGAGGTTGCAATAGCAATTGCGCCCTAATCACACGATGTAGTGCTTAGCTTAGGTTAGCTAGTTTAGAGTGAGGTGAGGGGTCGCTGTGAGGGGTGGTTGGAGGCGACCATAGGTAGGGTTAGGTTAGGGTGATCTGGTTGTGTTACGTTGATGGTTTCCATGTGCGATACGTTACTGAGAACTATTTGTAAAGAACATGGATTAAAGTACCTACTTATTAATTACTACCTTCTGATGTCGGCTAAAGATGAATAATAATTATCAGCCATCCTCCTGTTCTCCGACATATATATATTATTATATATTATATATATATATATTATATAGGTAACAAGTTTCTAAATTGTGCCTATTTCAACTTTACAGCTTTAGTTTCTGAATAAAACGATTGTGAGACTGGGCAAAATATATCCATACTTCCATACTAATATTATAAATGCGAAAGTGTGTTTGTCTGTCTGTCTGTCTGCTAGCTTTTCACGGCCTAACCGTTCAACCGATTTTGATGAAATTTGCAGAGATAGCTTGCATCCGGGGAAGGACATAGGCGACTTTTTATCCCGGAAAATTAAAGAGTTCCCACGGGTTTAAAAAACCTAAATCCACGCTGACTAAGTCGCGGGCATCATCTAGTATAGTAGCATAATTGTTTTACCAAGTCTAGGTTTCCACTTTCATTTCAACCCTTCGCCGGCCCACTACTGAACACGAGTCTCCTCTCAGACTGAAAATGGTATTACCGATGGGTTAGGGTTATGCTTTTTGTATATGTATGATTTTGTAAAAGTTTAGTGTAAATAGGCATAACTATGAAAATAGTTAATTGCCAAGTAGATTAGTTGCTAAATGTAATAATTAGAAAATGCAATTGAAAATCTGTGGATACTGAGGCTCTGGCTACCCGAACAAGACCGGGTCGGATCGCTAGTTGAATAAGATACGCAATAATGACTAGCGATTTGATTCAAGAGTTTTAGGATGAGCCTTAATTTATTTGTTGGATCATGGTGAGAATAATTTTCAGGTTAAAGCACTCTGGTTTTTATTTAATTTATTTTGTGTTCGTCATAGCAACCATGGATGGTCCTTTTACCATATAAATGGATTTATAAAGTTTATAAAAACCCGTTGGCGAACAATAACATTCGTTTAGAATACATGTCGTCTATCTTCTTTAATCTTTTTAAATATTTTATTGACCATCATTATATTTAATTATAATTTTAATTATAAAATATTAAGACATATAATTATGGAATTAATCGAAATATAGGTAAATAAGTACTTTAAACAATAATTAGTTATCAAAACTGACTTGCAATGTATAATTTGTATCAATGCCCGGTTGTGTAGGCAGATACAAGCACGTGTTGTTACAGCATCGTCTCGACCTTGCGGGTTGTTTAGCGGACTCCGGCTAATAGGCCTTTTTGACCCAGACGATTTTTAGATCATTAGCACTATAATAAGTAGTGTTTGATACGTTCAAGAGTAGTTTCTACTATATACATTGTTCATAGCGAACAGGTCTCTGTAGTTGGAGTGACCTAAACTATTACTACCTACGCGGACGAAGTCGCATATATCTCCTGGATTCTAAATTAAGATAATAAATTAATGATTAAACGAACTTACCTGTAAGTGAAGTTCGATCATAATTATACGAACGATTGGTCCGAAGAGATTAGCTGTTGCTAATAACTACCTGAATTAATTAAAATAAATTAGTTATTGCTGTTGTTAATAACGGGACTGCGTGTCACCGATTTTAGCAACTCAGTAGGTAGGTATATAAGTAAAGAGGCTTTCTATTTTATTTCTGTGTGTTACTTAGGTAGGTACTACGTAGGTCCTTTAGTACTTAGTGGAATGTCTCTTCGCTTTTTTGTTTCAACTTCAAACTGTCCATTTAACTGATAGTTAAATGGTCCACATTTAATATTTTAACAAGATTTTTAGCGTTTAAACTATCATGTGTGACATTTAATATACTTAGTATGTCTTCAAGTCAAAACTCAAGAGGGAATAGCATCTTCTATTGGCAAGCGTGCTCTACCTTAGGCTGCATCATCACTATAGCCAGTAGGTCTCAGATAAAATATACTTAGTCTTTGTCCTTCCCTGGGATGCAAGCTATCTCTATACTAAACATCAAAATTGGTTAAACAGATGGGCTGTGAAAATCTAGTAGACATACAGATATACACTTTCGCACATATCGGTATGGATTGATCAATCACTGACCCAGGATCTTTTACACTTACGAAAAATGTAAGGTTACATCAATGGTGAAGTAAAATCATTCTGCCATTGCCATTGACCTTTGGTTAGTCTGAAAATAAGACTAGGTACGTAGACAATCTACGCAACTGGCCACTGACCGTTTGGTTTGTTATTCGAGCATGTTCTGCCATGAGTACGTGTTTAATACTTAATACGTCATAGCTTATCAATTATGTAGATAATTATCTTTTGGAATACCCAAACAAGTTGTGGTAAAAAATCTCTATTTAATTACCTACCATAAAAATGTTAAACGCAACTATGGTTTATTGGTAGTAGTCCATTTTGTAAAATATTCCGCTTCTTTTTTCCGATTCTTTGTCCGCATGAGTTTATAGCACTAGGGGGGGCGGGGAGCGTAGCAATAAAAGAATTTTCAGTATAGGATCATTAGTTCCGAAGATTACCCCATACATCCATAGGTACGTTGATATTTCAGTCAGTCAATTTATCCTATAGATATAGATACATAGATGTATAGATAGGTAATAGATAGATAGACACGAGGTTCCGCTTTATTTAAGTATGTTTTATTGCATTTATTGCTGCCAATAATAATTAATTGTTAAATAATAGGAGTTGAAATAATAAAGTTAGCACTCAGATAGCTATGGCAGTTTCTCCATATAAGAACCAGTTTATTAATGGTTTAACTTCAGACTTACATAGGAAAACGTGAACTATTGAGTGCTAAAGGTTTTCTGTAGTAAGAAAAAATATTTTCGCTTACTTTGCATTCCAAGACCTACCTAGCTTATGAAAAACTGTAGTAACTTTAAGTGACCTTGAATAAATATTTAAGAACTTAAGAGCTATTAATATCTGCTTTTATGTACCTTCGTATGTGATACATAGTTTATTCATAAATAATAACTTATGACGTAAGTCGGAAAATCCCTGCGCTTAAAAATACGAAAGTGCTTTAAAGTTTTTGATTATATTTTTATTCCATAAATTATATCGATGGCTACATAAACCCCTGTTTGATTAAATTATCTATGTTTTAGATACCAAACTAAGACATTGATTTTTTGCAATAATAATAATAATAAGGGTCGAGGGTGTTTTTGGTGGACATCACCATTCCGTATGATGAGAACCTCGTGAGAGCTGAGACGGAGAAAAAACGCAAGTATCTCGATCTGGCTCACGAGGTTTCCGACATGTGGCATGTGGAGTCCACTGAAATCATCCCAATCGTCATATCTGCGAATGGGTTGATCCCAGTCAGCCTCGCTCACCATCTGAGGCGACTGGGGTTCCGTGGCAGTTCGTTCGCAGCCAGGATGCAAAAAGCGGTCTTGCTGGACTCGGCTAGGATAGTCCGCCGATTTCTTCGCCTGTCGCCCTGACCCCCGGCCGTTTGGTCTCCCCTGCCGGGGTGTAATCCTCCGCCCGGTACAAATATGTATGTATGTAATGTTTATGTAGGTTTATTTATTTTTATGTATGTAAGTATATTATATTTCTTTTGGCTGTTATATATATTTGTCTTGTACACGGGCGTGAGAGTAGATATATCGATAATAATAATAATAACGGGCACAGTCGAGAGTGTTTTTGGTGGACATCACCATTCCGTATGACGAGAACCTCGTGAGAGCTGAGACGGAGAAAAAGCGCAAGTATCTCGATCTGGCTCACGAGGTTTCCGACATGTGGCATGTGGAGTCCACTGAAATCATCCCAATCGTCATATCTGCGAATGGGTTGATCCCAGTCAGCCTCGCTCACCATCTGAGGCGACTGGGGTTCCGTGGCAGTTCGCTCGCAGCCAGGATGCAAAAAGCGGTCTTGCTGGACTCGGCTAGGATAGTCCGCCGATTTCTTCGCCTGTCGCCCTGACCCCCGGCCGTTTGGTCTCCCCTGCCGGGGTGTAATCCTCCGCCCGGTACAAATATGTATGTATGTAATGTTTATGTAGGTTTATTTATTTTTATGTATGTAAGTATATTATATTTCTTTTGGCTGTTATATATATTTATCTTGTACACTGGCGTGAGAGTAGATAATATATCGAAATAATAATAATAAATAGATGATCTCAAACTATATGCATCTAAACGAACAGACCTTATGAGATTGCTAAAGATTACTCAGAACTTTAGCAATAACATAGGGATGGAGTTTGGTGTTGACAAGTGTGCGGTTGTCAATATAGAGCGAGGTAGGGTTGTGAACTCTGAGAATCTAGTTCTTTCAGAGACTTTGATTCTCCGATCTCTCTGTGAAGGTGAAACATACAAATATCTTGGAATGTCAGAGGCCCTTGGTATTGAGGTAAAGACAATGAAACAGGCAGTGGAGGCACGTTTCTTTGGTCGCCTTAAAAAAGTTCTTAATAGTCTTTTATCTGGTGGCAACAAGGTGCGTGCCTTTAATGGTTGGGTCATGCCTTTGCTCATATACACCTTTGGCATTCTAAAATGGACTCAAACTGAACTGGATGCCTTGGATCGAAAGATTCGAAAATTGCTGACTACATACCGTATGCATCTGCATCCACGTTCATCTATTATGAGATTGTATATCCCACGCAAGTGTGGAGGACGTGGTTTTTTAAATGCCAAGAACCTTCATAATCGTGAAATATGCAATCTCAGAGATTATTTTCTCAAAGTAAACGTGGGAATACATAGGATGTAGTCGCAGTTGATAAGGGTCTTACTCCGCTTTCCTTAGGCAAAAATAACTGGCTAAGCCCATAGTATTTAGTACTTCGGATCGCATGGCGGTATGGGGGAGTAAGGAGTTGCATGGAAGATTCTACAAGGCCTTAACTAGACCGGATGTAGATTCCACAGCCTCAGTATCCTGGTTGCAGTTCGGTGACCTATTTGGGGAAACCGAAGGTTTTATCTGTGCAATTATGGACGAAGTTATCAAGACTAATAACTACCGGAAACATATAATGAAGGATGGCACTGTTGACATTTGTCGAGCGTGCCATCTTCCTGGGGAATCCCTCAGACATATTATATCCGGTTGTTCTTATCTTGCTAACGGCAAATACTTGCACAGGCATAATCAAGTAGCCAGGATAGTCCATCAACAACTTGCTCTTAAGTATGGCCTTGTAGATACTGAGGTGCCGTACTATAGGTATGACCCAATGTCAGTTCTTGAAAATAGCAGTGCCCTGCTCTACTGGGATCGGTCGGTTATCACTGACAGGTATATTGTAGCCAATAGACCTGATATAGTGCTAGTTGACCGTTCAGCGCGTCGAGCAATAATTGTTGATGTTACTATTCCTCATGATGATAACCTAGTGAAAGCAGAAAAGGAAAAAGTATCGAAATACTTGGACCTGGCTCACGAGATTACCGCCATGTGGAGTGTTGACTCAACGATTATTGTACCGATAGTTGTATCAGTCCATGGTCTTATTGCGAATAGTTTCGACCAACATCTTAAGAAACTATCGCTTAATTGTTGGATCAAGGGTAAGATACAGATGGCAGTGGTTCTTGAGACGGCACGCATTGTGAGGAGGTTCCTCACTCCGGAGCCCTGACCATTGGCAGCTTGGATCCTAGCCCGCTGCTAGTGGGATCCATTTTATCATATTTTTAATTATTGTTTTTTTGTTGTTGTTCCAGTTACTTTAATTTTTGTTGTTCTTGTTATTTTAATTTCTGTTGTTTCTATTATTCTATCGTTTGTTGTTTCTGTTACTTTATATTCTGTTGTTTATTTTATTTTATTTTATTTTTTGTTGTTCCTGTTATTTGTTTTTCTGTTACTTTACTTTAATTTTTTTTTTTGTTGCTTCTGTTCTTTTATTGTTTGTTGTTTTTTTAAAATATGATAAAAATGAGAAAAATAAATAAATGAGAGATTATAATAATAATTTAAACTTTATCGTTTACTTAATCACGCTGTGCATCTTCATCTGTATCATATCCCATCCCATCATCTGAGGAATCAATTATAATTGGTTACTAATCTAAATGAAAGCATCGGAGTTTCGTAAATAAGAAACCGAAACTTGAAACCAGTATATGAAACCAGTGTATGAAAGACGTCAATCGAAATGGGCAACAAAAAATGTTGTACGCACAGAATGTAGGTATACGCATATCTAATTTAATATGTGTGAGATCAGAGAACGACTTACAAGTTAGGTAGGTAAGTAAATCGCACAAAACAAAATGAAGACACCGTTTGTAAGCTTTTTAGAACTGAAGTAAGAAGCCACAAGGTAGCAAATGTTCCGCTACATTGCTGCCGCGACATTGCTGCCTAGCTCGGAATGTAATGTCATATAAGCTTATAGAGATTGTATGGGGACCAGTAGTGCCGCGACAGGACTGTGACAGCCGGTGACAGCACTGTTGCGGCAGCGCTGCTGCGTGCAGTGTGGTTCGGAATCATACCTTTAAACGACTTTTATGGCTCAAGTCTTAATATGCCTCCTGTTGGTTCGGTGGTATGCGATCGAAATATTCTGTTTAGGTAGATGACGCTCACAACCGGTTTCGAAGACGTCATAGTCACAGGACTTGCAATAATTTAAATGATATATTCGATTTGTGAATCCGGGCAAATAAAAATTTATCTTATAAACGCAATACCTACTATTAATGCCGTAGGTAGAGAAAAACCGGTCAAGTGCGACTCAGACTCGCGCACCGAGGGTTCCGTACTACAGTGGTATTTTTTTATATTTTGCACGATAAATCAAAAACTATACTTATAAAAAACCGGCCAAGTGCGAGTCAGGCTCGCGCAATGAGGGTTCCGTACCGCAGTCGTATTTTTTCGACATTTCGCACGATAATTCAAAAACTATGATGCATAAAAATAAATAAAAATCTGTTTTAGAATGTACAGGTGAAGACCTTTCATATGATACCCCACTTGATATAGTTATCTCACTTCGAAAGTTGAAAATACTAATTATTAGTTCATGACCACAATTTAATTTTTTTTGTGTGATCTAACCCTAAATTCACGGTTTTCAGATTTTTCCCCAAATGCCAGCTATAAGACGTACCTACCTGCCAAATTTCATGATTCTAGGTCAACGGGAAGTACCCTGTGGGTTTCTTGACAGACAGACGGACAGACAGACAGACAACAAAGTGATCCTATAAGGGTTCCGTTTTTCCTTTTGCGGTACGGAACCCTAAAAATAAATAAAAATCTGTATTAGAATGTACAGGTACATCCCTTTCATGTGATACCCCACTTGTTATAGTAAAATTACTTTAAAAAAATTGGAATAAAATCATTGTTGTATGGAAGCCCCCTTAAATATTTATTTTATTCTGTTTTTAAAAATTGTTGTTATAGCGGCAACAGAAATGCATCATCTGTTATAATTTCAACTGTCTAACTATCACAGTTCATGAGATACAGCCTGGTGAGAGACGGACAGACGGACGGTCAGCGGAGTCGTAGTAATAGGGTCCCGTTTTACCCTTTGGGTAGGTACGGAACCCTCAACATGGCTTATCCATTTTAAAAACCAAATTGTAAGTTTTTTGCACGCGGATCTTATATTACTAAAGTTTCTAGTCTATCCGACATGTTTTTGCATTGCCTTAGCAAAAAGGTTCCTACAGATATTTTTGTTGAATTAGGTACCTATTTTATTTTAAAATTAAATTCGAAAATGTCTTGGCTCTACTTACTATTAAGTATTATCATTTATCGTGAATTGAAATATTTATTTAGGTAGGTAGGTTTAATATGAAAGAGGAAAAAGAAGTTGATTCGGGATGTGGCAGTAGTGGTAGGCCAACTAGGCGGGAACATAATTGTTTGAAAGTGGGAAAAGTAGGAGTCCGGTACAATTCGAATCGGATGTACCTACCTGAGAATTTCCTCTTCTACGAAAAGGAAGTCTATTTAATTAGTGTACACTGTACATATAATGTAGTATTCAATTATTTACTGTTTCGTTGAATCTGGTTGGATCCTGTTATACGTCTACACAACAGTCATCATCAGGTTTGTAAGGTAATTAAAGAGCTAATTAGACGATAAGTTCGACGGCCGACCTATTGTTGTAAGGAGCTACAATCATTTAAGTAGGTACTTACGGAAAATTTTCACACTTCTTAGAATCATAAAAAAATGTATTTAAATAAAATATATAATATAGGTACGTACAGTTTTATTAAAGCTTACATTCGTGTGTTTTTTTCAAATATTACAATAGTTTTTTTCAGCTACCGATTCGTATGTTTTTCTTTTTTATTCAGATACAAGTTAGCCTTTGACTGCAATCTCACCTGGTGGTAAGTGATGATGCAGTCTAAGATGGAAGCGGGCTAAACTGGAAGGGTATTGCAATTTTTATTAAACTCATACCCCTTTGGTTTTTACACGGCATCGTACCGGAACGATATACCATTTGGCCGCATGGCTTTGCCGGTAGGGTGGTAACTAGCCACGACCGAAGCCTCCCACCAGACCAGACCAGAGAAAATTTAGAAATTATTAAATCCCAAATTTCCCCTGCCAGGAATCGAACCCAGGACCTCCCACTAATAAGACTACAGCGCTCACCACTGCGCCATGGAGGTCGTCGTATACCCGTGACACAGATTATAATATTTTACCATGATTATCATTATTCTCTTTAAAATAAACCGTTTGCTGAATGCCGGGTCACTACTGAACACAGGTATCCTCTCAGAATGAGAAGGGTTTGGCCATAGTTTACCGCGCTGGCCAAGTGCGTATTGACAGACTTCACACACCTTTGAGATCATTATGGAGAACTCTCAGGAATACAGGTTTCCTCACGATGTTTTCCTTCACCTTTAAAGCAAATGATATTTTGATTGCTTAAAACGCACATACCCTAACTCCGAAAAATTTGTGTGTGCCCGGGTTCCAACCGCCGCTGAGCCCCTGAAAAGGAGGCCTAAAAACTACTTAACCTAAACTTACATAACGGACTTTCATAAAACGCGCAATAAAATACCTAGATTATTGTCTTGAAGTGATGAACCGAACAGGTTTAAAATAAAACATGTGCTGCATTGCAAACAAAAGAATCAAAGGATCGTTGAACAATAAAAACTTAGGTAAAAACTGGATAAAAATTCCTATAACTATATAGCGTCTTTAATAAAAGGTAATTTTCCATTCCCCAGCGTAAACCTACCTATACGTTTACACAGTCATGTTTAATACACCACATCCTTCGGCAAAATACAATTTATGTTACCTAGGTATCGCTATTGCAGCGGTGCAATGGTAATACTACCTACTCACTATTAATATTAATATTACTTAGTAAGTAGATGCGCAGGGAGCCGCTGGATTCAGGCAGCGCAAGACCGTGGTGTGTGAAAGTCCCTACCATAGATAATATAGGTCCCTACAAGAGACCTATGTCCAGCGGTGGACGTCTATCGGTTGATGAAGTAGATGCGATGCCCGCGCAGTTAGTCTACGAGGAACTAGGCCTTTTTAAAATTCCTAGGGAACTCTTAGATTTTCTAATATTATATTTTTATGGATAATACTAGCTTATGCCCGCGACTTCGTCCGCGTGGACTAAACGAATTTCAAAACCCCAATTTCACCCCCTCAGGGGTTGAATTTTCAAAAATCCTTTCTTAGCCTACGTCATAATACCTATCTGCATGCCAAATTTCAGCCCGATCCGCCCAGTAGTTTGAGCTGTGCGTTGATAGATCAGTCAGTCAGTCAGTCAGTCACCCTTTCCTTTTATATATTTAGATTGCATCGCATGCACCACTTTTCTTTTAGGTAAATCAAGGACTTATTATCCTAAAACCTAGTTTAAATCTAGCAGACTTCTTGTAAAGCACTATCGTGAATTTATGAATCGATCTTCCATGCGCAACTACTTACCTTAACTAGGTACTTTTACTTAGTTTTTCAAAATATCAATTATACCTATTAAAGGTTCCATATTTTTATTATTTGAAATTATTATTACGGGGGGTGAATGAATAATAAATACAATAAAAGAGTTGGCATAAGTAGGTATTTTTATAACCAGCATTTTATTTTCCTGTAAATAGGTATACCTAATAGGTATTAATATGGTCGTGGGAACCATGGGAATGTGATTTCCATTGATCTTCAATGTTAAAAGTTAAAACAATAAAAGTCAAGTATTTAAGTGCATCATTTTGCGAGTTATCTTGATTTGATTTCAGGGGTTGCCCGAAATTGACTCAAAAAAGCACCCCGTTGCGCAATGTTGCAAAAAATATATTATGGTTCTTTTTGCTGGCTTTTTCAATTGAGTACTCATAAGAATTTCAAATTATAACTCGCTTTAGTTATTACACTATTTTTTCTGTTCTGTAGCTATATAAAAACAAATTGCGCTCGCTTCACTCGCGTTATATTTATTGCATAGTCGTTAACTAGATTTGATTTCCATATTTTAGACATTATTATACCTAATATACCAATTGTATGTATTAAAAAAAATCGCTAGCTGTGTTTATAATGTTCTAGCTTATGCCTGCGACTTCATCCGCGTAGACTGCACAAATTTCAAGCCCCTATTACCCTCTTAGGGTTTGAATTATCAAAAATTCGTGATAATAGCTATACGCACGCCACAGCCTGCCCCCCAATTGTGTAAGAATAACGTATTCATCGTTATCGTAATCGTCAACAAATTCTGCCCTTTGATTAGCTGTGAAAAAATATAAACAGCGAATCAACCAATCAAAGGGCAGAATTTGTTGACGATTACGATAACGATGAATACGTTTTTCAAGTACACAATCGGGGGGCTGATCCGATCCATCCAGTTGTTTAAACTGGCGTTCATAGATCAGTCAGTCAGCTACAGTCAATCTGTCACCTTTTCCCTTTAGATGATTTTTTTAATTTGTTAGTTGCAGTTTAATTTATTTTTTCTAATTTATAGTCCTAGTTATTATTCTCGATTTTTTAAATAAAATAACAAAAAATGACACGCACGCTTCGCTCGCGAAGGTTATTGATGTGATAATTTGTTGACGTAAAGAAAAAAAATGTGAAATGTGTGTAAAATGTGAAAAAAATTGCGAGTTGAAGGCCTGAGGGTGGTAAAAATTAACGGCCGTACGGCCAGCAAAACTGGCCATGCCACGCCGCGCCGTTGCGGACCTGAGAAAAAGTTGGTTATAGATAAAAAAAAAACTTTATAATCTGTTGTTAAAATTATAATAATATTTAATTATATATATATATAGTTAATCTAATTTATAAACCATCATTTATTAACTTGACCAAATCAGGAGCTAACATTAGTTTTAGATAACTGTAACAAATGGGATGTCATATATGAAGGGGCTTTACCTGTATATTCTAAAACAGTTTTTTTTTTTAATGCATAATTGTTTTTGATTTATCGTAGAAATTGTTGAAAAATATACCCAAGTACGGAATACTCGGTGCGCGAGTCTGAGTCGCAATTGGCCGTTTTTTTTTTCATAAAAATAATTATAGTGGCAGCTTCCTAAGATTCTTTGAATAATATCGAGCAGCTGGTGGACTTTGACAAAACATTGTACTACTAGGTGTACTTAGTTTGTGACTTTGCATTGCATAAACTACACTTCATCATCATGATCAACCCATCGCCGGCTTACTACAGAGCACGGGTATCCTCTCAGAGTGAGAAGGGTTTTTTGGCCACAGTCTACCACGCTGGCCATGTGCGGATTGGTAGACTTCACACACCTTTAAGAACATTATGGAGAACTCTCAGGCATGCAGGTTTTCTCACGTTGTTTTCTTTCACCGATAAGCAAGTGATATTTAATAAATTAAAACGCACATAACTCCGAAAACTTAGAGGTGCGTGCCCGGGATCGAGCCCCCGACCTCCGATTAGAAGGCGGACGTCTTATAAACTATACTTATTTAAAGTTAAATAGATGATACCTACAATTTTGTCTGCATAGAAGCGTAGAGTTAGGTTTTTACAAAGTCTTGTGATTTCTTTTGATTTGTCAAGGTCCAAAGTAGTAAAACGGATGGGCGTGAAAAGGTAACAAACTGAGTAGGTACAGAAAGATAGACACACATTGGCATTTATAAGTAGTATTACGATGATGAGTAGTATTAGATGGATTTTATAATTACAAGATTTGATTATTATCTTCTAGCATGTTGTTTTGATATGTTTTTTGCTGTTAAGAATGGGTACCTAGTATTACTAATGCATTAATATACATAATTACCTACTCAAGTACATAAATGGTTAATATATTCTAAGTATATGAAATTTAAATTTCAGAAATATTATAGGTAGTATAGTGGTTAGGTTAGGTATGTAGACTATGTAAGTACATCGCCTTTATGGTATGCCTGTCCCTCAGAAGTGTGAAAGTCCAGATGTACCTGCCTCCTTAGGTGCTGCTCAGTAATCTACGGATTGTTTTTTAGGGTTCCGTACCTCAAAAGGAAAAATAAACCTTTACAGGATCACTTCGTTGTCTGTCTGTGTCGTAAATAAATACCTACTTAATTTATGTGATTAGATCATAATAAGTACAGTACGCGGCCGAAAGTGAGGAAGATCGGCCTTTAGAATGATATTTGAGCTTTGTAGAGCGTTGTCTCTGTCACTGACCATATGATGTTTTGTCGGTCTCAACGACTGAGACAGTGCTCTACAAATCTGCTATCTCCTTGTAAAGATCGGTGTTCATCAGTTTTGGCCGCATACTGTTAGTATAGACAACATTAGTATTGAAGTAGACGTAAGTCTTATTAAATGTAGCTGTTTGGTAGGCCCTATAGGGATTTGAATAATAAATACAAGATCATAATATACTTACACGTATTTACTTAATTTAATTTAACGTCAAAATAACTCGGCAAAAGATGCCTAGTTCAGCATACCAAACAACAGAAAAATGCGTCTACAATAATATACGTAGCTATATGGAATTATTCTGTGGTTATGACTAGGCATCTACAGATTATAATCAAGTGAAGATACAAGAAATGACGCAGTACCGGTAAAACCATAATATTTAAATCAATATACTTAATACAATTGTATAGTAATTTTCCAAAGGCACAAAAAGATCTGTCGGTAATCTTTTATCCGTACCTAGTAGTAGGTACCTACCCCATTATTAAGAGATTATGAACTTAGTTACATTACGATGAGCGAAGGTCAAGATGAATGCAAAAGCAAAATAAATCCCGCTTTTTTGTTAACACATTTATTGGATTTATAATGGATCAAATACATTTAATATGTCAGGTTTTTCTTAGAATCGTAATATTTTTAACAATCACAGTAAACATATTTGATTAAATTAATTGTTCAGAAAATATTATCTTCTACGTAAGTATATATAACTAGATGATGGCCGCGACTTCGTCTGAATTGATTTTAGTTTTATGAATATCTTTGATTTTCTGGGATAAGAAGTAACATACGTAGTCCAAGATGCAAGCTACTTTTGTGCCAAATTTCGTTAAAATTGATTAAAAAGATAAAAGTAGCCTATATCTACTACTTCCGGGATGCAACCTATCTCTGTATCAAATATACGATGCTTGAATTTCGTCATATATATATGGATTTAGTGGGAACTCTTTGATTTGCCAGGAACACTCTCACACTTAGGTATACAAAATTTGTAAAATACTAAAAAAAAGTTTACATCTGTTAACAAAAGAGTAGGTACTACACGAATTTGTCTGAAACAGTGTCAACGCGTTAGCATCAGACAAGTTTTTTGATAAGCAGTAACAGAACTTATTCGTTGGTGTATTGCATTTGAACCATACCTACAGTAGGGTCTTACTAAGTACAATTGTGTCAACTTACTTAGTTGTGTACCTATTATACGGTCTTATAGCCATAGATCGAGAAAAAAAACATTTACGTCAACATTAATTTAAAATGCAGCTAAATATACGCACATACAGTAGATATACAGTACAGTAGGTACAGAAGATTATGTATTACTTAATAAGAATACGATGCAATTAACCGTCAATGGTTAATAACTTTATGGTATGGAGGCATGGAGATTACACATACAATTAATTATTATGTATGATTGGTACTGGATTCCAAGCCGATCGTTGACAGATATCCACGTGTACTTGAAATTACACGCAGAGCTCATGTTTAAGAACTACCTTGTTACGTTGTAAGGACAGGTAGTAAACTACCATTTGAAGTTGAAACGTTAACGCCTTTGGATCTCCATGACAGATAGACCATCAATCAATCTGATGAAATCAGAAATGAGAAGATCAGTAGAGAACCAGCAGGTCGATTTCGTAAAACATTCATCAATCATCATTACAATCGCAATTGAGATTGGCTGAATTTATGGTATTCTTGTGGCAACTATGCATTGTAGTCAATAGTGAGCGAGAGTCAACCAATCAGAGGTGATTGCGATCGTGGCATTGTAGCTGTCATTCTACCACAATCGAGGCCCTGAGTAACCGATATTATTATACATAGTTCAACGGGTTGTGAAGCTGAAGTGGGAAAGTCCGTACAAGAGACATATGTCCAGCTGTGGACATCTATCGGTTGACGATGATGATGATAACAGTTCAGTTATTGACTTGGGTTTATTTACGTTGTTTACCCAGCACAAGTGAAAGCTATGCGCAGTTACAAATAGGGCACTAACTGTGTACTTATATTTTTTTAAACAGAATCCAGGGTCCATAGTGTAATCTAAATATATAAAAGGAAAAGGTGACTGACTGACAGACGGATCGGGCTAAATTTTTGGCATGCAGATAGCTATAATGACGTAGGCATCCGCTAATAAAAAAATTTTTGGAAATTCAACCCCCAAGGGGGTGAAATATCTAGTATAAGCTAGTTGAACATAAAAAAACTTTGCGTAAGGTGTATAAGTCGAACAGTCTGTCTTTATATTAAGGCTGGCACGCACTTTGAACTCTGCCATGATATAAGATCGTGATCAAATCAAACCTGTTATGTCCATTATGGAATAAATACGAGTTTTAAGAGATCTCTGGAAAAGCATTAGGAATGTAAACAAAGGTCAACATTGTATCAAATATCAAATGTACGTACGAATACGTAGTAAGTATATTCAAAAGCCTGTTTATAAAGATATTAGATAATGCCCGCAATTTCGTCCACGTGGATATATGTTTTTAAAAAGCCCGCGGAAATTATTTCTGGGATAAAAATAGAGCTATGTGATAAGTTAGAATATAAGCTATTTTCATTCCAAATTTAGCCAAATAGGTTCAGTTATTGTGGTATGAAATGAATGAGTGACAAACATCCTAACGTTTATATTAAATTATGTATGAGGATGGTAGGTAGATTGTTATGTATTTATTTTAGTGGCAGGTATGAAATTATCAGCACAGTTCTAAAAGTTGTTAATTTTATATGATCGTTAATTCACATACAGGTGAGGTTATAAAAGTCAAGGCCGTTAGAAATGAAGAGCAAAATGAGTTAAAATTCAGCGTCCTCTATGTAGTACTCTGTACTACGCACTAGACGTGTCATTTCAATCATTTTTTTTGCGGAGTCACTATTTATTTAAACGTCTTGGCTGAGTGAGCCTTCTGTACCCGTAAAGTACTTTTAAGTATTCTATGGTAAAAGCGAGTTAAATAGCAGTTTTGGCTGCATCCGGTTTCAACGCGGCGGAGTCGGAAAGTTTACGGATAATCAGGAGTTCGTAGTAGCCCCTCTACGCCGTAGCGTTAAGTTACGTCGCGAGGACGTATTGGGATAACGCAACAATTATATTTCCTAAATAATGTAATATTTTTAACAATCTCATACGACCCTGTTTCGTTCGTTCGGAAGTTCTTATGTTTACAATATAGAAAAACCTACATGCAAATCTCAAGGTCTCAAACCTATCGATTTATAATATTAATATGTTTATGTATTATGTATACTTATATTATCAACAGTCTGTTTATCTCTTTTTAATTGCCATACATAGTTTTACATAAAACATATACGTTGCCATACAAACATCCTTTCATATGTAAGATAAGTACACAAAAAATAGCTCTTTGAATTATTCACGGCACACAATTTTTGATTTCACCACAATATCGTGAGGACCAAAAAAACTATTTTGATCATTTACCATAATAAGTTCCGTGATATTAATAAGCAGTTTTGATGTTTTTTGTTGGGTCATTCTACTTATAAAAACAAGTTCCCGTTACCCGCGTAATATGTAACGAAGCATATTTTTTGTGAATAGAATAATTTACTAACAAACTCTAGTCATGTTATATTATAGTACCTACACGTCAAACGTATGTCAGAAAATTTATGCCATGGTTACCCACACTGCAGTGCGTAATTATAAGACGTTAAATTAAAAATACTACTTCTAATTCATTATTCAATAAGATACCCCACCATGTCATTATCATACACACCCTAGATACACACTCAAAAATCAGTTGATACATTCGGACTTTGTCGAGGAAATCCGAGCGTGGATTTTCTTTTCCATCAAATTAGTCCATCGTATGTGCATACTACGTCGCTTACCACCTATTTAATTTCACTAGATTTGTTCCTGAACTAATATATCTAGAAGTATTAGGAAGCGCAACCGGTTGTTGGTTATAATTAAGTATTTTGTCCAAACTAGAGTAGAGCCTTTAAAAATCCCTTTAGTAGTTAGTAGAGATTCATAGTACTTATAGAGCAGCAGCTTCATAGTACCTACTTAGAGGTTAACATGACATTGTAAATAAATTATTTATATATGTACGATAAAGTGCATTTTATTTATAAATATTTTTACAAAGAACAAAGAAATATTTTTTTTGTATTTTTTCCCAAGACCAGAATTAAGTAGTTAGTTTATGATGTAAAGATTATCACCTTACCGCGATTTCATTTTTACCATAATATGTAATTTTAAATGAAAGTTCTACCGGGCTAATTATTATTGACTGATGACATTGAGCTCGAGTATTAATTGCATATTACGCTACCGGCTAAATTAAAAGGTAATACCTTGCAATGAGAAATACCTTGAGGTTTCTGTTATACTTACTCGTAATGACACAATCTTACATCCATACAAACATTTGGTTTGAGTATACAATTACATTTAAAAAAAGAATTGAAATCTGTTTGAAATATTGAATCTTTTATAATGTTCGTATGATTTGTTATACATCCCAAACAAAATTCTAAATTGTAGTCCCTCTGTCTGTTGGCCCAGACTATTCGTAATACAACGTAGTTTGGGGTAGATCTGTTATAGGTACTCCAAATGAGAGTTTCATATTATTTATATATTTATTGTGTCGTCCAGGGCGGTAATTTACCAGCTACAGTGTGAAGATTGCAATTACCTCTTGGTTGGTTGCCACTCTGTTGCTATTTGTATGTCGCTAAAATCAAAATGCATTGGAGCAGCAAAAGTACCATAAATTCAGCCAATCACAGCAATTGAGATTGTTATAAAGATTATAATGCCGCTTTTTCGGAGTCGACTTAAATAAAAAAAACTTTGGATCTATCATAATATAGGCTCCGTCATAATATTTGCTAATATTATACAATGCCCTTGTTCAGTGATATTTTTGGTTTTATTATGCAATGTACTTATGATGAAATTGTTTCAATGAATCGACATAAGCGGATACGTTTCCGCACTGGGAGGCCTAGGAGCACTCGCGACGCCGACGGTCGCTCGCCTTGGTCGCGCAAGGTGGCGCGCTGGCGGCTAGCTGACCTTCCGCAACTTGCCAATTAATTGCTGAACAAACGTGTCAACGTCCGAAGTAGGTAATGACATTGTCCACTGCTAAGCCCACGTGTTGATTGAGAGCGTTTTATCACGGACCATCGCACGGCACTGTTTGCAACACACGACATTCGGTATACGACATGACGGTGTAGGTATACAGGACCTGTCGTAGGTACGTAGGTTTTTCTTCGAGTGACGATTCACTAATTGCAGTCTTCACGTATGAGTCGTGTGATGCGTTATCAGCAGTTTAATTTTATACCTACTTATTATGACCATCCTTGTTTCGTAGAGCACGAGAGGGCTAATTAATGGTCACTGCATAAAACTCGTAACAATACCTATGAAAGTGATTTTTTCAAGTCATTTGCAAAACGTGCGCCCAGCTATGAGGTGTCATTACAGGAGTAAACAATTCAGAGCAATATTATCATCATCATAATAATCAACCCATCGCTGGCTCACTACAGAGCACGGGTCTACTCTCAGAGTGGATAGGGTTTTGGTCATAGTCTACCACGCTGGCCATGTACGGATTGGTAGACTTCACACGCCTTTGAGAACATTATGTAAACCTCTCAAGCATGCAGGTTTACTCACGATGTTTTCCTTCACCGTTCAAGCAAGTGGTATTTAATTACTTAAAACGGACTTACTTAACTCCGTAAAGTTAGAGGTGCGTGCCCGGGATCGAAACCCGACCTCTGATTAAAAGGCGGACGTACTAACCACTAGGCTATCACAGCAATATTATAATAATAAATAATTATCATTATAGCTCTTGGAGTCGTTGCCGTTTTGTCGTGTCGATGTCGTGCGGAGGTCCGTGGAAAATCGCTCTGTAATAATACCTACTAAATTGCTAATCGCTATCCACTTAAGAAGTTTGTTAGGAATATGATTTATATCGAGTAAAACACAGTAATAAGATATTTAATTAGTTATTAGACAAGGTGTGGAAATGCTTATTAATTATACCTAATTTATAACCAACTAGCTGCCCTGGCGAATTTCGTTCCACCTATTGACTCTAATATAATATTCCTTGAAGTACGAGGATGGTTCTTACGGAGAGAAAAATTTGGGAGTTTTGGGATGTAAGTACCTACTCAGATATTATTGAGATTAAAAAATGTTTAAGCCAGACTTTAAAAATAAATTGGTTACCTATCTAATGAAATAAAATCGTGGAGGAGGAGGCCTAAAGGGCGCGAAATGCTAAAACGTATCTAACGACTTACGACACCTCATATTTGGACAAACCTAACCTAAGTCTTAAAAGACTAGAGAAGCACATTTTTCCCGGAATCCATATTAAACATCTATAATCACACGGATGAAGCTGTAGGCAAAAGTATTTTAATAATATGTACTTTACCTATCTACCTACTGTTAAATTATCACTATAAATGTCTGTTATTTTTTGGCTGTTTATTTTTTACATACGTTTGCCTTGGAGATGTTATCATGAAGAGCATGATTGCAATCTATAACTAGGTAGGTACAATAATTATAATAAAACTATTATTGAATAATTTCTGTATATCAATACTACTAATTACCTATTTAATATTGCAAAAAGGAAAGAGTATTTTTGGTTGTAATCGATAAACTATTAACTGCTGTACCGATTTTAATAATTATTTCACCATTAGTTAGCTTATTTATCCAGAAGTAACATAGGATACCTACATAGTTATGAATACAGTATCAAATTCTAAGCGGGCGTGAGCCGCATCGATGTAGAGCTGAAATAGTTTTTTTTTTAATTTTGTCTGTCTGAAACGCTGTCACATCACGCTGAAACCTGAACCTTTGTCGATCTTACGCTATCTTTTTTTTTTAAATAAATTATTTATTGATCAAATCTATAAGTCTAAACCAATTTTCACTTGGATTTCCACAATTCTTTTTTCTTACTAGCTGATTCCCGCGACTTCATTCGCGTGGACTACACAAATTTCAAAACCGTATTTTATCCCCTTAGGGGTTGAATTTTCAAAATTCGTTTCTTAGCGGATGTCTACGTTATACTATCTGTATGCCAAATTTCAGCCTGATCCGTCCAGCATTGATAGGTCAGTCAGTCAGTCAGTCAGCCAGCTTTTCCTTTTATACATAAAAGTATAGATTAAAGATTGTACTGTCAGATTTCCCTTATACAGATAGATTTATTTACTTAGTTAAGATTTGATGAATAGTTTTAGAAATGGAGGAAACGAAACACCTCAACGGGTAGCAGCAAATCGATCGTGATCAATGTATAGCTTAGTAAAAACTAGACTTTTGACCATTCATAATAGTAGTACATAACATAATACAAAAAAATAATACTTACTTACCTACCTAAACTGCTCAGTGACTCTTGTTATGCTGGTTTCTAGAATTTATGGAATAGGTAAGCCCGCCGTGCAAAGCCGGGTCAACGTAAGTAGTCCATTAATAAGTTTAGTGAGTTAAGTGAGATAACTACTTAATTAGCGAATACACAATATGCAGACATTGGTAGCTACTTTGCTTTATTATATTTAAAGATTAACTAGCGAAAAGATTCCTAGATTAAGATTGAATAGCAAAACGGAACAGGTAGGCAAATAAAAAATCTTTACTGAAGAAGCCACCGCCAAGGTTACAAGATTTTGCTAAATACAAATTAAGTAATCGCTTATTCTACTTATACCTACAACTTGATACATGATGTGAGTAATTAAAAATTCAGGGTTATAACTTGTTTAAAGTTTGTTTTAATTTTTACTGACCCAGCTCAGTCTTGTGGTTACCTAATTGCGATAACCACAAGACTTTGAATCATTAGCTGTGCCCACGGCCACTACGTAAACTAAACTGTGTAAGTACTATTTATATTATTCTGTGGTTTCCACGATCAGCGTGGTAGCCTGGTTCACTTGTACGGACGGCTCTTGAGGGTGTGCGGGTTGCGGTGCGGAGGGTGAGGGTTTATTCAAGTCGACTTTTACAAGTGCTTTTGAATCGCCAGGTAGTTTAATTTACCGCTGGTTTGGAATGCCGTTCCTATCGAGAAGAACCAGCAAGAAACTCGGCGTTTGCTCTTTTTAAGTTTCCAATTTACAATGTTATTAATATTATACCATACTGTATAAGCAATTGCAGCCAATTTAGCCAACACGTCGCTATCTTTTCATACTTCAGTTTACACTGCGATTGAGATAGCTAAGGCTCGCTACGTACTGAATCAATTAGCATCCTAATTAGAAAAGGATTCAGAAAGGTGTACTTAACCTTCTCGCGATTTCATTCAACGTCGTTTTACATGAAATTTAAAATCGACATACACAACACCATACTTTTGGATATTGCTCACATATTATCATTATGATATACCTATAGTTCGCGACAGGTCGAGATGGCAATCGGGGTATGGGCCGCACCCGCTGTCCACGCCCCACACACAGTACTGAGCGAGCGCTGGCGAAAAGCGCGAGTAATCGCTCGTCGCACTTGCACACTCGCTTATAGCCCGGCGACGAAACTATCGAAACTACACACTCGCTTCCCGCTGATCGCCAACTCGTTTAAGTTTCTAGTTCTACTCGTTTCTCGTTCATCGTCGGCGGGCGGACCACTGCCTTACGCGGAAGCTGTGCGGCTGTGCACTGTGCAGGGCGTCCCCATCCCGATTATCTCGATCTGTCGCGTACTAAGTGATACAATATTATATCCACTTCGTGCGTTTTACCTAATGGGAAATTTCCAATTTATGCTAAGAAAACTGGCCATGTCGTCATTGTGTTCGCGATTAACATAAACTGGTTTTGTTTAATGTTAACCAAGCGATAACATGTTATTAATATTACTTATGGTTGCTATCAGCAAGCTCAGGGTGTTTAGCATTTTCCTGTGACATCAACATTTTGGTAGATCGAACCTCATCAGGTTTCGCATTCGTATTTAGGTACCTAATGCGTATTTACAGTGCGACAAGTGCTAAATTGGCGCGTGGCGAAAATCGGAAGTAACGTTGCCGTCAAGTGTCCCCTTTCTTCTTGTTTGAATATTCTAAGCCTTTGTTCTCCAACAGCGCCCTCCTGTCAATGTCATTCAAGTGCCAAGAGAGCCTTGTCGCTCTGTATCTGATGGCAATACTAGGTACCTAGGTAGCAGTTAATATGTACCTACCTACCCGTAAAGTGTACCCACCTACCCTATGAACAATAAAAATATCAGAGCTTCAGATATTTTTAATGTTCACAAACATAACATTACCTATATGTTTATGAACAATAAAAATATCTGAAGCTCTGAGATTTTTACATTGACAAATATAAAGAAATCATAAACATATAGGTAATATGGAATTAGGTACCTAACTACGTTGTATTTTGTAGTAAGTAATTTGTAAATATTATGCCTACTGAGCATTATTTGCTTAAACTAAATGCTTAGTCACTTAGTCAGTGATGCTGATGACACTGACCGTGCTAAGCCTAAAATGTCGTCACGTTGGTATTAGTCGTATTTAGCACGCATTCATGCGGGCTGTTTTGCACCACGTTTTGTCCTGTACACTTTAGCTGCTTAGTAGGTAGGTTTTTAGGTTAGGTTAAAAATAAAAACAGCGAGCAAACGAGCAGGCGGGTCACCTGATGTTAAGTAATTACCGCCGCCCATGAACATCTGCAGCACCAGAGGAACCGCCTATTCGTTGCCAGCTTTTCAGGAATTTGTTGGTCCGCCTCCATGTTGCAATCTAATGGGAACACCGCCGAAGGGAGTTGATTCCACAGTGTGCATGACCGTGGAAAAAGGATCTGGCACAACGGGCGGTCGAAGTGCACCAGCGCAAGATGAAAAAGTTAAAATTTGGTACGTAGATTAACTAACTTGCATTCCGGAGACGGATGTAGGTAGCTGCCTAGACTACAGTATAAGAAGAGTAAAACAACAATATCATCCTTACTCCGTGCCTACACTTTATATCCCAGAAATTCGGGATTTTTAAAAAACGAAACTTACCGGGATTAAAAGGATCCTAGGTAGGTATGTCCGTCTCCAGGATGCGAGCTATCTCTGTACCAAATAGATCATGGGTGACTTCATCCACGTGGATTTAGGTTTTAAAGAATCTCGTGGGGACTCTTTGATTTTTCATGACCTATGTCCGTCACTGGAATGTATCAAACGTCAAAATCGGTTGAATGGATGATGAGCCTTGAAAAGTTAGCAGACAAATAGCCAGACAGACAGATAGCCCAACAAACTTTCGTGTAAATAAAAATACTTAATATTAGTATGAATTATAATACCTACTAGGTATTTAATAGTACATTATTGTAAAGGCCGGGAGGTAGGCAATTGCAGGTCGAGTATGAGTTTGAATGCCGAGCCGCAGGCGAGGACTTCACTAAATTCGAGACAGGCAATTGCCATTTCCCGCCGAGGCATATATATAGTGCTTTTCTCAAAAGAATGCAGGGAAATAAAACACACTTTTTGTATTAAACATTAGGTAAATTTAATTTAACACGAACTGTACATTTCAGC
This sequence comes from Maniola hyperantus, assembly GCF_902806685.2. Taxonomy (NCBI): domain Eukaryota; kingdom Metazoa; phylum Arthropoda; class Insecta; order Lepidoptera; family Nymphalidae; genus Maniola; species Maniola hyperantus. The sequence continues at coordinate 6,156,286 of NC_048540.1, forward strand.
ATGGAATAAATTGCCCATAATGTCTTCACCATTTTCTCGTTTTTCCAACTCGTAAAATTTTCATAATATAGGTAGGTACCTACTTTCATGTATTTTTCTTTTGACTTCGCTAGAAGCAGGTTTTCCATTGCCAATTTGGCTTCTGATCTTAAATCTGGTGGAGTACAATCAATCTCCATTTCACTCTCTGAACCGTTGGAATTCATTTTAATTATTATTAAATTTATATTTATTAAGTAGATGCCTACTAATTACTACCATTACATATTTTGTGCTATTACTAAATAACAAATCAAGACGATTTTTTCAGCTTTGCCGCCAATATTTTTTCAATCATCTGTGCCGACAGGCAAGCGCATTTATGGCTCAGCACGCCGTTTCATACAACATTGCAGGAGCGTTGTAATGTTCCAAATTCAAAAAACGCTCCTGCAATGGATTTGATTTTCTTTGTCCGAAAATTCGATACTTCGCGTGTTCTTTTTTCGAAAATAATGACAATATTTCCATACATGTTTGAGAAAAGATTATTAAGTATAATATAGAACAATAACCGTCAGCTCCTTGTCAGCTCTGATCTACTCACGTGGTTTTACTTTTTTTTATGTAAATAAGCTTTATAGTGGTAAATATAATATATCACCAATGTATTATTTATTATGGACAAGTTTATCTGACAAACCTATTTTTTATTTATAACGGGAAGTAGACCATGATAAACAACTTTTGAGACCTTAATTCGGTAAATTTGTAACGGAACTTTAGCACAAGGTACGTTATAACGTAGGTTAAAGAATAATATTATATTATAAGTAATAATTTTATAGATTAAACAGAGAAAATTGCACTTTTATCTGGTCGAAAAGTTAGGTATGTACCTATGTATCTACTTAATGACTTTAAATAAATATAAATACCTACTTAAGTAATACACATAGAGTACCTACCTACTTAGGAGCCTACTACGTTGTTGTATTGGTTACCTATTAAGTACAGTTTTGTAAAAAAATATTTGGAAGATGATATAAGAAAAATACAATATAACTCATTATTTACACGAACTTGTTTGAATTTAGAGCAAATATTTATTTATATTTTAAAGATAGGTAGGTACTTTACACAAACGTATCAACAGCTTATTTGTGTAGATAGCTAGGTATATCTATCTAAGTACTACTTAAGTAGGTACTTGAATTAACTTTACTTGTAACTCAGTCAAATTTTCTATTGTATACCTAAATGTCTTAACATCTTTATGATACATACCTAGGTAATAGCCCACAATTGTGTTTGCTAGCTTTTTACGGGCCAACTAAACTCTGACTTTGCCAAAACTTGGTACAGAAGTAGCTTCTATCCCAGGGATGGGAGGCTACTTTTTTAACCGACTTCAAAAAAGGAGGAGGCAATTTTTATTTTGTCATGCGATTACTCCGTCAATTATGAACCTATTTTGATGACTTTTTTGTAGGACATACTTCAGAGGTAGTCACATTTCAATTTGGTAAAGATCTGAAGAAAATCTTCGGAGATGGAGAACGCAACTCCTCAATGAATAAGAGTGACTTGCTCGCGATCAGCGTAATAGCACAGAATATTATGTAATAGTACTAACGGTAATAGCTTAGTAAACATTAGGTTTTAACCAGGCGTAGCATATTGTGAAATAAAAAAATTCAAAAATTAAAATAAAAGCTAACTTCTATAAACAAACACTAAAAAGCAAAAAATAATTTTATTTGTTAGTTTTTGATTTCTTATTGAAGTCGGCTTATACTTTTTTTTTGAAAATTTATCCCGAAAAAAGTTCCCACTTTAAAAGCCTAAAACCACGCGGACGAAGTAGCAGTCATCATCTAGTTTGTCTATAAGACAATCCTGGAGTAAATTATATGGACCTATGGACCCCACATGGATATTTCATCTATCAGACGATAGAATTTGAATGATGACTGACGGTTGATTAGACTAGGCCAGGGGTTATAAAATCTGCAGTTCCTCCTATGTATATTCGTCATGCAAACTGATACTTTGGCGACAGACAAAACCTTTACAGCCTTATGCAAATATATATATACTCGTACTTGGAGTGTAGCCATCAAGGCTTATAAAAAAAAGTGTAGGTGGTGGTTAACTTGTTTGGGAAAAAATAACGACAGCCAAAATTTTATAAAGTACTTTATTAAAATAATAAATAAAGGTTGCAAAATAGTGAACTCGCAGCAAATATTTGAGCATCGTGTCGCAGTGCTCCGCCTACTTCCGCCCAAAGCGACCGTTTGCCGACCATACCACACATCAAGCATTATAACACCAAAACGTGATACTAAATCAACACATTATCAATACAGTAATTAAGGTGCTACGGACGAGAGAACTGCGGCGACAAAATTCGATACAAAATATCTATAGCCGCGATAGTATCGCCCTGTGGAGACAGGCCCATAGTTTGTATCGAATTTTGTGACACGGCGAGACTCGCCGCCATTCTCTCGTCCGTGGAGATGGCGCCTGAGGGCCAGAACTCAATACCGCGATGCGAATTCGCAAGCCGGGCTTGTGTATTTAATAGTCTTGTCTATGACCTGTTGTAACTTCAGATTGGATTACTTGTTTTGTGATTATTGTAAAACTACGATTACCGTCTTACTACCCGGACGGATCGATTCGCTTCGTATACGCTAATCACGTTCGCAGTTTTTGACTATGCGACGTCACGTCGCGGTTGTGACTTTTGGCCCAAGTCCGAAACACAATTGAAAAGCCATCTTTCAATTTGGGCACCGAATTGAATCGCATTTATTTGCCTATTTGAAAGACTCCAAATAACCGTAGCGTGCCGATCGGTCAAGACTAAAATTTGTTCGAATAGAAAAGCACGGAATTCTTAATGCGACTCGATTCGGCCCTAGTGGACTAGTACCTTGCTTAGATTTAACATCTCAAAACGTAGCTACAACGCTAGCTAACGTCAGCTAGAACGCTGATTCGAGCGTCGAAGCTGGTAATGGCCTTCTTTTAACATCTAGATCCAGCGCCAATCGGAGACCGTGTGAAATTAAAATAGGTTTCACAGAATTTTTGACTTTAAGCCAAGGACACTTAGGTCCATTTTTCTTTGACATTATTGGTTCGACACTCGAATTCTATTAACGTTGGTGAGATGTAAAATCGCATTCTAAACACACAGAAACAGTACAAACACTCGACAAAACATCGCGTCGTGTTTGTGGTGTTTTCAGTTTTGTTCGTAATATACACTACTTTTGTAGCGTGGGAGAGTTTCAAGTGTGTCCAGCTCCTAAAACGAATCTAGTAGTACGCATCTTGTTTTAACTGATGCTTGTTAAAACAATACCAGCTATGCTTCAACTGCTAAATAATAATAAAAAGTCAGAGATATGGTACATGCAATCCAATCCAAGCTTTGGTTAGACTTTATTGTACCGTGATATTTTGAGCCAGTCAGCTTTGAGACTGGGATCCTCTGATTTTTTATCTATTATTTGTCTATCTGTCTATTACATTTGATTAGGTAAATCAATTAAGATTGTTTAAAATTCGGCGGCAGAACGGCGCAAGTTCCTAAATAATTCATCCCTTACCCTTTATGCCGTTTATTTTAAAAATAAGTTGAGTTGACGTTGTAACATCTAATACTAAATACAGGAATTATTTAATTCCATATTTGTATAATCTGTTCGTATTAACGTTTAATTTTAACGGCTAAGGATCTATTTTTCTTTAATAATCTCTACAACAAGTTTCTAAAATAGATTTTAAAATTTTCTAATAAGCATTTTGTGTGTCAACTCAACTTATTCGCAATTATCATGTATTGTGTGTGCCAAGGTTCCTTATAATAAAATTGCTAATATAAATATGTTAGTGATTTTATACGAATACAATATTTAAAACCGTTAATATCATTTGTTCGACTTACGTAAGTATTACATTGTAATTGGTATACAAAATGAAAATTATAATAAATGCTTGATAGCACATAAAAAACAAAATCGAAATTAATAAATGACACTGGATTTCGAGAACTCTATGGTAACATTATGATTAAGACTCATAAACTTGACCATAAAAATTACATGTACATAATATAAACCTGAGGCATTTAATACATAAAGCAGTAAAACAACACCATTGCTAGAACATGATTCATTCATCGTATGTACAATAGTTCACTTCGCTACCAGCAAAGTTTACATTAAAACATTTAGATGGCATACCGCCATCTCAAATTATTATATACAAATACATTAAAGGAAAATTATACTTATCTCCGAAACCGATATAACATTTACAAGATAACTAGTAATTCAACGATTCATAGTCTAGTGTTTGTACTTAAAATAATAATGTAAGGCATTCGATGACACAATTCTCGAGGTCGAATGGGAACAACGCATTATGGTTTAAAATCTTAACTTTACGGATAAAACTTGCCAACTGGCTACCCATTCAGGGTGATATCTATAGAGCGCACTCAGACTTTGTTTAGATTTAAGATAGCGTTAAAACGAGACAGATACATAAATCGGTCTCGTTTTAACTCAATCTTAAGTCTGAGCAAAGTCAAAGTGCACTCTATAGATCTCAGCCTTAGACGCATATGAGAACAACGTGCGAGCTTGTAGTCGATATATCAAATCCGTTTGCATTCAAAGCAAAACTTCAAATTGAAACAAGTTCAGGGAGACATCGGTAATATAATAACAGCGACATGGACTCGGAGACGCGACGTAATGACTAGCGCACATCAGGCGGCCTTACATACCCCCACTGTGCGAAGTATTATTGTACATTTTCATGAAGTTATTGTACGCGACAGGCCGAGATGGCAATTTTCTGGTGAAGTGACATCAGCTACCGGGTAATCAATATCGTTTTTTTTGGTACGCAATAAAATGAGAGTAAAATTATTACCACCTTTTTTAAAAGTGACATTTTATTCATCACAATCCAATTTAAATGAGCTTTTCGATATGCCAGTATAACACAGCCCTATCCAGTGTTTTTCTAAAAAATATTTTTCATGTCAGTATTACAATATTTTAATATTTTTTAGGCTAGTTCACGTGTTTGAGAATGGATTATTAGTTATTTTATTTTTACACGTAACGAACAGGCAACTGAAGTCGATAAACGCGGTCGATTATAATCAGCGCGAGTTCGCGGGGCGTCCCCCAGCACGACTCACCTCATACCCCGATTGCCATGTCAACCTGTCGCGAACTAAAAGTATATTTTTATGTACAAATGTTCCGGTGGGACACGCTAAACTGTGCACACGATTTTACAGTACAGAGACAGACCCCCGGATAATTTAAAAGGCGGGTTCTAACTATGTCGCAAATGCTAATAATAACTTTTAGACTAAGGGGACCCGAAACGGTACCACTGTCGGCTAAGGCGGTTGAGACTGCCTCAACTTTAATTAAAGCTAGCGGTAAGTTTAGAGGGGAGAGGGGAGTACTATTACGGGAAGTATTGAGGTCACCAGATTTAGTTAAACAAGGTTAACCCTATTATGTGACTGGAGCCCCTCCATATGACACGGTCATCGTCACGACAAAGAGAATAATCGTTACCACCTCGAACAGTTTCGCCTAACCTAATATATTTGGATTGCCCTTGACAGCTTGTGAAAACAGCTTCACGGATAGGGCTGCCATCGCTAAAATCGCAGAATCCCGGATCACGGGAAGAAATCGAGAGTATCAAAACATCGAATGTAACAGCGTATAAAATAGAGTTTAGCATTAAAAGGAAACACAATATATAAGCTGTTTAAAGAATGGCAGAATCAAATCGAGATACTATCCGAATGTAACTCAGATATGATTACAATGGAGACGTATCCGGGACCCGGACGGATGGCCGTCGAGCGCAGAGCTGCCACAGCTGAGCGTAGGTCGGGGCACTAGGGCAACGGTCGGCGCCTTACAAACGCGTCCGCAGCCGACGACGCGTATGAGTTGGGCACTGCGGAGCCCTCTTCGTGTTTGTAGCCGTTCTTGCCGTTTAGGGAACTGCTTTCCTCCAAAACAGTCTGTAAACAAAATATAAATGAAAATTCAGTATAGGTTAGATATTTACGTCTACGGTAGTCGAAGGTACTACTACGGTCATGTAGCACGGAAACAACTAAGTTAAAAGTCAATTCCGCCGTCCTATATCTAAAAAGCACTTAAAAATTCGGCGGGAAAAAATAGTTTAAGAGTTATCGCCAAAAACGCGGGAATTTAAAACTAAATTTTCAATAAGTTAACTACGTAGGACAAAACAAAAAATAACTAAAAGCCTTGGGCTTCTGTAGGATTTTTTATTATATTTTTGGCGATAATACTCATAAAGTACTTCTTTGTTTTAGATATAGGACGTCAGAATTTACAGATATCTCAACATCGCCATCCCTGAAGCTAAGCCATCTATTCAGGCCGACCAATTATAAGCGCGCATGCCACACGATGCGTTACGACGTCGTGCGGCGCCGCACCGTATGCGCAACGGACTTGGGACCAGAGACGAGTGGTGCAGTGCAACGCGATACTCTCTCCCGAGGCGGCAACGCAGTGCCAGTGTGGCACTCAATACTCAAATCCACAGCGGTGCGGCGCCGCAACGCACCGAGAAACCGTCGAGTAGCTTCAGTGTGAGTCAAAGAAGATTCTATTCGTATCTACGACACTATAAACTTTGAGTTTGAGCAACCGTTGTCTTCTACAGATCTCTTTAAATGTGATGGCTGTTCTGTTTTAATTGCTTCTAACGCAATGACAATATGTCACCTGAATTTTTGTCTTAATACGTAATAGAAAGCAATAAAATATACAGCGAAATATTCTTGTGTGTTGCATGTGTCCGAGCGATTGCTAAAGCATTACATAATATGTATATTGAAATGAGTTTGGTTCACGGTTGCAAAATGATGTTGGCGGAATCGGTGACGGTCACTTATTTGAATAAATGCGAAAAACAGTTCTTGATTCGTATCATTTTACTACTATGGAAATATTTTGCCATGTCGGGATTGTATAGAGACTAGCTTAGTCAGTCTAAAGTTGAATGCAGTTAAATAACTGTAGTTTTTGGAAACATAAAATTATTTAAAATCGAAGAAGACCATTTTGTTCTGCGTAATTATTAAGCTATAGTCTTTTAAATTAATGGTATTGTTTGAACATTGATTTAGAAGAATACTCTTTTATATAGATTTCTAAAACACGTAAAAAGTGATTCCGGACATTGATGGCAAATTATATTATAACTTACGTATATGATAATAAATTCTTTGAAAAAATAAACGGTTTTGCAAAAAAAACTTCGAGCTCATCAACCTGAGTTTAAATAACAAGTGGAATTCTATTATAATTATATTTTTAGGGTTCCGTACCTCAAAAGGAAAAACGGAACCCTTATACACTTTGTTGTCTGTCTGTCGGTCTGTCAAGAAACCTACAGGGTACTTCCCGTTGACCTGGAATCATGAAATAGATAGTACTACCTAGATAGATAGTTCTTATAGCTGAGATTTGGGGAAAAATCTGAAAACCGTGAATTTGTGGTTACATCACACAGAAAAAAATTAAATTGTGATCATGAACTAATAATTAGTATTTTAACTTTCGAAGTGAAATAACTATATCAAGTGGGGTAGGTATCATATGAAAGGTCTTCACCTGTACATTCTAAAACAGATTTTTATTTATTTTTGTTTCATAGTTTATGAATTATCGTGCAAAATGTCGAAAAAATACGACTGTAGTACGGAATCCTCGTTGCCCGAGTCTGACTCGCACTTAGCCGGTTTTTTTAGTATAAAAATCTACGCGTAAATATAATAAATATATAATATATAAATAACTGTCATTTTTTTGTGATAAACCAATCATAACATTTATAATGAATCGCAAGCCACGGCTTCTTTGGATTCCGAGGCAAGTGATTAGTGAATTATTTACCAAATGAAGTAGCTAACTTCTAGAACACTTTGTAACTTTATTTTATGTACAATACGTCATCACATCACACAGGCAATATTGTTTAAAATTAAATATTGTTGTATTTGTATATATAAGTGTGTTTGTTTGTTGGTTTATCCTTCAATCACGCCGCAGAGCAACGGATCGACGTGATTTTTTTGCATGACCTGCACCTTAGTTAAGAAACCTTTCTGAAGAGTTAGGTATATGTTATTTTTTACTTCTCGGGAAAACAACTTAGGGGATTTTTAAAAATCTAAATCCGCGCGGAAGAAGTCGCAGACATCAAGTTGTACACATATTATTACTATGATTAATTTTGCATACTCGGTGGAAATACCTTGAACATATCATAACACTAAGCTAATTAGCAACAAAAATGGATATCCTCATTCTTCCTATTTAAATATAATGTGTACCTTGAACGAATGTATAATGTCCAATATACACGGCCGGTCAATGTCCTTAAAAACATCGAAAACATTAACATACATCAATATGTTCTCATTGACAAATGAATATTAATGTACCTAGGTACATATAAAAAAAAACTATGTCACGTTTTTTTACAAATGATCGATATACATATTTAAATATCTACTGAATTATGTATGTGCACAGAGTTTAACACACAAAAATTCCCTACTACGTAGGTAACTTGTGCACCTTACTCATAAATATCACAACTATAGTCCGCGACAGGTTGAGATGGCAATCGGGGTATGAGGCGGTGGGAAGTCCCGCACACACGCACGTGAGCCGCGCTCGCCCGCACCGGGTTAGCGCGGAGCTGAGCGGGTGAGCGGGGTGTTCCCTCCCCGACTGCTATTTCAACTTGTCGCGTACTATTTATTATAGATGAGTCCACGTAAGTACAACTTTTGAAAATCTACCCCAAAGGTGATTCCACCAAAGGGCTGATTTTCGGAAATTCTTCCAAAAATCCTGAAACATGTTTTTTTTTCTAAATTTTTAACCAAACGCCCAAACACCAGATTTAACATAACATATTTAATCCTCTTAGGAGTAGAATTTTCAAAAATCTCGTAATGTTTAACCGAAAGTCCAAAATATACAAATAATTTTCATGGATATAACTTGAAACAGGACAGACTTTCATACCCTATTTAACTCTCTTACGGGTAGAATTTGCGAAAAATCTAGCCCTAACGGTTTAGGGTATGCGTTGGTAGATCAGTCGAGTCAGTCCGTAAAGACAAGTCATTTGATGCTTTTTTTTAATGTATAGATATGTATAGTTCTTTATATACAAAAGCATCTCGTTGTTTACCGATATCTAACCATGTTTCATATGGGTCTATGACCTGCAATAAAATAATTTCACTTTATTAATTTTGGTTATAATTTATTACACTAATGATGATTTATAGAAGGAAGCAATAAATAACTTCTTAAAATATTTTAATAATTGACCTTTTTATAATAATAGCTCTTTTAAGGAAAATTTAAAAGTGGTTTTATTTGAAAAGGTTATTTATTGATTTTGTACTTTTGGCCTGGTGATAATTAATTAATTCATATCAATGAAACGATTTATCTGTTAAGCTGATCGCGTGCAGAACAAGTAGTCTAATCTGAACACGAGCTGTATGACTTCGTATTGTATAAAAACATATCTCTGCCAGGCTTGTGTATTAAATCCTTAGTCTATGACCTGCGCAAACCTCCATGTTGCAACTTCAGACTGGACTACTTGTTTTGCACGCGTACTATCTAGGTAAAGCGGTATGACATATGTATAGTGTATAAGCTTCCGAATAGAATATTTTTAGCAGTAAATAACTTAGAAGGATAAAGACTGGCAAATAAAACATGATCGTCAATGACCGAAGTTTCGACGCAAATCGGTTCGACTAGTTAATCCTCAAGTTTGGCAAGAAGTCAGACCAGAAGGCCAAACCTTTGACTTTTTAGCCAATAAAGATCATTTATTGACTACAAAGTCAACAGGTTTGGAAGACCTTAGTTTGACAATTGATTATGGCACTCTAAGGTTTTCGTCAGTCAAATATCGAAGGACTTTTGCAAACCTAGGAGCAGCAATCTCCGAATCACGAATGAATGGATGCATCATTTATTAATTCAATAAAAGTTGATTAGTAAACTGTGATTATCACATTGATACAAGTATGTCAATTGTTGTGATTGTTTGAATTTATGGAATTCTTGTAGCAACAGAGCATTTTACCCAATAAATAATTTATACTCACTAATAAATAAAATTGAAGTGTCTATCTGTAATTTTGAAATAACTACCTCATATTAAGCTAATATGGTTATTTAAACTGTAACATAACTGAATCAGACGTTTTTAAATTTTTTGTCTGTCTGTCTGAACGAGCTAATCTTCGGAGCGGCTGAACCTATTTTGACGGAACTTTTACAGACAAGTAGAGGATTGTACACCGAAATCTCTGAGATTTCTGAATCGATTTAGCGTAATTTCTTTTTAATCGATAGAGAAACTTTGCGACATTGAACCATAAAAAATTGACCCAACGTTTCAATCTGGATTTGGGACCTAACCACCAAACTGATGGGATTTAGAATTTGTCAGTTACAAATTGATGTTGGAAGTACCTACCAAGTAAAAACTATCGTTGAACTCGAGGACCCAACTTTTTAACCTGATGCTGTAGGGATTTGCATTCATAACTCGTGGTGATCCCACGGGATTTTTAAAGAATCATCCGTTTAAATGTTATACGAAATTTGGTACCATGCATCCCGGGGACGGGCTACAATGGATAGGCTACTTTTGTCCTGAAAAACCAAAAGTTCCGACGGGATTTTTAAAAACCTATATCAACGCGGGCATCAACTAGTTTATGATATAATAGTGGTAGTGTAATAACAATGATGGAGGAACAAGGTTGTGAAGTTCCTAAGCACGCACTCTCCAAAATCTATCCGTTAAAACACCGATAAGCAGGCGACATTCGGTCTCTGCTATAAGCTGAGGAATTTCAGCTGCGTCAGCTTGATCGCCAAAATTCGAATACATACCATGCAAAGGCCGTTGGTCCTCTTCGGTTTACCACCGGCCTTGTTGTAGCGCGCCTTGTAGAAGTCGCTGAACAGGAACAGGAAGAGGAAGCCGTGCATCGCGATCCAGTACACGAACACGCGCGGGTACTGGCAGGATGGCCGGAACAGAACCTGCAGTTGGTGACTGAAGATAAGGACGAATTGTACCTGTAGCCAAACAAAACGAAATTATTAAACTAAGTCTTCAAGAAGACAAGATAAAGTACAAAACTAAAACCCGACTATTCCTCTTCCCGACATAAACGCTGAAATATAGTAAAATTGCTTGCTTTAACTTTGTACTATAATATTTATATTTATTAGCTTGAAATTTTCCCTTTTTTCATTTAAAATCCCACTCGATACAATAGCAAGACCAAAATTCAGAGACCTCCACTTTTTTGGGTGTAAAGCCTGACCAGAAATATAAAAAACTTAGTCTGGGAGCGCCACTAGTATAAATGGTCTATGGTCAATAAGTATTGTGAAGTTATGGTCTTGATTAAATTAGTTCCACGGATTTTCCGCAATCTGGCGAGGTATTTTATTTTTCTGGTCAGGCTTTAACATCCGTTAAATTGATTTTGTTGTTTTAGTTTAGCCTATGTCATAATAATGAATCGATTGACATCTCATTCATCAAAGTCAGCTCAGTAGTTTAGGCGCTACGGTGGAACATACGTTAACGAGACATACATACAAAAAACAAACATACATAGACTGGTAAAGTAGTTTAAGCCCGTAGTCGGGTAAAAAGGTTATTAATGACGCTTTGGTATTTGACGACTTTCCTGGCGCAGTGTGCTAAGTCGATTTTTCGAAGTTAGATTCCCGCCAGGGGTAATTTTTAGACTTCTGCCGTAGCTAGACTATAGCCTAGTTACTATACTACCCGAAAAGACGTGCCGCCAAGCAATTCAGATTTAGATTCCGGTATTCCAGTTGAGGTTGTCTCACGTTAAAGTGAATGGCAAAAAAATAATTTTTTGTCTATTGTTAATCAAATCTTCATTAATTACTAACAAGGTTTTTGATGAAGGTAAAGTGGACTGGAACGTGGCGAATAATATTTGCCCAAGAAACTAAATAAACAAGTAAGGAACTGCTTTTATTAGTGTCATGGTTACAAGGCAATAGGTAGCAAACTTTATTATATTCATACCAGCCTCTTTTCGTTGCCGGGTAGTGTACCTAATTAATAAAATATCATATTTGTGTACTGGACGGCTTTCAAAGATAGCTAATTCTATCGACGCACATCTCAAACTACTGGATGGATACGGCTGAAATTTGGCATACATATAGCTATCATGACGCAGGCATCCGCTAAGAAAGGATTTTTGAAATGTCATCCCCTAAGGGGGTAAAATTAGGGTTTTAAAATTGTGTAGACCACGCGGACGAAGTCGCGGGAATAAGCTAGTCGCTAATAATAAAATGATATTTGTGATTGTTGTGAATTATTATTTATGGAGGTCATAATAATATATAACGGTCATAAATTATACGACATCCATTAATAATAATGTAAACGTTTAGTATTTACGCTCGCAAGTAAAATTACAAACATACTATATCTATAACACCCCACTCTAGTGTAATTTGTCAAGTAAATTACGTGACATGTGCATTGGTATTAAAAACTATCAAATCTATTCTATTCTATTCTACAATAAAACTGTAACTGGACAATCTCTGTACATTAAATACTTATATTTTGCAAATTATGATCAGAGTAAATATTATTATATGGATTTGAAAGCAACTAATGAGTATATAATATAATAACACTTCATAAAGTGTGAGAGGTTGAAGAGCGAATCAATTTCTGCCAACTTAATACGAACTTTGTATTCGTCATACCTATATCAGAGTGAACTATAAGTATATCTCCTCGTATCCTAAATGTTACTTGAATAATATTATGATCTCATGTCTTTAGTTAAGCAAGCGGCTGCTAATAGGATAAGTAAATCGTTGGTATAATTTATGACGTTTTAACGCTGCGCGACCTGTTTGGCCGTCGACGGTGATCGTTTATAACGACTAGAATAATTACTAGGGTCATTTATTAACAATACCCAATAGTAAGAGAAGGAGCGTTGTATTTTATAGTAATAGAAACATTTTATTTTTTCAAATTAAATTTTACAATTATTGTTTTTGAATCATCAAGTGAATCGACCGTTTCGAAATGCTCTTCTTGCTGAGAAGGACCAGCGAGAAGCTCGGCGGTTGCTTCAAAATCGATTTCATTCCGATCGATTTAGTTTTTTTTAAGCTCTAGCTTTATGTGTCATCCATCCATCCATTCATCAATCGCGCCAGGCAGGGGTGGTATAGTAGTTAGAGAGCATCAAATTCGTAAAAGAAATATTATAAAAGTATTATAATATAGTTTAATATACAAAAATAAAATGATTTTTTAAGCAACGCTGCCTTTCATACTTTAATCTTGAAACCATTGCTGGTTTACTACTTGAAGGTCATACAGGTTAGGTGATTAATTATATAAGGCGCATGAATAAACGTAATCAGTCAATCAGTCAAATTATATTGTCATGTTTTGCAGAAGGCTAGGTATAACTAGACATAAATAGATGTCTTATTTACTGACCTTTGGTCAAATGCAATTTGATTCATTAGATTTGATGATTCGGCAACTACGACAAGGTTTCCAAGTGCGCATCCAAAAAACGATATTCCTCACTTAGTAATCTGTCACTGACAATTGTTTGTAGTTGGAACCCATTCAAGTTATACGTCTTCAACAAGCACAAAATATGTCATGGAAACTGCACCGCAGTACGTCACACTGAACGCGCGCGTATGCGAACACGTTATAATATCGTTCTACTGTATGAAACTGGAGGAACTGTGTGAATCTAGTTCCCATGTGTAAATGCCTTCATACAAGTCGTTGTCAACTTCGAGCCTCGTTGGGTAGGTCAGTCGCACATTGTTTGTGCTTCATGCTTTATATCATTTATTTCTATATATATATATAAAAGGAAAAGGTGACTGACTGACTGACTGATCTATCAACGCACAGCTCAAACTACTGGACGGATCACGCTGAAATTCAGCATGCAGATAGCTATTATAACGTAGGCGTCCGCTAAGAAAGGATTCTTCAAAGTGCAACCCCTAAAGGGGTAAAATAGAGGTTTGAAGTTTGTATGAAAGTCTGTCAGTTTTGAAGTGTCTATAAAGAAGTTTTGTAGTTAATATTTTTACAATTAGCAGTATGACATATTTTATTAAGCTCATGTTAAAGTCTCATAGTTAAAGATCAAACCTGAGGGTGTAAAAAAGGGATTTAAAATTTGTGTAGTCCACGCGGACGAAGTCGCGGGCATAAGCTAGTAATATTATAAATGCGAAAGTGAGTTTGTTTGTTGGTTTACCCTTCAATCACGCCCGCGCCGCAACGGAGCAACAGATCGACCTATTTTTTGAATGGACATAGATTGAAGACCTCAGTCACATATTAAGCTGCTTTTTATGTCGGAAAAAGTTCCCAGGGGATCCCAGGGAAGCCACGGACATCATCAAGTATTCCATAACTGTAAAGTGGTTAAGGATGTGGGTAATGGGTTAGGATGTTGACTTTATTTCTAGTAGAAAATTCTGACGTTTACGGATTTTAACTTTGCTTAATGACTGACTGCAAGTTCCAGGTATCAAATTAGTTTTATTTTTGGGTTATCTTAAATGTCAAGTTATATGTCAATACTCAATAAACCACTACAAGGTTTAAATATGGCGTATTGTAACTACATTCACCACAATTTGCCTTTAGCAAGACATACGACCTTTGCCTTGAAACAAGAGTATACAGTAAAATAGAGGTTGCATTAAACATAAAATGTGCCTGATTCAATTGCACCCAATTTCTAAACTAAACTAAATCGATTTAAAGCATTATGAAAGGGATAGCAATACATTCAGATTTCAGACCGATCATTTTAGTTTAGTGATTTTCAAAAATCCCTTCTGTGGATGTCTACGTCCTATTAATAGCTATCTGCATGCCAAGTTTTAGCCCGATCCGTCCAGTAGTTTAAGCTGTGAGTTGATAGATCAGTCAGCCAGTCAGTCAGTCAATTAGGTTTTCCTTTAATATTATAATGTAGATGTAATCTCGTGGAGCATTTCAATATGTTAGGTCAATAGCTGTTTCATGAGATTACATTTTTATAAAAATTGTGAACTCGGAAGTAATTAATTAATCTGTCATCGGATACTAAAGGCAAAACATCATTTACATTGTACGAGGTAGTGAATACACTAACGTTTAGCTGCATTATCATTATAGATTTTCCTCATTGTATCTAAAGAGCGGTGGCCTAGTGGTTAAGACGTCTGCCTCCTAATCGAGGGGTCGGAGGTTCTGGGTGGTATTTTAAAGACATTTTTATAAAATAATGCTTTACAATGCTGCTGTATGACTCTGGATTACAGGTTCCTTAAATTACGAAATAGATAGTGCGCGCAAAACAAGTT
This sequence comes from Maniola hyperantus, assembly GCF_902806685.2. NCBI lineage: Eukaryota > Metazoa > Arthropoda > Insecta > Lepidoptera > Nymphalidae > Maniola > Maniola hyperantus. Next base: position 6,171,837 of record NC_048540.1, read on the forward strand.
GTTCAATCTGAACACGAGGCGTATGATTACGCATTGTACAAAAACAGATCTCAACCAGGCTTGTGTAGTTAATCTTTAGTCTATGACCTGTGCAAACAGCCATGTTGCAACTTCAGATTGGACTATTTGCTTTGCGCGCACAATATACGCGTACGTGCGCCTTCAGCATGACAAGCAGATGTCGCGCCACGCTGCTGTCGCGAGTCATGTTTGTTGCAGCCTTTAGATAATAACTCCAACAGGAAATAACAAGGACATGCTTAAGAAAAAAAACTACGCAAGAACCGATAATTAATGAGTCAATGTAATTCAATTGAATGTGACCACGGAACAGAAAAAACAGTGGAAGTGCTAAGTAGGCGTGGCACGCGTGCCACAATTAAGCGTAGTTACGTAAAACTGATCCCAGTCGCGTTCTAACATCGCGTGGAGTTGGTAGTCTCGCGACAAATTCATATTGCCCTAGCAATGTTACTGTTCCGTTTTGGAGTGTAAAAATGATAGTAGGAGAAAAAATCTTAAAAATGGAGGTGTTTCGTATCATCGGTAAGTACGATTTTCATTGTTTTCTATAAAATATTAATTTATTTCAATTTACTAATATTTAATAGAACGGTTAGTCAAAATCAACCTTAAACAATTAAGATAAAGTTTATTTTGGATTGATTCTATTCCGAAAGTACTTCGCTCCGTGTTCGCTACTCAAGTAGTGATGTGGCCAAGTCGAATATTGAATTTATCGATTGATATCGATACAAGGATATAAATAAATACTAACGCAATAATTATAATTTATTAATGAGTGAGACGTTGCATTGATCACTAAATAGACATCAGTAGTTCCTCTAACCTTCATTTAAAATATTTTTAGGTTTCCCAAAGATGCAAGCATCAAAGAGAAATGGATAGATGCAACGGGTTGAGTTAATTGGATGCCAACCAAATCAAGCATGATATGCTCTGAATATTTTTTTAGAAGTCGATTTTATAATATCAAATAAAGGATATAGATATACGAAACCTACTGCGCTTCCATCAATGAAAATCGTTAAGTTTTTTAATCAAGTAAGTAACCTTGTTTTATTTTATTACTTTCAGTAAGTATTGAAAATACTTGATATTATAATACAAATTAGTTATATTTTTGTATGAAGATTGACTGACTAAATATCAAATTTAATTCATAAACACACTAATTAATTTTTCTCCTATTCATTTTTATATAGGTACTAGATGATGCCCGCGACTTCGTCCGCGTGGATTTAGGTTTTTAAGAATCCTGTGGGAACTTTTCAACCTTCCGGGATAAAAAGTAGCCTATGTCCTTTCCCGGGATGCAAGCTATCTCTGTACCAAATTTCATCAAAAACGGTTGAACGGTTGAGCCGTGAAAAGCTAGCAGACAGACAGACAGACAGACACACTTTCGCATTTATAATATTAGTACGGATTTATTCTCTAAATTTAATTTTGGTTTCAGCCACAAAATGATAAATGTGGTCACTCCAGGTTCTTCAAAAAGACAAAGTGATTCGGAGATTCCTGTGTCTAATCACGTTACCGATTTGATGAAGGCAATAGTCGAAAAATATATACATAAATGTTCGCATACACCATTTATTAAAATTAAAAATAAGACTTTCGAAACGCCAGTTTCTTAACAAATATGTTTTATTTCAAGGGCAATAAATAAAATTTAACTATTTTCATACGTTGCAGTATTTATTGTGCATACTTGTAAAAGGCATGCATACATACCAGCACTTTTATTCAATTTTATAATTACCTTTTTTTAATTTTATTTTTGCGAATGAACAAAATAACGAGTATCTATCGATATCGATAGATTCATTGAGCTACGTGGTGCGGCCTTAGCTGAGTAGGAAAAAAAATCGTCCGATCACGCAACTGTCAACCATATGTTTAACGTAATTAAGTTTATAATTGCTACCACTTAGAATACCGCCATCTATGGTCAAGTAGCGGAATTAATTGGACAATTGAATCTAGTGTGACGTGAGTGTGACTATAGCTCGTAAAGACGTTCTTCCGCTAAAGCAAAATAAATCTTATTTCTAGAACGTCAGGGTTTGTTTCCAAATCTGTGACGTAGGCTAGTTTTGACTAAACTTAAACGACAAATCAAATGATTTGTTTCTTTGTAGTGCTATATATGACTATCGGTATATTTGTATGAGTTTGGCGACAGCGGTTCCTGCAGTAATTTTGGTGAATTGCACTTCCACTGTTCTTTCTGTTCCGTGAATGTGACACTAGAATGCGGTACTCACCATCTGGAAGGCGGTGAGGTACTTCTTCCACCATATGTACTTCTGGTACTTGGGGCCCATGGCTGACACCATGTAGTAGAAATACATGACGATGTGCACGAATGTGTTCAGCAGAGCGAAGAATGTACTGTGGCCACCTGTAGCAAATAGAAATATTGTTTTTAAGATTATCTTAATGATTTTAAGCTTATTTCGTGGTTTAACGACATATTTTAATGTATAAAACGGGTACAGCTCGCGAAGTTCCAGCGAAAAGAACATGAAAGAGGGTAGTTCGCTACTGTCCTTGACAGCTCGAACTTCATCTCTCGCAGCACCGCAGTCCCGTCGTGACCACGACCCGTGCAATTGGGTTGAAATATCGACAAATAAAAACAAAAATTAATCGTGGTATGTACCCGTTTTATACATTAAAATAAGATTATCTTGTTTAGTAAATTTTGCTTCACGTAAAAATATACCTGCGCAGTAGGTAATTTATCAATCTACTAGATGGTATCCGCGAATTCTTTCGCGTTCACTTTGATTTTCCGGAAAAAAGGTTGCCTATATTCATCTTCGGGATGCTACAATGTTCTGGTATTTCTGTGCCGAATACATTATGCTTGCTAATTAATATTTTTAAAAAATCCCGTGGGAATTATTTGATTTTTTGGAATAAAAAATACGCTATGTCCTTCCCCAGGATTCAAGCTCTATTGCTGTACCAAATTTCGTCAAAATTGGTTAAAAAGATGGGCCGGGGAAAGCTAGCAGACAGATAATAATTATACCCACATACACACTTTCGCATTTATAATATTAGTATGGATTTGGTGGTACGTAAGGGGCGACGGCGGGGACGTCTATTAGGCCACACATTGATTCGTTAATCAGTCAGCCTTTCGTTTCGTAGGCTGTAAGCTAAGAGCCGTACAACATTATACTCACACGCAGACAAATCCCCTCCATAGTCGCACGAAACGTGAATTAAACTGTAGCAGTAAAAATCAATAAATATGGTGCTCGCATTAATTTCATTTGCAAAGTCATGACAAAGTTCGCACGCATGCGTAAATTCTACCGATTACGTTTGTAGCGAATTGATATATTGACGAATCTTGTAAGTATCCTTTAACTAATTACTTCTACCAACATTAATATATAATAATAACATGGAAATACTGTCATAAATAAACGTACATAACTAGCTGGCACCGGCGACGCCATCCGCGTTGTTTTTTAAAACGCCCGTGGGAATTCTTTGGTTTGTCAGGGTAAAAGTATCCTCTGTCCGTCCATAGGATGCAAAGTGTAAACTATCTCCAAGCCAAATTTCAGCAAGATCGGTTCAGTGGTTGAGCCTTGAAAAGGTAACAGACAGTTTCGAATTGATAATAAATAAGTATGGAAGTATGGCTAAATTACTGCAGACATTCTGTAAAAATATCATAATTTACGCTAATATTATCTATAAAAGGTAAAGTTTGGATGTATGAGGTAATCTTTAGAATTGATAATTCGATTCAGAAAATCCTTTCACTGATAGATGACTACATCATCCCTGAGTGATAAAGGCTATAAATTTAATAATGAAGTTGCGGGAAAGAACTTTTTTTTTTTTTACCGAATCTACGCAATGTCAAAAATAAACTCATAATACGGACACGTGTCTGCCATGTCGGAATTGTCACGACGTCATAGAGCCTATGAAACGCAAAACGCCAATGACATCTAAATAATAATATCTGTCCCGGCTGTACTCACGTGTTTAGTCGACGTTAGCCCGACTAGTTTCGAACCCATCCGGGCAGTGGCGTGCAGGTCATAGAGGCATAAAAGCACTGCATACCCTACCATTAGACATGTTCAAACTTATATGAAAGACTTTACAAAAAAAAATTAATACTTGCATAATTCATGTTAAATAATATTGTTAGTATAACATTATTTAAAAAATAATACATAAAATAATTATAATTAAATAATAATATTAATATTACACACACCTCTTCTTCAAAAACTCGCGCACGCCCGTTCAAAACGATCACGAGCGGTCGCGATTGCGATTGCGCGGTCGACATCGGACGAAAAAGCTGAGGACCGAAATGCTTACGGCTTACAAGAAAACGTTTATATGTGTGACACAATTCACCTCGAAATCTGTTAATGTGTGCGTCAAATGACCCGTCGTTAACGGGCCCAAATAAGCAGTACTTCTGTCCAATCACAAGAGAGAAATTTGTATCAGACATATTGTTTTGAAAACCGCGCGTGATTTAAATTCGCAAGTTCATGTAAACGAATGAGTATTTTATCTATTGCTATAAAAACTATATTTATTATGATTCTCTTCTTTTTCAATGTTATTAATTTATTGATATTATTTTATTTTACATAAATTTAAGTACGTTTTAAATTCTAAGAAATTATAAAGTTTGTTTGTTGATTTTGTATTTTCGCGCCGTCTCCGGCGAAGTGTGCACTGCGCGGCGCGCGCTGTCAGTTGTCAGTTTGGCACTCGAGCTTTTCAAGAAAGTTTGTTTGTTTTGATCGCGTTGTTTTTATCAAGAATAGTGTGTGAGATCTTATTAGTGTACCTAGTGATAACAGAATGATTAAATTGGTATTGTTCACTAATCAATTTAACAAGCGTTGGAAATGAGGTTATTTTATATCTCCGGTTCAGAACTTTTTCTAATCTAGGTAAGTAAGTGATAAATATAATCAATTTAGGGTTTGTTTTATATACTATACACCACAATAATCAAAATATTCTGACGTAGATTTACCGAGTCGTTTTTTTGTTTTAAGGTAGGTTTTGACTGTCGGCTGGCGAGGAAGGTTCACTGAACCTTTGTTTTTGTTATAATGCTAGTTTTGATTGTTACTTCAATTTTCAATGTACATTCAACCGATTTAGGTCAAATTGAGTGCAAATAATTTAGAATTCCATAAATTAGTATAGCCTTTCTAAAACAGAGACAAAATATTTAGGGTATATTGACCCCTAAACAACTAACTACTCCTTATAATGAACAATCTGATTTTATTTTTTTAAATGAACTATTGTGTTTACTTAAGGACTTGTACCTATATTTACCTATTAATTTAACTACCTAATTTTTAGGGTTCCGTACCTTAAAAGGAAAAACGTAACCCTTATAGGATCACTTTGTTGTCTGTCTGTCTGTCAAGAAACCTACAGGGTACTTCCTGTTGACCTAGAATCATGAAATTTGGTAGGTAGGTGGGTCTTATAGCTGGTATTAGGAGAAAAATCTGAAAACCGTGAATTTGTGGTTACATCACACAAAAATTAAATTGTGGTCATAAACTAAATAATTAGTATTTTCAATTATCAAAGTAAGATAACTATATCAAGTGGGGTATTATATAAAAGGGCTTCACCTGTGCATTCTCAAACAGATTTTAATTTATTTTTATGCGTCATAGTTTTTGAATTATCGTGCAAAATGTCGAAAAATTGTGACTGCAGTACGGAACCCTCATTGCGCGAGCCTGACTCGCACTTGGCCGCTTTTTAGGGTTTATTAATGTCACTCTGCTGTCTTTCTGTCCGTCTGTCATGGGTCTCTAGCTCCTAGACGAAATGAGTTACAATCCTGAAATTTTGGTATTTGGTGTAAAATGTTTAAAATTTTTTTTAAGCTTTTAGCCTGCCATAACTAATGCCTACCCTAGCTTCAAACCTTGTGACCGCCACTGCATCCGGGGTCCTTTTTCAAGGGAGTCCGTTCGCGCACGCGACGCGGTTTTGACTATTATTATTATTTAGAATGGAAATCACTCACGATAGTTTAAACGCAAATGACATCTCTTCAAAATTCTTATAATTATTTTGGGAGTTAGGTACCTGATAATAGATGGACGTGTCATAAATAAAAAACAATCACATAGACTGCAATAATAGTAATAATCATAGTTCTGCAGTAGTGGTTAAAAAGGCAGGCTATTTGTGAAATGCTAATGAAATCTGTACGCCTAGGATGCTTTAAGTTTCAACGTTTTCCTACATGCAACTTAAGCAACGTCTAGAATATTCTAGGCTAGATTGCGCGATATCAGAGAACTAGTTTCAAAGGAAGCTAATCGAGACAAGAGGCTAGCACATTATTAAACTTATTTTAAGCATGTAGCTTTTTTAAAGGTTCCGTACCCGAAGGGTGCCAACGGGACCCTATTACTAAGCCTCCACTGTCCGTCCGTCTGTCTGTTTCTCAGCGGGCTGTATCTCATGAACCGTAATAGGTAGAGTTGAAATTTACAGAGAGTGTATATTTCTATTGCCGCTATAACAAATAAAAACCATCAAAATAGCCGCCATATATCTAAATGAAAAATAAATAAAAAGTACATAATCATGTACGACGTTACGGAATCCGGAAAAATTGTTTGCGAATCCCACTCGCTCTTGACCGGTTTTGTTACATTGGTGATATTGGTTTTATTTACTCTTAGGTGATACGCTCGGCTTTAGGAAGGGGCGCATTTTAAAGTTCAAAATTCACGCGGACGAAGTCGCGGGTATAAGCCAATTACCTATAAGTACGCTAAAAATAATTTACAATAGAAATATTACAAGAACCAAGAACGCACTGGTAATTGCCCTAATTATATTATAATTTTTAATAAGTAGTTACTACAGTTAGTATTTGATGCAGTTGATTTAATAATTATGATGTAATCTAATTCATCTCTCTCATCATTATCATGTTCTTAATAAGCCGTATTATTCTCATATAATGTTCTATTTATTACTGTCCCCTTCTATTGCAATGAATCAACTGTGAAGCATTCATTCAAGACTCGGGTCCCGGCAGAATACCAGAGCGCTCCGGTTTATGAAAATCTGCGGCATTTGGGATGTTGCTATGTCAAAAATAAATTATTTCTCAATAAGTAATTATAGAGTACTCTCTGAGAGTCTCAGTCAAACAAGTGATATTTATGTTATTTCCACTTGTCTAATCAACTCGTGGTAAACTAAGTAATCCCGAGCAAATTGCAATAATTAACCGTAACCTGATGCTGCAACTAGAACTTACTGCGACAGCTCGACAGTTGTGTCGTGTTTGAGCTCATTGATTTGGATTTAATGAGTATTATAATGGGGCCGATTCTCTAGTACACAATCTCTAAACTAAACTAAATTAACAGGTCTAAATCTAGTGCTTTCCTTTTCCGCAAGCAACATTATGAAAGGGATAGCAATAGATTTAGACGTGATATTTTAGTTTAGTTTAGAGATTGTGTACAAAGGAATTAGCCACATTGGTAATAGGCTACTTGACTCATATCTAATTTCATCCAATAAATGATTATTTATTATAGTATTTTGCTTAAGACAACGAAATATATCAATAACAATTATTAAAAACGCAGGATGGATATATAAATCCAATTTAAAAAAATACAGTTTTTATTTTTATTTGAAACGCAGAAAACGCTGGCAGCCATGATGTGACGTCATTAAATATGTAAACAAAGAAATGTCATCTCTATGTCACGCGGGGACTAACGTAGTATCCATATATATAAAATTTAAAGTCCTGACTAACTTATATATCAACGCACAGCCTAAACATCTAAACAGCTGGTCCTAGATACATGAAATTTAGTGGGTGTGTTCTTTGTAGGTAAAGAGAAGGTATCCACTAGGAAAAGATTTTTTGAAATTCCACCCCTGAGTGGGTTAATGGGGGTTTGAAATTAATGAAGTCCACGCGGGCGAAGTCACGAGCATAAGCTAGTTTTTATATATTTCTAAAAAATCATAGTAAACGTAAAAAAATATCGTTTTCTCTTTATAAATTGAATAAGTTATTAAGTAAGACTTACAACAAAGTGATCTTTGCAAAAATAAATTTGGGTTGAAGTCGTTAGTCATATATGATCCCTTTAAGCAAGTCTTCGCGTGTTACGTATATTTATTTCACTGGGCACTCTAATCCACAACTTTCCTGTGGTCTTTATCGATGCGTTTTTACATTCTCGGATGATACAATAACGATATTTACTATATTTTTCATGTAAACTAGTATAGAAGTCATGTTTATTAAACTTTGGGAGGTTATGCTGTTGTTTACAAATGCATGACGTCAGAGCACAGATAATCTATCGGTCAAACATGGCCGACAGTGTTTTCAGCTGTCTAAGAAAAATATATTTTTAAATTAAAGTTTTACGGTTTTTAGGGCGCAAAAAAATATAGTGTTAATTTTTTTGATCTAATAGGACAAATATTAACCATTTAAGACCAACTTAAAAAAAGTGTCAACTAGCCTATTACCAGGACCTTCAATTTTTCATTCACATTTGGAAGTTAAAATAGTAAATCTATAATTTGAAGATTTATCAGATCCTATTAATAATAAAAAATACCACGGACGTTTGTAAGTTACGAGTAAGTAAATATTTTTAGTTTTGTAGTACAACAGCAACTCGATAATTCGTTATAAAGTGTTAAAAGCAGTCCATTGTTAAATATTTACCTTTTTTAGTGCTAAAATACTTCTTGAAAAACCCTTATTATTTCGTTTTATTTCATACATGATGCTGCTTAGATGCAAGGAGGTACGAGGTTAATATAAAGATTTTAGACATTAATTAATGGTCTATTCAGTGTTCGTAACAATAAATACTTGTAATTGATGTATCTTTTTCAGGTATATATTTCAATATTTCAATGCTGATTGACCTCGGAGCATCGCAGCGCAGTTTTCTCTGGAGCACCGAGCATTGAATAAATATTAAATTCAATTGATAAATTTAAAATCTCTGCCGTCTTGTCCTCCAGTCTGTGCAGGCCCTAAATAATGAGCTTCCGAGACGGTCAAGCGACTTGACGTCAAGCACGTAGATTTTTGCTTGAGTAAGCATTTTGACCGTTTACAAAGTATGCTTGACGCTTGAGTCAAGCATTTACGTGCTTGATGCGATTTTATATTTTTGCTGGACGCGACGTTCGGATAGTGTTCGAGATATGAGAAAAGTGCCGTTTGCTTGATCAAGCCGCTTGACGGGCGCAACAAGCTCGCACTGAGCCAAACTAAATAACTACGTGGTTGACGTCAAGCTGCTTGACCGTCTTAGAAGCTCTTATGTCACGCAATAAATGTTGGTAAGTACATACCTGGCGCGAATTTAAGCCCGAACCAGACGGACATGGGCATGATGCCGTGGTGGATGACGTGCAGCGTCGACACGTGCTCGTTCTTCTTGCGCAGCACAAAGAACAGCGTGTCGAAGAACTCCGTGAACTTGCTGAAGTAATACCACCAGCATGTGTTCGCCATCTGCAATTATGTTACCCATTAGTCTGTTCTAATAAAGCTCTCATACTTGGCCATATGTGAGTTAACAGCGCATGCGCCGCGTCTTCAGAAAAGAGCCCTAAGATAAAAGCGGGCTAGAATGGAAGTTTTATTGCACCCATACCTATCGTTTCCTACACGGCATCGTGCTGAAACGCTAAATCGCTTGACGGCACGGTTTTGCCGATAGGGTGATAACTAGCTACGGCCGAAGCTTTCCACCAGACCAGACCAGACCAGAGACAATTTAGAAATTTAAAGATTGAAGAACAATAGATTATAATTTGACGAAACATTTTTGTATTTTACATAAGTATCAGGATACTAAAGTTTATTAATTTCTTTCTTATAATCAAGATAATAATTATTTTTTAGGTATTCTTTAAATTTTAATTTGATTTGAATAATTTTACACTCAATTTAATTTCACGAAGTAAGAAAATATTTTAATACCTGCTATAAAACAATAATAAAGTAAAAAGTTTATATTTAACGGTACCTACCTACATCAATTATTACAAATGAGTAATGACAGGACATAAAAGCAATACAGAGGGCACTAACAAAGAATAATTACGCGAATAAGAAACAATCAACAAACAAACATTATAGAATAAATGAACATACATTATTTAAATTACTTTGAAATTATGTATATTTTATCATCAAAGCTATTTACTATGCGAAAAAAGATTGATTTTACTATGGGGCAAAAAATTATGTTTCATTTAAATAATAAAATATCTGGTCAGAACACGGATTTAATAAAGTAACTAGGGTTCCGTAGTCATGCTTCTAAAAAACTGACTTGCCGTAAACCAAATAGAAAAATTATCAAAAACAAAGTTATTTCTTCTGCAAATTAATTATGTCATTATACTGTTTGTTCAAAAATTAAACCGCACTGAATACGTGCATAATATTGTCTTAGTGGATAGCTAGTTAGTTATTGGTCTCACAATAGTCGTGATAATTTTGTTTATAATTTCACGCTATGGTTAATAATATGTATTCTAGATTTTCTCAGTTCTTAAAATAAAGCAGTTTTGGAGTTAGTTTTACCCAGCCTAAAAATGGTACTTATACCATTTTTTTTTCTTATTAAAACTGTCTATGTTTAGGAGATACCGTGAAAGACTTTTTTTAACGATTTTCTATAGCTGTACCTTTTAACTTTCCAGCTTTAAAATTTTGCTGAATAAACTGGCCGCGACACACGGACAGACGGATTGGACGAATCTATAACAGTTACTTATTTTACTACGGAACCCTAAAAAAAACTATCTTTAATGCCACATGTATAACTTGTTACATGTTGCCAACTACGCGTTTTACCAATATTTATTCATTTATTTATCATAGTGAACAGTTTACGACATGAAAGGCTTTATTATTACTAGTGTGACGTTTCAGCGGACAAAGCGGAAACCTTCTGTGTTGACTGACATTAATCTGTGATGCAGTATGAACGGGATTTATCATCAGGAATTGACATTTTCATAATGGCAGATTGTCGAAAACTAGGTGCTACATTAGGTGCTCCGAATTAAAATAATAATTAATATATTGGATCAGTTATCTTGAGAAATAAATAAAGTTTGTATCTAGAGAGTATAGAGTAGCATGGCCTTTAGAGTAGAACTTCTCATTGGTACAAAACACGTCTAAAGAAACTACTTACGGATAACGATATAATTATACAAAGAAATTAGTGTTAGGTACTATTAAGAATAAAAATAGAACACAAATGACGTAGGCGCCACTTAATATTTCATTGGTCCTATCCCATTGCCGCGGTCAACCGATTCGGTTAAGTTCATGATGTTTTACATACTGGTAGTGACAAGGTTTGGTCATTTCTTATTTCACGGACATAATAGATTAATCGTCCCTGAAGCAAGCTTGAAGAAGATATGAGCGTAAAATTTATTTGTGGTAGCGATTTTTTAGGATAGGCATCTGACAGTTTAAACATTATATTTTTCACATATTTTACAATAAAATTTAAGTTAACTATTGTAAAATGCAAATTATATTTTAACACGAAATTACAAATTGTATAATATTTTCCTTGGCAAATCAATATCATAAGTTTAAATTGTTTTTTTACATTAATTCATCAATTATCAATCATACCATATTATTATCAATTCATACCAAATAAATTGTGCTAGTGTTTAAAAAAAAATTTCATGACTTTGGTAGATTAGATTTTTTTCATGAATTAAGTGGTTTTTATTTTTATTCGTATTCGATTAATTTAACGCTTTTGATCGTTCGTATTAGTGTTCGCAATTTAATTTAATGAATTTTAATTGTTTTAAGATTAAATATTATTGATAAAGATTTGTATTCAATTAATTAATGTGAAATATAAGAAATTATTAGTGATGGTACTAACCCTCATAGCTCTAGGGCTCCGTGAATAATCGACGAGTTGACACCTAAAGTCGTAGTGGCCCCACCATCCACTCGCCAAATACTGTGAAGAAAAGAACACAACTGTAAACAAATCGCAATTAAAAAACACCACTGCCCTACCAAAAATTTTTCATTTGAAAATGGCACCATACAGCTGTTATATAATTGCTTTTTTCCCTAAAAAATTATATGCAGTGTTACTCTGGGTGATGAAATTTATGATTTTAACAATACCTCATACATCCAAATTTGTTTTGATATTTGGAAGTTATAGTGGAATAAAGAAACTCACATACGTACACAATAAACCCTGAAAATATTACACACCTTTTTTGGGCAGAGTCGTGTAAAAATAATGAATATGTTAGCATTAAAGTGCGTAGAATTCATCATCATCATCAGTAATCTGCTGCCTAAACGTGAAGGAGGTCGTCATTAGGAGAACTCTCACATATGCCGGTTTTCTCACGATGATTTAGTTATGATTTAATTGCTTAGAACGCACAATACATTACAGCTCCGAAAAGTTGGAAGTCCGTTCCCAAATAGCGAGGTCGAAGCCCTAACCACTGGGCTATCACGAAATGAAATGAAATGAAATGAAATGAAATGAAATCATTTAATTTTGCTAAATGTGAGTAGTAAATGATCGTACATATATAGATGGTCCTTTCACATTTTGCCATTTATGTATGGCGTGCAAAATATGTGGTACTTACAATAAATATAGATTTAAGAAAATAACAAATAGAAATGACCACGACAGTAAAATTTTAAAAACTTATAGTTACATTATCAAAACGTCATAATTCAAAGTAATAGTAATTTATGTCAAATCCCACAGTTATCCAAAAAATCCTTAACACTATAGAAACATTGGTTAATTAAATAGTCAAACAATTTTTTCTTAAATTTAGATATTGGTAGACTTTTAATGTTGTCAGATAGTTTATTATACAAAGTGACAGCCATACAATAAGAATTGCGGGAACATATCTCTAGTCTTCGCCATGGTATTTTTAATTTAAGTTTATGTCGGCGGCGTCCGTTATCAGGCTTCATATCAAATAAATGCACATGTTTCTTTACAAATAGACATGTTTCAAATATATATAAACATGGCAAGGGTAATATCTTTTTTTTTTTAAACAAAGGCTGACACGGAGCTATTATATCCGCGCCACACAATGATCTGATGCATTTTTTTTGTACTCTGAAAGCATTTACGATATCGACAGAGTTACCCCATAGTATTAGTCCATATCGCAGTATAGAAGCAACATAACCATGATAAGCAGTTGTAGCTGCTTCTTCAGAGACTGTATTTCGGAGTCGATATAATGCATATACAAACCTATTAAGTTTTTTACAAATTATTTGTATTTGTTCCTTCCAATTACAATATTTATCAATTGTAACCCCCAAAAAAGTTGCCGACGGCACCACTTTTATTTTTTCATTATTATAATTAATGTTAAGGTTAAGGGATGAGCAGTTATAGGTCTGAAATTCAATTATTTTGGTTTTTTTTAAGTTAACGCAAAGGTTATTTAGATCGAGCCAATGAATAATCTTATTTAGTGCAACATTGATGTCTTGTTCAAGTTCATCTTTTAACTTACTTTCAATTATTAATGTAATGTCATCAGCAAAGAGAATTGTGTCATTTTCAACCGTGTCTGGCAAGTCATTTATATAGAGCAAAAACAGCAGAGGCCCCAAGATACTTCCCTGGGGGACTCCCGATTTGACCTCTTTGTATAACGATCTATGAATAGATTTATGTTTATTTAGTATGGTCGTAATTTCAACACATTGTTGTCGTCTATGGAGATAGCTCTTTAGCCAGTCGTAGCCAGCACCTCGTATACCATATTTATAAAGTTTTTCAAGAAGAATCTCATGGCTGACACAGTCAAAAGCTTTGGACATATCCAGTAGTATAGCAGCAACTGCTCTTTTTTTGTTGAATGCACTGTTTATCTTTTTAATTAAATCAAAGCATGCTAATGTAGTTGAGCAATTTTTTTGGAATCCGTACTGGTTTGCTTTTAGAATCTTGTTTTTATCAATGAAGTCGTTTATTTTGTCAAGCATTACTTTTTCGAGAATTTTTGAAATAATTGGTATAAGAGTTATAGGTCGGTAATTATTCATCTCATTTTTTGCATCCTTTTTATGTATCGGTTTAACAATAGAATACTTTAATTTTTCAGGAAAAGTACCATCTTGAAAAGATAGATTTATTATGTGGCATAATGGCCCTGTTATTGTTGGTGCACAAGTTTTTAAAATCTTCGTTGTAATGCTATCATAACCTGTAGAGTTTGTATTTTTAAGGTTCTTTATCACTTTATACAGGTCATATTCAATAATGGGTGTTAAGAACAAAGTATTAGTGTTAAGTGGTATACTTTTTAAAGAGTTGTAAATATTTGTGGCTTGTTTAAACTTTGTTATGTTAATAAAGTAATCGTTAAATTTCTCTGCAATGGTATGTGGATCATTATGTACAACAGAGTTAATTTTTATTTCATTGATATCATTTAATTTACTGTTACAATTAAAATTATTCTTAATTAATGTCCACGTTGCTTTACATGTATTGTTAGCTCTCTTAATAAATCCTATGCTTCCTATTTTTCGTGACCTAAAGATACAGTGCTTTAAAATTTTTGCGTATCTGGTGTATTTTCTTAAATTTAGTTGTTTATTAGATTTTGAGTATATGTAATTTAAATAGAGATTTCTTTTATTAATACAACACTTTTTTATACCTTTTGTTAACCAACTTGTTTTTATTCCTTTTTTTACTGTTTTAACTAAAATATGTGGGAAACACAGGTCATAGAATAGTGCGAAAATTTCATAAAACTTATTAAATGCTGCATTGGTTTCCGTCTCATCGAATACTTCGCTGAAGGATAGTGATGCGATGCATTTGCAAAATTTGTCTATATTTTCGCGACTATAGTCTCTCTTGCTCTCATACCAGAAGGTGTTATTTTTAAGTTTATTTGCTGTAAATTTACAACCAAGTGTTTGCGCGGTGTCATGATCCGAGAGAGCTAACTGGTGTGTCCGGGGGGTGACTCTTTTATCTTCAATGTTACTTATAATAAGATCTAGACAGCTATTTAGTCTTGTCGGTTTGGTGATGTGATTTCTCATGTTGTAATTATCCAGGATGGACGCCAATTCAATACTATCTCGATTTGTTTTTAAAGTGTCAATGTTAAGATCTCCACAGAGTATTAGCTTCTTATTTTTTTGTTTAGTAATTTTTTGTAGCAAGACATTTAGGCTATTAAAGAAATTATCTACCTTAGATTGAGGTGTTCTATACACACATATGACTGTTAAATTATATATAGGGATATCAATACCACAGCATTCGAACTCATATTGTTTACACATACTAGTAAGATCTAGAGATACACATTCTATATTGCATTTTGTTAAAATACAGGTGCCACCGCGTTTCTTATCACTGCGGCTGTAAATAGCAGACAAGTTATAGTTACTTATACATAGGTTCTCGCTAAGGTCACTTCTAATAAAAGTTTCGGAGAGACATATAATATGAATTGCGCCGAGAGAGGATTCGAGCTCTTTGATCGCTATTTCTAATGAATCTTTCTTATTAAGGACACCTGCAATATTCTGATGCAGTATATTAAATGTGGTTGTGTTATTAATCTTGTCTGTTTTATTTAGGACTCCAGCTATGTTTTGGTCTCCAGCTATGTTTTTGTGAAGGATTCCAAACTGTTTAGAAAATTTACTGTAGTCGCGTTTAGATTGTTAGAGTCAGTTTTATTGTGAATAGTTGTAGTATTTTTATTTGTTTTTAAGAAATAATAAGGAATTGTACCTTTACGTTCATACGGGGTTTTGAAAGTGTCGTGTTTTGCTTTATTTTTATTCATTTGAATAAAATAGTAAGGTATAGTCCCTTTTTTTGGCTGTGCAGCAATTTTGCGATTATTGTGATAGTTTTTCGTTGCTTCTATAATGGACGTTAGATATAATCGTTCATATTCTTTACAGTTTATTTCATGACATAAGGATTTACAAAACTGATGACTGAAATTTTTTGAGGGTAAATTTACATATTTTACATATTTAAAATTTTGTACAATAGTTCTAAGGGAGTGATTCAGTTTATATTCATTTAAATATTTATTTTTGAGCACATTAAGTAGAATTACATTGGTATTATTTAACACGCGTATCGCAGAGTATACATTGTTTATAATGGCATTACAATTACTATCATTATGTCCAACTAATAATATAACAAAGTCTTTTGAAGTCAATTTTGAAGAGATTGTCATACAATTTTCAAGAATATTTTCTGTAGATGCATTTTGCTTTGTGAAGCAAGTCACAATATAGTTAGTTTTGTTTAGGGAATCAAGATAATCTGTCATTTTCTCTCCTAGTCCGACGCTGATATCACTATCACTTAGTATGATAATATTCTGTTTATTAGGTTTTTCCGTGTTAACTTTTCTATTTTCTAAACTTTTTTTTTTCAGATTCGTTTCATCACTGTTCTTCGGGTTTGCTGAATGTCTCATATTTCTATTTACCAAATTTTTCTTTTCCTGTTTTTTTATTTCATCCCTTTGCTCCGAGTTTCCTGAGTGTGTCATATTGCTACTTTCCAGAAATTTCTTTTCAAGACTTTTTGTTTCATCATCAAAAGAGTTTGTTTGTGATGTCCGGGTTCCTGCAGAATTTTTTTCTTCTATTTGCTTCTTCAGCTTTGAGATTTCCATTTTTAGTTCGGCTATTTCTTCGTAAGCGCTTTCTAGTTGGGAAGACAGCATCGTAATTTCTTGTTTCAGATCTGCTTGTGAATTGTCAGTAGTTGATAGGTCCGGTAGGCTACAAGTGCTGACGTCTTTTAATGTCGAGTAGTGCAGGTCTTCCATCGAACTACATATTGTGACATTTTCCAAAGATGCGTTAAGTGATTGTACAGGTTTTATCATTTCTTTTTTGTTAGCTGAAGTCTGTGTGCCTGAAGTCGATGCTTCGTGTTTGTTTTGGATTTTCCTACAGTTATAACATTTCCACTTCATTTTGGTAATTGATGACATGGTATTAAATCTCTTTAGTGTGATGCTAGCACATTTTAAATCGAGTAAGTTGCTGCATCCAGCACAATGTAGATATTCAGTAGTCTTTATTGTGTGCGTGCACATCGAGCATGTTACGGTTCGTCTTGGTCTTGTAGGCATTTTTAGTTATTTATATTATCAAGTTCTTAAAAGTACAGTATTGGATGTACAATTATATACACATAAAGCCGAGCACCCCGTTCTCCGAGAGTGAGGCCTGACACTCTAAGCCGAAGTAGGTATCTATTTTATGATTGTTACCACTACACCATTGTGGATTTGTCTTAGCTGACGAAAATTGTGTTTAGGTTCCTCTTAGTTAGTTCAAATATAGTTTTCCAATAAAATTACTGATTTCGTAAAAAAACAAATTATATTTGCTGTAGTACTTTTTTATATTTTTTTGACTTTTTTTGTGAATTTTGATATAAAATTTTTCCAATATAACTATATTGCACCAATATTGTATGTTGATATTACTTTATACGTGGAGTGCCATCTATCGCTATACTTGTGAAAACATTTCGTAAGATGGGTGGTCGTCGATCGATTTCTCTGAAGATAATAAATTACGGTTAACATACATACGGTTAACATACATACAATAAACGTAGGCTAGTTTTAAAACTAGTATTCAAATATTATTTATTTAAACCTTGTGCCACTGTTATAACAAAGCAACTCATGTGACCTCGAGGTTATATGATAGTTTTATAATAGATATTTTATCCAATGTTAATAAAATTAAAGGATAGAATCGTGGGACAAGTTTTGTCCCTCATTTGAATACCAATCAATCATACTCAATGGAATTTTGTAGATATTTAAGAACTAATATCTATGTCTATGGTTTTCCAGATTTCCGTTGAAATATTCAGTTTCATTTCAAAGTTCAGGTCTCAAGAATTTACATTCAAAACTTTAAACCCGTATTTAACTTTAAGAGAGATGGAGAGACAATCGTAAATGTTTTGTAATTTGAAATAAAAAATAAATAAATAACACCAATCAAATCGAAAGACGTCAAGCGAAGCTCGATTGCACCCAGGTAAGTTACTAAATACAAAAAAAACTTGATCAAATTATCATAGCGAACAATTTTTTTAGATTAGTTTGCTATAAATCTAGCAGCTAGCTGTTTATGTTTACCTTTACATTATGCTAATAAGATAACAAACTTAAAACCACTGTGTAAGAAATCAAATCAAATTGTTTTATTTATCAATTAATCTTATGTTGCACTAGCTTATACTCCCGACTTCGCCCGCGTGGACTACACAAATTTCAAACCAATATTTCACCCAATTAGAGGTTGAATTTTCAAAAATCCTTTCTTAGCGGATGCCTACGTCATAATAGCTATCTGCAAGCCAAATTTCAGCCCGATCTGTTCAGTAGTTTTGAGCTGTGCGTTGATAGATTAGATCAGTCAATCAGTCAGTCAGTCACCTTTTCCTTTTATATATAGATTAAACAGACTATGAAAAGTTGAAGACTGGTAACACTGTGTTGTACAAAGCGTTACTATTATTATTATACAAATAGAGAATAGGAAAACATGTATCATAAAATAACACAACACATCATATTTTATATACTGATATTAGTATACTGATATTATTAATGCAAAAGTGCGTCTTTCTTTAACCTTTTTAACTATCTATCCGTTTAATTGCGTTTGATACAGAGATACCTAGCTCACGTCTCAGGTACAGATAAATTATATATGCTATTTTTTATCCCAGAAAATAAAGAGTATCCACAGTTTCTTAAAAACCAAAATCCACGCAAACGAAGGCGCGGACATCATCTAGCATTAATTATATTTGTACAAGTAATTTTTAATCGTAATGGTCCTCGAGATGTTTGTTAGTATTTTTATGGATAACCGTAAAATAATTTATTTATGAATTTAATAAGCATAATAATTTTATAAGATATTTGTGTTCACTTCCTTATTTTTCATCATCATAATAATACACGAAGCCCGCGCCGCGTGGATATAGGTTTTTTAAAAGATACTGTAGATTTACCGCGGCAAAAAATAGCCTATGTCTGTCTCCAGGATGCAGGCTCATTGTGTATTTAGATTTTTAAAATACCCTGGGAACTCTTCTATTTTCCGGACGAAAAATTGCCTATGTCCGTTCTCCGGATGTACCAAATTCGCCAAAATCAGTTAAACAGTTGGGCCGTGAAAAGCTTGCAGACAGAGAGACACACTTTCGCATTTAACTATATATGCTATTGGTATGGATATGAATTGTAAGGCAAAATTCTTGTCACGCGCGCTCTTAAATCACCAAAATCGTTAGGTACCTACTGTTACCTATACTTCCGTCTCTTTTAATGTTTAATGTATAATATATTATAAGATAAAAATCGCAGTTTAAAGATATATTCTAGGACAATAACTTGAATCTTATGACATCAAGAAAATAAGGAAATACTTTGAAATTACAAAGTATTTTTTTTTGCCCGTGCTATTTTGATTTTACTTGACGTTATTCCTCACTGGCCTCAGCAAATTTTTCCTTTTTGCAAACATCGCTTAGAATTTCAAACTACAATCAATATCACGTTATATATCGAACTAATAGTTACGAACGAATTATGATAATAACATTTTGCTTTTACTGACGGTCAAAGTTTAACCGTAACCGTGACGTAACTTTAACTGCCTATCATGTAACTGTACCTTAAATAACAAATAGTTGTTTTTGGTTTTTTTAACCTGGTATTTCTTTTGTTTGATTTCAGTTTTAAGCGGGATAAACCAGGAACCCAGGAATCCTGGACCAGGTTGCTAAACCTACCTTACCCGAGGGTACAAAATAGGAAACTATCTCGATAAATTTCTATTATGTGGGTTTGGTTTTAGTTTCCAATTCATATTTTTTCATATTCATTTATTTATTGTTAACTGCTATTATAAGTTACGGAATATTATTATCTTCGATTTACTCAGTTTTTAGATTTACTGACATAAAATGGTATAGAATAGAATAAACTTTTACAAGTGCTTTTGAATCGTCAGGTAGTTTAATTTATCACTGGTTCTATTTAATCTATATTATCAATAGTTGAGAATTGTGATTGCATTTATAGCGTACATGTAGAGTTAGCCCTGAAATTTTAGGTAATGAAAAGTATAAATTTGGCTCACCTCATAAAATATCCACGCACTGAAAATGGTTTGTGCCATATTATAGACTACGAGTATATTCCTAAGTTCGAAGGGTTTGCGGTTAGCCATCAGCGTTGGGCCAATCTTTCGCGCGCACACCGCGTAGCATAAACACGCCGCCAACGTTGGCCAGGGTGACGACATCATTGGCCAATCCTTTACCCTGGGATCTGAAACAATAAAATATCAAAATATAAACAACGTTATCTTAAACTCTATATTGTGCTTATCACATAGGTAAATATTAATCATTTCCGTCTAATCTTAATGAAAAATGCGAGGGTCAGTAATATGATATTACTTAAATATAGTGCGCGCTATACAAGTAATCACTGTCACTGAAGTTGCAGCACGACGCGTTTGGTCAGGTCATAGACTAATGATATTGAGATCTCCGCCGGGATAGAGGTAAACTTAGGAAGGTGGTGGAACTCATAACAGGGCTTAGCCCACAAAACAAGCACCTTTTCGTTATAGGTGTTGAGTTATCGATAGTCCTCTTGCACGCACAGCAGAATGAAACGTTTAAGTGCGGAAACCAACCCAGAGTGAAGAAGAAGAAGAAGCTAAGATCTGTTTTTGTACAATACCCAGTCATACGCCTTGTGTTCAGATTGACTACTTGTTTTTTGCGCACTATACCTACTACGAGTTTTTTAAATCTCAAAAAAATTAAGGCAATCACTGTAAAACCTGCCTGCGATATTGCGTGGATTTACTTTAGTTTTTTTTAATTAGGATTCACACTAAGAAAAGATTTTCAAAAATTCAAGCCGGGTGTACCGGAATGAGGTAGCTAATTAGGGTATATAAAGGGAATTAAAAGTTTTAAATTAATTTTAGTTTTTTATTGAACTTGCCGAACGAATGCCTAATTTTTGACCGATGTCTTTTGGCCGTGCATCTCAAGTTATAAATACGAATTTCACAACAATTAATAAATAATTGTATTATCTCGAGTTTAATCTCTTCCTTTAGTGATTAAATCTTCGCGGTCTTAAGTTCAACTGATGATTAAAATGAGGTTTTGACAGTTTTTGCGTGGAAAATTAGTAAGGTTTAAAATAAACACGCACTCAACGTTTTTTTTGGTAATACCCGTCGGGATATCTACTCATGTGTCAGTGTTTCAGCGGGGATTAACATCCGGTTATTATAGTTTTACCAGAAAGTCATCAAAATCATGCAAATATGTAATGACGGATTTCACGATATTAATACAAGGTCAATATCTTCTTTTAGTGATTAAATCTTTACGGTCTTAAGTTTAACTGATGATTAAAATGAGGTTTTGACAGTTTTTGTGCGTGTAAGGTTCAAAATAAGTAAACACCCATTTATCGTTTTTTTTTGTGGTAATACCTGTCAGGGTTCCAACGGGGGTTAACATCCGGTTATTAAGTCATACAAGAAAGTCATTAAAATTGTGCAAATATGCATATGTACCTACATGGGGTTACTCGTTAGTACCAATGCCAAAACGTTATTGATTGTTTTGCGATCTATTTTATAGGTCAAGAAGCACCGAAGGCGAGATGAGTGAGGCCAACCAGCTATATGACGGATAGCGATACCGTACGACGGCTATAATTTACAAGTATTAAACCGAAAACAGTCCAATGTCACGTTCCTTTGCGGAAATCATCAAAATTAGCATTTGCAAGTTCGTAAGCTGTTTCAATACCCTTGAATTTTCGATCAATGTCATTATTAAGATTTTTAATCAAAAAAATGGTATCAGCTACACACTTTGTAATTAAATAAATGCCATTGACTTATTAAACATAATTTTCAAAACTTCTCTATTTTTTAGCTACTGTAATATTCGCTAGCTATTAGGGCGAAAAATAACATTGATCCCTTTTCAAATTAGCATCACTTACAACCAGGTGAGATCGCAGTCAAGTAATAACTTGTACTAATATTATAAAGAGGTAATGTCGTTAAGTTTGTTTGTAGGGGGTAATCTCTGGAACTACTGAATCGATTTTGAAAATTCTTTCACCAATAGAAAGCTACATTATTCCTGAGTGACATAGGCTAGTATATTATATACACGCGGGCGAAGCAGCGGGGATCAGCTAGTGAAATATAAAGAGTGAATAGGCACCTTCTAGGCAAACGCTTCCCATCTTAGGCCACATCATCACTTCCCATGAGGTGTGATCGTGGTCAAGCGTGCGCCTATAATGAATAAAAATAAAATAAAATAAATCTTTGGTAAAGCAATGGCTATGTAATCTTTTGTGTGTGGCAATGGGTAGGGTAAATAGTTTGAAAACCGATAGACGTTAGGTTAGGGTCCTATGGTACAAGAATGGCGATTGGCGACCTCGCACCGGAAAGCGCAGTGTTGGAAGTCCTCCCAGTCCCACTAAGCGGACAAACGACATCAAACGAGTCGAGTCACTGGGGGCCACGTGGCGTGTGGAAGTCCCTAGAAGAGACTTATGCCCAGCACTGGACGTCTATCAATTGACAATGATGATAATTTGTTAAGTAAATAATTATGTACCGACGTAGATAATTCCGTATTTTTAGAAATCAAAATACCTACCTACATCTAAAAGGTTCTTATCACTTTTTTAAATAGGTATACAATTGGCTCATTTGATCGAGTATGTGTATAATGTAGCAAACAAACAAAAATATAACAAGCAAATATTTAAGTGTTATTGATGACATAATGTACCCATACGATATTTATATTGTAGCTTTAGTAGGTATCCACGTGCCGGAACTAGAAAAAAAAACAAGGAACTATGTTTTTCGTGCCGGTTTTTGTAAAGACGGGACGGGCGATGTGTTCTTATCAAAACCAGATTATTTAGTAAAATTCAAGTAGAAGTTATGTGTTGTGTATATCTAGTGGCCGATTCAGCAGATTGTATCAAATACAAACTGGCAAAAAGCTAACATTACAACCTTCAATTTAGGTATACTTAATATACATATATAACGTCAATTACTACTACTCAATTCAAACAAATATTAACATTTCCCGGTAAACGAGATTTGAAGTGTTCAATTTGCGTCATTCTTCCATTATTGATAATGTCCTTGTCCAATATGTAATAAATAAATCAAAACAAACATGCGAAGTTGTTTGTGAATACAAAAAAAAAACTAGAAAAGTTTCAATACTTAAATTATGTAGATACCCAATTTTATTATGATCCGAAAGGTCGAAAACCTTGGGAATACGACCATTCATACAATTTTTTTGATGGAAAGTTTCGTTACATACTTATTCGTCAGTCTATATATAAAAATTTAGCTTCCGTATGTTTGTGTCTGCAGAACTTTAAAAGTAGTCGACGGATTAACTTGAATTTTTTTACTATGTTGCATATAATAATATATATGGTATTTAAGTGTTTTCACTTAAGTATATACTTTTTATCCCGAAGCTTTCCCGAAGTCCCGAAGAACGGGAATTATTAGGCTGAGCCAGAGCGAAGCGTGGCCGGGTTTATCCAGTTTTGTATAAAAAAATATGTCTGTTTGTACGTTACCTATGCGTTCGTGCATCGTTCATCCGATTGAATTTAAACTTTGTACCGTCGCTATTGACACTTTTGTGAAGGTTTCTGGAATTACGCGCGAGTCGCATTGCAATGCAACGCATGTCGGACATTAGCTAGTATAATAAATAAATTGTTCTTAACATTCAAGCAATATTTATTAACTAGCTAATGCCTGCGACTTCGTACGCGTGGATTTAGGTTTTTAAAAATCCCGTGGGAACTCATCAATTTTCCGGGATGAAAAGTAGCCATGTCCTTCCCCGGGATATAAGCTAACTCTGTACCAAATTTCATCAAAATCGGTTGAACGGTTGGGCCGTGAAAAGCTAACAGACAGACAGACAGACACACTTTCGCATTTATAATATTAGTATGGATTATGAATAAATATTAGGATTTAATATGAATATTTATTCATTATGAATAAATAATATAATTACCAATCAGTAATTATTTTACTTTACCGACCATATTATTATGTTTGAGGTTTCATTCCATTACTAAAGGTTCGTACGCACCTGAGCGGCGCGGCGCGGCGCTTCAGCGAGCTGCACGTCGCGGCACAGAGCTTCAAAATATCATTTCTATCATTTTGTATGGCGCATATCGCACTAGAGCGGCGCTGCACAGCGCTTCACCGCGCGTTGCCGCGCGGCACGGCTGGAGAGAATATTTTGAAGCGCAGCGAAGCGACGCGCAGTGCAGTGACGCTAGTGCGACATACCCAGCGGCGCGGCGCGGCGCTTCGCGCTCGTACGCGAACGGGTATAAAAGTGACGCGCAAGTGACGCGAGGTGCCGCGTACTGAAGTTGTAGTGCGGTAGGCACCGTCGAGCGGCCTGAGGTGACGCGTTCTGCAGTCGGACTGAAGCGCCGCGCCGCGCCGCTCAGGTGCGTACGAACCTTAATAGTCCGTGACAGGTTGAGATAGCTCAATCGGCGTATGAGGCGGGGGCGCGCCCCGCACACCCGCACGTCACCCGCGCTCGCCCACACCGGCCGCACAGGTGTGCGGGGCGTTACCTTCCCGATTGCCATCTCGACCTACGCGTGCTATACACGTACGTGAGATTATTATTGGCGTTAGTTGCTCATGTCTTGGCATAGCGGAATGCCATATTTAAACCAAGAACTGAATAGGCTAAAACTTACTCGTATCTACTAATGGGGAAATTATAAATTTGAACCCGAGACCTCCCGCTTATAAAACAGCGCTCAGCACTGCGCCAGGGAGGTCGTCAAACAGATCTTATTACTAGAGAATTCGTGTAGATGATATCTGACGAGAGTAACGAACTAGCGCATCTGTTTGTAACACTGCGTAACATCGCTAAGCAACTTATGTATAGCTAGAACGCTTGCAGTAAGTACTTTGCCAGTGTAAGGCACTTCAAACGTAGATGTTACAGATTTATCCTATTAAAAACATGTTGCATATCTCATCTCAAAAAAAGGTAGGTAGTGGGATGTCAGGTACCTTGAAAAATGTTGTAGGGGTGGTTTAATTTTTTTACGCTTGTTGTATGTGCTTCTTTATAAAGTTTATAACAATACATTTTTTTAAATCTTAGCAATATATTGCCATTAATGTCTGAATGCTATAACTGCTTATCAAATCTGTCTACCTATGCGTTATCGATGTAATATATTATTACAGACATGGCACAAAAACATACGTTGGTTGGTTAATGGGTGGTTAATAAATAATAGTTATGTTAATCAAGCATGTGAAAAATGGGCGGTACTGAGGTACTGTCTGTTCAGAGTTATTTTACCATGACTACCTCCGACATTTGTCATCGTATGGTGACATTACTTCCTTTGAAGCATTTGAGTACCAGAATAGTGTTACAATAGTGTAACTTTTTCACACGTAAATGCATAATATTATGTGTATATATATTTTACAGCAATAGTAGTATCATAATCTAAATATATAAAAGGAAAAGGTGACTGACTGATCTATCAACGCACAGCTTAAACTATTGGACGGATCGGGCTGAAATTTGGCATGCAGATAACTATTATGACGTAGGCATCCGCTAAGAAAGGATTTTTGAAAATTCAACCCCTAAGGGGGTGAAATAGAAGTTTGAAATTTGTGTAGTCCACGCGGACGAAGTTGCGAGCGTAAGCTAGTTAAATTAATTACCTAAAAATGTTGAGCTTTTATTTGTCATCCTGCTCCTACATGAATTCACTGCCTGACTGACTGCTTCACTTCATATGCAGTAATTAGTTAATCATTCAAGAAACTTAAGTGCAACAGTATTTCAGTTTTTAATTTTGGTTTAGCTCCAATACGCCCCTATTCAGAAAACAACAAAGGTTTCAAACCTATTATTTTGTTTTCGGTTACGGAACTCCAAAGCATGCCAATCTTCATCATCATCATCAACCGATAGACGTCCACAGCTGGACATGGTTTTCATAGGCTTGTAGATACTAAAAGAGATTTTTATTTATTTTTACGCATAATAGTTTTTGATATATCATGCAAAATGTCGAGAAATTACGACTGTAGTACGGAACCCTCGGCGCACTCGGCAGGTTTTTTAAAGTTATAGGGTGGCTTTAGCAAATTAACTTAGGCATTGAGAGGTCAACAACATTTACAAGAAATAGGTACAACGAACGCATTAAATAATTAAATTATTTATTAGCGTCTAGGTCAGTTCAGTAGTTTACCTTTAATCCACTACAATTGACGAACAATTTATTGACCGGTAACGCTCTATAAGAAAATAAAGACGGTAGGGGCTACCGACCCCAATGTTAGTTTATTAACCAAGGATTTATAGGACAAGTATATGTAAGTATAATATAACTTACATATTCTTGTCCAGACATGCCTTATTGATTGATCTATAAGGCACATCCTATCTCTGCATGGGGTTTTAGAAATTTGGACAGTAGACTCCTTTTATACCGTAAGCATCTACTAAGAAAGGACTGTTTGGAAATTCCATTTTTAAGGGGGACAAGTTTGTATGCAAGTCCGTCAATTCTCAAGTTATATTGATGAAAAGTGGTATTTCGGTTGTCGGTAAAAAATGAAGAAATATCTATTACACAATTTTTGGAAATTTCTCTCCTAAGGGGGTCAAACAGGGGATGAAAGTTTGCATGAAAGTCGGTCATTTTCCTAATTATATCTACGAAAATTGATATTTGAGCTTTCGGTCAAAAATGTATAGTACGCGACAGATCGAGGTGGAAATAGGGACGCTCCACACACCTGCACGTCACCCTCGCTATCGCGTGCGGGCTCTACGGGGGTGTGCGGGGCGTCTCCGGCCCGAATGCCATCTCGACCTGTCGCGTACTATAGATTTCAGGGTATTTCGATATTGCCGATTTTCAAAAATTCAATTCGAGGGAAGCCGAGGCGGGTCGGCTCTTCGACGCGATAAAATTTGGATGGAAAGTAAGGTCCAAGCGTACCGACCTAATTATTATTTGTTCATAGTTAACACTTTACTCCCTACGTTCTTCTCTATAGGTACTCTTACTATCTTCAATCTATAAGAGATCTCAAGATCTCAATTCTATTATACATATATATGATATAGGTACAAAGTGAAGCCAATAGACGAGCTGTCCCTAAGAAAAATAATATTTTTCACATAGGTAGTTATGTAAACACAAAAAAAGTTGGAAAACTGTGTTACCTATATATATATACAAAATGTGAGAAAATAAACAATTAGTCTTGCAATACATTAGCAACATAATCTCGTGCGAGAATCTCTTTGATGGTGCAGCTATAGAGATCTGGAGGCTTTTAATGAAACCTACTTCTTATGGAGCTACTGAAACCGCATTCATGTTATACAACTATCACGTATGTGTAAAAATATATACTGTATGTTTTAAACACATAAAACTAAATAAGCCTATACATATAACCGAACCAGGTAGCATAGTTAAGGAAACCGTAACAAAAAGATCAAGACGTTACGGTTAAATAAGATTGTGTACCTATAAATGTAAATAATAGAGTATACAGTACCTAATTAGAGGTTATGAACTGATATGATCTAAACATCGCGTTATTTTTTCCAAGTTTTAAATTCAACTAACATAAATTTATAATAATATTATAAGGATTTCATAAGTTATACCTCTGTTATTAATGCTCATAAAT
This sequence comes from Maniola hyperantus, assembly GCF_902806685.2. Classification (NCBI taxonomy): domain Eukaryota; kingdom Metazoa; phylum Arthropoda; class Insecta; order Lepidoptera; family Nymphalidae; genus Maniola; species Maniola hyperantus. Next base: position 6,199,855 of record NC_048540.1, read on the forward strand.
TTTTTATTTCTGTGAGTTTTATTAAGCAAGTTTTGAGTTAACTTACCACTCCGATTATCAATTAAATCCTTGTACCAAGCGTAGAGGCTGTCCATCTTTGGATTAGTTTTTCCTACTAACTAATTATATCTGAAACAAAGAACAAGTAAATTAACATAAAACTTAAGAACAGTTTAATTTATTCACGACTAGCTGATACCCGCGACTTCATTCGCGTGGATTTTTAATCCCTGGGAACTATTTGATAAAATCCAGGATAAAAAGTAGCCTATGCCATTCTCCAGGTCTTTAACTATACCCATGCAAAAAATCACGTCAATCGGTTGCTCCGTTGCAACGTGATTGAAGGACAAACCAACAAACCAAGAAACAAACACATTTTCGCGTTCATAATATGGGTAGTTATACCAATCCATAAAATAAAATCATCGTCCTCACATTAATTGTGTAGGTACTCTCGGTTGAGAGTTGGAATTATAAAAACACAACTTAATACAACGTTAAAAGTAACTTGTAGCAAGTTCAGAAGTCCACACACTCAGAATATTACAAGAATTGAGTGTCGCTAAGTCACTACTTCTTGTGCTGCGCCCCTGTCACAGTTCACAACTTCTATTAAACGTCGAGGCTTCGATGTCATTGGCAGGCGTCAAACATTAGTACATTTGACGCAGGTAGCCCTATTTGTCTTTGATTTTACGTCACCATAGCCTAATATTTGACATATCTTCGATTCAGGATCAAACCGAGAGTTCCCTCGCTCTAGTTCACTCTGCCCCTCTGTTTAATAAAACTTTTATTAACTGAGATAGGGTATGTGCGAAGTGGGATTAGATAATAATTGGGTCAGCTAATGTATAGGCGCGGTAGCCCCCTTGGAGAGGCGTTCGTGACTAAGTACCGCTAGAGAGTCGCTGTGGAATTGTGATAATTAGACATTTTGTGGATCCTGCCGACTCATCATCATTCTACACGCAATATTTAATTATTATAGGCATATTATAGGGCCAAATTTTTAATCGACGAATGTTTTAACTTGGGGATTTTCACGGTTTAACAGTTTTTGTATTTGACTTCAGTAAAAATGACAAATTTATTTGTCTGTTTACGTATACATATAAGACGACTGAAAAATCGCCCCTTAATAACAACTTAATAACATAATATCTAAAAAGGATAACAACAAACTGGTAGAAATCTTGTACATACCTATATAGGTTTTCTCTATAACGTCGACCTTAAGGACTTTGAGGAATATCTATGGGATTCTCGAAAAACCCTAAGTCTGAGCGGACGAAGCCGCAGGAAAAAGCTATTTCGTTTATAAAATTGAACTTTGTAATTTTACAAAGTTTTAACTTATCTGTGTATTCAAAAGTGCAGTGCATGCAGTGTTAACTTATCTGTGTATTAAAAAAAAGCTATTATGAAGAGTTCGGGCCAAAGTTGCTCTGAAATCCCTTTCGGGCTACAGTGTCTGCATTGATTTATTATAAATAATCTTCTGTATTAAAATTTTCTAAGAAATGCAACTAAATAAATAAATCATTGTAATTAATTAGCGATTCGATTTAAATATAGTTTGAGGTTTAGCTTGTTGAATGTATCCTATCAGTTATCGTAACGTAACAACGTTTATAAATATATATCTACAAGTATGTTAAAACCGCAAAAGAATTTTAATGTGTGAGTAGGAATGACAGTAATGCAAAATAAAATAGAAGGTACATATTCCTAAACATGTTATTTCTTTACAACTATTCTCGCGACACTGTCCGCCTTGTTTTAGGTTTTTTTAAGGATCTCGTTGGTATTTTTCAAAATTTTTTCTTAGTGCCTACAGGCACACCACAAGTTTCTAGAATCTTGATCCATTGGCAAGTCGTGCGTTGCCTGTCAGTCAGTCACAGTACGTTTTGCTATAATGATAATACATATAACACAAGTAAGTATATTATGTATGATTGATGGATTGAAATACATATTTTTAACGAAACTTTTTAATTCAAGAGTTATTAATTATTAGAGTGGGATTATAATAATTAGTAAATTCTTTGATTATTGTGGTCGTATATGTATTATAGGCGAGTCGAGTCGAACACAGAGAGTTTTTCATACTGAATACGAATTTAGCAAATGGACCTATAAAGTCCACAAGCTCCACATTCCAGTAAATATGGAAAAATGCTGCGGTACGTCTCGTCAGGTAATGTGCTGCCCTTACAGCACAGTCTGTTCGTAGGTTTCGCATGCAGAACGAGTAATTAAAGAGAATTTCCTACAATTGCGTCACAAGTCACAACACATATCAGTATGAGAGAAACGGGGGCGAGCCTACTTCTCAACTATGAACATTTTTATGGGAATTGTATGCTGATGTTTAACGTATTATTTTATATAATATCGATTTCGTAAAACGTTACATTGTAGTTGCGCCTATCGACACCGATCAATTTTAGGATGTGATTTATAATTTTTATGATAGTTTTAGCTGCACTTTAAGGAAATCTATAAATATTTTTGAAATACTTATCAAACATTAGAATTAGAAACTGGAACACCAAAAGCAAGATAACTAGTAAGTTTTATCCAAAAATTAATTAGGTAAGTTTGTCTCCCCGATTCACTGCAATCAATTTTTATTTAGATGCACTTAAAAGGTAAACAAAAAAATATAAGCGACGCGTTATGCACGGCGCATAGGACGTTCATATCGCGAAATAATACATAAGTGAAAACCCTAATTTAAGAATGTCTAAAGCAACAGGTAAAGCGCGTGTCTTCCACGTTTCTCCAAGAAGTTTTCTGAACAAAAAAATCCCATTAAAATAGGTCCATTTGATTGACCGCTATTACTCATATCACAGTCAGACAACACAAACAAAGCGGTCAAACTTATAACAGCACTGTTTGCGTCGGGATTTAAAAATAGAATGTATATAAGTAATAATATGACCTACTATTGGGGTAGGTAGATCTGAAAATGATTTTTGACGACCTCCCTGGCGCAGTCGTGAGCGCTGTGTTCTTATTAGTGGGAGGTCCCGGGTACGATTCCTGGTAGGGGTTTGGAATTTTATAATTTCTAAATTTCTGGTCTGGTCTGGTGGGAGGCTTTGGCTGTGGCTAGTTACCACCCTACGGGCAAAGCCGTGCCGCCAAGCGATTTAGCGTTCCGGTACGATGCCGTGTAGAAACCAAAGGGGTACGGGTTTAATAAAAACTGCCATACCCCTTCCAGGTTAGCCCGCTATCATCTTAGACTGCATCATCACTTACCATCAGGTGAGATTGCAGTCATGGGCTAACTTGTATCTGAATAAAAATGAAAAGAAAAACGATCGCGAAATCCACTAACTAGTCGGAATGCTATACAAAAATGCGTCACTTAGCAAGGTAATATTCATCTCGATTCTCATCCACACGCATGCTTGCACGATTGTTACAAAATGCTTTCGTGCCATTGTCACGTTCGCCGAATCGCTGCTGCTGAACAGTATCGCGATCTTATTGAAATTTACACGTTGTTGATACTCAATAGGTACAAATAGATGAGAACTAGTTCGCTTGTTTATAGAGTGTAGTTGTGTTCTTGAAACGTCTGTAGCTAAAAACAACCTTTGTTTACGATATGCTAATGGTTGTAGGGTTAGGTTGCAGTTCATTGCTGCGAAGCGGAGCAGAGACTCATGCTGAAATCTATAGAGCGTGCTTAGACTTTGCTCAGACTTAAACACTGTTAAAACGAGACAGCACTATTATATCACTTACATATACTAAGACTGAGCAAAGTCAAAGTATACTCTAGAGATTTCAGCCTCAGTATGTGCTTCGACCAATCAGATTATTGAGAGATGTCTCCGTTCCGCTTCGCTTCAGTGGGTAAGCAGCCTTATATTGTAAAATGAAAACTCTTGCGCAGAAGTACTGCTTAACGTTCCTGATACGAACGTGAAAAGCCCTTAGATATTTCCTGCCACGTATGTATAACCTAAATACCTTCAAGACAAGAGTGAGAAGGCATGTTCGAGACGAGCGCGCTCGGCTCCAACCTAGACCTCATCATTGCTTTTTAAAACAACATGATTGTCATCAAGCGCAAGCCTCTAACGCAATAAAAAAAATACGTTAATAGATATTGTGATCGCAAAACAAGTAGTCTAATCTGAAGTTGCAACATGTATAGCAGTTTACGCAGGTTATAGAGTACCTATAGGTAGACTAAGGATTAAATACACAAAGCTCGACTGAGGTCTGTTTTCGTACAACGCACAGAGTCATACGCCAGTGTTCAGACTTCAGACTACCTAAGTATCTATAGTACGCGACAGGTCGAGATAAAAATCGGTGTATGGACATAGGTTGAAAGCATTGATCAAAAATTTAAAACCTTTTTTTTGGCATAATAGGATTTCTATAAAATCAACTGAAAATGCAATAAGTTGCAGGCTAATTAAAAGAAAACTCCTGCGCACATGTTGCACGGTGAGTGCCCAATGAGATAAGGTAGAGCCCCGACCTGCGCAAGAACTTGAACTTGATATTACGTTAGTAAATTAAGTAATTTAAGAATGTCATCAGACATGTGATTTAATCTCTAACAAAGCGGAACTAGCGGTGATTATAGCATTGTCGCAACTACAATTGTTGTGCATTTTAGCCAATTATAGCACAGCATTATGCACCTATGTGCATACAGCTAGACGACGCCCTTGTGGTAGGGAATGTATACCAGGTATTCGCTAGTCTATCCACACTATAATATTAATATTATAAAGAGGCAAAGTTTGTAAGTTTGGATGTAGAGCGTAATCTCCGGAACTAATGATCCGATTCTGGAAATTCTTTTATTGATAGATAGCTACATTACCCCCGATTGTTATAGGCTTCCTATACCTATGCCTGTATTGTGAATTTCAGGCGAGCTGTCACGGTTTTTGTCTAGCTAGTCGGAAAAAAGTGCTTAGAAAAGCATTTTTTGCATGAGATCCCTAAAGACTTGTAGGTATGTATTTATATATGTATAAGCAAAAACAATATATGGCAACCATGTAGGGTTTTAGTAATACTATAGGCCACGCGGACGAAGTCGCGGGCAAAAGCTAGCAAATAAATAAAATTAATAAGCCACGAAAAAAAATTCATCAGTCATACCTAGGCATTTCATAAAGAAGATACAATATGTCCAATACAGCAGAGGACAGGGGTTAATCGCATGCACAAAACACTATGACATCACATTACCAGTCGAATTCAGTTCACTACGAGTGGCCGAGACTTATACAATCGAATGTTATGCGACCTTGACCTAAAACTCACTCCCACTTACTTTAAATTGTACGACTGTCTGTTTTACTACAGGCATTCGCCATATTCCATTGAGTAGTCTCACACTAGTTACTATGAAGAATTAACCCACATCGTAACAGATGGTCCAAATACGTATTAAGAGCGATCAAGATAATAACGAGTATATTATCAAACGGTGAGGCAACGAGGTCGTATCGTTCGTTTTTTTTTTAAAGAACTTCGGTAAAGAACAGGTGACAGTATTCGAGTCTGTGAAGCCGCAACTTTCACCGCGCTACGCTGCGCGGGCGCTAAGCCGTGCGGCTTTACGTAAGGATTGCGCCAGAGTCGCGCCGCGTTTGCGCCCTGCGGAACCACTGACCTACTGCCACAGAGAGCACCCCACTACCCGACAGCCATCCCATAGAACGTTCTCAAACATTGCGATACAAGTTACGAGTACGCGCCTCCAAAGTGAGAATAACTAATTCATAATATGTTCCTTGAAATTGACTAGCTGATGCCCGCGACTTCATCCGCATAGATTTTTAAAAATCCCGTGGGAACGTTTTGGTTTTCCGACATAAAAGTAAACAACGTCACTCTTCAGGTCTTTAACTATACCTATAGTACGCGACAAATCGAGATGGCAATCGGGGTATGAGGTGGGGGGACGCCCCGTACATCCGCACTATCCCGCACCGGGTTAGAGCGGAGGCTGTGCGGGTGTGTGGGGTGTCTCCACCCCGATTGCTATCTTGACCTGTCGCGTACTATACCTACCTGTCCATGCAAAAATCCGCTGCTCCGTTTCAGTGTGATTGAAGGACAAACCAACAAACAAATACACTTTCGCATTTATAATATGGGTAGTGGATATCGCTGATGGTTAATTCCACAACAAGTGCATCTCAAAGCCATTTCGTCCACTGATACATCCAGAATTAATATTTTTACCGACTCATATATAATATGGCATTGGTTTACGTTGCAACTAGGTAAACATTGTGTAAAAGGAAAATACTGTGTACAATGACTTGTATCTTTACGAACAGGAAATATTCCTTGATAATATACCTAGATAGAATGTTCTTCGAACTGTTGTAATATGTGATCTTTATTGATACTTGATACACTGACAAATCATTAAACTAATTGTGCTACTATTAACGTTACACATTACTTTATAAGTAACTAGCTTATGCACGCGACTTTCAAACCCAAACAAATTTCAAACCCCTATTTCACCCCCTTAGGGGTTGAATTTTCAAAAATCCTTTCTTAGCGGATGCCTATGTCATATTAGCTATCTGCATGCCAAATTTCAGCCCGATCCGTTCAGTAGTTTGAGCTGTGCGTTGATAGATCAGTCAGTCAGTCAGTCAGTCACCTTGACCTTTTAACCGACTTCTATATATTTAGATGTGCTTTACGTTCACACGTTCTCGCATGCGAAACGTGCTCTTTTTTCTTTTTTAGGGTTATGTACCTCAAAAGGAAAAAGGAACCCTTATAGGATCACTTCGTTGTGTCTGTCGTATCTGTCAAGAAAACCTATAGGGTAGGTACCTACCCGGTGACCTCATGAACTTTGGTAGATAGGTAGGTCTTATGGCACAAATCCGAAAACCATGAATTTGTGGTTACATCTCAAAAAATGATTAAAAAGAGTCCATGAACAAATAATTAGTATATTCAATTTTCAAAGTAATGTAACTATACTTAACGGGGTATCATATGAAAGGGATTTACCTGTACATTATTTATTTTTATGCATAACAGTTTTCGATTTATCGAGCAAAATGTCGAAAAAATACGACTGTAGTACGGAGTCCTCGGTGCGCGAGTCTGACTCGCAGTTGGCCGGTTTTTTAACAAGGAAATAGGTAGTAGGCTCGTAACAATAATAACTTTAAAAAAAATTTATGTTTCGTTTTTCCGCGGGTCAATAATATTAAAGCCACGGAATTAAAAAATGTTAACAAAATACAGAAAAAATGTTCTACAACGTTAATGTTATGTTTTTAAATGATAATATTATGTTATAATATTTTATTTTATAATTTTAGTAACAGGGCCATGATTTCTGGCGGGCAGCATACCTAACCCTTTCAATACGGAAGCGAGGCTAGATACCAATTTTAGTAGTTCAACCTCCAATTAGTTTAGGTAGGTAACTAAAGGTCAACGCATACAGACCGTGGAGTCGAGCCGAGGTTTTTGATAACAACATAAACTCAGCTCTGTACAGCTTTAAAAAAAATGATACCTATATCTACTGAAAACGACACAGAGAAAACATGCTTGGGCGAGCCGCCCGCTGCTTATATTTCAACGTAAAAAGCTTAGTTAAAGTAAATATTAAGAACTATTGCACGTTGGCTCCTCTGCCAGTGTGCGTAGCTTGTTAGTCTATTTAAATCTAGCTTATGTTCGCGACTTCGTCCGCGTGGACTACACAATTTTCAAACCTCCCTTAGGGCTTGAATTTTTAAAAATACTTTCTTAGCCAGATGCTTACGTCATAATAGCTATCTGCATGACTTTCAGCCCGATCCGTCCAGTAGTCTGAGCTATGCGTAGATAGATCAGTCAGTCAGTCAGTCACCTTTTACTTTTATATATTTAGACTAGCTGATGCCCGCGACTTCGTCCGCGTGTATTTACGTTTTTCAAAATCCCGCGGGAACTCTTTGATTTTCTGGGATAAAAAGTAGCCTATGTGTTAATCCAGGGTATATCTATCTCCATTCCAATTTCAGCCAAATCCGTCCAGTAGTTTTTGCGTGATTGAGTAACAAACATCCAAACATCCACACTTTCACATTTATAATATTATTAGGATATAGATAAAAGAAGATTTTACCGGCAGCCTGTATGAAAAGGCTCTCCTAATAAATTATGTCGTGGCATATAAAAGCTTGAATAGAAGTTGGAAATCGAGTTTGTACAAACTGTAACATGACTTATGCAATTTTAATATCTGCATTGGTATTATATTGGTATAGCATTTCTAGATACATGGGCATAACTGCAAGGTCTGCACGTATTTTTAGTTGGAACAGTACTAAACTTCTCATAATCAAAATGTTTTTAATTTATTTTTAACTAGCTTATGTTCGCGACTTTGTCCGCGGGGAATAAACAAATTTCAAACCCCTATTGCACCCCCTTAGGGATTGAATTTTCAAAAATCCTTCCCTCTTCACGAATTTAAAAAGAATTATATTTGTATCGTAAAAAAAATCCGACTGTGCAGAAGACTACAAAACATAATTGAACTTCAATGCTAAAGAGTACCTCAGCCGGGGGCATACAAAAGTACGAACTAATGATTGTTGTCCACGCTTGCGACACTCTTTAGCATCAAGTTTAAATAAGTTGTTATAACGTTATTTAATTAAGAATTATATTGATGTTACTATGATTCCTACTAACGTAGATTACATACATGCAAAATAACAAGACTATACCAACACAAACCAGGACGTAGATTATATTACTGTAGGTACCTACTCTTTTTGGCACCAAAATAGAAAAGGGAAAAAGAATTTACATACTCATTGAATAATAACAGCTTGAATAATATGAGGATTGGAAATAAATACTGTTTTATTTTGTTCAAAATCTTTTCAGTATCTACCAGAACGCTAACAAAAACTTAGCGTTATTGTTATACTACCTAAACACAATCCAATATGAATAACCATTTGCCTCATTTTGTAGTTTTAGTGATTTAGTAGTTTTCAAACCCGCAATGTATAGCGTGCAAAACTTGGGCCAATGCTCCGAGTGGCCTACTTACGCAACGTTCCTTGACCTCGAACGTCAGTCAGATGTTTTATTTGCAATATATCGTAAACTTTTACAAAATTATAGGATTTTTTACATTTTTTTTCGCGTTTTTTTTTGTGGTATCATATATGAGTAATCATCAGTACCCGTAGTACAAGATTTTACGTCTCACCAAACCAAACCAAATTCGAGAGTCGAAATACTTCCGCGTTACAGTAAAATGGACCTAAACAGCCTTGAATTGAAGTCAAATATTCAATGCCACTGATTTTAATTTCGCAATGTTTCCGCTTGGAGCGCTGGCTGTAGAAGTGTAGACAAACTTGAGCTTTCAAACAAGGCATTTAAGATCCAGTTTACTGTAACGCGGAAGTATTTCGACTCTCGAATTTGGTTTGGTTTGGTGAGACGTAAAATCTTGTACTACGGGTACAGTACTATCACCTGTCTTCGTTTTTGACATCGTTCTGGACATCCTGTGTATACATATTGGCCAAATTTTCGATGGCAATAATTTGTTTTAAGATGATAGTGCTACGAACGGCTACGAAAATGGTAGACCAAACTCGCGAGCAAAGAATCTGGATTGGTTATTGCTTATTGAAGATGCTTCTACAAAGCATTCAAAGGAAGTTCAATAAGGTACGTAGATGATAAAATTTAACATTTGTAGAATTTTCTATGAAGTTATCCAGATAAAATAATAAGTAAGTTATCATTATAGAAGAAAAAATCAGAAAAGCGTCTAATCTTGGTAATTTTGATTAAAAATCCGCTCCTTGTACTATCATCATCATCATAAGCAACCCATCGCCAGCTCACTACAGAGCACGGGTCTCCCTCTCAAAGTGAGACGGGTTTTGCCATAGTCTACCACGCTGGGCAAGTGCGGATTGGCAGACTTCACACACCTTTGAGAACATTATGGAGAACTCTCAGTCATGCAGGTTTCCTCACGATGGTTTCCTTCACCGTTAAAGCAAGTGATATTTAAATTACTTAAAACGCACATAACTCTGAAAAGTTAGAGGTGCCCGGGATCGAACCCCCGACCTCCGATTAGAACGTGGACATGTACTACTCACTAGGCTGTTACACCTTGTACTATAATGGATATGTTTCAGTTTAAAATTTCATTTAAAAATACAAAATTATTTATACACAATGATGCATACTTTAAGTAGTCGTGACAATTGAAACTATCAGTTACTCAATCGACAACACTCCAAGCATCAATATGCGACAAAGATCAATTAAGGTAGGTGGGTACCTGCACGCTTCTGCACATTATGTAATATCTGATCTATTCAACATTCATGTGAATCGACATTATATCGAACATGTTATAAGATTGTCACTGATTGAAATTATCTTTACCTACATAAGTAAGTACTAGATGCCTGTGTCTTCTCCCGCGTGGATTTAGGGTTTTAAAACTCTCGTAGTAATTCTTTTATTTTCTGGGATAAAATGCAGCCTGTCGGTCTCCGGGATGCAAGCTAGGTTGTACCAAATTTCGTCTGAATCGAAGGCTGCCTCGGAGGCCTAAGCGCTGAGTAGGAAAATTTATGCACTCTAGAACGGGCATTGAAGCTGCTAGCGGCGCGGCGGCTGGCGTAGCTAGTTCTAGGTAGCTAGCGTACTAGCCGGGCGCTGTAAATAGTGGCGATCACGCGATTGCAATGGAGCAATAGATCGGACATGGTCAATGTGATCACAGGGTCGAAAGCCCTGCACACTTGCACAGCCGCCAATGCCAAGAAGAAGGTACTGCGGTGTGTTTTCCGTGGCACTTTGTGTTTGTATTTGTTGGAACTGGCTAAAAACAAAAAACTCTTAGAAAAAATAAGAATAAGAACATATTTAAATATAAACAATTTAGTTTACAGCCAGTTCCAACATCCCCCTTTAAACTAAATTGTCTTACAAAAAAAAAAACTTAACATAAAATATAATAATTAATATTACACACAGGAACAAGAAAAAATAAACTAACATGAGAAAAAAACTAAGACCTAAACTACCTGATGATTCTTCAAGTTCAATTGATTCATGCCTATGCGACATAAGTGTCCTAACCATATTATGCCAGAGCTGATACTAGCTCAGACGGTCAGAGTGCACCTCGTACGCAAAATCTTCACTATTCATCTTAGGTGGAATATTAACAGTACAATCAACTATGTACACTGTACAGTCCACCACAGGGCGAAGCATGACGAACAGAATCACCTTCATTGATGCAGCGGTCGTATCTCCTTCTGGATACCCATCAATAGAAAACCACAGGTTCTCATGTAGCCAATAGTTTAATCATTTTCCAAGTGGGATATCCTTCTCTATTTTTGACATTTGGTAAAAATTGATTTTTCTTGTTCGCAACAAATAAAGTTGGAAAATGATTAAACTATTGGCTACATGAGAACCTGTGGTTTTCTATTGATGGGTATCCAGAAGGAGATACGACCGCTGCATCAATGAAGGTGATTCTGTTCGTCATGCTTCGCCCTGTGGTGGACTGTACAGTGTACATAGTTGATTGTACTGTTAATATTCCACCTAAGATGAATAGTGAAGATTTTGCGTACGAGGTGCACTCTGACCGTCTGAGCTAGTATCAGCTCTGGCATAATATGGTTAGGACACTTATGTCGCATAGGCATGAATCAATTGAACTTGAAGAATCATCAGGTAGTTTACGTCCAAGTTTTTCCTTTTACTGATATTTTTCCCTATAAAATCAAAATATCCCAACAGTATTAAGCATTTATTACGTCTTCACGGTCGCATTCTTCATAACAGCAGCTGAAGGTCGTGTCCGTAGTTAAGAGCCTTCGTAGCGCTGTTAACTGCTTTCTATACTCTATTCGATCCTCGGTTTTCTCATCTTAGTTATAAGTAGAAGACCAGTGAGTTGGCCTGGCCAAACCTGCAGCGGCTAGGTGATCGGCCGCGTGGTATTTTGCCATCCACTTTTTCTACAACTAAAAGTTTACCCAAGTTACTACGCAGGCGTCGCGTGTCGGGCTATGTAACCTAAGAGGTTGAATTCTCTAAGTAAGATTCTCTGGTAGCACGTAGTCGAGAGTTTGTTGGTTCTCTTCGCGGTACATGGTAGGTATCCGAAGCATCCTTCTCCAAAACTACAAGCATCTATCATTTCCTGTCTGCTGTTCGAATCGTCCTTTACTATACTAGTAAAGAGCAAACATTTTTCAGCTAATTTGAAGTTTCTGCCCGGTAATTTTCCACAAAAAAGAATTAAATACGTTGAATACATGTTTTTGTAAGTGCTAATAACTCAGATTTATATGCTAAAAATAAATTACATTGCATATCATTGTTGTTTTTCTGGGTTTTATTAATTTAAAATTATTTATTAATTCAACCAAATATTTTGCAGTAGGCAAGCGTTACAGTACAGTAGACATAATTAATTGCCTTATTTTTAGGGTTCCGTACCTCGAAAGAAAAAGTAATCCTTATAGGATCACTTAATTGTCCGTCCGTCGTCGTGTCTGTCAAGAAAACCTATAATATACTTCCCGTTGACCTAGACTCGTGAAATTTTGCTGGGTAGGTAGGTCTTATAGCACAAGTAAAGGAATAAATCCGAAAACTGTGAACTTATGGTTATATCACCAAAGAAATTAAAATGTATTTTCATATTTCAAAGTAAGAATAACTATACCAAGTAGGGTATCATATAAAAGGGATAACCTGTACATTCTAAAACAGATTTTTATTTATTTTTATGCATAATAGTTTTTTATTTATCGTGCTAAATGTTGAAAAAATACCCGTGTACGGAACGCTCGACTCGCACTTAGCCGGTTTTCTCGACTCTTTAGACGGTAAGCCCAGTCCATGTCCAAAATATTTTGAAAACATTTTACTCGTTTATATCGTTCTCATGTGACTTCTAAATGCCCATTTAAATTCCAATGATGGATGGTGAAGGTGAGAAGTCCTTGATCTTTCTTCAAAAGACTTTAGTGCAATAAGCGTGCCTTTAAAACATGCTTTCGCACTATATATTTTTATCCACATAGCTACCACATGAACATAACCAGTTTAAAGCGAATCTACCTATACAATTAAAAATCAAATATATTTGCATAGTTTTATAAAAAAAATTATTTTATTACGGATGTTCTGTTTGCAGAACTGTTTGACCTAGGAAACACAAGAAAATCAGTGGTAAGATTCGCGTCAATCTGTATATCTGTTTATAATATTTAAAATTCAAAGTCCTGACTGATGCACAGCCTAAACCGCTGGTCCTAGTGACATGAAATTTGGAGGGTGTGTTCTTTGTAAAGAGTGGGTATTTAATATGAAGGGATTTTTCGAAATTCTACCCCTAAGTGGTTTAAAAGGGGGTTAAAATTTATGTAGTCCACGCGGACGAAGTCGCAAGCATAAGCTAGTTCGCTTATATGGGTCTCTGGATTAATAACCAGTTTTATGTCTTTGCATATAATAATAATTATGATCTAGACTCTAGAAACACGAATACTTATTACGACTATTTTAATGTACTTATAGTCTGTGCCTACACACGACAGTATTATTAGGGTTCCGTACCAAAATAGTGAAAAAAGGAACCCTTGATGCGAATTCGTCCGTCTATTCGTCACAGCTGCTTATTTCAATAACTAGCTTTTGCCCCCGACTTTGTCCATGGTACATGATGTGTAATTTATAGCCTACGTTACTTCTGAATACCGTAGCTTTCTAATGGTGAAAGAATTATTAAAATCGGTTCAGTAGTTTCCGAGTTTATCAATTACAAACATGCAAATCGTTCCAATGTATAATATTAAGTAAGAAGTAGGTATAGACTACTAATGCTATCGCCTTGAAAAATAGTTCTTATAAATACACTAGCTTATGCCCGCGACTTTGTCCGCGTGGACTACACAAATTTCAAACCCCTATTTCACCCCCTTGGGGGTTGAATTGTCAAAAATCCTTTCTTAGCGGATGCCTACGTCATAATAGCTATCTGCATGCCAAATTTAAGCCCGATCCGTCCAGTAGTTTGAGCTGTGCGTTGATAGATCAGTCAGTCAGTCACCGTTTCCTTTTATACATTTAGAAGATATATTGCTTTCCCAACTTTATTGCAAACTTGGAGTGATCCTGATGGGATTTCTTATTTTTTATTTGACCCCTTAGGATCGAATTTCTGAAGTCTTATTTTAGTGGATCAAGTCGGGTATCATTTGAAATGGTTTCATTGGCACATTCGAAATTAATTTTATTTATTTATAAACCATAGCTTTTGACTTGTTGAAAAATGTGTAAAAATTCTTCCCTTATCTCCGAAGTTTCCAAAGCGAAAAATATTACAGGAAAAGGGATAAACATCTCTAACTATAAGTTTTTTTAGAAATCGGCAATAAGCCGTTACAAATAAACTTATATACGTTCCAAACCACAAAGAATTTGTTTTTAAGGCGGAAGATTTTTAAACTAAACAACTATTAATATCATTCTCTTCAAGTACGGAACCCTCGGTGGGCGAGTCTGCCTCGCACTAGACTATTTTTTTAATTTTGTCGTGTTTTTCTGTCAGGTATTATCGTGTTGAAGTAGAATGACTTCCTTGTCCAAAACTATATGGTAAACATGTTAACAGATACTAGTTTTCAAGCTTGGTCACCATGAAACTCTTCCTTGATCTTGGCCATGACCTTTCGATAGAAGTTGGGTGTTACCTTGACCCTTGAGTTGCACTAGTAAAATTTCTCGAAGAACCATTTGTTGGTCAAGAGAAGAGAGATGGTAGGGTAGGTAAGCGAAGATGTTAGTTGTCTAATCTCAATAGGTATTTTTAAGTACTTAAGGGTTTTACACTGTACATTCTTAAACAGATTCTTATTTATGTTTATGCATAACTGTTTTTGATTATCGTGCAAAATGTCGAAAAAATACCCGAGAAGGCACGGAACCCTCGGTGCGCGGGTCTGACTCGCACTTGGCCGTGTTTTGTGCAAGTAAGAACATTTTCTAAAACATTTAAATAAAAGCATGTTGATCAATGTAGCAAATTGGTATACATACTCGTAGCTTCATTATTAAATTATTTATTACTGACACTATCGATTTGCAAACAATAAATTTTATGAGTTAGGGCCAGGGGTTACCTAAGTTCAAATTGCAGAAAGTAAACTTACCACAAAAGCGCAATTATGCATTGGTTTTTCTTGTAGGTGAAATTTATTGTTGTTTATATTTTGCTAGTAGGTAGGTATATATATACGCAGGTAGTTTACAGAATTACCTACAACAATTTCCTATCAAGATATTTTGTTACATTACAAACATTTTTGTACACAAACGACCCATATGACTCATCATCACAATATTCATCACTTTCGACCGCTACTGTACAAGTAGTACTGTGGTGATATGCATCCTAGAATTAGCTCATTATGTATCCACTTACTTACTCAATAAAAAAAAATTGTAGGCTCTGCTCATCCAAAACAAAATAAGTAGTGTGTAGTAGGTACACACTAATTTTATACTTTACTAGCGACCCGCCACGGCTTTGCACGGGGTGCAATGTAGATACTAATGTTGTCACTGCATTTTCGAAAAAAGCTCTCAGTCAGCTTGATTTCTTCCGAAATCTTGAACAATTATCGTCATTTTTCAACAAATTAGCACAAAACAATGTGGCTAATTCCTTTGTACACAATCTCTAAACTAAACTAAAATATCACGTCTAAATCTATTGCTATCCCTTTCATAATGTTGCTTGCGGAAAAGGAAAGCACTAGATTTAGACCTGTTAATTTAGTTTAGTTTAGAGATTGTGTACAAGAGAATCGGCCCCATTATTAAACTATACCTATAAACCTTCCTCTTGAATCACTCTATCTATTGGTGAAAACTGCATTAAAATCCGTTGCGTAGTTTAAAAGATCTACGCGTTCATACATACAGACAGAGCGGGAAGCGACTTCATTTTATACTATGTAGAGATTATAATTACTTACTTACTTTTAAAAGGGATGTATACGCACTACTAAAATGAAACAAAAGTAGTAGGTACATGCACCGTAAAGGCACAAGCCCGTAGCTGACTGCAGGCAGCAGCAGCAGGCGACGTGTCTCTAGTTTCCGTGCATTTCTATGAAACACCTTCCAGACGACGTGTCGCAACTGGCTATCCACGGAAAGTATTTCATAGAAACACATAGAAACCAGTAGTGACGCAGCGACACGTCGACTGCTGCTGCCTGCAGTTGGCTGCAGACCGCAAACTGCAAGCGATACCACTGATTTCTATGACTCTGTACGCAGTCTGCGGCGCAGCGGCTACAGTGTTGCCGCGCTCGAAAAAAAAAAAGTTTGCGGTCTGCAGCCCATCTCGGTCTTGTACCTTAAGGGACACTTTGAAATGTTATATTTTGAAATGTTATATTTGAAAGAACAATCGTAAAAGGTGCTATAATATTATATGAAGGTATTGACGAAACAAAGAAAGATATCTTTGTCAGTAAATCGATTAAAAAAGAATTAACCTTTACATAGTTTATTTAAATAACAGATTCAATAAGGAGATTGTTGTTATTCTGGTAATAGTTAAAATGTAAACAACAAATAATTATGTGAATGACCTTGTTATCCATAAGCCGGAAGAAAAGATGCTCTAGTTAAGCTTCCCGAATGAAACATTTTTGGTACCAATGGGTACCAAAAATGGGTTCGAGCGAGGATTTGAATCCTAGAGAAAGGAACGAGGAATATGGTTAAACCCAGGATCAATTCATTTTCATCACTCAATTCATTATACCTAAAGTTGCCATGGAAAAATGTTCATTAAGCAAAAAAACTGTGAAAAGCGTCGAACCTATTGATATGCTACTTACACAAGTCTCGTCATGCAACTACGATGAAGAACCATCATGCGATATTATGCATCCTAGCACATAAATTCTGGTGAAAAACAGCCCTACCTTCTTTTAATTTGGGTGGTTGCACCCAAGAAACTTATCGATGTGGCAAAACCTTTACATCAACCTTACATAGGTAGTAAGGTACGTTGAACTGTCTTGAACTTTAGAAATATAAAAAAAAAATTCGAGAATCATGTAATTTCAATGGCCTCTACATCAGCGCAACAAACATATTATTCAGGATCAGTAAAACATTTTATGCATCCGACACACTGTTGCGCAGTATAATAATTGTGGAAGTTTTTCACGAGATAGATATCTAATTAGAATATAAATATGTAGGCATCAAAGATTAAGGTCGGTAACTACTGCAGTACTTCTTTGTTATATTTTGCTATATTTAAAAGTAAGGCCTACTATAATATAATGTATAATTTAAAGGTGATATCTGCGAGGCCCGAGAATGCAAATGCCGCAACAGCTGCAATTTTTCAGTACAGGAAATGCATGACAGATTCGGTCAAATCTGAAAAGTGCCACAGTTCACGACAGTAAGGGAACTTGTAACAAAACGTCGAGGCTTTGACGTCACTGGCAGGCGTCAAATGTTCCTACATTTGTCGCTAAGTAGGTAGCCTTTGATTTCATATTACACATAGCCTAATATTTGACATAATCGTCGATTCAGGATCAAACCGAGAGTTTCCTTACTCAAGTTCACTTTGATATTTCCACCTAATCAAAGCAATAACTCTTTATCAAACGTCAAGACGCGGGCTAAGTATGGGAGCTTGTAATATAAAATAGTGAAATTGACATCATGAATATTTCACGTGGATTAATTTTAAGTTTAATCAATAATTTAAAATATATTACACTTTAAATTAACAAAGGACGTGGATATCTACGTATTTTGGAAGACCTATTTATTACACATGTATGACAAACCGGCTTTACTCACGTATTTAGTCGACGTTAGCCCGACTAGTTTCAAACCCATCCGGGGTCCTTTTTCACAGGGACTACGGCAGTGTCGACCGCGACGCAAAAAAGGACCCGGGATTGGTTCGAAACTAGTCTAAGTGCGTGAGTAAATGCCAGTTTGTCTTACTTTTATAATGGAAATCACTCACGATAGTTTAAACGCTAAAGACCTATCTAATCTAAATATATGAAAGGAAAAGGTGACTGACTGACTGACTGATCTATCAAAGCACAGCTCAAACTACTAGACCGATCGGGCTGGGCATGCAGATAGCTATCATGACGTAGGCATCGCCATCGAATAAGAAAGGATTTGTGAAAAATCAAACCCTAAAGGGGTAAAACAGGGTTTTGCAGTTTGTGTAGTCCACGCGGACGAAGTCGCGGGCATAAGCTAGAAATTAGTAAAAAATAAATCATTATTTTCGATATGCTAGGCATGCAACATTGAACATTCCTATTGATGTTCCGACCACGATTATGATCTCTTGCGCCTCCCGAGCCCTGCGGGTCGTGACTTCTTATGGGGTAATAATCCGTCAAAGCCGTTGAGTAGCGTGGCCAGAAAAAGAAATGGTCGAACTTTTTAGCTTTCTACCTTCATATTTTTATTTTTTATGGTTTGGTTAAGAAAAAATTTAAAAATATTTATTATGCATTTTAAATACAGGACAGTACCTCAATATATACCTAATTAATGAAAATCGTGCCAAAACAAACAATGCATATTAATGTAAAATGTTTTAATCACATTCATCAAGACTAATTGATTTAAACGATATTTTATACATATTCAGTATTCACCTATTCATTCGAGTGAATCAATACTTATTCAAATAAAAATTAGCAGGCACATACGTACTTACCTTTAATTTGGATTTACAAAAATATAAGTCAAGTACCTTACTGTGATTATTACAAAAAAATGTACAAGTAATTGAACTTATTAATATTAAAATATTACTTATTTTATTAAAATATTACTCACATGTGTATGTTATCCGAATTAGGCACGAAAAGATATCGAATAGGTAACGCTATTTAACTGATGTGATGTGTGTACGACGGAATACAAATAAAATGCGCGTATAAACTTTCGCGTATCGTGGTATGCGCGCTATTAGGCAAACGCAAGTGGCATGCGATGTCCAACCGCGGCGCGGCCGGCTGTGACTGAGGTGCAAAGCGCGAGCGTCGGCTGTCAGACATAGTTGCCACAATCACCTGCTTGCGTCATCAGACGTCATCACTATAACTTGCTTTAGTCAAAAGGTACACTAGGTTAGAGTTGCCATCTCCAGGTCTTGGAAAGCCGGACATTGAGTCCTGGAAGTGTGTTAGATTCTTACTGGCATACCACAGAAGCTTCAGACGCGGTATAAACTTTAAACCCATTAGCCAATACAAACGCACGTGTTTATCGTTAGATTAAACGTGGATTAAACCTTAATGTTTTTATGGTGAGACCATTAAGGTTTAATTCGAGAATCGACACTTCTAAAATGTCTGGTTAAAGGTTAGAGCATTAATAAAGCACATTCTTAAAAAGTTAAAAGTATATATTTTCGTAAGAGGGAATCGCTAAACTCAATAAAATACGAATTTGGAATTAAGTAAGTAATTAGAAATAAATAAAATTACGCTGTGGAGACAAGTAGAATTGAAACGTTTTAAAATAATTATGACACAAATTGGGAATTTTGGAATCAATAGTTAGTTAATATTAAAGATGGGCGTTATTGGCTATTTACGGCAACGGTTAATCAACAGTTACTTAGTTTCAATACCGATATTGTTAACCGTTGCCGAATATCGGTATTAGAGTTGTGTTTCAACTAATTTAATATGCGCAACGCGCAGCGGTTTACGTAGTAGTAACTAAGCTAGCTGCCGTATCAATACCGTCTGTATAGCTAGCGCCCGCATATTCACTAAAATAAAACCAATTTTACTTTCATGAATATCGTGAAGTAATCACAACCTTAAGTTCATAGCAGTAAAGTTTAATTTGATCATTGACATAGGTCAAACTATAGTGGACGCCTGCACGAATAGTTTGCCACAGTCCAGTTAGCCAAAAACATTTCATGAAGATTGATAAACCAAAGAGGACCTTATCTCTATTACTCTAAGGCTAACTGTATTTAGAATGATAGATCAAAGTGTAATGGACAAGTACTTGTACAGTTAAGCCTTAGCGTAATAGAGATAAGGTCGGCTTTGGTTTACCAAGTTCTTAGTTACTAAGCCGGTAGCCAATAACCGCTCCTTCTCAGCTTTCAGTGAAAGAAAGAAAGAGAAGGCATAATTATTGCGTTTCTAGTTACCAAAAAACCAAACAATGCATTGTCAGTTGCCAGTTGGCAGTGTTGCGTTGTCAGGTGGTTCGTCAAAGATGATAACTGAAAACCGTTGCTAGCTACGACAATAACGCTACGGTACGCTATAGGCACGGCAGCGGTTTTCAGTTAAGTTAAGCTATAGCGGACACATGTCTAGTTAATATACATCTTTGCATGGATATGTGCAATAGCACAGAATGTATATCTATATATATATAAAAGGAAAAGCTGACTGACTGACGGACTGATCTATCAACACACAGCTCAAAATACTGGACGGATCCGGTTGAATTTTTTTTGAAAGAAGGGGTTTTTGAAAATTCAACTCCTAAGGGGTTAAAATTGGGCTTTGAAATTTGTGTAGTCCACGTCGACGAAGTCGCGAGAATAAGCTAGCAAAATATAATAGTTTAGTACTACAAAGTTAGGATATGTCCTAAAAAATTCAAATAGTATGGCAACCCTAACATTGGGATACCCGCGCGGCCGCGTCCTTATACCTAGTACACATTAGGCGCATTGGTAACAACACGCGTTTTAAAATTCAAGAGGTCAGGTTAAGAGCTTGTCCAGATGAGGCGTTTCACACCCGAACGTAACGCACGATTGTGAGATACTCGTAGTTTATACGTTTGGTCCAAATGCAGTCGCGCTTAAATCGCGTACAAGTCGCCAGAACCTCAAATCACGTGAGTGGCATATATTTTGCATACACATACCTAAAACGCACTCCTGGTCAAACGCACATAAAAGGCGCGTTGTCAGAGACCCTACCGCGGTAATTTGACAGCTAAAGTTCGACGATCGCAATCAACCATCTGGTTTGCTGTCACTCTAATGCTATTTGCTAAAATGCATTGTTGCAGCATAAAGACCATGAATTCAGCCAATCGCAACGATTGAGTTTGTAATAATGATTGATGCAGCTTGTTCAAAATTGCCATCAGCTACTCGATTGTGGTAGATTCACAGCTACAATGTTACAATCGCAATCACCTCTGATTGGTTGATGGTCGCTCACTATTGGCTACAATGCAACAAAAATACCACAAATTCAGCCAACCACAACGACTGCGATTGTAATAATGAGCGATGCCGTTTTCCCGCAATCGACCAGCAGATTTCCATGTGTAGCTTATACTCATAATGTTGGGTGCATCCAGAATTATTTTTGCCTCTACCGTCGTCTTTTATAGCGACGCGCAACGGTAGAAGAGCCTCACAAACAATCACTTGCACGTATGTATATTTCTGAATTGAGCTAGTACGCACACCCTAGTGTCCGTAGTAACGATAGTAGTAGACTGCCGAAATAAACGCGAGGTGTGAACGCTGCTTTACGTGTACTAAACGCAACGCCAACGCCTAATATGTACTATCTCTTTCCTTACGTCCGCAACAAAACACAATTAGATTGCAGATTCCCGATAAAAACAATTGTGCATAAAAGTAGATTCTTTAACTAGTTAGTTTAAAAATAGTTATAGCTACGTTATAAATTACAATGAAGTGCAAAGCTGAATATAACCTTGGGTGTCTCCATGAATCTAGATCTAGAGTTGATATAAGATAAAATCTATCTTATCAATGTAGAATATATGTAGTTTCGGACGTACTTATTGAGAAACTCAAGTACATAATAGGGGTTTGGTGTCGTTTCCGTTTCCGTAGTGGAATTTGACTTACAAAATGAACCAAGCCACCAAGGTCAATGAAGAATTGCAAGCTACAGTGGAAGCTGATTCATACTAATCCAGTGCAGAGTTAGTAGCCGGGTGTTAGCATATTATTTCAAATTCAGATACAAGTTAGCCCTTGACTGCAATCTCACCTGGTGGTACGAGATGATGCAGTCTAAGATGGAAGCGGGCTAACCTGGAAGAGGTGTGAGTGTGACAGTTAATTTATTAAACCCACACCCTTTTGGTTTCTACACGTCATCGTACCGGAATACTAAATCGCTTGGCGGCACGGCTTTGTCAGTAAGATGGTAACGTTGGCTAGTAGTTGGCCGAAGCCTCTCACCAGATAGAAGAAATCTACAATATTGACATATTTGCGTCAAATCGGCATGATAAAAAAAATTAAATCAGTCAAGTGCGTGTCGGACTCGCACACGAAGAGCTCCGTACTATCGTACAAAAAACAACACTTTATCTAATTTTAATGGTGGCAATTTTGATTTTTTTATTATTTGTTCTTATAGCGGCAATAGAAATACACATTCTGTGAAAATTTCTACTCTCTATCTATTACAGTTCATGGACGAACAGACGGACGGACGGACAGCGGAGGCTTAGACAGTAGTAGATCCCGTTGGCACCCTTCGAGTGCGGAACCCTAAAAACTAGAAAAATGCCAGTGCTGCATGAATTAATTGGCCTGCAGAAAAATCTTGCACTGCAAAAGTATTTAACTGTTTCAAAGCTGCAGTAGTTACATTTAAGATTGCAGCCCATTGCTGGCAATGCTGGCATGTATCTGAATTTAAAAAAAAAACTTAGAATTTAGAAACACTCCGTCAGCCGTTACATCCTCCTTACTCTTTGAACCTGGCTCCAACTGACTACTTACCAATTTTTCGAGAACTTCGTAAAATGGAAGTAAAAAAAATATATTCTCGAGAAGCAGAAAAAATGCCTTAACAAACTTTTTCGAGTCCTGTACCACCGAGTTCTTTCGCAAAAGTATTATTCCTATTAGACGTCAGAAATGCGTACACAAATAGCCAATTAAGGATTTTGATAAACACCCAAAAATACCTACTTTTAATAGTACTTAGTGTTTAGAATAAGTAGATAGATTACAAACATAATTTAGTCCATTAGTAAGAAAATTCTAGATTTATTGGAGTGTGCAAACAAATAATACTTTAATTTGATTTTAATGATTCTTCCAATTAAATTCCAATATCAATAACAAATAAACCTTTAATGAGGTGGGAAGCCACGAAAAATTATTATTCGCGTTTCGTGATCATGTTGTTTGTTATCGGATTTTTTAATCACCACAGGTACTTAGGTACTACATACGGCAACATTCACAACTCTTTAGTTTTTTACCCAGAGCTTTGTTATTTTTTGTATAAAAACACGGTAGGTATTGAAATTTTAAATGCTCAGCGTGCAAAAAATATGTGCGAAAATGTCTACTTTAAAAACAACTTGGACTCAAGTGTTTTTATTCATTCATTTATACAGCAGGGGAAATCCTCATAGACTTATTATTGACATATTATTATATTGCCGGACTTTTACCGGCTAAAACCCCTGCTGCCTCCTTAATGACCGTGTTTCAGCCTACAACACGGCAACACTCTGGTCTTTTCATATCCTTTTCCTCTCCGTTTTCCTTCTTCCTCCTTTTTATTCATAATCATTTCTTTGTAGTTTGCAAAAACCATCTAGTTTTCTCCATTCAGCATTTTTAGGGTTCCGTACCTCAAAAGGAAAAACGTAACCCTTATAGGATCACTTTGTTGTCTGTCTGTCTGTCTGTCCGTCTATCTGTCAAGAAACCTACAGGGTACTTCCCGTTGACCTAGAATCATGAAATTTGGCAGGTAGGTGACTTATAGCTGACATTTGGGGAAATATCTGAAAACCGTGAATTTAGGGTTAGATCACACAAAAAAAATTAATTGTGGTCATGAACTAATAATTAGTATTTTCAATTTTCGAAGAAAGATAACTATATCAAGTGAGGTATCATATGAAAGGTCTTCACCTGTGCATTCTAAAACAGATTTTTATTTATTTTTATGTATCATGTATGTTTTTGAATTATCCTGCAAAATGTCGACAAAATACGACTGTAGTACCGAACCCTCATTGCGCGAGCCTGACTCGCACTTGGCTGGTTTTTTTGAACTAGGTTTTCTACCACTGAAGTGCTGTGCTTCATCAAAATTCTATATGAACTCTGCAGAGTCCAACTTGTGTCCAATTTGTGTTGTGTTGTGTCTATTTGAGTTGCGCTTTATTCAGAGTTAGATAGTCTAGCCGGTTATACTTGATCAAAGAAAGTTGAGTCACTAAAACCTTCACCTAGTTACCAGTCATCGTTCTGTTATATCATCAATTTTAAAGTTAACTAAAGTCTGACTTAATTCAAACCCACAACACGAAATTCGGCGGCTTCGACAAAGATAAACACGGAGCCCCAGGAACATTTCTAGCCAGCTAGAGTGTAAATGAAAAACATTTTTAACTTCTAGACGTGGTCAGTGTAATTACTAATTAAAACTTCTCAAAGGAAGGCCAATCTTTCGAATATTTGCAACCTATCACAGTTCACGAACTTTTCGTTGAAGGTAACGGAAAGGAACCTTCATATCTATGAGTAATAAGTGGGAAATAATGTGCAACACGTAAACACGTGGTGTATCTAGGAATTTATTTCTAATAGTGAACTAGTAACTAGAAGTAGTTAATAGGTAAGTATTTGTTTATATGCCAAGGCACATTTCTTCACATTCTTTCAGGAAAATGGCATTAATCATTAAACTATGTCACTTTACAGGCTGCTTAGTGCTGCTTAATCTATTATGTTGGATAGACGCAAGTGTCAGCTTGCGGAAGTAACAACAAGCTTGAAATCCTTACAAATATTATAAATGCAAAAGTGTGTCTGTCTGCTAGCTTTTCACGGCCCATCCGTTGAACCGATTTTAATGAAATTTTGGTATAGAGATAGCTAGAATCTCGGGGAAGGACATAGGTTACTTTTTATCCCAGAAAATCAAAGAGTTCCTACGGGATTTTTAAAAACCTAAATCCACGCGGACGAAGTCGCGGGCATCATCTAGTTAGCTATAATCGGCCAAAACAGACCAATCTGTGTGGTACAATGTGTAACATGCGATATGCATCGTCAGGAGCTTTACTTCTTCTGAGAGTCTATGTAGTGGTGGTGGTGAGTACTTATTGCTTGCTTTTACTGCATGTTTAGTTGTGGAAGGGCGGGCGGTGCATACCAAACGGTTTGTTTTGGCGGATTGTAGGCTATAGAGAATTAAGCACGTTTTTCCGTTAATGCATTATCATTCTACAATTGTATAATGTGTGATATGAAACCGATAAAATAAATTTTAGATAATAATGAATAAGATATTTATCACTCCCTACAACTACAACTCAACAAAAGCTGATTCATACATTCTAAAGAAAAGCCGTCTAGAAAAGAAAATCATCCTGCAATAATGAAAACTCATCTATCTTAAATGTGATTGTCCGGGATAAAAAGTAGCCTTTGTCCTTCCCGGGGTAGTAAGCTAATTCTGTACCAAATTTCATCAAAATTGGTTAAACTGATGGGCCGTGAAAAGCTAGGAGACTGACAGACAGATACACTTTCGCGTTTATAATATTAGTATGGAAGTATAGATTTGAGAACTAGGGGTTACGTGAAAGTGGTTTCATAGCCTACCTAAATACATTTGACTCTCACGCGGATGCCTGCCCCTGCCAGTGTAGGTAAAGCTTCGAGGTTTTTTTTTTTAATAGAGATAGCGAGCAAACGAGCAGGCGGGTCACCTGATGTTAAGTGATTACCGCCGCCTATGAACATTTGCAGCACCAGAGGAACCACCGATGCGTTGCCGGCCTTTTAGGAATTTGTCTGTCCGCTCCTTGAATAACCCCATGTTGTAATCTAGTGGGAACACCGCCGATGGGAGTTGGTTCTACAGTTTGCATGTGCGTCGAAAGAAGGATTTGTTACAAGTTTCACAACAGTCGTGAACTGTGACTAGGTTGTAAACCTCGACTGGCCGATACTTGAACATAAGACTACCTCTAACCACCATCATTAACTATTACATAAGTTAGCTATGAATTTCCAACTCCCGTTCTAAGAATAAACTATGTACTTAAGTAATTCTAGACATGCAGAACCAGATAAAAACTTACCAATTGATTTGGTATCACAGCAGCGACAGGCCTCTGCTTGGAACAAGTTGATAGACTATCTGTAACAATACACATTTTTTAGATATCGTCATCCAATAGCAGGCAAGGTACATGTTAATATGGTACCCCAGCCTACTGATTCACTAACAACTCAGTGTCTAACACTGAATGATAGCCACCGATCTCATTTGACATTGGTTGGTTCTACATTGCTGCTTCACTGAGTGATATTAAAATATTTTTCATAGAAAACCTTCAATGGATTAAAAATATGTTATGTTAAACGAGTTTGGTGGCTCTGTCATTCAGGGTTAGACTCTGAGTTAGTGAATAACAGTTCATGAAAATACAGCGCGTTATAGAAAATAAACATTAAACTTTAGGTAGTGGTATACCTATGCATCAAATTGATCAATTTGCTAAGTGCACAAAAAGAGAGTCCAAGATACGACTAATTACTTAACATGTATGCTGAAGAAAGTGGAGTAAGAACGCTTCATTAATGATTGCACATTCAGAATCAAATTGTTTGTAGGGTTACCAGATAGCCAGTAATCGTGAGATCCTGCTTATAATTTTGTTGCTACGACTAGCTGATGCCCGCAACTTCGTCTGCATGGATTTAGGTTTTTAAAATCTTGAAGGAACTATTTGATTTTCCGGGATAAAAGTAGCCTTTGTCACTTTCAAGGTCTTTAACTATATCCATGCAAAAAATCACATCGATTCGTTGCCCTATTGAATTAGCAGCTATAATGTGTAAGTACATCCATCATGATTCATGTATTAAATGTAAATTTATACTGACATATCACACAATTAACTATTAAATTAAAATTAGTCATGAAAATAAATTAATTGACAACAGGAAAACATTAGTTAATCAGGTGACCTCAAATTAATTAAGTAGCTATAAAAACAATCTTATAATTTAACTGGAATTTTGAGATTTATTAGAATATACACCAATTCTAATTCACTACTGAAAACACACACACACACCACATAGGTACACATATATTAATCTAACATAATATTCGTTGATATTAACATTGATCTTTTTTAATTTTGTAAATTCTCAATCTGGACTTGGGTGTTAACAACTGTAACACAGTTTATAACTAAAGCAGTTGTTACCGTTCTTTACTTTTAAGGCAATCTATCTGAAGAGAAAAATATAGATTTTTTCTTTCAACAGGTTTTTATGAAGTTAGCCTGCATTCTAGAGACAGGTATAGGCTACTATTCTTCCTGGAACATTTAAAGTTCCCACAGGATTTTCAGATAACCGAAATCTACAAAGAGGAAGTATTGTGCAATACCTACATTCTAATGGTATACTTAATACAAAGAAAACTTAAATGCAAAATTTTAAATTTCTAGACTCTTTACTTTTAGTTTGTATGTTGATAAGTCATGTCAGTCAGACAGTCCCTTTATAGATAAGTATTACGGAGAATAATATAAATTATTATCTGGCTAAGAACCACCACACACACATACATCCTAAAAACAGCTTCTTTTCTGATGCAATGCCTTGTGCAAAACTGGGAAGTCAAGAGTGGAAAAATGTAGCTGAGATTTTTAGGTCATTGCACAACACCTGCAGTAAAGTCAGGCATGCTCATGGTATCCATGAGGATTTTCCTCTTCCAAATAAAAATATATATGCATAGGTAGGTATTTGAATAATAATCTAAATGTTTGTTTCTTGGATTTTCCTTTCCTGCAGCAAATGAGCAGCTGATCAAAGTGATTTTTAGCATGGATAGCCAATGGCATAGGCTAGGCTTTTATTATGGAAAAATCACAGGCATAAGCTAGTTAGATCAATAAAGTTAATAGAAATATATTGTAAAAAAATATTCTTTGACTAAAATAAGCCAACCATAGTTACCATAAGCTAGGTACAGTTAGTATTTGGCTGTTGGTACATCTTACAAAATTATTCTAAGCTGTAAATGTTATCATTTATAAAATGAAAAATATAGGTAATTATGCTAGTTATTGCTAAAGAAGTTGATGTAAGAGTGAAAGTTTAGTGCTCTACATATTAAGTTAACAAATATTATTAAGCAATATCTCTAGATAGTGCAAATTATTAATTATTCTTAGCTTCGATCTCTTGAGAATCGTGAATTTGATCATTATCGTAATTGTTTTGTGTGACAGATCGCTGTGGGCGTCAACGAATTCCTTTAATTTATGCGGCCAACAATGATCATTGATGTTATTCACTTACCAATTTAATAGAATCGCTGATAATAATATCACCACTGTTGATCATCACAGCGTTGCCGCATTTTTATTATAAAATTAAACTAATATTAATGCAATTGCAGATGTTCGTCACCTATTCATTTAGTACTTTTAAAGATGACTAATTTAGGTTATAAAAATAGCTGTCAACTAAGTACATAAATCTTTAATTATCCTTAACAACTTCTGGATTTTAAATAACATTGTTATTAAAAACACAAAACGTAGTGTTCGTAATAATTTAAATCAAATTTTCTAACACATTTTTACTAGCGCACTAACACTGAAGTCTGAAGCCTGATTTTGATTTCACTCCCAAATCCCAACTTTTTTCCCTGCCTGAATGAATTCTGAAATTTAAATTTTAGTGTTGCCAGTGCTTGTCTTGACAGTCAGATGAAGTTTAGTTATAGGTTCTGAATATTTATGTTCGTTTTTATTTAATAAAATAGAAATGCCTAGTGGGCTAGTGCTAATAATATTTTAATTAATAAATCATCATCGCGTAAAATAAATAACACTATATAAAAAATCGGAAAATAGAATTACCGTGACAGAAGCTCCATCTATAGTGTTTTCTGAAAAGTATTTAGGTCACAAAGTTGTCTAAATTTTGCTACTCGTCAATAGATGTCGCGACTGCAAACTAAACAGCAATCATAGAGCTTAGAGTGTTCTGCAATCTCCATTTGATATCCAAGCAATTTCAAGGCGTTGCTTCTCATAACTTTGTGCCCCCACGTTCCCCTCGTTGGCTTCTAGTAGGCCAGAGTGCTTATAGGCATTTCTCTGCCGGAGACTTCTTAATTTTATTAACGTATGGAAATTATGGAATAGATATCGAACTGAGAATTTTGTCTAATTTGTTATTGTAATTTGTTCTCGTAAAATTCGTAATTTGTCATTACTGACATTGACACCACTGTCACTTGTCACTTAATTGACACTTGAAACGTAGACTTACAGGAAAAAGCATAATCTAAGAGGAAAAACATAGGAAAAAATAAGTCCACTAACGCCACCTATTGTCGAATAGCAGTAAACTCGACTATTTATTCGTTCAAAGCGTTTAGTTATTGCAAATGCATTATATAATAATAACGTTTGAATTCAATGTTTTAAGTATGAAAGGTAATTTTTATGATGAAATTAATAAGTTAACTTTTAAGTTGCATTGTTTTTGTGTCCGACATAATTCTTAAAAACAAAAAATATTGACTTTCACTAATGCTATTTGTATAATAAAACGCGATTCTAATGAAAAATTTTTAAGTCACCGGTCACCAGTAGGTCTTCATATGATGATACAATTTACGCAATTCGAATTCGGTTTTACCATTTATGACCAATCGCTTAGATTTGCCATGATGGTTAAAACTTACGCAATCGCACTTCTGATGTGTAGTACACTGTACAATCAACGCATATTGGCATACATAATAGGTACCACGCCTACAGCTGATATGCAACTATTATTAATTACATTAAAATATTATAAACATTACTCGTGAAATGATAAACCCAGTATTTGAATTGCACTGAGAAATTTAGGCACGTACCAATTTTTTTTGTACAGGAATCAAAGCTGTTGCTATGTTATGTACCTATTATGGGTAAGAGTACTTTTTACTAAGCTATTATAGTGATCACGATCGATTTGTTGTTTCTCATTGAGGAGTTCCGTCCTCTATTTCCGAAACTATTCATCAAATCTTCACCAAACTTACATAAGTAGTAGGTACCAACCTAACCACAGAACCTAACAGTACAACCTTTGTAAAGAAAAAAAAAATCTGAAAATCGGTTCAAATTAGACGGAGTTATGGAGTAAAATCGATAAATGCTGTTTAAGGCTGTTACCCATTGTGGAGTTCCATCCTCTATTTCTGAAACTGTTCATCCAATCTTCACTAAACTCATATGGTACTGATGGTACAACAACCTTTGTAGAAAATTTTTTTGTGAAAATCGGTTAAGATTTGACGAGGCTATGGGGTAAAATCGATAAAACATTAGATCTATTTTTTTTTCGGAATAAAAACTATCCTATATGTTCACCCGGAGTATCAGCTACCATTGTACCAAATTTCATTCAAATCCGTTCAGTAGTTATTGCGTGATGCGTGCACAGACAGACAGACAGACAAAAGTTCCCAAAAACATTGTTGTGGGGTCTTTATCGGTAATAATGTTTCCTCCGATTAAAATTTTCAAAATATATTCAATGTACAGAATTCGTCCAGTTACAGTTTTATTATAAGTACTATAGATAAATTTGATTTGAAGTAGGTAAGAGTAATTATGCTCGAAGTAAGTAGTTAAAAAATATATAATGCTTTGGGTCCTGGCCCCTGGCAGACGGATTAGTGCAAAACCAAACCCAAGCAGACTTTGAGACTTAGGTACCTACCTATTCTGTTTTTACTAGTACTGTTTTTTTAGTTGCAACTTGAAAGTGACTTCGCAGCTCGTGTACATCGATGATTACGAGCCGATGGATCAAACTTGTTCCGTATTTAAAAATAATATTAATAATTTCAATACGCTTTAAGTGGATTGCTATTTGCTATACTTACGTATATTTTATTAAGTCAGGTTCACATATTTGGCATTCAATCCAAAGAATAAAAGTTCATGACAAGGAATTCGGGTTTAATATTTTTAATTATTACAGTCGTAGTCAGAACTTGAGTCAGTTTTTTTTTTTAAATTAGCACACGTGTTTATTGCCCGTTCTGTATGTTTGCTATAACATTTTTAGAAGGATTTGACAAAGGAAAAATCAGTATGTATGAATGATGTCTTCTTGAATAGGGATAATTTAGTTGGATCTGCACGAAAAATGTGTGAAGTACTTATTTATATTTTCGTAACCCTAGAACTACTTAAATATCACTTGTGTGGCGACTGCGTCCATTTCTGAACGCAGCCGTCACGCAGCCAACTGACGTACCTAACGCTTGGCGCGTTTTGTGTGACAATTCCGTTGTTTGTCAGATCCTTCCTCTTGTTATTGTTTTAATTTAACTTAACGTAGTGTAAATCCAATGTATCTTAATATGACATAAATTATAATCACATGAAACATCAGCAGTGTTTAATTTGGACCCTCCACTTCCACTGCCAAACTTATTTTGGTGATAATAAAAAGAATACCCGGCTGAGTTTGTTGTGGGCTCTTCTCAGACCTGGGCGCGTTTGGAACCCTCGTAGCTTTAGTTTTAAGTTTGCGTTATAATTATCACCACTATATCTTACAAATCTAACACTATACCAGACAATCAATAAGAGTAATTTATTACCTATTTTGAATAAATCATTTGACTTTGACTTTGACTAACGGTGACGGAAAACATCGTGAGGAAACCTGCATGCCTGAGAGTTCTCCATAATGTTTTCAAAGGTGTGTGAAGTCTACCAATCCGCACATGGCCAGCGTGGTAGACTATGGCCAAAACCCTTCTCACTCTGAAAGGAGACCCGTGCTCTGTAGTGAGCCGGCAATGGGTTGATCATGATGATGATGATGAACCCTAGAACTCCACTATATTTTTTTTTAAATAAAAAAAAACTGGTAGATAGGTACATACTTAAACTTCTCAATGGAATCCAATACGGATTTCACTATCATGCAGAACATACTCGTATTTTCACGAGGAAGGTTGTTACTATAATGTGACGCGATATAAGTAGGTACTATCATTTCAAAATCAAGTAAGTTCAATGCGTCAGTAGCTTTAGCTTACTTAGGCTTAAAATATAGAGGAATAAAAATATTTTTAATCCTCTCAGGATGTAGATCGTATATACAGTGTATACATGGTCCTAGTCTATAATATTTTTTATTGGCATGAACTTTGGACAGAGTTCACTTGAAAGAATTATTGACTAACAAATTAACCATCGGGGGATTTAAAGTTTTTATTGGTCAGTGTAATGAATGTAATGTATAAAAACCGTAATATTTTCGTAGTAGATTTATTTAAGTGTTAATTAATTGTAAATAGCTATAAAGCAAAAAGATACTTAACCTTTTTAGGGTTCCGTAGCCGTATGGCAAAAAACGGATCCCTTATAGATTCGTCATGTCTGTCTGTCTGTCCGTCCGTATGTCACAGCCACTTTTCTCCGAAACTATAAGAGCTATACCGTTGAAACTTGGTAAGTATTCTGTGAACCGCATTAAGATTACAAAAATAGAAAAAAACAATAAAGTTTGGGGTTCCCCATACTTAGAACTGAAACTCAATTTTTTTTTCATCAAACCCATATGTGTGGGTTACCTATGGATAGGTCTTCAAAAATGATATTGAGGTTTCTAATATTATTTTTTTCTAAACTGAATAGTTTGCGCGAGAGACACTTCCAAAGTGGTAAAAAGTGTGTCTCCCCCCCCCCCCCCCCCTGTAACTTCTAAAATAAGAGCATGATAAAACTAAAGAAAAAATATTATGTACATTACCATGCAAACTTCCACCGAAAATTGGTTTGAACGAGATCTAGTAAGTAGTTTTTGATTTATCGTGCAACATGTCGATAAAATACGATTGTACTACGGAACCCTCAGTGCGCGAGTCTTATTCGCACTTGGGCGGTTTTTCCTGTAGCATCGTGAATATTATGAAGTACTCGAAGGACTAACCTTTGCTTTGATTAGCTAAGTAGGTGTGTAGAATCTATTTTATTGCAATCAAACATATTTAATAATTAGGTACTTATTTAACTATTAGATTGAATAATTTTAAATTTAATTTATAATTAATTGTTTTGGTTTCTTTTTTAGGATTAACCTCAAAAGGAAAAAGGAACCCTTATAGCATCACTTCGTTGACTGTCGTGTCAAGAAACCTATAGGGTACTTCCCGTTGATCTAGAATCATGAAATTTTGCAGGTAGGTAGATCTTATAGCACACCTAAAGGGAAAAACCTGAACCGTAAATTGGTGGTTAAATCACAAAAAAAATTAAAATGTGTTCATGATCAAATAATTAGTATTTTCAACTTTTTAAGTAAGATTACTATAACACATAAAAGGGCTTTACCTGTAGGTAGATACTTTCTAAAACTGATTTTTATTTATTTTTATGCATAAGTACTATTTTTTGATTTATCGTAGAAAATAACAAAAAAATACGACTGTATTACGGAACCCTCGGTTCTTGGCCGGTTTTTTTATGTTTAGGAATAGGGTTCCTCAGACATAATTTGACATAGGTTTTGACAAAAATTTGATAGGACACGTACCTATAGGTACTTACAAATAAAAGACGTGAATGTAAGAACTGTGTATAGTCCTTATCACTATGTTATCACCACGTACTGATATATTATGATAGAGCTCTTATGAGAATATAATATCTTAATCTGATAACATGCAATAGTTTTCCATAAAGAGTAAATAAATAGACTAGGTAATGAAGACTTATTACTAGATCCCGCGACTTCATCCAAGATTTTCCGGCATGAAAAGCTCCGTCCTTCCCCGGGATGCAAGCTCTCTGTGCCTTTCGTCAAATCGGTTCAATGGATGGACCGATAAAATCTAGCCGATAGAGAGTCAGATAGATAGGTGAGACTGCAGTCAAGGGCTAACTTGTATCTGAGTAAAAAAAACAGACGCAAACTTTCGCACTTATTTAAAACTAGCTTATGCTCGCCACTTCATCCGCGTGGACTACCTACACAAATTTCAAACCCCTATTTCAGCCCCTTAGGAGTTGAATTTTCAAAAATCCTTTCTTAGCGGATGCCTACGTCATAATGGCTATCTGCATGCCAAATCTCAGCCCGATCAGTCCAGTAGTTTGAGCTGTGCGGTGATAGATCAGTCAGTCAGTCAGTCACATTTTCCTTTTATATATTTAGATTATCATGGATTACTATGGATAGTTCCTAATAATAGGGGGAAACATGGGCGCTAGGGCGCAGCTGTCACGTTAGTTATCTATTGGCAGATGGGCGTATACTGTGGTACTTTTTGAATCATCAAGGAAGCCAACAACAATAATTATTAATATAAGTAGGTACTTCAAATCAGTTTTGTTTATTGTGTAAGTGAATTTACAAATTAATCGTTAGTTTGTTTTTATAGAGATACCTACCTTACCTATTCAGAGATTTTTCCTAAAATTATTACTTTACGTTTTCCTGTGACTTCATTCGTGTGGATTAAAGTTTTAAAGATCCACTGGGAATTTTTAGTGGGGGTTCATGTCATTGAGAGAACCTACTCGTAAAATCTCAAATTTCTTTCTGAAGTTTCAGCTGTTCGTTGATATACCTACAGTCCGCGATAGGTCCAGATGGCAATCGGGGTATGAGGCGGCGAGACACCCCGCACACCCGCACGTCACTTGCGCTAACCCACACCGGGTTTGCGCGGTGGCTATGCGGGTGTGCGGGGCGTCCCCTTCCCGATTGCCATTTCAACCTGTCGCGTACTATACTTAATATCAGTCAGTCATCCAGTTTCTTCTTATTTTATAATAGACTATACCTACCTAGATAATGACAACGACGTTGATTCCGGAATCATCCGCGTGGATTTAGGTTTTTTTAAATCCTGTGAATGTGATTTTCTGGGATAAAAAGTAGCCTTGGTATATCAGCTGTCTCCGGGAATCTGCTATCGTCTGTGTGAAATAGAATATGATGCCTGGCCGTGACTTCATCCACGTGAATTTCATCATCATCAACCCATCACTATCCCAACCAGGAACGTGTGTCCTCTCGAGAGGGTGAGATGGGTACCTACTACCTACCTATATCGCGTCAAAATTTAAACGGATTAAACGGATAGGGCGTGTAAAGGTAGCAGACAGATAGAAACACTTTCGCATTTATTTAATAGCATGGATATTGATTACACATTGAATTAGAACCAGTAATATTTTAGTTTAGTTAGGTTTTAGTTGGAGCAATTTGTAGGTATCTAGCTCAACTTGTGGCTTTATCAACCTAAAGTACTGTTTAAGTTGATATACTTAGGTATTGTTAGACGGATAAAAACTAGGTGATTGTATTATCTGTGGTGTGCTCTGCAGAGTAGCGAATCTTGGGAAACGTCACTCTGAAATGGCGCGCCGCGTAGAAAGTGGTGTTTGCTCTTGTGTTGAAATAAATAATAATTACTATGTGAACAGTGAATAAAAGCCTACTAAAGTATATCAAAGTGGTTTTCATTCTAATAATATATATAATATAGGTATATTTAAAGAAAATTGAGTAGGGTTTCCAAGCAAAGTAGTCAACTAGGAAATAGATAAAATACTATGTGTCAATAATTGCTTATAATATGGATCGGTAAACCACGAAGGCTATGTTATTGATATTTATGCAGATAATAATTAATAACAATGTTACTTACTACAATAATAATAATTAAATTATCTTGTTCTACATGTTGAGGTCTCACTCGTTATAATCATAGAGTCCGCGTACTTTACTAATTAATGTGTTTTTTGATATTTAAAAAAATATTTTAATTTGTTAGTTATAACGTAGGAATGAAAACATTTTTTTTATTACCTACTAAGTAAATTGTTTGTGACGTTTTGTTATTTAATTACATAGTTGGTTTTATTAGCATTAATATAGTATAGTACCTAAGTATAATAAGTTTGTATTATTAGGTACGCTTTGTTTAATTATTACCTACCTACTTAGTTCACGTCTTACTTAGTTGGTTTTATTAGCATTAAACTGTGATTTAGGTATTTTTATATTGCCCTATTATTTATAAATATAACTACGCAGGTATCTCCGTGATGGTTTTACGAAGCAAAAAATAAAATAAATCTAAGAAGATATACCTAAATATTAATTTGCCAAAATAATAAACATCCCGTGTTCCTACCTAGCAGAGACCTATCCTCTCGCTATATACCTACAGACATATATTGTTTTACCCACTCGTATCTATTTCCTAGTACCGGCAGGTATATAAAAGCACAAATTCCAAAATAGTAGGTTAGTAGTAAGTAGGTACTAATTAGTATTGAATGATATTATTATTGGCTGTATCGAAACTAGTGGTTCACATAGAACTAAAATCTCGGCTTCTGTATCATCCTGGCTGTCCAACGTAGAGATGTAACCAGTATTGTCACCAGGGCATGATTTGTACAGTAATAAGACGAGGCTAGATTTAAGTTTTATGTAATATTTTTAATAAATAAAAAATGCAAATGATTACCTTCGCTTAACCGTCGTACATTATTAGGATGTTACTGGTATTCAATGTGGGCATTCAAAGCTTGTTTATCGTAGTAGGGCATCGACCCGAATAAAAGTAATAAATAGACCCCAGAGCAGAGACCAGAGTGGTTTATGAAGGTATGGATTTCAAGAGTCAAGACCAAGCTTTTTCGTAATTGAAAACCATATTTTACTGACTGTGATCCCAATTATTGTTTTTAAGAATCATCTATTCTATATTTGTCTTCTTACTCTATGCTTTGGATTTCTGTTAATCCAAATCAATGATAATATCATAATAATTATGTAAATAAGAAATAGTAGATTCAATCTGTCATTGTTTCAAATAAAATCTCTATCACAAAAGCCCAATCTCTATATTTATCAAATACGATAAATTTTCCCTCAATTGAACAATATCTCAACATTTGCAAAAATATACTTATAGATAGAAATCTTTTTAAACAGTGAATTTCAGTCAGGAACTTAAGAGGGACTCTACTGGAAAATCGCTAAGGTCCGACAAACACAATAATAGTAATATTAATACAGAGAGAGAGCGAGCCAGACCCTCGTTATTTTATATAAAAGCTGAAAGTTTGTCTGCGCATTGTCCCCAACACAGACGTAGGAACGATCACAGACTATGAAGTTTCTATCATGGTGGCTTTGGCAGATAACAGGTAACAAAAGTGTATAAAATTACTGCCCACTTTCATCAAAGAATAAAGTGCATTTTTATATGTTCTTCGGGATAGTATTACAAATGGTCACACATTGCCAGCCACTTAATATAGTGGAAACCCAATGCCATCAGACACCCTTAAAATTTAACAAAATGTGACTCGTCTATAAGATTTCTGTAGTTTATGACCACAAAGATTTCTACAACAATGTTCTAAAGTGACATACTTATAAAATTACATCAAAAGTTACTTTACTATTAGATAATATAAACTAGTAAAAGCTTTTTGTTGAAATAAAAAAATATAAGTACTTAAGTTGAAAGTTCAATGATCTTCAGCGCTCATCTCAAACAGGTATTATAAAAATAAAAATATAAGGCTCGCCATAAGTACATCTATACTAATATTGAAAAGAGGTAAAGTGTTTAAGTTTGTTGGTAGGGGGTAATCTCTGGAATTACAGAACTGATTTTAAAAATTCTTACACTAGAAAACTAATATAATATTACTCCTGTCTTGAGTGACATAGGCTGTATTTTACTTTCAAAAAATTAGAGATCTTTACGAAAATTGTAATACCTAAGCTACCCGTGCGAAGCGCTAGTATGGAATATAATAATATAATAGGTAACATATTTGGAGTAGGTAAAATTTACAATTTTCCATTCAGTCACCTAATAAAAACTTAAAATTCCATGGTCCATGTCCGGTGGTCAACTTTTTTGGTAATTTTAACGTGTGCACCTATACATACCTTATACTTACTGTCATTAATAACCTATGCCACTCTCCAGGTTTTTATCTATACCCATGCAAAAAATCACGTCAATCCGTTGCACCGTTGCGACGTGATTGAAGGACAAACCAACAAACAAACACACTTTCGCATTTATAATAAGGGTACTGATTAGAGCCAACCCGAGCACCACCTCAACTCGCGCGGTTAGTTTTTTTATATGGACACGTATACGCTCATTATATCAACTCCGGGCGAGGCGATCCGCTGACGTTACGGAGTTGATGTAGCACTGAGCGTATGTCCATAGAAATCCATATAAAGAATACAGACCGCGCGAGTCGAAGCGGTGCAGATCGGGTGCCGGGTGGCTCTAATGAGCTATGACCTTAATTGTGCAAAAAGCTTCAAATAAGTGCTAAATAGCACACAACGTAAAATATTGACCGACATTGAATCGGTACCAGCTGCATCGGAAATACATTTAGAATAGAATATTATTCATTTCACGATACCTATGATTAATTAGATATTATTTACGTCTAATTTGCATAATCATGAATTCTGTATCTTTATAATATATTTTTAAACTGGTTTCATAGTACCTATTTCCACTTGAATGATGGACCTCATCAAAGTTGGTACCTATGATGATGATACAATCGTTTCCGCTTCCCCGGCACACTGTCTGATAGGAGGCTTCGACTAGTTATACCACGCTAGTACCTGTACGATGCCGTGTAAATCAATGGTATAAACTGCCATAACCCTTCCAGATTTGCCCGCTCAAGTGATTTGCTAAGGTGAGATTGCAGTCTATGTTTCTGAATAAAAAAACTTTTGGCGCAATTATTATGTAGCAGACTGTCTCTTTAATGAATAACAAAATGAGTGATAGCTCCCTGGCGAAGCATTGCAACTCATTATAGTCTTTTGATTATAATTTTACTGTTATAAAACGGGATAAGCGTTCGCTTATTATAATTTGCATAAAAGAGCTTTTAACAACGCGGATCAACGGTATCTGCAAAATCTGAATGACGTCGTCCAACGCCGCGTTCTATAGTCAGTGATACGATATACTAGCTGTAGTCAAAAAACTAACCACGTGTGTACAGCCAGGATTAGCTATATTGAAACTTCAAACCCCTATTTTACCTGGGAGTTGAATTTTCAAAAACGCTTTCTTAGCGGATGTCTACGTTATAATAGCTATATGCATGCCCAATTTCAGCCTGATCTGTCCATAGTTTGAGCTGTGCGTTGAATAGATCAGTCAGTCAGTCAGCTTTTCCTTTAAGTTAAGAATATACATTATACCTATTTAGACTGTCAAAAAGTCCAGAAATCACAATCACGCAGTATACTGTACTTAGTTATTCAAATTTTACATCCGGATGTATGTGGGGAATCCACATCTGACTTCGGACTCGATATAAAACTTTAGGAATCCGACTGGTCGGAAACCGGTTGGCGAACCTGGAAAAAGCCGTTCCATAACATTCTATCTAAATCTCTACATTTTGGCCGTCGATAAATAAATGCATCCAAAATATAGGTTTCTCTTGATTGTAAGGTATAAGATGAATGTAAAAAATACTTACTTAAGATAATTTGTTAAACAAACTAAAC
Source organism: Maniola hyperantus (assembly GCF_902806685.2). Lineage (NCBI taxonomy): Eukaryota > Metazoa > Arthropoda > Insecta > Lepidoptera > Nymphalidae > Maniola > Maniola hyperantus. The sequence goes on from NC_048540.1 coordinate 6,239,597, forward strand.
ACTCTTCAATCCGTTTCAAATATTCTATTCATAATTAAGTTCTCGTCATTTACTGTATATTAGATATTATACACTTTTATATAAAGGTGTGATCGAATCACTCGTGAGTCGTGACATATACATACTCCACCCTTACGAATAACATTGATTCGTAGATCATCACTTTGATTACTTACTCTGCAGTTTTCCTTTTGCTCGATTGTCCCGTCGTCGTCACAAATCATAATTATAAGTAAGTAGATACCTAGATAAGTTTATAATATGTAATTATTTAAGTATTATCAACTTCCTTTATCGTTACTACAAATATAGGTTGTACTTATTACTTAATTTATGTATTTTATTCATACTCAAAAAAAATTTTTTATTGCAAAATATAAAGGCAGTTTCAATAGGCGGCGATAATTAATATGATTATTTTAAGTATATTTTTAAATTAAATTATATCATTTAACCTTGCACGCCTTACATGGCAATACACTGCAAATTCAGTTTTATTTTATAACGAGCACCATACTACATCTACCACAGAGTAAGAACTATACTACGCGTATACGCAATTAAGCAAATACAATAATCATTTTTATACTTTCTTAGGCTTTGCTACAGATGGGCATCAGTAATCACCAAAATTAATGTATTTACTACCATATGCACCATAATTATCTGCACTATAATAATTATAATTAATTATTATTAAAAAAAGAAGCTGACTGACACAACAACGTGCCTGCCCTGTCAACGCACCGCAATCCACCGCAGCGCAGCGCACCGCACCGCATCGCACCGTTAAAGTCACGATGTTTGATAGCTAATTTGAAAAAAAAAAATTTTTATTTTATTTTATTAAATTAAACTAAGGAAAATGATACGTCTAAAACCTAAAAATACAGCTATTCCTCTAATAATGTTCCCTGCAGAAAAGGATAGCAATGTTTTACTGCCCATCCTGTTTTACTCCTTTATTTACACCTGTAAATAAAGGAGGATGGGTATTTTTGTATGGACCCTGGCCTGATAACCAATAGAGTTCTAATTAATTACTTTGTTAGTTTATGGCTTTTAACCTGCAGTTGAGTACTGTACTGTAACACAATAGTTTATCCCATAAAACTACCGGGTATACAGTCGAGGACATAAAAGTTTTATTTTTTGTAACGATTTTTGTGCAAATTCCATCAACTATGGAGATGGTTCATGATTTTGCTGCATTTTTGGTAAGCTTATTACTTGGGTGATTAACCTTAGAGTGACACTCAAGTAGAACCTTTGCAGTGCGGAGAGCGGAGAGGCCGAGCTTGATTGCATGCAATGCAAGTTGCAACGTTGCTATTTTCAGGTAGGTACTTAATGAGCGTACGAACTAGAAAGATTTATGACGTCAGTGACGATATTTATTGCGTACTGGAGTGATTTAAGTAGAAGAAGTAGTGATAGAAGCGGTTTATTGCTGAACTAGCTTATGCTTGCGACTTGCGAATTTCAAACCCCTATTTCTCCCCCTTAGGGGTTGAATTTTCAAAAATCCTTTCTTAGCGGATGCCTACGTCATAATAGCTATCCGCATGCCAAATTTCAGCCCGATTCCTCCAGTAGTTTGAGCTGTGCGTTGATAGATCAGTCAGTCAGTCACCTTTTCGTTTTATATATTTAAGAGATATATTGCTTTCCCAACTTTATTGCAAACTTGGAGTGATCCTGATGGAATTTTCCATCATCTCCTATTTGACTACCTACTTATAATAATTATTACTACTAATGCTAATAAGAACTGCACGTTTGTGGTATTAGCAGGGGTGATATCTATTTTCTCCGGTGATTTACAGCGTTCTGCCCGTAATAAAAATTGAAGCGTGTGGTATAAGCTTTCATTTCATGGGCAAGTGGTTTTTCTTGAATATGCTGGTCAACTTGGCCCATCATCCTTTAGAGATTGTTGTCCGACAGGATTGGGACCACTGAATTCAATATGAGGTGACATTTTTGTACAAACGAGTTTTAACGATTCTGACGTAAGTAATTGGTAGATATTTACAACTTTTATGGTAATTTCGTGTGCGAATTCGAAATATTTAAACCAAATGACATACTAGATAGGTGTGTCAAAAATCAGAGTCCAAAGTATTACCATAATGTCGTTCCTGCTCTATATCAATACGGAGAGGATATAATATACAAAAATTGATCAAGTGCGAGTCCGACTCACACACAAAGGGTTCCGTACCATCGTACAAGAAATAACTCTTCTTATTTTATTTTTATTGTCATGGCGGTCATTTTGAAATGTTTACTATTTGTCGTTCTAGCGGCCTCAGAATAAATACCTATAGAAGTAGCCCTATTGTGACTCTTACTGCTAGAGAGAGATGGCTAAATGCATTTGAGCTCTTATTAGAACGTGACAAAATTATTATTTTTAGTCCTTATCACCGTGGCCACTTTTTTTTTTGTCAAGATGTATTTTGTACGTGAGATCTTGACAAACAACGTGAAGTGAGGTTATGTTCTCTAAACTATTTTAAAGAAATAACTGATTTGTTTTGTTGTTTTTTGTTTTTGAAGTTGTTGTGCAATGGTGGGTTGCAGTATACTTTAGGCTTCAATAGCCGAAGCGAACGTAAAATAGAAGAAATAACATTTCACAAGTAAGTACCTCTGCTTAAGCAAGAGGGACTGAGGGAGCCACGCTAGTTGCATATCTAGGTATATATCTGTAATAGCGGCAAAAGAAATACACAATTTGTGAAAATTTTAGCTCTCTACCCTATTACGGTTCATAAGATACAGCCCGCTGACAGACAAACGGATGGAAGGACGGACGGACGGATGGACAGCGGAGGCTTAGTAATAGGATCTCGTTGGCACCCTCTGGTTACGTTATTTTCTCATAGTCGTTTCTTAGCTGACACCTAACCTCAAGAAAAAACCTACTTTCCAAATTTCAAGTCAATTATAATATCAATACCTAATTAAAACTTTCCCATAAAAACTTACATCCCCTATTTTACCACCCTTATGGGCGAATTTTCCTAAAATCCTGAAACACGTATTTCTTCATTTGTAATCGAAAACCCAAATACCAATTTTCATGCAAATAGCTTGAGAAATTACCGACTTTCATACAAACTTCCATCCCTCATTTAACCCAGTTTGGGATGGAATTTCGAAAAATCCTTTTTTAGTGGATACCTACTCTTCACAAAGAATAGACCCTCCAAATTTCATGTATTTAGGACCAGCGGTTTAGGCTGTGCGTTGATATCTATGTCAGTCAGTCAGTCAGGACTTTGAATTTTATTTATTTAGATGGAGGTCTAGCATGTGCTAGACCTTCATTATTATACAAATACGAAGTTCTAGTCTAGTCTAATATTATAAAGTATTCTTATAGAAATAGTATTGAATAAGAATATTTTCAATGTTCAAAGTAAGATAACTATACCAAGTGGGGTATTATATTTAGAAAGCGCTTTACCTTTACATTCTAAAACAGATTTTTCTTTAATTTTATGCATAATGATTTTTCTTTATTAGCAGCATTTTAGTCATGTGAAGAATTGGGTGAGATACTTTCCATAAAAGAGTCTGACCCTTCACCCTATTCCTTGTCCTACGACAAGGAATAACAAACATATTAACTTTATGTTATACTAGCGACCACCCGGGCAGCGGGCTTCGCATGGTTGCTTGAAAATAAAATTGAAGAAGCTTTCCATTGGTGAAAGAATTTTCAAAATCAGTTCAGTAGTTCCAGCGATTACTCCCTACAAACAAACATACAAATACCTCTTTATAATATTAGTGTAGATGAAAATACAGTAAGTATAGGTAGCAAGAATTGTATTCGGATGAAATCACAAAAAAACAATATTAATGTAGTTTTGATTTGAGTATTCCTTCATTTTCTCCAAATGTGCACATTAAGGATGATTTTGCAAAAAAACTGCGGGTTGGTTCTCTGTCACAAATTACGCTTTGTTATCCGTAAAGCACTCTGCACACCAAATCCACCGACTCCATCACCATCGAATACTGTTTAACTGAAAAACTAAAAAATCTGGTATAATTTATATTTTTAACTCTCAGTAGAATTTCTATGGACTTTAAATTATATATTTACTTACATATAATATAGGTAAAGTCCATAGAAATTCTACTGATTGATCTTGGGTACTATTAGATAGTTTCTACCTGGGACCCGCTTTTTTAGGCTGCACTTGCTGAATACCTACTTTTTAATCTCATATCTTTTTCTTCTAATATATAAAAGGAAAAAGTGACTGAACTGACTGACTGACTGACTGGCTGACTGATCTATCAACGCACAGCTCAAACTACTGGACGGATCGGGCTGAAATTTGGCATACAGATAGCTACTATGACGTAGAAATCCGCTAAGAAAGGATTTTGAAAATTCAATCCCTAAGGGGGTGAAATAGGGGTTTGAAATTTGTGTAGTCCACGCGGACGAAGTCGCGAGCATAAGCTAGTATATATATAAAAGGAAAAAGTGACTGACTGACTGACTGATCTATCAACGCACAGCTCAAACTACTGGATGGATCGGTCTGAAATTTGGCATGCTGATAGCTATTATGGCGTAGGCATCCGCTAAGAAAGGATTTTGGAAAATGCAACCCCTAAGGGGGTGAAATAGGGGTTTGAAATTTATGTAGTCCATGCGGACGAAGTCGCGAGCATAAGCCAGTAATATATAAAAGGAAAAGATGACTTACTGACTGACTAATCTATCAACGCACAGCTCAAATTACTGGACGGATCGGGCTGAAATTGGCATGCAGATAGCTATTATGACGTAGCATCCGCTAAGAAAGGATTTTCGGAAAATACAACTCCTAAGGGGGTGAAATTGGGGTTTAAAATTTGTGTAGTCCACGCGGACAAAGTCGCGAGCGTAGGCTAGTAGTACCTTCATAATATCTGTGCTGGTTTCATCCTAACCCCAAATACGCTTCACTCTGACTAAGCAGCCTGCTTTACCCGTTAGACCATGATACCTACCACAGAAATGAGAATATATATAGAAGAGTAATATACTATATAGGTAAGCGTGAGATTGTCTCCATTTAAAGCACATAAAAATCATCAGTGCTCTTTTTTTTATAAAAAACAGATGTATTTGAATCGCGTTACAATTTAATTTAGCTTTTTTATTTTGATATTTTAAGGAGCTTTTGTAGATCATTTGTAAATTGTAAGTAATATGAGTATGCCAGCACCATCACACTAAATTCAAATCAATTGATTAGAGAATCACTAATAACGCTTCTTTGGGCTTTGCCGCAGTCGGTTAGCAAAATACACTTTCTTTGCCAAAAGGTTTGCTAAAAATTAGAGTTGCAAATACCAATATTCATAATAATGTGTATTTATATGTATTATGTACGTTATAATAAATATACATTATGTACGTTAGTGTTTCTCTCGAACTGTGTCTGCAAACACATGCCAATAGAAATTGTAAAACTATCATCAACAATTGATTAGTACGTCAAATAGCTTTGGACGTTTAGTCACGTTCTTTCGAACTATATTTGTTGAAAAATCGGCGACACGCTGTCCCAGTACTACCGACAGCAAGTAACATTTGTATTACCTTATTTGGATTCTGTGGTACCTGCGTCATCGATGTGAAAACTATTAAAACATATTATTATAAATATTTTTTAGATAGGTACCTACAGCTTATTTATTTAAATCTATATTAAACATACTACACCGTATTATCAAGGTAGTAGGCGTATAAATAAATACAAAAGAAAATATTACTTATAATTTATTATTAAAATTATGGTAACTAGTAGGTATGGTATAATATTATTTTTAAAAAAATTGGTCCAATAAACATACAGGGAAATAGATATAGCACGTTTTTGGTGTTTTTATATTATGTTGGTTATCGTAGCGCGCATGACGTCACAGTGATCAAGATATATAGACGGCAGATAGCGGCGCGCGCGCATTGCATGTTTATCCGCGAGTGACCCGCACATTGCCGGTACAGATCTCAAAGAAGGTATTGTTTCCGGTCGTAGGCCTTTGAATCGCATCTTATCATTCGTATTTTAGTGCATTTCAGTGACTTTGTTGTGTGAAAGCGGAATTTCAGGTGAGTTTAATTTAGCAATAGTTTCTTAAGTGCGTTGTGGATACAATGTGGGATAATAATAAATGCTAACAGGTAGGTACTCGAGATAAACATTATGGAAAATTACTGTTTTCTGAAATATCATCTTTATGGCATACTTTTAATCTTAACGTGAACTATGGATTAATTCAAGTGAGAGAATAAATTAATTTTAAATTAAGAATATTATATTTATACAATATAACTTCGTACTTATATACCTGTTTCAACATTGCTGCAAAGTTTTATTTTCGTGACAATTTTAAATGTAACTAGGTACCTAGCTAGTAGAATATTATCGTTTACCAGTTTTAATGGGAACTGTCAGAAACAATCATTTTAATTTCAATTTGGAAATATTTAAAAATATTTTCAACTGACTCCCAAACTAGAAGAAGGTTTTCAATTTGGGCGTATTTTATTTAATTATTTAAATTAAAAATTAAAACTAGCAGGGTGCTTTTCCCTTTAAAAAATCATTTCATCAAATAAACTCAAAAAGTGTTGAATGCCGAATGAAATGCTGGGCACTGACTAGTAGCACAGAATACATAATTGTACTAACGTATAGCAGGTAGTTATAGTATAATATTAATGCGAGATGTCTTTGTAAACACAAAACATTATTGGTATCTTATGTTTATTGTTTACTAGCCAACCCACCCCGGGGCCGCTCGGCCGGGGGAAATTTCTGCAAATTCTTTCATAGTGGTCTATGTTATAGAGAAAATAATAATCGCAGTTCCCGACTCAGTCCAATCAGTTTATCCTTTATCCTATCCTACTAATATTATAAATGTGAAAGTGTGGATGTTTGGATGTTTGGATGTTTGGATGTTTGGATGTTTGGATGTTTAGATGTTTGGATGTTTGTTACTCAATCACGCAAAAACGGCTGAACGGATTTGGATGAAATTTGGAATGGAGATAGATTATACCCTGGAGAGTGACATAGGCTACTTTTTGTCCCGGAAAATCAAAGAGTTCCCACGGGATTTTTAAAAGCCTAATTCCACGCGGACGAAGTCGCGGGCATCAGCTAGTGTTTAGATAGATTGCTTTCATATTGGTTGCTGCAATACGATGCTACGTTACCTTGACCTTCTCAAGTCTATCTCCATAAGGTCCTCTACATAAGGTGTCTTACATTATGCTTGCAGGCACTTAATTTATTTAATAATCATTTTCAGCCTGCAGACGTCCACTGTTGGGCATAGGCCTTCCTCATCCAGCCGCTTTCCGCCACCCTTTTTATGTCGTAGGTATATCTACGGAATCCACTCTAGGACTATTCGGTTACAACGGCCATCGCCACTACGACAAGCATGGTCCCTGCCACTTCAGCTTCATGATGATATGGCTATGTTGGTGACCTTGGTTTTCCTGCAGATTTTCTTTCAGACTTCACACACTTTCGGGAACACTATGGAGAACTCCTAGGCATGCTGGTTTCCTCACGATGTTTTCCTTCACCCTTAAAACGAGTGTTATTTAATTTCAATGCACATATGTAACTCCGAAAAGTTAGAGATCCCTAGTACCTACTTATAACTTGGTAAATAATATAAACATGTGTTTACGTAAATCTGACCTTTATTATGTACAGACAAACATCGTGATTTAACATCTCCATGCAATTTGTCGGATTACCGTAACTACGTTTATTAACATGAAAACATAATATTATCTCAAAATTACGCAAAATGCATGTTGGTATCGTATAAAATTACAAAATAAAGCCGTGGGATGTACATAAAGCATAACAAATTATAAAAAATATTCACGGAATTTATAAAAGATCTAAATAACTAAAACTACTATCTTATGAGAGGTATGCGAGTGCTACTTGGACGACTTCCAACTCATTTGATTAAAGTCTGATCCAGTGCGTGTCAGAAAACGCATAAGGTAGGGTTCCGTATAGTAGCTTATAAAACCCGTCTATACCCGTCTAGCTTATTCTCGCGACTTCATCCGCGTGGACTGCATAAATTTAAAATCTCTATTTACGCTCTTAGGCGTTGTATTTTCAAAAATCCTTTCTTAGCAGAAGCCTAATTTCAGCCCGATCCGTCTTCTAGTAGTTTGAGCTATGCGTTGATAGAACAGTCAGTCACCTTTTCCTTATATAAAAATACTTAGATAGATTAGACACAATGTAAGTTTTTTTTTCGCACTAGAATATCAAACGTTTGTTTGAAATTTACGCTACACTGACCGCATTATCTCATTAGTTTTTTATTTTAGGTACCTGCCTATAACTTTATGTTATTCTCAAATTAATATTTTCCTCAAATACCTACATTCAACTCGTAAAAACTTTGAGACTAACTAGGTAGGTATAACTTTAGATTTATTTTAATAACTGTTCAAAAATCTCTTAATGACTTTAAAACATCTTTTTATTTTACGATTTATCTAACGATTATCATTTAAGGGGGTACGCAAATTTTAATCATATTATGTATAGGTATATGTATTTGTATCTATGTAGCCGTAGCAAGTTTTTATATCTGTGTCCAATTTCAACTTTACAACTTTGACAGTTTCAGTAGATATTGTCTGTGACGAACATTTACAGTCTGATGGTCTGGACGAAACTATGTGGGATCCTTAAACTCATAAAGTAAAAGAGCCAAAGTTAAGAATGGTTGGCATACGCATTAAAAAAAATGAAATCTCCTTCTGTTACAAATCAGAAATTACGTTTTTGCCCCCGATTCGACCTCTAGAAACTCGATGTTCAAAGGAAAACGTAGCGAATCTAAAACTACGCATTGTGAAAGTGTGAGGCTTAAGGACCGACCCTTGAATACACACATTTTCTTGTACTAATACCTACTTACCTACTGATAAAGTATTTTTATTTGTCAGGAAAATCAAAAATTTTCAAAAGAAAGATAAAGTTAAAAAAACTGAAAAAATACCAGGAACGTGTAAATATAAATTTTAGGCACTTAGATAAATTTTGATAGTATCTATTATTTACATTATGAATTAGGAGATCTTTTCTTTACTTCCTACTCGATTAATCTCAATACTATTTTTACCCGTTATAGTTATTTATCATGACGTCAGCTAATGATATGAAGCTGACAATGCGTCACAACAAAGCCTTATTTATCACAATGTTTACCTTATACTTTTTTGGCAATTATAAGGGAAACGTTACTCAGACAGCTATTAAACTAATAACATTTTTGCAATCAGGAAAAAAAGATCTCTTTTTGCTATATTAACTAAAGGATAGGTACCTAGTACCTACTACTCACCTACTCATTACAATTGCGTTTAAACACATACCCTGACATTATTTACCTACGTCTGAAAAACCCAGGCAGGCTATTTCACAAAAAAAGAACACAACGTTGAATAAAAAAGCATAATATGCTGGTCTTAAGCAACTCAAAAGACACGTAAAACCTGAATTACGTACCTAGGCATTGAATTATTGTCCACTAATATACTCGTACCTAAGTAGGTATAGGTAAACGAACAAACACACGTGATATCTACGAGTGTATTAGGTACTGTTTACTTCGTAGGATGAGATATAGTACGAGACAAGTCGAGATGGCAATCGTGGAGAGAACACCCCGCACACCCGCACAGCCCCTGCGCTAGCCCGATGCTGGCGAGCTCGGGTGACGTGCGGGTGTGCAGGACGTCCTTCCGCCTCATGCCCAGATTACCATCTCAAACTGTCGCGAACTATAGGTAGGTATAGGTACATACCTACTTATTTCTGTAAAGTTGGTATTAGAAAAAAAGAAAAAACCGGCCAAGTGCGAGTCAGGCTCGCACACTGAGGGTTCCGTACTACAGTCGTATTTTTTCGACATTTTGCACGATAATTCAAAAACTATGACGCATAAAAATAAACAAAAATCTTTTTTAAAATGCACAGGTTAATCCCTTTCATATGATACCCCACTTGATATAGTTATCTTACTTCGAATATTGAAAATACTAATTATTAGTTCATGACCACAATTTAATTTTTATGTGTGATCTAACCCTAAATTCACGGTTTTTAGATTTTCCTCTAAAGCCAGCTATAAGACCCACCTACCTGCCAAATTTCATGATTCTACGTCAACGGGAAGTACCCTGTAGGTTTCTTGACAGACAGACAGACACATAACAAAGTGATCCTATAAGGGTTCCGTTTTTCCTTTTGAGGTACGGAACCCTAAAAACCTCTCGTGCCCTTGAGGGCATCTATTCTTGTTCATTATAAAATCTAGTATAACAAGAAAATCTGGAAGTCGTACAAGATTTGTATTTATCTATGTTGATTTTATAGCTCACTAATATTATCCACCTATGTCTCAAATTCAAAATTAAGATCAATAACACTGATATTTCACAGGTGGTATTTCAGAAAAAATTTATATTCCAATTTTTGCATAATAACAATCGTTTGCTGCATTAATTTAACTGATGTTAACTGTTAACTGATGTGTTTCTAACACCCAGCGATGTAAGTGTTCCCGCCTGCACACTCTTTAGCGTCTCAAGGTCGATGACCGTGTGTGCGCGGAAAAAAAAAACGGGATTAATGTTTACGTGAGATTCTGCTGTGTGTTTTTTCACAAGGTACGTTAAGTTAGGTAGCATATGAAAAGGTTTTGATGTAATTTTTTTGCATTCTGCCTGTGCGATCGTCCAATCTCTACTTCGTAACTTTTATACCGGCTTTCAAAAGTTCTATTTCACGCTAAGCCGCTTCCACTTTGCGCGATCGTTGCAGTGGGTCATTCCGTACTCATCCTTTAAGTATAGGATAAGTACCACCACCGATAAAATACCTAATCTATAGTTAAAGGCCCTCACAAACGAGTCACTCATCAATCAATTTTTTTTTTGTTTGCATTATGTGAGGTGCCGCCAGCACGAGTGGCTGTGGAGAGTGGTTTGTTTATGTCGAGCCTTTTAATGTAATTCCATTAAGGTATGAACTGCATTAAAAATAAACCGCGAAACTTAATCTTATCACTAGATTCATCCATGCAAAGATAAAGTTCATAGCGTAAAAATATTTTATGTTCAACATTGTTTTCGCAATCAATGAAGGCTTTAATGCTCTGATACTTTTACAAAAGTCATTGACCAAATTGCATACCTAAAATAAAATATTTATCATTCTCACACAGGTTTATTTGGTACAAGGTTCTTATAAAAATACTTATCATTTCATTTCGAGATGGACATAGAAAATGCGTAAAATATGCTACATCGCCATAATCTTATGTTCATCGTCAGAATCGTTCTAGCTGTACCTACCTAATCTGTCAGCTTCGAGCTTACGTGTTATATACCCAGTATATACCTAGTAATAACATTTTGTTTTACAGCTTAACAGCAGAGTGAACTATCCATAGATGAATAATCTGAAATTGTGGGTGTCAAATGGTATTTGTTCCCACAGGATTTTTAAAAACCTAAATAAACGCGGACGAAGTCGCGGGCATCATCTGTTTTACTGTAATGACTTTACGTACAGACCGTTCACTATAAAGTGAACGTCACCAGGAGCAGTTCGTGAATCTTTATGGTTTAGGAGTTCAGTACCTTGCATCATCAGGATTGAGGATTTGGGATCCGAAGTTCAATGGTGAAGTCTATGCTTGGCACTAAAAATAGGTTCGCATCGTCCGCAGTTCCTGAATATAGTGATTCAGTTTAAGAATGCTGTACCCTACATAGTCAGGGTTGAGGAGTTGGGACTTGCGAGTCCAAGCATAAAGTCGTTGTTTGGTACCTACATACAACATTAATTCACTATGAACACTTCCTGAATCGTGATAACTTAGGTGGGCTTTAACTGACTAAGTCAAGACACCTCATATCAAAATCATATTAAAATCAACTTACACACATGCGCTAAACCATTTTTTGATCTTACATACGTCCATTCATACATACAAGCATTTATACATGCACCCCAAAAGCATTACCCTCCTTTTGGTGCAGATACATTGTCTGTTCGCCGTATGGCCATCTCTACATTAGGCATATATTTGCTAACATTAGCCTAAGTAGTGATTAGCGATAAGTACAAAGAGGCTGATGTGTTTTATACATTACATGTGACAACGCATCTAGGCCACCTACATCGCTAATTAAGCAATGTAGACCCAGGTCGGTGGCCAAGTGATTCAACTAAATTATGTCACAAGTGTCCCTCCGTGCCTTAGAATGTGTCAATTTATTAGAAGGCACATAAAATAAACAAATAAGGAATTTTAAGTATGAGATGTGGCTCTTGAATAACGAGATCTGCTACAGAAGAAGTATGTATGCACTAAACGCAAACGATCGACATCTGTTAAACGTGAAGCCTTCTCTTTGGATGCAGTAGGTACCTCTCGCTTTTGTTAACAAACCCGTTTATCCGAAGCTTTGGTTCGCATTAGAGTAATTTTTCTGTTCACCGGAAAATATACAAAAAACAATAGAGTAAAATGGTAAAGGGCATTGAACCTAGTTAGTTGGCATACCTATAAGTCCGCCATTTTGAAAAAACTCGTTTTGGCGGCCAATGATAAAACATTTGTCAATCGATAGACTTGATAACAATCTGAAAGTGTTCATTGATGAAAATATGTAAGTGATATTACACTTGCTGAGATATTTGAGTTCAAAATCGTAGAAAAAAAACATTAAGATATGTTTCAAACTCAATTATGCAAGGTTCCATACAAAAATGTTCAAACCCTTTTCACATTAAACTTGGAGAAACTTATAAATAAGTAGGTAAGTACTTAATTTATTGAAAAAGTGTATGATAGAATGTTCGTCGCGTGCACGTGTCTTTGAGTGGTTTAAGCGTTTTCAAGCGGTGCGAGAAGACTTTGAAGATGATTCACGCCCATTATTTACTTACTTAACAGCCATACGACGAATAATTATTATTTATTTACTATGTAGTGATTAAAATAAGCAAGCCGGAACCAGAGCCGCAAAAACAGCATTCTTCATTCTAAAAATGCAATTGACGTGACGTCAAATTCATGAGTAGCGGTTGCTTCAGTGCCTCTGCTGATTTTATAGACCGCGAATTTTTTTTCATGGCTACATCATGAGCAGCATAAGCATAATTTTGATGCAGCTGATGCGGTCGAATCTTGCTGCTAACGTCACACGCAATCCCATAATTAAAATTTGAAAATGCGTTGCGTGTACGGTGTGCGAAACACCGTGTGCCCCTTTTGACTTTGGTCTTGCTCTTGTAGGTTGTCTCCTGGTAGGTGCTGATTACGACGATTATGCCCGCCGTCCACTGTGAATGGAAAAGGCTCCGTAAGGACTCCGTTGAGCTCGCTTTGGTGAATTTCATAGAAGTGCTTCCCCTGCAAAAGTGTGAGCGGAGTGGAGTGAAAGAGTTAAAAGAGTAGTGAAAATGGTTGCAGAGTTGAGCGGACTCCGTACGGACTCCGTTCTACCCGCAACACTAATTTTCATACAAGTGCTTCCACCGCAAACTTATAGTGCGGCTTGAGCGAGTTGACAGGAGTCTGGTATGTCATGGCATAAACACATCTTGTTATCGCCAAGGCCCTCCAGCACTGGCCAGCTCCGCAATGCTCGCTGCTAGTGGAAGCAAACAAACTCGCTCATCTGACCTATTTCATTTTCCGCCTGGCTCACTCCGCTTAGCACGATGGCAATGGAAGGCAAAAATCTGTTTTGGGTGAAACTTCTTTGTGGAAGGTAAAATTATTTGGTTTCGTTCCGCTCGGCCATTTCCCGCTCATTTTCGCAGTAGAAAGCGGACATTATTCGGCGATCACGACAAACACGATAGCTTGGTTACGTCGTCAAACATAACAATGCACGCATAATATTCTTTCAATCTATTAATATGTACAGTGTATACCGGTGACATTGAACTTCCATTCATTACTTCTTGAATTCGCTTGGTAGCGCACGCATTTTGCGGTGCAAACTGTTGCAACTCGTCCTGTCGTGGTTAAGTATTACATCGTTTTGCAATGTAAATGCTCTCCCGAATGAGATTTAAACAGAGAGGCGCACCGTTCGGTTAATTTTGGTTTCCAGTTACAAAATTATGCTAATAACGTAGAAGGCACTTTAAAAAATGAAAAGGTAATAATGTAGTCGTAAAACCCTTAATATGGAAATTGCTTAATTTTCTCTCTTTATTTGTGAAGATATTAAGTACCTTAGAGTATAGTGAATAACCCCTTCTAGGCAGGCGCGCTAAACCTTAGTATCATCATCTACTATTTCGTGTGATTGCGTTCAAGTCCATGCCTTTTTAGTTTTAACCAGTTAAAAAAAAAGAGTTCAGAAAATTATAAGTCATAAGATCTTTGCACATTTATATGATAAGTAGGTTTTTTTTTGCTTAGTTATTAATAATTAGACTTATGTCAAAAATTTGTTTGTGAGGGTTTCCTGACTGGATATGCATAGTAATATCAGCACATAATATTCAAAAGTAGGTAGCAATGCACTAAAAAAACCACCGTATTATCTTTTACATAGTTGATAATTATCTGAGAATCAATTCAGGCTATTTTTATTAGCATTTTCTTTATTATCGCATATATGTATCATGCAGGAATTTCCGTTGAATACGGTCGTGGGCGGAATGCGACCAGTCCGTAACAAACTGCTCCGCGCAAATTACGAATACTGGTTTGTTTATGTCACATTGGCCTTGCCAGTGGAAACCATTAGGCCTATATGCTGAGCCTCATGCAAATCGTTGGACAAAACATCCGTGACTGTGATGGCACGGTTAGTAACGAAGGAAGTAGGAACCAACTTCGGTACCTATTCCTGTAACGATAAAGTGCTAGTTATGTATTGTAACGCCTAATAAAGTATCTACTTCATACTTAAGTTATTTATTTTCTAAGTGTAACGGACTCTATTGCTTGAACATGCAAGACGGCACTAAAATCAATTTTGATTTTATCCATAGCTGAAATGGTTCTCCAATCATCAATATCTTTGCTTATACTGCAAATATATTCTGTACCTACTTACTTTTTGACGTGACTATTATTTGCTCTATAAAGAGACACCCGTAATGATGAAATAATGATGAAAATATTGTGATTCTTAGATTTTTAAAATTGAATGTATGAATAATTAATATGAATTATCATCATCTTGAATAATAGCAAAATCAAAGTGCAGTTTCATATTTTTATTAAGATCAAAATAAATATAGGTAACTTTATATCTAATAATAATAATTATTATTATATGTACCTATGTACTTGTCGTAAATCTTATAAATAGATTTTCACGTAGCGAGGCCAGGCTGCAACAGCTTATAACTAAGCATTATGCAGTAAGGCAGTAGGTAAGCCTTAAAGTTATAATAATCTATGCGGCCTTCCGGATTTTTATTATTACTGCAATCTTATTAATCTTTGCAATTGTATAATTTCTTGTCTTGAGTCTTGAAGGCCTGGTTGGCTTTTCCTGTTTTTTTATAATTAAGAATTTTTAATTGAAATAACTTTCTCTACTTGTACTATTTTTTAATTTTTTTTGATCAGTGTTGTCACTAAAAGGAAGGGGTATAAGATTAAAATATAGAAAAGAATAAGATTTTGCTATGTTTGACGCACGTTTCACGACATAATGTTCTAAAAGGTGTGTGAAGTCTGTCAATCAGTACTTGGTCGCAGCGCAGCGTGGTGAACTATGGTCGAACCTCGAACTCTTCTCATACTGAGAGGAGACCCTCGCTTCTTGCTGATGATGATGCTGATGTTTTACGGCAAAATAATTATTTTGTCAATAAAACTATTTTTATGGATTATTATTTGCGTCCATAGTTTGCGAATGCGGTCGTAGAATCAGTACCCTTATTATATCAGTACCCTTATTATAAATGCGAAAGTGTGTTTGTTTGTTGGTTTATTGGTTTTTTCTTTAATCACGTCGCAACAGTGCAATGGATTGATGTGATTTTTTGCATGGGTATAGATAAAGACCTGGAGAGTGACATAGGCTAATCCCGGAAAATCAAAGAGTTCCTACGGGATTTTTAAAAAACGTGATTCCACGCCGACGAAGTCGCAGGCATCAGCTAGTATGTCAATAATTAGAAACGTTATTAACGTTAACCGTCCTTTGATTGCTAATCATAAATTATTATTAGGAATTATATCGCTAAAGAATGTTACGACTAATGACTGTGCATGCAAGTTTGATTCCGGCGGTGGAGTGATACTTAACACATTATTGTGAGAAGCAAGTTTCAAACATATTTTATTTGTATCAATTCTAATAACAGCTATAACCACAAGTAAGTAGTGTCCCCATCGTCTGCAAATTTTCTAAAACTTGTCACTTTCGACACCTTTCGAGCAATGAGCGTATTTCTTTTCATCTTCAATTCAATTGTAAAAAGAAAAATAGGAAATGGGTACTTGAATTATGATAAATATGAAAAATAATATAATGACATATAAGAGCAGATAAATGTAAATTATGTAACTAAGTATTAAATAAGGAAAAACATATAATATTGCGTAAAACAAGGAAGAGAGCAAAAATGTAATAGTAGGTATACTTATTTATCTATACTATTATATAAAGAGGTAATGTCGTTAAGTTTGTTTGTAGGGGGTAATCTTTGGAACTACTGAACTGATTTTAAAAATTCTTTCACCAGTAGAAAGCTACATTATTCCTGAGTGACATAGGCTATACGGGATCTTTAAAAACCTAAATCTACGCGGGCGGAGCCGCGGGGATCAGCCAGTCTCTAATATTTTAGTTGAAAATACGCAGATTAAGTTCACATTATCTGAGCTGAAATCCTAAGGACCATCTTAGGTACTTAGGAATCCCACAATATTATGCTTTGCCTAAACCTTGAAGATAATATTAAAAACCTCCAAGTGCGTGTCAGGCTCGCCCACTAAGGGTTCTGTTGCTTACAAATAAAATATAAATAGTTAAATCAATCTACCGTTACAAAAACAAATCTCTTTTATTTGGAACTAGCGACCCGCCCCTGCTTCTGTAGCTTATTACAAGTTTCGTAGGGATCTCTAATTTTTTGTAAATAAAATATAGCTTTTGGTACTCAAGAATAATAATGTAGCTTTCTACTGGTGAAAGAATTTTCAAAATCGGTTCAGTAGTTTCAGAGATTACTCTCTACAAACAAACTTACAAACTTTACCTTTTTATAATACCTTTATATAGACTTATATAGATTGCAGTAAAATAAAATTGTACTAATGGTTTCAAAAATGACTGCTAGAGAATTTGTTTCATTTTTATGTAAGATTTTTCAGTTTGCCATCTGATACCCATCGACATTGATACCTCATATTGATCTAGTTATTCCACTTTAAAAGTTCCAACACCCCCCCCCCCCCATTTCAGCCGGGTTGCAAAGGTTGCTTGGGTTATAAGGCTTCTGCTGCTGCTTATCACTAAGTATAAGGGTTCCTTTACCTATGATACCATTTTGTTACGGAACCCTAAAAACAAAATGTTAAATTGCAAAACAACTCCATGCGGTATAGGGACTTTCCGATCGGCTTATACCAGTTTGAGTTTTGTTGTTTATTTCTACTTGATCTGATCTCATTATATCAGGCATGGGCTCACTTGGTCACGTGACTCGAGAAATATACCTACCTACGGCGGCGCGCCCCTTCGACGGCTCTCGCGTAGGTTCTATCTCATACTCTTATGAGATAGAACCTACGCGAGAGCCGTCGAAGGGTCTTTATCTCTCTAGATAAAGATAAAAGATAATAAAAGAGTTTCCGGGATAGAAAGAGAGGAGTTCTGGGAGGAATTTTGGGCCGCAGCGCTTGTGAGGGCTGAAATGTACTTTATTCCATTGTGGCAACACGTCTTTGCGAAGCTTTCTATGTACCTGAAAGGTATACTTACTTATTATGAATATTATTTCTGAAATAGCGACATAGACTGGACCATTACAGCTTGATTGAAACAGGGCTATTTACCAATGTACCTTTCATAAATGACTATATTTTACACCTTATCTTTATACAACCTCTCTGTCTTTATTCCTGGGTCTGTTTCCACATACACGTTGTCCTTCCCTTGTACCGGATCTCTTTATTAGCAATCAGGCCTACCGCCGTAGTTTGACGATCGCATTCATATCTGATCAGCCGTGCATTGCATTGAACTGCGAGTACAGTACGCGACAGAAAATAATGTACATCGACCTTTAGAAAGGGATAGCAGTTTCGTAGAGCACTGTCGAATGTCATTGAGATCGACAAAATGTCACATAAGTATGAGTGACAGAGACTGTACAAAGCCGAAATTTCATTCTAAAGGTAGTGGTACAATATTTCTTGCCGGCTGCTGTTTACATTAATGTACTGTGCAGAGTTGCATTTTTTTTAGTAAAATACTGTAAATTAAACCAATCACAACAATTGAGATTGTAATAATTTCATGCAGCTTTTCCGTAATCGACCAGCTGAGCTTCCTCCAGAAGCCTAGTAGATCCAGGCCGCTCCGCCCGGTCTGAGGTGGGGCTTGAGACTGATGCTAGGGAGGGAGGATTCATTATAGGCTGTGGGTCAATAGTCGTATACTTCGTTGCATTATCCGACCAACGGATAACAAAATCAGAATCAAAAATAGTTCATTTAGTAGATAAGACAACTAGTGTCTCTGGAGCTACGTCTGTGACTACCACCAGTTCAGAATGCGGCTTCTACTCAGAAGAACCGGCATCTTATTCAAATACATAACCTACCAGCTTACTCCTGCGATTTCGTCCGTGTGGACTATACAAATTGTTAATCCCTATTTTACCCCCTTAGGGGTTGTATTTTCAAAAATCCATTCTTAGCGGATGTCTACGTCATAATAGCTATCTGCATGACAAATTTCAGCCGGATCCGTCCTGCAGTTTGAGCTGTGCGTTGATAGATCAGTCAGTCAGTCACCTTATTCTTTTATATATATAGATTATTATAGATTATAACCTAGGTACGTGCTTCTTTATGTATAACTATTTAGTGTGCCAGTTATTTAGCTGCTAATAGATTATTAACAATCAAATGCGTAATAATATAGGTATAAATATATAGGTGGACTAATGTTAACATAAATAAATAATTATTAGAAACTCATTATTTTGTAGTTCAGTTTGTAGTAAATTGTATGTAACAAAAACAAAGTGCAACGGTTAAAATTCTCCTACAGACATGTCTAATGCAATAATATTTATTCTGTAGATCATCGATTGAAAAATAAATAGATATTGGTACCTATGTAGACACATAAATGGATTTTTGTATTCAAGACGGTAGCTTGGCTATTTATCCACAGTTATATTTGATGTAAACAAGCGATAACGTCCATTAACGGTCTACGCACTGATAATGATATAAGCTGATGCCCGCGACTTCGTCCATGTGGATTTAGGTTTTTTAAATCTCGTGGGAACTCTTTGATTTTCCGGGATAAAAAGGAGCCTATGCCACTTTTCAGGTCTTGAACTATAACTATATCTATGCAAAAAATCACGTATATCCGTTGCTTCGTTACGACGTGATTGAAGTACAAACCAACAAATTAAACAACCAACAACCAAGCGCACTTTCTCCATTTATGTGGGTCACTACCCACTTTTATCACTATAAAAGTTAGAAAAATGTTAAGAACTTATATTATTAGGTATGATGATAATATGCTATTACAATATACTTACCTATAAGCTAGGTACAATCAGTTTTTGACATGCTAATTCATAAAAGTGGTATTAAACCTACAATAATTATTTATCCTTACTAAGTAACTTAGAAGAGATAGAATATTTCTGTCATGAAATATTATCATGATATGTAATATTAACATGATATATTGACTTTAATTTAACTGTCTATAAACGAGTTGAAATAGTAGAATTCTTAAGCAATATTAATGATTGAGCACAAAATAGGACAACATATTTGTTACGGAACTGGTTTAATTTTGCGTTGAATAGTGGTATGCAAATTTAAGTAGGTTTTTATTAATAAACTTCATATATGTACTAATGTACATATTATTATAACGATACTACCTCGCCTCGTTAAGATTTTTGATAGTGTTTCTAACTTATTTCTCTTCCTCGACTGAACTGAAAATACTTTTGACTGCGTGAGTCAAGAGTAGGACCATCTTTCAGTTAAGAGTAGGTAGTTACATGTTATTTTATCTGATGAGGTTATACACAACACAGATACAGTTAAAACTGTGAGAGAGAGAATTGAAAGTGCTCAGCTAGACGTTAGGTCTTGAAGTCTCATCTCATTACTCCAGCTACTGTCTATATGCTTGGCACCACCAATAATATTGCATCATCCGCAGTTCCTGAATCACTATAGTTTAGGAGTACTGTACCCTACAGCATCAGGGTTGAGGAGTTGGGACTTGAAGTCCAAGCATAAAGTCGTTAATTGGTACTCACAATATTAATTCACTGTAAACACTTTTTGAATCTTGATAACTTAGGTGGGCAGTAACCCTGCAGCATCAGGATTGAGGAGTTGGATCCAGAATTTTTTATGGGACCACCACGGAAACATCCTTTGTTAACTAAAAATTATATTATTTTGCAAATCGGTCCAAAAGCCTCGAAAAAATCGGTGTATATATATTATATTAAAAAAACGGGCCGAATTGAGAACCACCTCCTTTTTGGAAGTCGGTTAAAAATGGAGGTGAGTATAAACAACTAAACGACTCGGGTCTCTTGTATCGCTATATTTTTTAGAAGCATTGCACAGGTTTCGATAATTGTTATAGGTATTTAAAATCAACTACCTATATGAAATAATATAGCGTGCGGGCGAGCGCAGATGACGTGCGGGTGTGCGGGGCGTCCCCCGCCTCAACCCCTGATTGCCACCTCGACCTGTCACGGACTATACTTAACATATTAATTCTATACACCATTATTTTTTTAATTTCCATAAAAATCAGATTGACTGTCGCGTACTATAGGTAGTTAGTGGTTCTTAAACAGCGCGGGTAAAATCCTGATTAATCAATGACGGGTTTTAATTATTATTACACTTTCCGATAACTAGATTAAAATTCTTTTGTTATCATTTGTATTTGTAATTATGGAGTTTCACCGTACTGGGAACCGTAAATGGAAATTCTTGCATTTCGTTGACTCATGGGATTCTACACCGCAAACTGCAACTCTACCAAGAATGATAGTCCAATTAAAAGGGCAATTTATAGGAAAAATGCTACGACACGTGTAAACTTTTTTCAGTGATTGATCCTATCTAGTACTACGTGATACCATCATATCGATACCCCTTCCCGGTTAGCCCGCTTTCATCTTAGACTGCATCATCACTTACCACCAGGTGAGATTGCAGTCAAGGATTAACTTATATGCTACTAAGCGTAATTGTGACCACATCCAAATATGTATATAAAAATTCTTGTGTATATAAAAAATGTTTGTTTGTTATCGTCCGCGTCGCGTTGTTTAAGTATCTGTTTAAGTTAAAACTATACAGTCTGTACAATATGTACTTACTTAGTTGTTTGTCCAAAAGGATTTTTGGAATTTCCACCCCTAAGGGGGCTAAGCATGGGGTAAGAGTTCATCATTTTTTTAAAGTTAATAATCCTGAAAATTGATATTTAGTTAAAAAATAATTACGAGACATTTCACCGCGATTGTCGCCTCATCTGGTGACAGAAGGGCTGGCTCATTTTTTGCGCAACGGATCAGCCTGGCTGTCCAGCGCGGAAATGTAGCCAGTATTCTTGGCACCATTCCACGCGGGCATGATTTGTATAGTAATTAGATAAGGCTAGCTTTAAGTTAAAAGTAAAGTAATATGTAGGTAATTCACGATTTTTGGAAATTCTGCCACTAAGGGGTTAAATAGGGGAAGAAAATGTATATAAAGGTCCTTTATTTTTCAAGCTATACGTAAACCATGAAAATCGGTATTTAGACTTTCGGTAAAAAAATGAAGGAGTACGTGCCTATACGTGTTTCAGGATTTTTAGAAACCCCTACACTGATTTTAAAAAATTCCACTCGAATGAAGTCAGCTGGCCATAAAATGTAACGACTGGAGGATTAGTAAATTATTGTTTATTTGCTAAGAGTTCGAGGTAGTCATTAATGCCACAAAGACCTTCATAATCACTACATAGCGTGTATTTCAATGTCCGAACCCTAATTATTTGCGAAACCAAAAAGAAGATACAGTACTAGGTAGGTAGGTTACGTTTAAACTGCCGTGAGTGATGTTCATTAAAAAAACAAAAATAATACCTTACAATGTAGTCGCGCAGACTCCTACAAATCTGTGAGTTTTAGCTGGTCAGTGGTAACGCATATATATTTACACTAGCGACCCGCCCCGGTTTTGCACGGGGTGCAATGTAGATACTAATGTTGTCTCTGTGGTTATTTTGTTATATTATAAAACCATAAGACAGCATTTTCGATAAAAGCTCTCAGTCAGCTTGATTTCTTCCGAAATCTTGAACAATTATCGTCATTTTTCAACAAATTAGCACATAACAATATTATTTGACGACCTCCCTGGCGCAGTGGTGAGCGCTTAATAGTGGGAGGTCCCGGGTTCGATTCCTGGCAGGGGTTTGGAATTTTATAATTTCTAAATTTCTGGTCTGGTCTGGTGGGAGGCTTCGGCCGTGGCTAGTTACCACCCTACCGGCAAAGCCGTGCCGCGATGCCGTGTAGAAACCAAAGGGGTATGGGTTTAATAAAAACTGCCATACCCCTTCCAGGTTAGCCCGCTATCATCTTAGACTGCATCATCACTTACCACCAGGTGAGATTGCAGTCAAGGGCTAACTTGTATCTGAATAAAATAATAAAAAAATAAAAACTATACCTATAAACCTTCCTCTTGAATCACTCTATCTATTATTGAAAAGCGCATTAAAATCCGTTGCGTAGTTTAAAAGATCTACGCGTTCATACATACAGACAGAGCGGGAAGCGACTTCATTAATTTATTTATTTTATTTTATTTTTATTATTCATGTACCAAAATTGTAGTTACAAAGTAATAATAAATTAAGTTACATTGGAAATGCTTATCTCTAAACAGAGATTTCTTCCAGCTTCCCATTCAAGGTTGTGAGTAAGGCGTATCAAGAAGTGGAATAGGTCTACGGTACTAGAATCTAATAAACTACATAAATATCTTATAATAAATACCCAAATCAACTTATATACAATAACAATACTTATAGTAAATAATATTATTAATAATTTATACTATGTAGAGAAGAGAAGCAGCTGATGGCCGCAACTTAATCCGCGTGGATTTAGGTTTTTTTAAATCCAGTGGGATCACTTTGATTTTTAGGTATAAAAAGTAGCCTATGTCACTCTCCAAGTTTGTAACTATAATGCAAAATCTCGCCAATCCGTTGCTCCGTTCCCGTTGCTCCATGATTGAAGGACAAACCAGCAAACCAATAAAGCAACAAACAAACGCTATAAGTAGGTAGATAGTTGAATTGAGTCATTTAAGTTGTTTTTGGAATGAACTAGTTATGGTACAATAAGCCATTTCTGGTATTGTCCGGAATGTCACGGCCAGTAGTAGGTAAAGTTAGGGTAGAACAGGGCCGTTGCTCAGGGCCGTTATTGTAACTATAACTAATCTTATGTCATGTGTATGCAGTGTTCGCGCTGTTACTCGACTCAATGCGTAATAAACCCACTGCGACGAACAAGGGCTGACGCATATGTTATATTAATTATTGGTCTCGCTCCGTGACGATTTCAGACTCATGTTTTTATAAATTTCTTGATTTTTGATCTTTGATTACGGTGTTCAAGGACCAAAATCTGTAGTCTGGGTCTCACTGGGTCTAGAACTAGATTTTGCATTATTTTATCAGATTTTCTTTAACGTAGACCCCTACAGTAAGGAGGGATTTGAAGAAATTCCAACTAGATCTTTAAAAAGCTTAAAAACTTAAAATCTGTAATTTTTTTTAAAACATAAGTACTTATACGTGCACGGAATCGCGGAAAAATATATTTCTCAACATGAAAAATTCGAAAAACAATAAAGCAAATCAGTAATTTAATTAATTAAAAAACGTTCGATATCACTAAATTATTTGCCATAGTTACTTACCTAAAATATAGGTAAACAATAAAAAATACACTGTTTAGCAAGTTCGGTAATGCGTTCAATACAATTTTGTTGCTTATTCCCACAGATATTTAAATATATCTGATATTTTGTCTATAAATGGATTTTGATCCAATTATATTTTGTGTACTTAGGTAGTTACATTTATTTCTATTTATCTCGCTCATCTCCTTGTTAACTTTATCCACAGATTTATGGTAGAACGTCTTGACTTACCTATCATAATCTATAAGTTTGATCTACACGAAATATTCAAACTTGAACTTGAACGTATAATAGGTGTAATTAAGTGTTTAAATACCAAGTAATTAAAAATTGTGAAACATAGCTGTTGTCGTAGAGAGATCAAAGTTTGTAGACACAATAGGTATATTACAATATACTTAAAATAAACATTGGGTGCATTGGACAGCCCTAATATTAGCACTAGAAATACAAAGACTTCTATTTTTAAAGCAGTACAAAAATATATATTAATGTTTTTCTTGTGCCTTTGTTTGATAACAATGATGGATGATACTGATTAGATGAAAAAAACTGCTGCCTGCGACTCCGTCAGTTTGGATTTAGGTTTTATAAAAATGCTTCGACTCCTTCCACCTTTATGATTTTCCGAGTTAATAATATTAGGTAGATAGACAGACATACTTTCAAACTTATTGGCATATATAGTTACATTAGACCTCGGCTTAAAGATAAAGGAACTAATACTGTATAGCATAGAAAAACGTGGAGAAGAGAAAAAGGTCAGTGAGGAGGTCCTAAAGGAACCCGACTGCTGATTAGTTTACTTTAAATTCGTTTGTTGTTTTTGTAGGTGTAGGGTTATAAATATTAATAAGTAGGCGCCACTGAGTAGGACGGCGCCCGCCGCGCGCCCTGTTGTTCCACAGGGCGGGCGCCATACATTTTGTTTTCACAGCGACCCGTCCGCGCGCCTAGGGCGTTTGCTATATCAAGTCCCTAACGAGAACAAAGTACAAATTGACACTGCTCTTAATTCAGTCCTTTTCGTATTAATTGGCAAAGCATTAATTTTCGTACAGATTGGCAAAGCATTAATATCCACGGCCGCCGCCACCAAATATTTGCGAAATCTTAGTAAGCTTATTCCGCTATTTGGAAATATTCTTATTTATTATTCATCGTTATAATCATGACATTATAAATAAAAATGCACATTATTTACATTATCACGCCAATTTATCCTATACATAGTAAATACGTAGGTATCTATTAAAAGTGTTTTAATGCGATTTCGTGTAAGTTATGACTTATGATTCAAATAATAAATAATTAGCATGTCTATAAACGTTGGAGGTCGCTTCACATACTCATGTGCTAGTACTATGCAGTAGGTAGGTACAAGTTGAACAAGTCTCCTTTTTCAGCGAGAAAACTAATAAAGTTTTAAGTATAGCTTTCTGGCTTGATTCTGAACGACTTTTTGAATTAATTTTCTTCATTTCTGTGGAAGAGTTAAATATTTCAGGCTTTTCCAAAAAGAACAGTAAATACCAAAATCCATTAATAGGTGTAACTCTTATAATAGCTGGTTCTGAGGCAGCACTTCTTATCATTTTAATAAAGGTTAGCGTGTTCACCAGACCCCCCCACTAGGTGGACGGACGACATCAGACGAGTCGCAGGGAGCCGCTGGATCCAGGCGGCGCAAGACCGTGGCGTGTGAAAGTCCCTACAAGATTGAGGTTGATGATGATGATGATGTGTTCACCAGACACGAGGTGCGGACATTTTTGACTATTGGGGTATTAGGTAACCAGCGGACCGTGGCACCGATTATGAAGTTCAATGGTGATAATGTAACGTGGATGATATCACCTACGCATTTCTTAATTTTGATTTATTATAAAATAGTAATAGTAATTATTGTACCTACTTGACCTCGCTTACATACCTTAGTAGTAGAAGGTAAGGAAAGAAACGCTAAAATTATTAAACAATATTGTAGAGATTCATTATTATGTAAATAGGTCTCTGCCATTTCCTAATGTTGAATACCTAGGTTAGATTTTCATATTGATATTTCTTAACGCAGCTAAATGTTGGATCTTGATAATAATCTTAAATGAATGAAATGATTTGTACAAACTTTGCAGATTCATTCTCAGATGAAAGTTGTACCAACTTTCAGATTTCGAATTCATACAGGGACATTCATATAGGGAACATTTCGATCAGGAAATATAATCGATTAGAAATTACAACGGGACTTTACAAGGTAAATCTATATATATAAAAGGGAAAGGTGACTGACTGACTGACTGACTGACTGACTGATCTATCAACGCACAGCTCAAACTACTGGACGGATCGGGCTGAAATTTGGCATGCAGATAGCTATTATGACGTAGGCATCCGCTAAGAACAGATTTTTCAAAATTCAACTCCTAAGGGGGTGAAATAGGGTTTTGAAATTTTGTAGTCCACGCGGATGAAGTCGCGAGCATAAGCTAGTAGATTTATAAGAAAGGAATTCATATTAATATTTTACTTAATATTAAAATATTATTAAGATATCCTATTAAGAAGTTGTGGTAGCCTAGTGGTTAGGACGTCCGCCTTCCAATCGGAGGTCGGGGGTTCGATCCCAGGCACGCACCTCTAACTTTTCGGAGTTATTTTTAAGTAATTAAAATATCACTTGCTTTAACGGTGAAGGAAAACATCGTGAGGAAACCTGCATGCCTGAGAGTTCTCCATAATGTTCTCAAAGGTGTGTGAAGTCTGCCAATCCGCACTTGGCCAGCGTGGTAGACTATGGCCAAAACCCTTCTCACTCTGAGAGGAGACCCGTGCTCTGTAGTGAGCCGGCGATGGGTTGATCATGATGATTCAGATAATATCTTGGCAGTTTCTTCACTGATGTACTTATTAATAATAATTAAAATTAAAATTCAATCAATCAATCAGCCTGTTTGCGTCCACTGCTGGACATAGGCCTTGCCAAGAGCACGCCACCACACACTATCCTTCGGCTTCCTCATCCACCCACTTCCTGCTACAGTCCAGCGGGTTGGAGGTCGTCCCACACTGCGCTTGCTTGTACGCGGGCTACACTCCAGAACACGTCTGCCCCATCGGCCATCTGCGGCAGACGTGGCCTGCTCACTGCCACTTTAGCTGGCTAATTCGTTGGGCTATGCTGGTCACTCTGGTTCTCCTACGGATTTCCTCGTTACGTATTTTGTCCCTCAGAGAGATACCCAACATAGCCCGCTCCATCATAGCCCGCTGAGTGACTTTGAACTTGTGGACTAGGCCAACTATCAGTGTCCACGTTTCAGCGCCTATTAAATTAAAATTACAAATCGAAAATATCATATAAACCACCGTAACAAGGCAGGGTGCCCAGAACGCTGGCTGCGTTACCTCGTTAAATGACCGGACTAATATGCTGAACGAGGTAACTGTCAGCCCTCCGGTCGAGTCTCTCGTGAATTTCGCGAGACGGGATGTCAGGTCCTTAAAAAAGGATCTAGCACCCTCGCCCCAAGAAACATAAATGGCAATAATGTGTTTATTCGTGTCTTCGTATTTCAGTCTTCATGTGACTTTCTGTAGGTATGTTAACAGCTTTTCGTGATGCAACTACTGAACCCATCTTGACGTTTGGCACGGAGGTAACTAGATTACGTTGGCTACTTTTCGTTTCAAAAAATCCAAAAGAGTTCCCACGGCATTTTCAAAACTTAAGTCCACTTCAATGACATCCTGGGCATCAGCTAAGTAGTAGGTATCTAATAGTAATTACCGCCACCCATTAACATTTGCAGCACAAGAGGAACCACGCCAATGCGTTGTCGGTCAGAAAAATGTTGATCTGCCCCTTGACTAACCCCATGTTGTAATCTAAACACCGCAGAAGGGAGTTCATTCCACAGTTTGCATGTGCGTGGAATAAAGATCTGGTACAAGGGTGATTGAAGTGCACCAGGCACCCAGGTAGTGAGGGTGAAATTCCTAAGTGGCGTGCGGTGCAGCGAGGCCAATGTGTACAGTAGGTCGATTTCGTAAAACCTGCATCAATCATTATTACAATCTCAATAATTGTTCTGATTGGCTGGATCCCTAAGATTTTTCAAACTATCATCGGTGCTGGAAAGTGATTTCCCTAGTTTGTACAAAACTATCCACCTTAAATGCAGCTGAATATAATAAATCGCAAAGGCGCCTGGTTAAAAAAGGTCGTGATTATAAAATGTGCATAATTTAAAACTAAGTAACATAATAATACCAAGTAGGTACGAAGAGAGGAAACTGTACAGTAGCTTAATTACAACTATTTGACTGTCTTTATTTTGCATGGACCTTGTACCTAGTTTAACACTAGGTATAATATTATAAGTACAGCGTGATTTACTTTAAAACGTGTTTTACTTTTAAATAAAAATGTAGTCATTTTAATGAAAAATATTACTAAGTAGGTATTCTCTTTTAATAGAACTGTTATAATAAATAAGAAGCAAACCAGCTTTATTATCAACATTTAAAAAATCGGTAGAGCTACTTTAGAGTAAAACTTTATCAAGGAATACCTGTATATTTACTTATTTCTTTAATTAAATAAGTAGATTTGTTACGTAATTTTAGCGTGGTTTAGATCTGTAATCGTAGTGTATTTTCTGAAAATTTCATAAACTTGTAAAACTTTGTACATAGTAGGTATGGTTTCTGTTAGCTGTCCACAAAGTTGACTGACTGACTGACTGACTAATCTATCTACTCACACATCAAACTACTGAACGGACCGGGCTGTTTGGCATGCAGATAACTATTAGGTATGACGTAGACATCCGCTAAAAAAGGATTTATGAAAATTCAACCCCTAAAATAGGGGTTTGAATTTTGTGTAGTCCACGCGGACAAGGTCGCGGTCATAAGCTAGTTTCACACATATATTTTCATAATAATATAATTTCTGACATTCTAGGGCTTCTGGTAGCAATTTTTCCTCGTGCATATATTTTCAATATTTTAGTTTTACGTTTTGGTACAAAACAGATAAAATAAATTTGCTTCACGATGATGAAGTTTAAATTGATTCTGAATTAAGGGTATAGATAAAATAATTTACCTATATTCGAGCGTGGCATTTAAATTTTTTTTTAAAAATTTATTAACCAGCAGTATGTTTATTTTCATTCTGTTTTAAACTATAAAATAATACAAATAAACGGCCAAGTGCGAGTCAGGCTCGCGCAACGAGGGTTCCGTACTACAGTCGTATTTTTTCGACATTTAGCACGATATTTCAAAAACTATGATGCATAAAATAAATAAAAATCTGTTTTAGAATGCACAGGTCATATGATAGCCCACTTGATATCTTACTTCAAAAATTGAAAATACTAATTATTAGTTCATGACCACAATTTAATTTTTATTGTGTGATGTAAACCAGAAATTCACGGTTTTCAGATTTTTTTCCCTAATGTCGGCTATAAGACCTACCTACCTGCCAAATTTCACGATTCTAGGTCAACGGAAAGTACCCTGTAGGTTTCTTGACAGACAGACAGGCAGACAGACAGATAGACAGACCGATAGACAACAAAGTGATCCTATAAGGGTTCCGTTTTTCCTTTTGAGGTACAGAACCCTAAAAATACTTCATATCATCATGCCCTTAACTATTTGTAGCAAGAATAGTACAAAAATATGATTTTGTCCAAGTACATTCGAATTTACAAGGTCGTTTTTATAATTTGCCGCATTTTTGGCATAAAAAAACTGTTGCACTACAAGCACTTTTTTAAAATTAAAAAAATATGAGCATAGGTATAATAAATTTTGTTCGACTTTAAAAAAGAACGAACGCATTAACTGGCTTTACACTCGAAAAAAAATGTATAACTGCATCAGCTGTCGATAAACATAGTTATATTTTATTTTCAGGTGTACTTAAGCTGATACCAGTTTGAGCAGAGTTTGAGTGTTGATATTTCAAAATTGGCTTTGTTCTGTAGTTTTAAATACAACGTAGCGAATTTATGTTAAAATTGAGCAAAACCAACCCACTTCACTCGAGTGGAATTTTTGAAAATCGGTGAGAGGGTGGCATGTTCCGAAAATCCTATTACTTTTCATTTTTGACCGAAAGGCCAAGTACCAATTTTCATGGACATAACTTGATAAATAACTGACTTACATACAAACCTTCATCCCCTATTTAACCCCAACTTAGAAATTCCAAAAAGCAGGTAATATGTCAAAAAACTACTTTAACTAAAATTTCAAGTTTCTAATCCCAGCACCTTAGGCTGTGCTTTGATAGATCAGTTAGTCACGGGACAAGTTTTTTAATGTATAGATTTAAATAATTTATAATATTTTATTGATTAAAAAACTTACTTAATTACATATTATATCCTTCATAAAAATGAGTTTATTAAATATTTATATATCGTTTATTTTGTACAATTTATTTGATGAAAATAAAATTAGGGTTTACTTATTATAATTTTTGCATTCATATTAAATGTTCGTAATAGATTTATTGGCCATAATTCTACATAACGGAATAAATTAAGATTAACGTGATAAAAAAATCAATAACAGTCTGTGGTTTTTTAGTTGAGTTCATTGATTCGCACGAAAGCTCTGTTGCAAAAGCTGACAAGGCTGAGAACGGTAAATTCGTTACATAATATTAGATATAACCTATTATTTATTTCGACATAACAATAGTCCACATGACCACAGCGATGGTCTTTTGGAAATCATCTTTGATTGAATTTCATGACCCCATAATATTATGCGAAACAAAAGTACAAATCGGTACAAGTATTTACTATCTCATGCAAGGGCATGAGATAGTAAATACTTCTCTCCTATTCCTATCTTTTGATTATTTTGGGTGGTCTCGTAACAAAATTGTACTTCCAAACTTATAATAAACTGTTACCTACCACAGAGTAGACCAGAGAGGAAGCTTGATTATAAGCGCCGTACATAAAATATATTATTTTGATCAGAGGAAGCTTTAATGTCGATATAATAGGTACCTAATCACTTAGAGCCTAACAAAGATTTTTTTTAATTTCGTCTGTCTGGCTTTTTTGATGTAAAAACTAAATGTTTTAGATTATCCTCTGTATTTGATTGAAAAATTTCTTCTCCAAGTTTAATAAAAGGTTTTTTAATGAATTCAACGACTTTTAAGCAATAATATTAATATTCTCAACAATAAGTGGCATATTATAAAAAAAATACTTACACCTAAACTTTAAACTACAGTCCTCTAATTTAAAAGCCGGTTCTTTAGTTGAGAACAATATGTGCTATTTAATTAATTCTAGCATCTGTTAGTCTGCTAATTAATGTAAGAGTGAGCGAATATTAACAAGGATACACATCCATACTAATCTGAATGATACGTTCGCCGGGTGGTTTGTGCTGTAGAGGGGGCCGGTCCACCCTGACATTCGGTAAACTTGACGCTCAGCTCTTGGGAAATTGACCAAATTGCAGCATACCTGCCACTTATTTCACGAACGTTGTATTGTATCCACGCTCGCGCACAATAGCACCTACAGCTTTGATTACGGTACGGTAACTATGAAGGTGCACTATTTGTGGTCTAAGACCTAACTACGTAGGTCGATTTTTTAACGACAAAATTAAAAATAATCTAAAAATGTATAAATTTATGAATAAGTATAAAATTTAGATCATCTAAGAATGTGAGTTTTATTGTAATTTAAAAGGTTTTGTTTTGGTTGCAGTGAAAATGGAGATCGTAAATAGGATAGTGGAGGGATACCACGATCTGATGGATAATCAGAGTGACCCGAGAGTTAAGGACTGGTTCCTAATGTCGTCACCTTTCCCCACACTTGCCATCTGCCTCGCATACGTTTTCACAGTCAAAGTAAGTAAAACATATATTCGCCACCATTTCTTAATTTTATTAAACTCTTTTTGATTAATTTTAAATGTTAGTGACCCTCACCACTTTTTTCTAAATAAACCGAGAAAAGCCAAGTGGCAAGTCTCTGGGGTTCGATCCCGGCCACGCACCTCTAACTTTTCGGAGTTATGTGCGCTTTATTAAAGATGAAGGAAAACATCGTGAGGAAACCTGCATGCATTCGAGTTCTCCATGATGTTCTCAAAGGCGTGCGCAAGTCTGCCAATCCACACTTGGCCAGCGTGGTAGACTATGGCCGAACCCTTCTCATTCTAAGAGGAGACCCGTTCTCAGTAGTGCGCCGGCGCGATGAGGGTACGATGACTTAACAGATGCAGTATAATTTTTTACTAGAATTTTATGAACTTAGTGTTTTAAATAAATTAGAATAGATAGTTAAAACAATGCTAAATTGTCTGGGTAGGCACTGGTACGTCTAATTTGGTAAAGGTTTGGGTGTACAGTTTTTTCATATTATGGTGCATAAATCTGGTTATAATCGTCACTGTTGGCTATCAAACAATGTATAGTAACAAAATGATTGAAAATAAACGTTTTATTGTTATTATCCAATTTTGGTAAACCACATTGTGTCTGAATTGTATGTATGAATTTAATAAATCTGACCTCACACTGAACACGATATAAGTCAATTTATATACCTATTTAACCAAGTTTTACCTATTTAGGTATATACGAGGTATATTGGATCAGTGAATTAAAAAAAATACTAAATTTGCAGTCAGAAAAATCCCAAAAGGTAGTCACGTTTTTAGTATTTTCCTTTGTTCTAATAGAAAAGTCCATTGTAAAATATCTACGTAGGTATATTTTTGTGCATACAACACAAACACTTTGTGTCTATTGACAGGTTAATTAATATTAAACTAATGCTAAATAATCATTATAATAAATAATTAATTTTTTGCAGACGTAAATTGTACCTATTAGGTATATGAATATCTACCTTTTTTGCTTGGTGTATTTTCTTTGTTTGAGTTATAATAATAATAATAATAGTATATTCAAGACATTAGGTAGGTAAATAGGCACCTACTGGCAACATACTCGTAAATTGTTCTATCAACAAAATATATCATTTGTATTGTTTCCGACGTAAATGAAATCCATTCAGCCAGCAAGGTAATTTAATTACTTAAGTTTTAAATGGAGCATTCTTTTTATACAGAAGTTATTTCTTGAACGACTTAATAGTTCCCACGCGACACGCGCAATTCACTTCGACATTACTCCAACATAATAATGTTAATAGGGATTTGTGAATGCTTTTGTTAATAGTTATTTTATTTACATAGCTGTCACTAGGTTTTGTTGCAGCTGTCACTAGTAAAATTTTAAAAAAGGTAGTAGACATAGAGGAGATAGAGGACGTAGAGGTCTCGAAAGGTACTATATTCGAGAAAAGGTACGTAGTGCCCCGTCCTTTAGTTTGGCTCGTCTTGGCGGGGGCACTGCCGTGCCCCCTGATACCTACTTACCTAGATACATATTTGTTACTTATTGATTATTTGCACTATTTTCAAGTGCTTTACCACAAAAATATTTAAAATACAATATCAATAATAAAACAAAATAACAATAGGTATCATTTTTTTTCTCTCTTTCTCTTCTATCTGCGATCAGTGCCTGGACTATAAACAGATTGGAGGTTCGTAAATGTTATATAATGTACAATAATAACAATATCATTTAACCATAAAAATTTCCGTCCAAATCAATATCTATAATCATACTTATATTTTTTTTACAGATTTTGGGTCCAAAACTCATGGAAGACAGAAAACCTTTCGAACTAAAGAACGTTCTTATCTGGTACAACTTGTTCCAAGTTATATTTAGCTGCTGGCTCTTTAATGAGGTGATTAACGTCATTTTATTAAATGTTTACTTTCCCCACCTTAAACGTCCTTGCTATAAGAATAAGTACCTACTTACGTAATTTATGCAAGTTTTCTCGGATGTACTTACCCTTGCTAGTTTTTTAAAATCCATAATGGCCATAATTATATAACTGCAATGGAAAAAGACAATTCGTATTATTATGGTAGGTATCACATCATATTCACTCTTAATAAAAACAGCAATGCACATCCGAGTGGAATGACATGATCGACATAACATTGTCGTTTTTTAAATTTTCTGTGTTTGGTTTTCAATGTAGCTCTACCAATTTCATAATTTAAACAACAAAGCTGATTTTAGGTTGCTATCAAAACAAAAACACTCGGCTTCATTCCACTCCGACTGCTTGCGTCGGCCCTTAGTAGGAGCTTAGCTTCATGACAGTGGCAGTAACTACCACCCTTTATTATTGAGATTTTATTTAAATCTCAATTATTTTATACCAAGTGATTTTTTGAGAATGTTGATGTCATAGAAGTATTCTTCCACAGAGTATTGCCAGCGGCTGGTTCACCACGTACAGCTTTAGGTGCCAACCCGTCGACTACTCACAAAATCCACATGCGCTGCGGGTAAGCAAGCATACTATAATCTATTTTTCCTTAACTGCTCGCTGAAATGCCTACAAGGCGGTGCTACATAGGTCAGACATAAGTAGGTCTCTTGTACGGACGTCAACACGCCTTGGTCTTGCACCACCTGAATCCAGCGGCTCCCTGCGACTCGTTTGATGTCGTCTGTCCACCTAGTGGCGGGTCTTCCAACACTACGCCATCCGGTGCGAGTTCGCCATTCCAGCACCTTGGGACACCAATGTATCGGTTTGTTGTGCCTATTGTCATTTCAGCTTTGCAACCCGCTGAGCAATATCGGTTCTCCTTTAGATAAAGATCGTAGTGATTGAAATTCTGTGTAGAAATAAAACATTAATTGACTTTTCATAATACATTGCACTTCAAACGCCCGTTATGCCAGATCTTTTTTCCACGCACGTGCAAACTGTGGAACCAACTCTCTTTGGCGGTGTTCCCACTACATTACATACAACATGGAGCTTAGTTATTCGAGGGGCGGATTAACAAATTCCTGAAAGGCCGGTAACGCATTGGTGTTGCAAATGTTCATGGGCTACGGTAATCACTTAAGACCAGGTGATTTGCCTGCTAGTTTGCTCGCAGATTTGAACTAAATATTTTAATTTTTAATTGATCAGTTCCTCGTGTTTTAAATACCTGTGCTATAACCTATATGAATTGCTAAAAGGTTGTAAGCAAGCCACATATAAGGCAATTACCTCTGATCAATTATGGTTAGCCAGTATCTATTTTCCACAGCCAGTTCGCCTTCGAATCTATTCACATTATTATTTATACGATTTTACTTCAGGTTTTTCTACAGTTTTCTCTAATATAAAATAGTCTGTACACCCGGAAACACCAGTTTTATTAGTAATTTTATGATAATATCACCATTTTTTGCTTTTTGTGAGTGGCAGTTTATTCAAATTCGCTTTGTGCTTCCGTTGATCTAGGTTTAGATTTGTACTTTTTGCAACTTATTCGGAGGCCAAACAATTTTTGGACGCAAACATAATATTTTGATGACTAATTCAGAACTTTTATTAGTTTTAATTTTAAACCAGGTAACCCGCCTCAGTTTCGAACGGGTAGGTTTACCTATTCCATAATTACGAATACAAATGTCATATGTTAAGTACATACAAATCCACCTCGGATTTAACGGAGTTTTGGAGTAAGTAACATAATTAATAAAAAAAATGTTTCCTAACCCCAAAGAACCCTATTGTTTTTGGGATGAAAATATCAATAGTTATAGTATAATATGCCAAGTTGCATTACAATCCGTTCAAAGTTTTGTAGTTTCATCATGATGCGTGCACAGACACACAAAAATTTAAAAAGTTCCAGCTTTGGGCTATATCGATCATAATGCTTCTTAGTTATTATCTTTTGTCTATGATGATTATATTTTATCTAATAATAATATACAAAATTAAATTGTATTTGACGTAATAACTTCTAAGGACATACATAGCGATTTGCACATCGAGTGTAGTTAATTCAAGCGGAAGGTTTTGTAAATCATAACTTGTAAAGGGGCATGTAACCTTATCTTCTAGCTTGCTGTGTTATCCATGACCTGATTTAATTTTAATTTTGCACGAAATGTAATTACTTTCCAAATTGGCAAGGAGGCGTAGGTAGCACCCATTGCCTCTTATCGTATCAAATTACCTACCTACAGTATTATTTTTTATTGAGTCAAATTTTTTGTTCCACTCCCATCAAATTAAATCTAAAGACAAGGTAGACAATGGGGCCGATTCTCTAGTACACAATCTCTAAACTAAACTAAATTAACAGGTCTAAATCTAGTGCTTTCCTTTTCCGCAAGCAACATTATGAAAGGGATAGCAATAGATTTAGACGTGATATTTTAGTTTAGTTTAGATATTGTGTACAAAGGAATTAGCCACATTAATGTCTTTAGATTTGTTTTTGCCAAACTTAAATCATTTATACCTACCGTCAACATAGACCTATAAATACTCTACATACTCAATATAAAAATTATAATAAAATGTTTAAGTCAATTTTATTTTTTTCTAATCGGCATAATATAGCTAAAACTAGATAATTTATAATGCAAATGAAAGACGCAATTTGCTTTTATATTATACTATTATTATTTAATAAAAACTTAATTATTATAGCTTTAGTTGAGTCAAACTAATTAATTAAAACCTAATTACAAGTACTTACCTAACTAATTAATAAGTAGGTTTGATTATTATTTAGTATTTTCAGCCTATTTTTGGTAAATTATTGTTCGAAGGCATTTTCACCTTATA
Source organism: Maniola hyperantus (assembly GCF_902806685.2). NCBI lineage: Eukaryota > Metazoa > Arthropoda > Insecta > Lepidoptera > Nymphalidae > Maniola > Maniola hyperantus. The sequence goes on from NC_048540.1 coordinate 6,276,637, forward strand.
TAAATAATATATGTACATATAATGGCGAATATATTATACAGAATTATTACGAAATATTGCGTGTTTTAACGTGTAACATGTTTTACCAATTATTTGAAACGTGGGTTGAACACGTCTTAACAACTACCTATTATAATAATATACTAATCTATTATATTTATATGACATACCTACTTGCAATATGTATTATACTACTGCACAAATCTAACTTTGTAAGACAGGCAATCTATATGCTATGTAGATTTCTAATGGTCTATTCCACTGACATATTAATGACTCATTTAAGTAAAATAAATAGTTATGTAATTTTTTTACAGACAGTGAACGGCTGTTGGTGGTACTATATCTCGAAATTTACGGAATTCTTCGATACGGTAAGTTTTGAAGCATTACAATAAAATTTATGGTTTTCCTCAAAAATAATTAAAGTGAAACGCTGGATTGAAAAAATTTTACGTGAATCTGAGAATTGACATCCTTCGTAATTTTAAGATAATCTTATGCTACATTTACACGCTTGTCAATGCGTAAAATTATGCATGAAAATAGTTTTAGAATCTACAGGTAAATCTCTTTTATATGATATCCATAATTTATATTATTAATCATTTAAAATTATTTCACATAAATGCCAGTCAGTCACGCATAATTTTTTTAACTAACAAGTTAGACTAGTTTAACGACGATTTTAGAATATTTATTTATTGTTTGTTTATTTATGGTTTCTTTCTTGACCTATCATCTGCTTGATAGAATAAACATGTTAGGAATAAAATTGTATTATATTTATTTACCTACTAGCTGATGTCCGCGACTTCGTCCCCGTGGATTTACGTTTTTCAAAATCCCGCGGGAACTCTTTGATTTTCCGGGGTAAAAAGTAGCCTATGTGTTAATCCAGGGTATAATCTATCTTCATTCCAAATTTTAGCCAAATCCGTCCAGTAGTTTTTGCGTGAAGGAGTAACAAACATACACACACACAAACTTTCGCCTTTATAATATTAAGTCGGGATTTATTTATTTCAGATCTTCTTCGTCATGCGGAAGAAGTTTGACCACGTGTCGAAGTTGCACGTCATTCACCACGGCATTATGCCGATGTCCGTGTGGTTCGGAGTCAAGTTCACGCCAGGTATGTTTAGCCAAGCCTCTTGTCAACATTTGCTGTGTATCTACGCGAAGTGTGCGCGCTGTCAACAGTCAACAACTTCGACGCGACATTAGCGCTGAATTTGTTTTAGAATCGTCTTTGGTTGTCTTCTTATTCTTTAAAGAATAATATACAGTGGATATTATAGAAAAGCTTACGCTTACAAGGCGTGCACATACTTCTCTACATAGTATAAAATAAAGTCGCTTCCCGCGTCTGTATGTATGTATGAACGCGTAGATCATTTAAACTACGCAATGGATTTTAATGCGGTTTTCACCAACAGATAGAGTGATTCAAGAGGATGGTTTATAGCTATAGTTTAATTCTCAAAAAATTAGAGATCCCTAGAGAAATTGAAATAATGTGAATTAGGTCGGAAAAAATTCCTCTCATTTGAGTTTCCGAGGCAATGACACCTCAATGACACCACATAAGTACCTATCTACATTGCACCCATGCAAAGCCGGGGCGGGTCACTAGTAATATTATAAACGCAAAAATGTGTCTGTCTATCTGCAAGCTTTACATGCCACTTCTGTTTAACCAATTTTGACGAAATTCGGTACAGTGATAGCTTGCATCTCGGGGACGGACATAGCCCATATGCTACTTTTCGTCTAGGAAAATCAGAGAGTTTCCACAAGATTAAAAAACCTTAATCCACGTGGAAGGTTTCGCAGCATAATCTATTTGACAAGGAAATAAATTGCATCCGGAAAATAAATAAAGGCTACATTATAAAACCTAAACCCACGCGGATGAAGTTGCGGGCGTCATCTAATAGGTACCTAGTACATATAGAACGTGGCAGGTCTAGATGACAATCGGGGAGGGAACGCCTCGCACATCCGCACAGCCCCGGCGCTAACGGGCGAGCGCGGGTGACGTGCGGGTGTGCGGGGCGTCCCCCCGCCTCATACCCCGATTGCCATCTCAACCTGTCGTGGACTATAAGTAAAATAAGGTATGATTGTTTCACATTTTCATCTGATTTGATCATAATATGAGATCATCTGTCTTTATTAGTGGATTCTTTAAAAAAGTTTCATTAAGTTCCGTTTAATTTAACGGCTGATGACGTCTTAAGGAAAAATATAATTTAAGTATTGTTAATACTATATTAAACTAGCTTATGCTCGTGACTTCGTCCGCGAAGACTACAGGTAAAATTTTCAAAAATCCTTTCTTAGCGGATATCTACGTCATAATTAGCTATCTGCATGCGTTTCAGCCCGATCCGTCCAGTGGTTTGAGCTGTGCGTTGACAGATCAGTCAGTCAGTCAGTCAGCTTTTCCTTTTATATATAAAGATGGAAGAAGAATTATATAATTAAAAGCAATACCTATAATATAATTAAACTGATCTTTCAAATCAAGCTAGCCTATAATGATAGGTACAATTAAATAGTCAAATAAATAAGTACAACAAAATTACCATTACTGTCTATCTGTTTTACATTGTGATTTCTATGTTTTTTTTTTTTTTTATTCATTATAGGTGTACGCTTGACCACAATCACACCTGATGGGAAGTGATGATGTGGCCTAAGATGGGACGCGTTTACCTAGAAGATGCCTATTCACTCTTGTTTTAAAGATACCCGGGTTGTAATTGGTAGGAAAAACATACCGCGGAAGAGTATTCCAAACCTTAGCCATACGTATGAGGAATGATGACGCAAAACGTTTCGTGCGTGTAGATGGAATGTCGACGACATAAGGATGGAAACTCGCCCGACGTCTTGCGGTTCGGTGGTAAAATGGTGAAGGGGGGACAAGATCGAAAAGTTCCTGAACACACTCTCCGAAATATATCCTATAAAACACTGATAAGCCCACGACCTTGCGGCGGTGATCGAGACTTTGTAGTTTCGCCAGTAAAGGGGAGTCTTTGCCTATGAGTCTCCTAGCTCGACGATCAACAGCATCCAGAGCCGCTAGTTGGTACTTAGCGGAGCCATCGAAGAGGTGACTGCAGTACTCCATGCACGACCTGACCTGAGCTTGGTACAAAGTAACCAGTTGGCGCGGCGTGAAGTACTGCTTGACCTTGTTAAGAATGCCAAGTTTTTTTGCGGCAGTCTGTGTCGGGTTTATGATGGAAGTTCCGTAAAGCAATTAAAAGAAATAGCTAGTTACACCGCAGACACATAATAACTTCTGAAAGGACAGGTTCTCTATAATATTACGCCTCAATGTACCTTAGAACCACTTGTGGAAGTTAAAGCGAAGTCTTTATTGTCTTTTAAAAGAAAAATAGAGACGTTAGTATTCTAGTCACGATAAGTACACATTCCGCTCAGTGGCTTTATTATGATTTACATTTGATGATCGCGTAGACCGTATCCTTTGTTATAATATTGTCCAAAAAAACCGGCCCAGTGCGAGTCAAACTCGTGCACCGTGGGTTCCGTTCTAAAGTCGTATTTATTTGACATTTTGCACGATAAATCAAAAACATTATACGTAAAAATAAATAAAAAACTTTTTTTTTTGAATCTACAGGTCCCTTACATAATTATGATGCCCCACTTGGTATAGTAATCTTACTTTGAAAGTTGAAAATACTAATTATAATGTGTTCATGAAAACATTTGAAATATTTTTTGTGACGTAATTACAAATTCAGGGTTTTCAGATTTTTTCCTTAACTTGTGCTATAAAAGCTACCTACTTGCCAAATTTCATGATTCTAGGTTAACTTCCCGTTAACCTAGAATCATGAAATTTGTACCCTATAGGTTTTCTTGACGGATAAGACAGACAGACGAACAGAAGGACAGACAAACAGGCAGACAGACAACAAAATGATGCTATAAGAGTTCCTATTTACTTTTGAGGTACGCAACCCTAAAAAAATAAGACGGAACACTTGATGATGTTATGAAACACTCGAAAATAATGAGGGTTTTGACCTTATGTTATTTAAAAAACTCAACCTTTTCAACGGTACTATTATAATATTGATTTCTATCAAGATACAAAATAGGTATTATCATAGAACCGTATAACTAAGTGCTCCTAAAAAGCTTGATTTTCACCTAATTATCTTGGTTATACACAAAGAAAACCTATAAACTGATAAAAGACGATATTTTTTAATAACTATGGATGTTAGTTTTCTATTTGAGGAATTGAATTTCGAAATATGTTATGTTTCGTGAAAACTTTAGTGAAAATAATAGGTAGGTATATTTTATTAATGTAATCAATGTTTATCAACCATTTTAAGGTTTGCTAGTTTTATTACATACGTTTTCAATCTCCGGACCTCAATAATGATGTCTGTATAAGTAATACTAGACTTTAAGGTATAGGTATAGTGCTATAGATTCTTTCGTTGTATGTGCTACTTGACAAATGTTCAAACGGCCCTTCCAGTTCACAGAAGTTTCTTACGAGCTCATTTCTGCGATCAGCTGTTTAGGGGTTGTTACATTGGAGTTTTAAACAATTTTTTTTATGTCCTCATATTAAGTATCTCATTCGGGTATCCACGCTACGACGCACATCTAATTCATCATCATTTTTGTACATCTAAGTAAGTAAGTCTAAGCTTGCCATGATGTTACGGAAACGGTCTAAACACTTATCGTGTATAAAACAGAGCTAAGTACGGATGAACGCCGACAGTATTTGTTGATTTTATAAAGTAAACTAATCTACAGTAGGTTCTATTTGAACGTTCAAAGTGACTGAGTAAACAAGTGCCTTTCGCATTAGGTACGTAGGTAATTTCTAGAATAAGTAGGACACGATACGTGTACGGCATTTGTTGTATTCTTGGGCATCTTTTTCAAACAAATCATTTAAAACGATTTTACACTTTAACACATTTTAATACTTTACAATATTGTATTTAAAATTCAAGCTAGCTTTTATCCAGCCTTCGTTTGTATTTTAGGTTTTAAGGGTTCCGTACCTCAAAAGGAAAAACGGAACCCTTATTGAATTACGTTGTTGTCTGTCTGTCTGCCGTGTCTGTCAAGAAAACTCATATCGTAGGTACTTCCCGCTGACCTAAAATCATGAAATTTGGTGGGTAGGTAGGTCTTTTAGCACAAGTAAAGGAATAAATCTGAATACCGGGACTTTGTGGTTCCTTCAGAAAAAAAATATTAAATGTGTTCATAAACTAATATTTAGTATTTTCAAGGTAAGATAACTACAAGTGGGGTATCATATGAAAGGACTTTATCTGTGCATTCTAAAACAGATTTTTATTTATTGTTATGCGTAATAGTTTTTGATTTATCGTGCAAAATGTCGAAATAAAATATTGTTCCTACCCCTTATCTCCGAAGTTTACCAGTCGAAAAATCTGAAATAATTATGGTCAATAGAAATTTATATATATTTTACTGAAAAAATAAAACTAATGTTCTAACTATGAATTGATATTAATAATTGGTAATGTGTTTATGAAAAGACTGTATTACAGGCACTGGTATATTTGTAAATAACTTTATAAGTATGTATAACGTGTTCGCCCGTTGCACCGCGAATGGCTTCTTGTTTCGAAGACAGATGTCGCGCGGGCACCCCGCGCTTCCCGCCGCCGCCGGCTGGTTGAGTGCAGTTGCACTAAACAATAATAAACCTCTACAAACAACGTTAGTTTTGCGGTTCGTTAACAAAAGTAATTCTTACCCTTTTTCTTCTTCGCGCGAGTACGACTCGCACTTGGCTGGTTTTTTTTAATTGCATAGCAAGATTTCCTTGCTATATGCAATTCGCAAGATGCCGAGCAAAGTTCAATCATCGGGTTTTAAAAATTAAGCAATTACTCTCTTTTTAACCGTTTCATCCATTTTCGGAATACACTCGCATATTAGTTACAATTATTATTGAAACGGCTAAAGGTTAACGTTAACTCTCGTGTACCTAGGAGTGAACTGGTTCGCGACCAACGCCAAATCGGAAACAACAATATAAGCAATCAAATGGAGAATAATTACGATCGTTCTCGATGTTATAGCCATTACCAGCGCGAGTAATATTCCATTTGTTTTTTTATCATATGGAAAAATCCACGGTAAGATTAAGTAAAACAGATATGAATTACCTTTGGAAAATTGTTATTTAGGATATAGTATGGTAATTTAATTCAGTTCTTGTATGCCACATACTAATTATTATGTAGAGCCCACATTAACTTTTTAAGCCTGCCGCCTACTAGGTAAGCGAATCATCATTGAATAATTTTTAGTACCTGGCTTCGACCGAGCTTCGCTCCCATGTCCAATTCACCCCGCAGGATTTCAGGGATGACATGAAAAAACTGCGTCCATTAGCTGCGAACTGTGAACGAAATATCGTATTTATACTAAAACTAGCTATTGCCGCGCCTTCGTTCGCGTGGATTTAGATATTCAAAAATTCCCTTGGAAACTCGTTGATTTTTCGGGATAAAAATATGCAAAAATCACGTCAATCCGTTGCTCCGTTGCGACGTGATTGAAGTACAAACCAATAAACCAACAAGCAAACACACTTTCGCATTTGTAATATATTGATAATATGGGTAATAATTAAGTATACTATATAAAAAGGAACGGTATTATGTTTGTTTGTATGTAATCAATAAACTCAGTACCTAATTACTGAACTGATTTAATAATTCTGTCGCCACAGAAAGCTATATTTATATAGGTATATTTTTATGTATATAATATTACAAATTTTACTTGAGCGAAGCCGGTCGGTTCAGCTAGTACCTACTTAATAACTGTTGAAAGAATCTCTTACAAATAAAAACTGCGGCAACCTTGTGGATGTTAGGCTTTATGAGGTTAATACACTTTAATAATCCTAGCAAAACCAGTTACATCGTGATGACCTTTGTCATTAGCTAGTTAGCCCGAGAGCAGGTGGGAAATTTTAGGGTGCATCATAAAAGTTGAAAGTGTAAAATAAATAATAATATAATAAGTATACTAGCTTTTAGCCGCGGCTTCCTCCGCGATACATAAGTAATTTTTAGCCTATATTACCTACTTCAGGATAAAGTGGGTTTCTAATAGTGAAAGAATTATTAAAATCGGTTCAATAGTTTCAGAGTTTATCGATTACAAACAAACAAACGAATGAATCTTTCGTTTTTATAATAATATTAGTTTAGTATAGATGTAGATGTAGTTTAACTACATCTACATCTAATTAATGTTTGTACCCCTACGTACAGAAACTATTATAATTTATAATATTATTAATAATGTTATAATAGTTTCTATACGTAGGGGGTACAATTTTTTTCACTGATAGATAGCTATATTATCCCCAAGTACCTATTATAGGTTATAAACATACATCACGCGGAAAAAGTCGCGAGCAAAAGCTAGTTTTTTCATGAGTATAATATATCTATGGCGAAGTATTTAATCTGCCAGCTTATACCGCCTGTGTCCTTGACTACAGAATTACGAACGATAAGAATAAATAATAAAATAAATGCAATTTTTTAATGTAATTAGCTGGTATTTAATTTTACAGTGCTAATTATTTCATTCGTTTATTATTAATAACAATTGAATTACATTAAGTAGGTACCTATCTTCTATTATATTTTACGGAAAATTTAAAAAATCTTGTCACAGTAAATAAACACGCTAAAATAAAGGAAATTTCATATTATTTTTATTCGTTAAATTTTGCTTATTATATTTTGTAACGAAAAGCGATTAGGTACCTCTGCGAAGTTGGAAACTATTAAATTATTCTTATATCCATACTAATATTATTCTTAGCTATGCGAACTGGTGTCTTTATGCTAGCTTTTCAGCCCATCCATTCGACCAATTTTGATGAAATTTGGTACATAGATAGCTCCCAGAGATTCAAGATCAGACGGACACAGGCTACTTTTATCCCGGAAAAACAAAACCATTCCAACGGGATTTTTTTAAAACCTAAATGCATGATATTTATACCGGTAATTATTAGTATGCGACAGGTCGAAATGGCAATCGAGGAGGGGACGCCCCGCACACCCGCCCTAACCCAGTCCGGGTGAGCGCGAGTGCCGTGCAGGTGTGCGGGAAACCCGCCACATACCCCGATTGCCAACTCAACCTGTCGCGGATTATATTAGGTACTTCGCCAAAAAAATTTAAAAGTCGACCGTCTTCTGCAAATACATATTGTGAAGGTCAATACATATTATAGTGCGCCAAGAATTTCATTCAATTAATTTTTGACCAGCGCTAATCACATACGTCAACTGCTAATTAAAACTAATGAAAAATTGCACAAAAATTAAGTGTGGCAAAACTCACATTTTTTAAATGTTATGATTTATGAAAGAGGCTTTTTTAGGGTTCCGTACCTCAATAGGAAAAACGGAACCCTTATACAGACAGACAGAGAGACAGACAGACAACAAAGTGATCCACTTTGTTGTCTGTCTGTCTCTCTGTCTGTCTGTCTGTCAAGAAACCTACAGGTACTTCACGTAGACCTAGAATCATGAAATTTGGCAGGAAGGTAGGTCTTATAGCTGGCATTCGGGGAAAAATCTGAAAACCGGGAATTTGTGGTTACATCACACAAAAAAAATTAAATTGTGGTCATGAACTAATAATTAGTATTTACAATTTTCCAAATAAGATAACTATATCAAGGGGGGTATCATATAAAAGGTCTTCATCTGTGCATTCTAAAACAGATTTTTATTTATTTTTATGTATCGTAGTTTTTGAATTATCCTGCAAAATGTCGAAAAAATACGACTGTAGTACGGGACCCTCATTGCGCGAGCCTGACTCGCACTTGGCCGGTTTTTTTTTACATAATCCTAAGTAGTTAGGATGTAGAGATGACTGGATTTATAGTTCTTTATCTATTTCAGTTGACAGTAATCTATCATCACAAACGGGTTTTTCCCGGGATTCTGTGCGTGTGGATCTAGGTTTTGTAAAGATACCATTGAAGTTTCTCAAAATCCTTAGGCATTCCGAACCAGTGGTAGATGCATCCGACTATTCGTAAGCACTTGTAAAAGTCTATACGAATAAAAAAGATTTTCATTTTCATTTTCATTTTCATTTTCACTTAGTAAAGATCTACGTTAGGAAAACCTACATTGCAAAATCTCAAGGGTCTAGACTTTAGACTTTAACTAGGTTTACCACACGTTCATATAATATTATGTCTGTGAGTTTGTCTATTTATAAATAAGTAGGTATAGTTTTTTTCCCCTATAGGAATAGAGATGTTTACAAGTTGTAAACGTCAATTACTAATTAAATTATCATAAGGAAATATTATTCATTATAGCTACTGTTAAGATGAAAACCACTTTGATATTATACTTTTAACATACTTTTAATCACGGTTTGCTTATTAAATTGGTTTATAAGTAAGTACAATGAACTATTCATCTCCCAAGCTTCCCATAGAGTCTAGAGTCTATGCCAAAACATCGACTCTCGGAGAAATGTCAGATCGTGTTAGGCCGTGTCCAGACTTTCCACAATACATCTAACACACTATCACCAATAGACCTAACACTACCTATATTTTTTGTTTAGGTGGTCACTCAACCTTCTTTGGCATGCTCAATACCTTCGTCCACATAGTGATGTACTCTTACTACCTACTTGCTGCACTTGGACCGAAAGTACAAAAGTATTTGTGGTGGAAGAAATACCTCACTGCACTGCAAATGGTAAGTTACCTTTATTACTTAGCCTTCTAAAGGTTATCAAAGGCTTCACAAGGTAATAAACCCCATTATACAATAGCTATTAAAGCTATGAATATTATGTGGTTCACCTTATAATAAAGCGATGATAGCCTGGTGAATAAGAGGTTAGTGTCCTCTTAGAGGAGGCAGGGGTTTGATTTTGAGCACGCGCCCCTAACTTTTCGGAGATGTGAATTTTAAGTAACTAAATAATAAATATCACAAACCTGACTCATTCTAAAAGGAGACCTGTTGTAGGCCGGCAATTGTTTGAGATGATGACGGATGGACGATTACGTCATTATAATAATTAATTAGCTTTACAGCTCCTAAGGCTGCTTTTTCACCACGAATTAGTGCTTATCCATGCAATGTGTATATCTGCGCGTAAAACAAGTAGTTCAATCTGAACATGAGGCGTATGAGTGCGCATTCTACAAATGCGCTTGTGTATCCTTATCCATAGTAGGTATACATCGATATCGATGTTAGTATATAGTAAAGACCTGCGCAAATCGCCGTGTTGCAACTTCAGATTGGACTGTAAGTATTTATTTTGTGTGCACTATGAGAAAATAAAGCTATCCTACCTATTGTTTGTTTCACATACACTCGCTATACGACTTACCACATCCCTGATGGAAAGCCCGCCTAATTTTTGTACGCAAACTATATTCTTTTTCCTAAATTCGAATCTAAACATCGACTGTGAACTGGCAACCGATACTAAATATAAGTATTTAGTATCGGTTACCTACAGATTACTGACTGACTTGACTGACTGATTTAACCGAAGCAAATAAGTTTTTTCTTCATCCTGTAAAGATGTTAAAATTATTGAGATATAATAAAATAAGTACACGACAGGTCGACATGGCAATCGGGGTATGAGGTGGGGGACACCCCACACCCGCACTTCACGCGCGCTATCCTGCACCAGGCTGTACGGGTGTGTGGGATGTCCCCACCCCGATTGCCATCTCGACCTGTCGCGTACTTATATATGTATCTCAATAATTTAAACAACTTTACAGGATGAAGAAAAAAACTTATTTGCTTCGGTTAAATAGTGATTGTATATACCTACCTATGTCTGCCAGACTAGACAACTGTTTTGAACTGTGACACTGTGGAGTACGAAATAGCATAAAGCAAAATCATCTAAAATTTGAGTAGGACATGTTGCCAGTTCGCAGTTGATATCAATTATCTGTTATTATCCGATGATTTATGGATTCCAATTACAAGTTGCTCTATTAAATGACCGCGAGACATTGCATGCAAACGCATTTCTAAGGCCAGTCGTAATTAAATGCACATCAAGGCTAATCGGATTGTTCATTGCATCAGTCCGAGTAAAAGGGACGTTTCCCGCAGTCTAAGGTCAATACCATAGTCAAGATGTTAACGTTTACTTGATAATAATAAAAAGGAAGCTGCGCTGAGTCATTCTCCTTAACAGCGAACATTCGAGCAAACTATTAATCACCATTGTAGGTATACCTGGCTGGTGTACCTACTTACCGATATAACCTATAAGTTTTTCCATTGCTTGCGGCTAAAGGCTGAATAGCTTTTGGTTACGTTTTTATTACGTACATTCAATTATAGGAACTCTTAAAATGATCTCCAATTAATAATTCCACGCTCAAACATTTTGTAATTGCATCAATACATTGGTATCCGCCTTCTGTGTTGAACGACCGTCTAATTGCTCACTTTAAGACCCTAAAAGAAAATTAATAGGTACCTGGCTATGTAAAAAAGACCGATATTAATATTCGACCATATTTATTATATTATATACCTACCAACCGGTAATAATCCAAGGATCGTTTTGGCATTATCCATTATTATTAAAAATTTACCAGTACGATCGTTAAACGAGATTTTATCGACAGACTGATATCATGATAAAATTAAGCAAAAAAGGCACCGAATGCGACCGGTTACGCACTCATCCGATCTGAATCCGTGAAAATACGGATATAAAAAACCCGGACCAAATTCGGATATTGTTTACGCACTATCTCTGATCCAAATCCAAACTTTGACATCTTTGACGATATCTACGTCATAATAATTATATCCAATTTTAATCCGAGGCACATCCGAGGTATTCTCACGGATGACGAAGAGAAATCGGATGACGGAAATCTAATTTAGTGCGTAAGCTACCATAAAAATAGTTCTATGAATACTTCGGAACATATTTTCACGGATTCGGATCGGATGAGTGCGTGATCGCTCTAACCGTTCTACATCTTGACTACAATTACTTTAAGAACACCGTAATGTATTAAGCATATTTTTCGCAGGTGCAATTTGTATTGGTGTTCCTTCATGCCTTCCAACTTCTGTTCATTGACTGCGACTACCCTCGTGCCTTCGTCTGGTGGATCGGCATGCACGCTGTTCTCTTCTACTACCTATTCTCCGACTTCTACAAACAAGCCTATATCAAGAAGGCAAAGGTAAATATCGTTGACCTAATGTTATTTCTGTTTGACCCAGCCTATAGCTAAATCATTATCCGGATGTCTAGTTTTTGTGGATGGGTCCTATAAAAACTTTTGACTTCTGATCTGTCTTATTTTTTTAATATACAACTTTACATTTATCCGTAAATTTGTTTTTCGTTCCTATCTTAAAATCATAATCATTATAGTTTTTAAATTACAGCTACCAGGAAAGTATTATCCTCAACATTTTCTTGTTTTTATATCAAAACCGTATTAAATTGGTTTAACATTTGCAATAAGGTACAATTGTAAACAATGTTTGATTCATTCTAATATGATGAAATCCTTACATCATGCAGCCCTATGATACCCTTCCTTAATTTTTTTTTTGCTTTTTGAATCTATTCAATTTTGGAATTAATGCAGCAACGGTATCTTAATTTTGAATAATCACGCGTATATTTTTTGTTCTCAGAGTATGAAGTTGAAAGAAAAGGCAAAGGTTGAAGTAGAATCATCGAAGGTCGAGGAGCCCAAAGAAAGGAAACATTCAATCCTTAACGGTTTTAGCAACAGTTCAGCGCTGGGCGATGTTCGGCAGAGGATGGCAGGAGCGGTGGCCTCACAGTGATCTTAGAATAACAAGTGCCATGATTAAAGTGGAGAAACTAGAGACTATACTTCGTGTACGTGTCAATTATATTAGACGGACAAAGTACAAAAGTGAATCTCAAACTTAAGTTTACACAAATTAAGCTCAATTAGTTAAAAGTGTTAGATTTAGTTTAGTATAATAAAATACAAGGCTATTACGGCGCTGGAACGGACAGGTAAACTTACTACAATCAAGACGACTTTATGAAAACTTATAATTGAGGTAATGGCGAAATAAATAATACCTAAGTATAATCTAGAACTTGTAGCAGACTAGGTAAAGAGGTAACTTAACAGTTAAACAAGATAATGCATAATATTATACATATTTTTAAAATACCTAGCTTCAAAAGCAACTGTTAGTTAGGTATTGTAAGAAGTAATTGATAATATGTTTTAATATCGATAATATTACAAATTTCCCCTGCCGCGCAGAGGTCGTGTATGTTTCGGTTAATCTCAGAAACCACTGTAACAATCGTTATACTGTTTTCACCAATAGAAAGTATCATTATCTAAAAAGGTAAAAATGACTAGTTTTAAAATTACACGGGTTTAAAAATTTGTTTGTAAATTCTTGAGTCTGTGTAACTTTGAAACTGAATATTTTAACCTAAATCTGGAAAACCATAGATATTAATTCCTAGAACGTATATGCGTCATTGAGTATGAATGGTTAGTATTCAAATGAGAGCCAAACTGCGTTTGTTTGGATCGCATTACGAATACACCCCTCGTAAGACGTCTACGCTTCTTCCTTTCCGGGTACCAGTTGATAGCTTTATGTTGAGTTGCCTTCGCAGTTCGCAACGTGTGGCCAATCCAATCTCATTTACGTTTTATTTAAATTCTTCATTGTAGTCTGTTCCAAATCTTTCCAGAATCGATATAACAGAACTGACGTTGTCGGTGTGATGATACGTGATATTTACTAACCTCTTGACGATTACGATTTAGTTCTGTTATAAAACCACAAATTGACAAGGCATTTGTAAGGGCCGGTTGTTTCAAACCATTGGTCTTCGTAAGATACGTTCGTTAAAATTTAACAGTTACAGACGAACTTTAACATCTGTTAATTTTGGAGCGTTGCTTCATTGTAAAAAAAACAGTTCGTCATTGTTATTCGGGTTGCCTGTAAGCGAAAGCCTAGTTTGGCCTAATGTCTTATGGGGAATATTTTTAGTAGTAGCAACATTGATGAAAACAATGTCATTCGAGCATTCTGTCACCGATTCTGTCAAGTTTGACAACTTTGATAAGGGTTATTTAATTCGCGGTATTTATTAATTTTTGTGTTTTTCGAAAAAATTGAGACTTTTTCACCAAAGTAAGTTATTATTTGGTATAATATTGCATCAATTGTATATGTACAAAGTATATTTCATTGAGAGATAGTTGAAAGTGACATGAATTTACGTGACTCAATTACTTTCAGAGAACGTTCATTAAACTTTTCAAAAGAAGAGAAGGCGCGGTTCAAGAACTTGATAGATAAATACCAAGCTGTATTGTTCAACAAAAAAACAGATAATTGTAATAATGTGCAAAAAAAGAAGGCATGGAACGCCATACATGCGGAGTTTAATGCCCTGTCAGAGAACCCACGAACCCTTAAACAGCTCCAAGCTAAATTTGATAATATGAAGCGGAATGCTCGTAAAGTATGTTGTCTTAAACCTGTTGTAAACAAGACAAGATCAGACATTTTATATTGTAGGTACTTTATAGCATATTTACTTTATGTATTGATTTTTAGGATGCAAGCAAACAGAGGCAAGAGAGGTTTAAAACAGGGGGTGGTCCGCCTCCACCTCCTGCTGATGCAGACACAGACTGGCTAAGGTCAGTTATGCCAGTATCAATGGATGGGCTGGCTAGCACAATTGATGATGATTCTCAAGTAAGGAAATTCTATTTCACTGCTCTTTTATAAAAACTTATAATCCTTACTAACACTATAAATAGGTACCTGATGTTGTATGTGTTTATTTCTCTTTTCACTGCTCATTTGCAAGATTGATTTTGACTATTTTCACTTTAGAGATAACTTACATCACAGAAAATAAGATAAGTACTTTTATCTGGGCAAAACTAGAGATATTAGAAACCTAAAAGCAGTGAAAGATGATGCAGGCAAAAATTAATTCTTATAAAAATTATAGATACTGGTGTATAAAGGATACTAAAATATAATTTGTTTTTATTTACTATTTACAGATTGGTGTCCAAAAAACTGAAGATATACCTGAAGTTTCAATATTAAATAAGGAAATAAAAAGGAAAGGAAAGGAAAGGAAGAGGAAAATCGCTTCATACGTATCCGTGGAATTTCGACTACGTAGGTACAGGTGCAGACCTTGGCGATGCCTTGCAATACGTCAGTAGAAAGGTGAAGGATTTTAAAAAATCTAAACCCACGCGGTCGAAGTCGCGGGTATCAGCTAGTATATTGCTATCCATGCTGAAAAGGATAGCACTAGATTTTCCCTTTAGGTACTTGTGCTATAAGACATTGCTATTCTGCCAAAATTCATGATACTAGGTTTATGGAAAGTACCCTAGTTTTGATTCCGGGGTCATGACAGTGAAGTGATTCTATAAGAAAAGAAAGTAAAATGATAAAATAAAACAATTTGTGTGTTTAATTAAGTATTTAATTAAGTAAAAATTATTGTGTTTACTTTAGTTTTAATTTAAAAATGTTTTTTTTAATATTTCAGTAGTTAAAATGAATATTGTAAGTACTTAAGTGTAATTCAGTTAATAAATGCTTATTATTTTTGTCAAATTGGTTATTTGTCCACCAAAAGAATGCAATTAGTAAGAAACCTATATACTAAAAATACTGAATGTTAGTATAGGTCCATGATATTAGTCCATCACCATATTTCACATCCATAGGTAAAGTTATAAACCTGCAAAATATAATTATATAATTCATAGCAGGTATGGTTTTAAAGCATAACCCGAATCTCCGAGAAGTCACAGCCCATTGAACTCCCCGGACTCAATTCTATATTTAATATTGGAACTATTGAATATATGGCTATCATGTGCGGATCCTGGCCATCTTGCAACTATATTCCTTATACATAACTCCGCATCTCCAATGACTTGAACATTAAAGGAGAATACGCCCTTCCTGTTTCTAAAGTCTTCAGCATTATCACCACCTAAATTGAATAAATTTTATATTAGGTAGGTAATTAAAGTCAATGGAAAGTTATGAATTTTTAAAATAGTATAAGTACCTAATGAAAATGTAGAGAACATGAAAGGCAGGTATGAGTACCATGTTACTAACCTGGAGATAAAATATTTATGTGGGTGCAATCAATGGCACCTATTACTTTCGGAAAGCTGGCTATGTTATAAAACTTTGTAACAACGTTTTGCATTTCTTGTTCAGTCCTTGGCATATATATGTACTGGGGGCGTAATTTTGCAATAGCAAGTGTTACTCTATGTATTATTCTACACACTGTCGTTTTATGAAGCCCAGCCATATCACCAACACATCTCATAAAGGATCCTGAGGCATAATATTGGAGGGTAACAAGGACCTGATCTATTGGTTTTACTGCGCGATTTCTGAAACAATGTTAAAATGTAGTAGATAGGTACCTTAGGTAGGTAGGTTATATCGTGATTTGAAAGGAATAAAGAAATTACAAGCTGGTAGGTAAGTACCTATACAATACAACAGAATAGGTTAGGTATAAGTTTACAAAAATTAACTTACTTATCCGTATCTCTTTTTATTTCACTTTCTATTAAATTCGTTATGAATATTGCAACTTCCTTCGAAACTCGGAATCTATCTATAAATTCATCTTCTTCGAATAATTCATAATTGAAAATTCGCTTTTTAAAAACTTTTTTCTTTCTTAGTACTTCTCTTTCATTTTCGAAAAAACTACCATTGAAAGTATTGAATAAAGATTCCATAGTTTATAAATTAATAGAAAATAAGTCGCTTGTATGAAGTACAGTACGAAGTTACGAACTGATTTGACGATCACCAATGGCTCCAGCACTGGTTAACGTAAACGTAACTTTTTAACGATCGTTAGCGCAAGCAAATGGTGAAGCAACGCTTTTTTTGATTAACGTTCGTTAGCGCCATATTTAAATGTTACGTGTCCGTCAAAATTGGTTGAAACAACCGGCCCTTACTCATGCAGATATTTTTATATTTTTATACCATTGCCTGGCATGCGTTTCAATGTATTCTATACAATATTTTGTAAATATTAGGCTTAAGGCACATTGGCGCAGAGTCGAAGCGGAGCGACTTGTCTTTTCTGAAGTGTCTCAAAATAAACTGAACTTGTAATTCTAAATATATTATGTAGGTAGGTACTAGGTACTATATTAGTGTGAAACGAATTCCTTCCAATTAATAACCTTATCAACGCGCACTTTGGCGCGTATTTTTCCACAAATGATTTAAAATTCAGTATGTTTTGGAACATTTTAGAAATGCATCGCTTTATTTCGGGTCTTCGCCTATGTGCCTTATTATATTGTATAGCACATTGTTACAGGAATTGAATAGACCAATATATTTCGTCACATATCAATAAAAGAATCGCTGTTTTAAATGAAGGCTGGACAAAAAATAGTGACTCATCATAACTAATTGAATATCAAGCCAAAAATAATATACATTGCCTGTTTATCCTTTACCTTAGAGGAAATTTAAAAAGAAAAGAATAAATTCCTATACCTACTCATGCCATTAGTTTTTTTTTTGCCTTTTATAAAGAAAACCTTGTTAGTACATACTTAAAACCTTGAATTTCATAATAGGAATTGATCCTCTTACACATTATTATGACTTACGAGTAGGTACCTACTTACTACTTAAGTACATCAGTTGAAGTCAAAAAGAGTATTTTTTCAGTTATCTATTCTACCATTTTCATTCCATCTCTATTATTTGCTTTTCATCGAGTTGTGAAAAGAGAAAATAAATAAAATAGTGTAGATGTTATCAAAATAATAGTAGATTTGTTACCCTGCTTATTTGAACTTAGCTATGTTAATTTTCTTCTTACGGATGGTCAAAAGTGGTCCGCTAGCGTTACTGGGCAGCCTGGGTCATGCGGTTTCAATATACATACATATAGGTAGGCACAGATAGGTAGGTATTAATTAAAATTTAAAACCTATTGGCAAGGATGTAAACCTGACCCTGAATCCTGATGCACCTGTGCCCATATCCTCCGTTTGATATATACGTATATTATGTACCTAGGTACTTAAATCAATTCTTATAACATCTTGATACTGAAACTGTAGGTACATACATTTAATTTTAAAGACAAGGCAGGTAATATTATGAACCTACCACAGAAAATTTATCTGAGCATTTAAATCCTATGAGACTGCAGTTTTTTTACCACGTGTAATCACATAATTTTATTATGACTCTACATAGAACAATATTGAACTTAACAAAAACTTGAGTATTTTTGGCATATTATAACACAGTTGCCCGCGACTAAATGTCGATTAGCACGTCTCTAACTTCAAAAACATAGGACTTTCATACAACCTTCGACCCCCCCCCTTCACCCCCTTAGGGGGAGATTTTCTCGAATCCGTTTCTTAGCTGACACATACGTCCTAGAATTAACCTACCTTCCAAATTTCAAGTTTGCAGACTTTATAGTTTCTGAAATTTCGTGTTTGGTCAGTGAGTGGTATTTCGCTTTTTTAATATAGATTGCTCTGTTAAATGTTTTTAACCGATCATAAAAGAATCCTACTGTAATATAGGCCTATTTGTATTAAGTATGTAAAATTAATAACTGATTTTACATCAACTAAATCTATATTGTGAAAATCTGTAGTAAGTAAAGTAATCTCAATAACTGATGATGCAAATTTCATGTGTAGGTAGTGTTAGTGAATCAACCCCATCTGATTGCATTAACATGGGCATTGTATATTTCATATTATTGCGTTTAACTCCATTTCCATCAATAAATTACGCATGCATTACGTGCGATGCGTTAATGATAGGATATGTTTCATGCAGTGTAAATACCGCTTATACCGGCATGATACGCTACCGGGTAAAAATACCATAGAAGTGCTCATCGGAACTTTTAATGAATACTGTCTTTGGCCGCGATTACACCTGTAAGTTCTACTCACGTAGTAGCTTACTTAATTAATTAACAACTTTACTAAGGTAAATGACACTTATAAGTGAGAAAAACTTACAGGTGTAATTGGTGAAAACCTTGCAATCTGACTTCTAAAAAAATAAGAGTTTTAACCGGTATATTATTCATGTTTATTGTACGAATGTTTCGAAATATTTTAAAAGACAAGGCTTTTTAGTATTATAAGTACTTATTTTTTCAAGTGCAGAAACACGTCAGACGCAATTAAAAAGAATTGCAAATGCATTACGTCGTATTTTGTATACTTTGTAACCATTTTCAAATCCAGTTTGTATTGCCGTTGACGCACATCGACTGCGCGTGAAAAAGTAGTCAATTGGAGGCACTAGTGTAATTTTTCATCCTTCTCTGCCTATACTAATCAACAGATTTACGTAAAGTGGGTATACGTTAATTGAAACGTTCCACTAGGGCGTCTGTGCAAAGCTCTCAGAATATTTGGCCCAACAATTATTTGATACCTCGACCACAGTAATCAATGAGCACTTAGCTCATTGTTTACTGTGGTTTCAGGGATCGGTGCTTTTCAGCAGCTGAAACGGCTGATGTTTACCAACTTAGACTTATATCACATCTTGAGCAGGGCTGCTCGGGCAGGGTGTCTGAACGGAAACATTTTGTTGCTTCCATAGTTCTTACTCTCGTTGCTTCCGTAAAGAAGCTTGTGCTTCTTTTTTTTAGACGTTATAACTGCTAGTGACAAGACTCTCAGGCATATTAGCCGATGTGTGCCCAGACTATTGTGTATTATAATCAAAATTGTCCAGCTAAATACTTATCTGTTCTGTTAGTGGTATATCGGATTTTGTAATGTTTAAAACATTTAAAATTTGTAATTTGTGATACTTACTTATTTAAATATATTGGATATCATATTTTATCGTCTTATTTGCCTCGACGAGATGTTGCAGACAGTAAATTGCAACATCGATTACGTTCACCTTGGAGTACCTACCTACTTAATAATAATAAATTTACTAAATCTTTTGTATAATTTGATGCGGGTGAAATGATTATTATTTTATTGCGAATAATGTATTCTGATTCTGACTATATTACCTCAACGTACTTATTAGAATTTTTTACTTGTATATTAAAAAAACCGGTAAAGTGTGAGTCAAACTCTTGCACCGAGCAAATCATATCTTCTAAATATTATATAAAAAGGAAAATCTATTCTAAATATATAAAAGGAAATGGTTGTATAAAATCCGTACTTAAGCCAGTTAGGTACCTTACTTTACCTACTAGTAGGTGGTAAATACTACTCATAATCATTATTGCAAAATATCGGATCCCGGAAAATATTGAACTAAGTAGGTTCTAAGCATTAAGGAAGTAGGTTCTAAGAGTTAATATTAATCAAACCTACGACCATATTTTAGTAAGTATTTATCCCATCCACAAACGTTATGTGCTAGTTAAAGAGTTGGTTCAGGCCATGGGTTCTGGGGTGCCAGCCAGGCACAAAGAATTCAACCTCAAGAGTACGCATATACCAGGTTTTGCATGAAAACAAAATCGTAAAATGTTGGCGGGGACAGCGGAGAATGCTTTGTTGTGTTGGTGGACTCAAAAGTCATGTAATCAAGACAATGCGCGAAATGAGGGGTACCGAAAGGGCATAGGCCGACTTTTATGCTAAACAACTGCCTAAGCTTGGCGATCGGGGGTGTCCGGCTATTAGGGGTATTAGGGGTAAGGGTAGATAGGTGGTGGTCTGTGCAGCCAGGTATCCTCCTAGTGTGCGGTGTGCCTGGGTGCTGCTGGTCCCCTTTGGATGCGTCCGAGGGGAAGAGCAGTATTCGGGCCAGTACACCCCGGTAACATGGCTAATAATCTCTCTTCGTGGATCTTGTTCGTGAGCCAGACGTCGCTGGCTGCGTCGCGGTTGATTGCTTCGGTGTTCCCGTGACCCAGTCATCAAGCGATGCGCAGGAGCGCCGCTGGGTTTTACTGGGTATTCCGCGAGTCCCACATACCTGCCTAGCTGGCTGGCTTACTAGCTGGCTTCCGGGGCGCTTAAATAATAAAAAATAAAAAAGGCCACGAGTTCTGAGTAGGTACGATTATGGTTGGAAATTTTGATTTACCGCAGATTTTGTTTTCCCGCCTCTATCTTTTTTTTAATACTGGTCTTACGGCTTTGGGTTCTAGTTCTTTGTATCTCTTATTTCAATAATTATTTATCAATCTTGAGATATAAGAGACTTTTTAATGTTTTAAAACCACATTTTTGTAAACTGCTTGGGTAAATTAAAAAAAAAAAAATTTTTAATAATTGAATGCGAGTTAGTCAACGCCATCTATCACCGAGTAGCCAGAAACTGAGAATATAATATTTCCCACCAGATGGAACTAATAGCTTAAACCATAGATTATAATATAATCACTTTGAAATGGCTCCTTATAAGTTACCTATATTTTGATATTTTCGTTCAATTATGTTAGTGGTGGGTACTCCATTAGTATAGATTTGTATTAGTCACAGCTTTTATGAAATAACGAAGGTCTTTCACTCGCTGGGTGAACTCTATACCTACGTTCTCACGCGCTTACATTGTACTAAATAACATTAATACACAAGAACCATTTTTACAAAAACTTTATTTACAAAGAAATATTTTACAATTATTGCAGCTCGCTCATCATTATTGTACTAAAATTTAACGTAATTGTATCATTTTATAATTTAAATTAAATTAATGGCCAGGATATTAACATCCGTTTTCCGGATATACATATCTAGATACCCTTACTCTATGTAATTATATTATAAACATTGAATGCATTTGAAGGAATAGGTATAATAAAAAACATCTATCCTACTAGTCTACTTTTTAACTCAATGGGTCAACTGTCATGTCAAAAGTGCGGTTCACGGCGTGGGTTCACCTTCAAAATAAGGACTAAAATTTATACCTTTGACGTGAAATTTGACACAGTTTAAAAGTTAAAATGGCGCGTGAGGAGTTAAATTTTACGCGTTATACCTACTGATAGCACAGACTAGGAAAAACGGAATTATTTTGCGAAATGCGAAATTTAAACAAAGGAAAAGACTTAATTCTTACAAACATTCGGAAAGTGGATAGATGCCTGATAATAATATAAGAATGACAACCTGAAAAAAATATTTTACCTAATTACTACTTAATAGTTTTAACTTAATTAATTTAATACAAGCATCCACAATAATATCACAAAATAATAATTTAAGGTAACATTAAAACGGAAGGCCTCTTTAGATTACTGTGTGATTGTCAGACCTTAATATATTAGAAACGGTTGATAATACAGGAGCTTTTATTTCACAACAGATTCATTTAAAATATTAGTAGTCCATAAATAAATAAATACGGTTTTTGAATGCAAATAAATAATTTCTTACAAAGTAGGGTAATTTATTTCGGCAAAATTAGACCTATTTTGTAAATTCTTAGTAGGTATTTAACTATTCCTTACAATTACCTATCTCAAAATTATTAACACACTGAACTTAAAAATTAAACATGTACAGGCAGTGTTTTAATTCGTTATCTAAAGAGGCGACTACAATAATGGCAGTGAAAGCAGTGAATAACCTATATTTTATGCTCTAGTTTTCGTTCTACCAAATTCTTCTATTTGATCATATTCCGAAAAGCCAGGGTCTGAATCGTAGTATGCGTAGTCGTAACTGTTGTCCTCCTGACGTATAGGTTTTGAGTAATAGGGCGGCTTTGTGGATTTCGATGAGTATGATGAAGAAGGCGATGTCGGTGGTGCAGTCTCTCTTGGCTGATGGCGTTCAGTCGTCCTAGGGGCCGACGTAGTAGTAATTTTTACAGTATTACTGGCCGGAGCAAAAGTATAAGGTTGAGGAGAAGATGGTTCGTAAGGTCTCTGTGTCGTCGTGTAAGTTTGGTAATAATCGAAAGGTCGCGGTGTCGTTGGTTCGGATCGCGGTCTTACTGTAGTAGTATATTCAAATGACGGAGGAGCAGTTGTTGTTGAGTATTGCGGTGGCGCAGGTCTAAAAGGTCGAGGTGCAGAAGTTTTAGCAGATACTTTTTGTGACTTAATTTTATTCTGTTTCTGATCTTCTGGCAATCTATTGCCACTGGCTGCTATATTCAAAGAGTGGGCGCCTGATAGTAATTCTGCTTCACGCTCGTAAAGTTCCGGTCTGTACTGCCCATCGTCCTCACCTTGGGGCGGTCGATATTGTCCATCGTCTTCTACGCTCTCAGCGTAATTCGAAGATTGAGTATTAAAACCTATATTTGTATTATAAGCCACAGTGTTTAAGTTAGCGAAGGGATCGACACGGGTAGTGGTATAAAAAGTGGTAGTGGCAGCTGTGGTCGTGGGATTATTAAAATAGCTTTGTTTGGCACCTGAAAATGAAGCAAAATTATTCTTTTCTGATTCATAAGAAACACTGTTAAAGTTCCTGTACGCAGGCGTGCTTGTGGCGCGTACAGAATTGTAGTCAACTGTAGTAGTAGGTGAACCTTGATTGTTATTATCATTTAAGGTTCTTATTTTTACATAGTCGGGCTCTTTAGAAAATTCAGATTGTACATTAAAACTATTTCGCACCTTGAACGGTTGATTGTTATTGTAATTATTAACATTTGTTACAGGAGTGGATTGGATTTCGTAGTTATATAGCTCAACTAGGGGCTCGTTTTTAATAGGCGCCTGTGTGGTTTGCGAAAATGGAGTAGGAGAGGGATTATTAGAGAAATATCTATTGTTGTTTTGTTTAGCAGTGACTTTGCTCACTTCTACATATTCGTCTTTGTATTGAGGAGGTATGTTTACGGTTGTTGGATTCTGCTTAATATGGGTAGGATTTTTACGGTTTAAATTTTGCTGTGGGGATTCAGAATAGGTTTGTGGAGGGAAAGTGTATTGGGCAGCTGTTGTTGTTGGTGGTGGAGTGGGGGTGTAAATTGGACGCTTCCTTATCTTTCGTTTGGGAACATTGTATTGATTGGGACTCGAAGGTTGTGATTTAGTAGAAGGAGCAGGAGTAGGTGTGGTGTACTGGGTCGTTGAATATGTTACACGTGCTGTAGTCGCTCTCCTGAAAGATTGAAAGGCCGGTCGACCTGGCGGTACAGGAGTTGGCGATTGAGTTTGAGCTACCGGTTCATCTCGACCTCGGTCCCGCTGCCCGGTGAAAAAGTCCGATGAGTGGGCTGCTCGAAGGTCAGAGGCGGCACCATTTGATCCAGCGTTTTGCGAAAGACGGCGGTCACCGGTTTCCGCTCTCTGAAGTCCAAACTCGGATTCTTCTTCTCGGTTCCCGGACGATACTTTCTTTGTGTCAAAACCTGAACATGAAAACGTTACATTACCATTTTTTATAAATATGTTTGGGGTAGTTTTATACAGCTTTGAGACAAAAAATATCTAGTGTCTTTTATTATTTCCGTTCCTGATTTTATCACTGCATGATTAACTGCGCTGCATAACTACAAAAGCGTTCGAATTAAGCTTTAGCTAATAATTAAAATTTTAGTTACTACGAATCAACTCTATTTTACTAGCAGGTTTTTGTTCGTGCAGACCTATTTTGCCTGTAAATTTTGCATTAATAAAGCTTTTTACAATTGTCTTCTTAGTAGTTGAATGATAAATTCCAATATTTATACTTACTAGCAGGTTTATAAGCATTATTATCATTTGGTTTCTATAAAAGGCAAAGTACCTAGGTACTTTTATTGCTTGCCATTTAACTGCCTGGCTAATTGAAAGCATTAATTCTAACTAAAGTAATATTTGGTTTCTACTGTCACTTACTAGTGAATAAATTACGTAAACTTCCAAAGTTGGGATAATTTTCTAAAAATTTATGTATTTAAAACAATTTATTATATATCTAACTGGACGTTTTACATCTATAGGTACCTACTTAAGTGCATTTAAATTAATAGCCACTTTGAATGAATGCACCATTATATTTTTATACATATTTACCTGTAGTACGCGACAGGTTGAAATAGCAATCGAGGAGGAAACACCCCGCACACCCGCACATCCCCCGCGCTAACCTTGTCCCCCCTCCTCATACCCCGATTGCCATCTCAACCTTTTGCGGACTATATCTACTTATCTTAACATTTAAAGCTATAACTATGTAAGTACTGTTAGTTGCAAAAGCGAGCTCACCAGATCCGATCTTGTAGAGATCGAACTGACCGTCGTAGATGTCTGCCGGGCAGGCCAGGGCGTCGTCGTCACCCCAGTCGGTACACGTCTGCGCCTCCTGGTGGAACAAGGTACCAGGGGGACAGAAGAACCTGAAGTCTCGAACGCCGCCTCCAGCCACTCTCACACACACGTGGAATGCCTTGCATCCAGATTTGGCGTCAGCATAGTACGCCCCGAGGATGCGACCCCGGCAGTTGAAACGTTGAGCTCCCCCTTATAAAAAGACGAAAAAAATATGATAAAAAACGATTTGGGTAACATTAGTAAAACTCTATAAAATACTATGTTGTAGGTACACCATCTTAAAACTAAACTAGATTAAAAGGTCTGAACCTAGTGTCATTCTTTTCCGCAGGGAACATTATGAAAGGGTTGCAATACGATCTGTCATTTTAGCTAAGTTCAATGATTATGTCAATGTAAAGACTCTCCACATAAATAAAACGGATAAGTAGTTTAACATCAGGTAGGTACATAGATCCGTCCGCGAGTATAAAACACCCTTACATTTTCATTTACCCTAGATCTGCCATACCTACCATTTGGTTGACCTTGGCGAAGATGTAATGATCATCTTATTTAACGCCCGTTTACGAAATGCAATCTATCTAAATCTATCGATAAGTTACGTAGCAACATTGTTATAAAGTATGTCAAAATTTTTATGGTCTTTTTTCGTTGCTATGTAACTTATCGACACATAGGTAGATTGACTATTGAAACCCGACGTAAGTCAATGGTGATATGATTGAAGCAATTCGCTGCTGCTCAAAACAAAAACAAAAAAAATACTATTACTGTTCATATAATAAATCATGTCAATTATGTAACTGAATAATAAATAAACCTGCACATACAAAAACTTAGATAAACACAATTAGATGGGCATTATACATACTACGCTAGATAAAAACATAGGTCAAGCGGTTATATTACCTCATATTGAGGTCGGTTACGTGATCAAATGTATGATGTTTACCCAACTATGGCAAGCGAATGGTCAAATTGAATTTTTATCTCATCCCACTGCCTTCATGTGATGGCGATGTACTTACTACTTATATAGCGAATTGATTAATTAAAAAACCTGTCAAATGCGAGTCGAACTTCGCACAGCGGTTCTGTACCATCTTACAAGAAACAATACATTTTTGTGATGTAACCACAAATTCACGATTTTCAAATTTTTCTCTTTACTTGTACTGTAAGATATTGCTACCCGCCAAATTTCCTGATTCTAACAGAATAGGAAGTACCCTACAAGTAGGTAGGTTTTCATTCCTTTAACGGGTCTTGACAAACAGTCAGAAATAGACTCTGGAGATGCGGAACCCTAAAGAACAAACCTTCTGGTGCAGTCGGATAAATATAGGTATACCTAGGTGGTCTGTAATCTTGTTCGCCCTTCGTGAAAAAATAGGAACTATTTATAATAATGACTCACAAACTCCAAGGTTTGAGCTTTGTGGCTCTATTCTCAGATATCACATTTATGCCACCATAGGTTTTCCACATAAAATTCGAGGTTAGAACTTTTAAGCTGTTCTTCTGATGGACAGGAAATGTTTGGGAGTTCTATAGACCCACTCCCAAACATTACAAAAATACTATAGTATTGATATTTTCATGACGAAACCTTCTACATACCTAATTAGATTTGGAATTTAAGTTGTTATAATTAATGAAACAATTTTATATCTTTAGCCTCTATGATGACCTAATCATACAATGCCTATGCAATGGATCACGACAGACCTAACTGGACCGTCGTGATCCATTGCATAGTGCATACTTAATATTATATATGCGCAAGTGTATTTGTGTCTCTCTGCTGGCTTCTCACGGCCTATCGTTTATTTATTTTATTTTATTCAGATACAAGTTAGCCCTTGAGTGCAATCTCACCTGATGGTAAGTGATGATGCGGTCTAAGATGATAGCGGGCTAACCTGGAAAGGGTATGGCAGTTTTTATTAAACCCATACCCTTTGGTTTCTACACGGCATCGTACCGGAACGCTAAATCGCTTGGCGGCACGGCTTTGCCAGATTGTTTAACAGATTTTGACGGAATTAGACACAGAAATAGCTTGCAGCCCGGGGAAGGACATAAACTATTGTTATGCTGGAAAAGCTAAAAGTTGACGCGGATATTTAAAAATCAACACTGAAAAAAATCGCGAGCATCATCTGTGTGGTACAACTTGCTTATGCCCGCGACCCCTGTTATTTCAAACCCCTGTTTTTCCTTTAGGGATTGAATTTTCAAAAATCCTTTCTTTACGGATGCCTACGTTATAATAGCTATCTGCATGCCAAATTTCAGCTCGATCCGTCCAGTAGTGTGAGCGGTGCGTTGATAGATCAGTCAGTCAATTAGTCAGTTAGGCAGTCAGTCAGCTTGTCCTTTTATATAATATATAGAAGGAGAAGTTAGTATGCTGGAGACGGATATTGGCTACTTTTTATCCCAGAAAATCAAAGAGTTCCCACGGGATTTAAAAAAGGGATCCAATAGGTATAATAGAATACATAATATTATCTTATTAAAAATGGAGTATGTATTAAGAATGTTATACAGACTTCGAGTAAGTGATAACATTATTTACATATTATTTATTTCCCTTTTTAGACGGCACATCAAACGTTTGTTTGTATGCGAAAACAACATTAAACGTCAAGATTTGTTATTCAACCTTCAAATTACGTGTACCTTCCATTCCATTCCATTTTAAGTTTAATAACCCTCCAAGCATTCAAATCTGATAGGCATTACAATCCATACAACTTGTTTTGGCCTAGGAATTTAGGTAGGTACCTAGTGTACCAAAACTTAAGATTCATGCATTCTGCAGATTATATCTTTACTCTTGTAGCCGACAAAGGAGTATGTAAGTAAATAAAGTAAAGCAAAACTACTCTTTATAACTATTGCCTTCTTACACCTACTGCTGGATATTGCAAAATCAACAGTCACTCATAGCACAAATTCTAGAATGTATGAGTCTTTTATCACTGAAAAATACTTCTAAGGCGATAGCGATGGGTTGTATGTCAAAATGTAGCCAAATACAGGAGAGTATAGAAAGCTATTGGCTATTGCTGGAGCTTTGTGTTTCGCGGAGAAATACCTAAAAGGTCTTAGGGTGCCGTACCTCAAAAGAAAAAAAACCCTTATTGGATCACTTCGTTGTCTGTATGTCTGTCAAGAAACCTATAGGGTACTTCCCGTTGACCTAGAATCATCAAAATCTGAAAACCGTGAATTTGTGGTTACATCATAAAAAAATTAAAATGTGGTCATGAACTAATATAGTATTTTCATTCGAAGTAAGATAACTAGGTATATCAAGTGGGGTATCATATAAAATGTCTTCACCTGTGCATTCTAAAACAGATTTTTATTTATTTTTATGCATCATAGTTTTTGAGTTATCGCGCAAAATGTCGAAAAAATACGGCTACAGTACGGAACCCTCGTTGCGCGAGCCTGACTCGCACTTGGCCGGTTTTTTTTTGTATGATTTCTCGCTACAGTATGTCGTTATGTCACGTCAGTATTTTGTTAATACAATTTATGCGTACCTACCTAGATTTTAAAAAAATAATTATTTTTAAGCGTGACAGCCAAACCGCGCAAATTATATACCTGGTTAGTTAGGTAGTGTCAGCGGTGGCAACAGTTGCTAAACTGTTACCACAACACCGCGTTCACACGCCATAATAGTGTCTCTTTACTAAGTATAGTTCTTACACAGTTTAAGTCATTGAAGGCAAGAAGTTGCTAATCCCATTCGTAATCTGAAAAATAATTCAATTTTTTCTCAATTGCTGCATATCTACGTTTACCTGCCTTATACCTAACTAGCTGAAGCCCACGAATTCGTAACCTTACATTTAAGTTTTATTAAATACTACCTTATGCCCGCAACTTCGTCTGCGTGGACTACACAAGTTTCAAACCCCTATTTCAATTTTTAACCCCCTATTTCAAATTTGAATTTTTAAAAATCCTTTCTTAGCGGATGCCTACGTCATAATAGCTATCTGCATGCCAAAATTCAGCCCAATCCGTCCAGTAGTTTGAGCGGTGCATTGATAGATCAGTCAGTCAGTCATTTAGTCACCTTTTCCTTTTATTTAGACTAGCTTATAAATTTCAAACCTTTGTAACCCTTGTTTTATCCCTTTAGTGATTAAATTTTCAAAAATCCTTTCTTAGCGGATGTCTATGTCATAATAGCTATCTGCAATCTGCATGCCAAATTTCAGCGCGATCTGTCAAGTAGTTTGAGCTCCGCGTGGATAGATCATTCAGTCAGCCAGCTTTTTCTTTACATATAGATACCCTGTGGGAATTCTGATTTTCCGGGATGAGAATTATCCTATGTCCATCTGTCCGTATGCAAGCTACGATTAGATACACAGAGATCTCTGCCAAATGCAAATCTGTTGTGACTAATAATATGTGAAAGTCTTGAACTAAGTAAGTACTAACTAAGTAAGTACTGCCTTTTTTTTGCAAAAAAAACTACTGAGTTATGATCAAAAGTTATAAGTGTCATTACGATTAAAAATTTTAAAATAACCGTGGTCATTTGCGACGTTGCATCACTGAGGTACACAGTTCGGCGGTGAACGTTTGGCTCGCGGAGTGCGGAGGTTAACCGAGGTTCCCATGCGTGCGAGTGGGGTTGCGTTGCGCAAGTCTCGGCCGTAATGCCCCATCCTCTTTGAAAGGTCGCCGGGCTTATCTCAATGCGAATATGTTGTGTGTAATTTTAGTTTTAATAGAAACTACCTGACCGTCCCGACTTCGCACGGGTGGTATTTCCAAAAACCTTACTTAGTCTTTATCTGGTCTATACGATATAGAGATGAGATGTTGCCAAAATTTCAAATTTCTAGAGCTGTAATTTGATAAGTTTTTCAGCAAGTTCCTCCATTTATAAATAGACTTGCTTATTCCCGCGACTTCATCCGCGTGGACTACTACACAAATTTCAAGCCCCTATCTTACCCACTTATGGGTTGAATTTTCAAAAATCCTTTCTTAGCGGATGTCTACGTCATAATAGCTATCTGCATGCCAAATTTCAACCCAATCCGTCAAGTAGTTTAAGCTGTGTGTGCCCGTGACGTCGTCCACGTGAATTTAATACTGACTTAAAAATCCCGTGGAAACTCTTTCTGTCACATGACACATCTCCTTATTATAAATACAAAAGAGTCTCTGTCTTTGTGTCTGTATGTCTGCTAGCTTTTCACAGCTCATCCGTTTAACCGATTTTGACGAAATTTCATACAGAGATATTGCACCCCAGGTATGGACGTAGGCTACCTTTTCTCCCGGGAAATCAAAGGGAATTTAAAAAACCTAAATCCACGTATACGAAGTCGCAGGCATCATCTAAGTATTTTGTACAAAAATACTTGCATCCTTGACGCAGATATAAGCTACTTCTTATAACTTGGAAAATTTAAGAGGTCTCCCGGGATTTTTAAAAACCTAAAGCCGCGCGGATGAACAGCATCTAGTTTTTATTAAAGTCCGTGCGGAATCGAAGAACTTGGGGAGAGGCGAAATACTCTTCTTAACGATATCAATGTCAGTAAGCCCATTAGCATTTAGCATGCTAGGATACTTTCCATGCAATAATATCAATTAATAACATTAAATAATCCTTGACGTACCTTGAATTCATAATATTCACTTATATCCACTGATCACGTAACGTACCTACTACTTGTTTGGATGCTACTATCGAACCAACGAACCCTGAGTAGGTTAATCTCACACCTGTCAACTACTGCCTATATCTTTTTGTACCTAATATACTAATATTAAATGGATATTAGGTCCAACCCAGCCTTTAATATAATTCGATTGATACCATCTTCATCCAATCTTTCTATTTGTGGCTCCATTTTGATTTTATTTCCATCCCCCGATATGATTTTTATTTTAAATACTTTTGCGCCCTTCCTATTGGAAATATCCAATGGAATGGAATGGAATGGAACTTTTAATCAACACACATATCTTCATGTGGAGCCCGAAGTGTTATGTAGTTTTCTCATTATTGTCTCAGCCAATGGATATCCACAGCTGAACATAGGCCTCTGGAAATGCTCTACTCACTTCATAATCTTATCTGTAATTCTGTCGCTTGTATCCAGCGGTCCCCTGCGACTATTTTGATATCGAATGTCTGAATCACCTAACGGTGGTCTACCAACGCTGCCTTTTTTAGTGAGAGGTCGCCATTCCTGCACCTCAAGACTCCAACATCCACGGGTGACACGAGCTATGTGCACGCTTGCAACTAAGTACAGTTTTGTAACTCATTGAGCTTTGTTTCTCTAGTTTTTCTACGGATTTCCTCACTTCTGATTTGATCTCGCAGAGATAATGACCAAAGATAATATAGCTTGCGCTGAGTTGGTGTAAATAGTACAGACATTTTAATTGATTGATACATTGAAAGATACAAGCCTCAATTAGTAGTACGAGTATGTAATTAAAACTATTCTCTTCTGACAGTTATAGATACGGTTCTATTACCTAAATAAAGCAAGTATATCATCGCTTCGCATGTTAAAATGTTGAAACAGGTAGTGTATGCTCTTCCGTCCGAAGCAGAAGTCATACGGAACTAATTGTTTAATGCTTGCTAATTGTTTTTACTATTCATAATAATTACATGTTTCGATTGTTTTAAGGTTCAATTTTATATGTAGGTCAAGGTAATATTATTTTTAAGATGCTATTAACCCTAGGTTTAAGGTTTTCTTATAATCTCATTGCAACAAACCAAATTCCATAACAAATTCGTTAATACATAACTTTACTATAACTCTCTAAACATTAGGTATTGGAATCGGAACATAATATCACATCGATTCTGTCTGCGTGGATATAATTAGGTAAGTATATTATAGTTTAAAAATCTCGTTAAAATTTTCAGGATATAAAGTAGCCTATCTCCGATTTAGGGTAAAAGCTATAGATAGCGCCCTCCCGGATTTATAATATTACTTAGTATGGATAATAGACAAAATGATTTGCAATTTTTTTGTTGGTTTATTACATACTAAACATTTTCATTCAAGTAGCGAAAATGTAGTCTGCGAAGTTAAGTTTTTTTTGGTCAATTATATCAGTGTGTTAAAAAAATAAAAAATAAATGATTTTAAATAGGTAAATATTCATCTATAATCTCAATCGATCGCCGGCCCGCTACCAAATGTCAGGTCTCCTCTCAGAATGAGAAGAGATTATGTCACATTGGTCAAATGTGGATTGACAAACTTTACCACGCCTGAGGCATCATAAGAATATTATATGAAACTCTCAGGCATGCAAGTTACAATCTTGTCCTTCCTCGTTAGAGCATATAATGTATGGTTAGTTAGTTAATTATATCAACTTTATCACATGGACTGAGGACGGGTGACGGGTCATGCCTTTATAAAACCGTGTCGCAGATGACATAACCTATTGTTATGAAGAGTCAGAGACTTGACAATTCAGAACATCGCCCGCTGAGAACACATCATTGTCATAGCTGCCAATATAATCAATAGTAAACGTACTCATATTTCACGGACGTTGCAACTAAGTATATAACTCGTCACTTTCTTTTTCTATTCACGTAACAAGTTTTCTCACGCTTTGATGACCGCGCCCATAGTACGTTATAGTTTCGACATGTTTATATTGTTAATGTGTAGATTTTGGAGGTTTTTGTTTAACTTATAATTTTCGCTTTTGTGACTTCGTTGTTTTAAAAAAAAGTTTAAAAAAAATTGAACTCTAGTTGATTTTCCACTTTCCTAGTTTAAAAGTATCTTAATTCAAGAAAATTGAATTGGATGGAGGTTTATTAATAATCACGTGGTTACTAATCACGTGGTTAGTTAGGTTTATTAATAATAACCACTCTTCTATTTTCCGGGAAAAATGTAGGTAGGAACGCGACAGGTCGAAATGGCAATCGGGATGGGGACGCCCCGTACAGCCCCCGCGGGCGAGCGCAGCTGACCTGTCGCGTACTATAGGTCTCCGTGATGTAAGCTATTTCTGTACCATATTTCGTCAAATTCAGTTAAACGGATGGGCCGTGAGACAGACAGACATACACTTTTGCATTTATAATACCTACCTACCATTACGTACCTAGGTTTCACACACGATAATAGTGGCATCATAGAGCTGAAAGAGATTAGGTATAGAGAAGTTGGGTTAACTGTATTAGTACCGCAGAGATGTAAAGCAAAGGGACGGGATGCATATTAATGTGTGCATCGGAACCTTGTAACGCATCCGCTCGCTGGCCGTCACGCTATGCCCTAGTTCTTCGGGGAGTCGTGAGAGAATCACTTATATAAAACAGGGGAATCGATTACCATTATGTGCGATAGTTTGCGCCTAGCGGCATACGGCCGAATGGAAAGTGCATCAGCATTGCGCAACTAAGTCGCGTTGCAATCGTGCACCTCTTACACCGTACGGAGATGCACTGTACGAGTACGAACTGCGAAAAATGTCACCTAATAGATAACATCAACCTTTATTTATAAAGCATTAGTGACTACTTTTGCTCGCCATAAAGCAAATTGCGTCAGCATAATTTGTTGACTATGTTTAAATGTGACTAAGATGAGCATTACTTTATGAGATGGTCACGACGTAGTCTCACGATATATAATATTATTATTAAAGCAATTTAGAGTAGTTACCAGTAAAAAAGCGGTGATAGCCTAGCGGTTAAGACGTCAGCCTCTTATGCGGGGGTCAGGAGCTCGATCCCGGGCATGTACCTCTTAACTTGTCCAGAGTTATGTGCGTTTTAAACAATTAAATATCACTTGCTCTAATGGTGAATTGAAACATCGTGAAGGAACCTGCATGCCTGAGAGCTCACCATAACGTTCTCACATGTGTATGAAGTGAGAAGTCTACCAATCCGCACTTGGCCAGCGTGGTGGACTGTCGCCAAAACCCTTCTTATTCTGAGAGGAGATGGGTTGAGGATGATGATGATGGTGATGAGAGTAGGTACTAAAAGTAGTAGACAATTACATTAATATGCACATAGGACAATAATTTAACTTTTGATATTCTAAACCACAACACTAAAATAGCATAGGAAACCTGTACCTTTCATTATTTTCGTATAAAAATACTTTCTAAAAGATCTATTGAAAAAATATTTTTCAACTGGTTATTTTTTTAAGCAAATTACCTACCTAATCTAATTAAAATATGTAATTTGTTCCTTTTAGGATAAAATTCACATTCCCCTTACCTTTCGTCTCCATCTAGGCAACTTACATAGGTAGCCTGAGAGTCGGAAAGACAATTAATGCAACGAGCAAGGTCTGGACCTGTGACCTTCTGCCCTTTTTGGATCTCAATAACGCATCTAAATGGTAAATACATTTTAGTAACTATATTGGGTTGGAGCTCAGTTTCAATTATTATTTATCTATTTATCGGTCCAATTTTTTTGACAATAGTAATAATAATTAAATAACATACAATATAATAGGTATTAATTAAATAAACAGGCACAGATTTCATAAATCTTCTTAAAACAAAAGGGATAATTATTTCCTTGCGATTATAATGGGTTTCCCACGCGCCCGGATGTCCTGCACTTACGCGCAGATGCACTAACACTATTACCTATTTTTTCACTGCTACGGAAGCGCTAAAGTATAGGTACTAGTCGTAAACCTTACTATGCTTTAGCGAAGATACTCGTATGTGTAAAATCACGAAGTCACGTCCAAGAACTTCACTGAATAACCACTGACTTACCGAGGATTGGGAGCAAAGCGAGCACGAGCCACACGGGAGACATGTTGCCGCGAGGTGCGTCGCAAAGGGACTGGCGGCCATTGTGCCTGTCGGGGATGCGCGCGCGCCGCCCGCCCGCAGGGTAGGGATGAAAGCTCAGCGCCCGCGCCCGCCCGCCGGAAAATCCGCGAAGATTATTACCACGAGCACGCTTCCACCGCGACAAAAAATGTACTATAACAGCGTTGTAACCTTTACGCGCTAGCATCATCGGATCAGCATTTATATCGTACTAGAGGAGTCCCGCGACTTCATCCGCGTGAGTTTAAAAAACCCACACGAATTCTGATTTTCCGGAATGTAGCACATAAACCTTCCTCATGAAATAACTTAAATGATGACGAAACTGCATTAAAATCTTCTACGAAGTTTCGAAGTTACTGCATTGATAAACACTTACAAAAAGAGAATAATAATTGTATTTTTTTAATGTTCAAGCTCCGGATCTCTTTAGATTATAAAAAATAATATACAATTTCTCCTATTGTTCCTCCGAACCGAATTTCGGCCGCAGCCCCCAATCTTAACAGTCAATACCTACTCTATAGTCTAATGATTGGCCACCGTCAACTAGATACGCGATAATCCAGGTAGGTACCAAACAAGGTAACTTTTTGTCCATAAAGCCAGTCGCTTCTCGCTTCTAGTTTCATTTTCTAATTCATGATTCATAGGTTATAGTTTGTGCTTTGTAGTTTACCTATAGTTTATAGTTTAAAGTTTATATACTTAATAGTTTGTAGTTTATAGTTTACGGTTTATAGTTTCTGGTTTCTGGATACCAGTTTCTAGATTTAGGCACTTACAAAAAATATTTTTTTTGCAATAGAATGAGGGTCTGTCACTGAGCAGTTTGTACTATCACCAATACTGGTATCCCGGTATTAGACATTTCAATATCGGTATTAAAAAAAAGACGAAAAAAGTCCGAGATCCTGGTTTTAGCCATTGGAAGCCCTACTAAGGACCTCACGAACCGCGATCGAAATAGGCTAACCACGAGGCACAAAATACATTTAAATATAATCGTGTTTGTAGCATCTTATTAAACAAAACAGCACATGAGTTGCGTAATGCTAGTTGTGCAAATAGAAGGTAAACGTGATCATTGACTCCATACATGAGTATAGAGTTAGTACTTATTTCGTGAGAGTCTAAAGCTAGCCTTAACAATTCACATACAAACCATGCTCATGTTCATTTGTCGTTTTATTTAAATGTTTTCCGCAATAACAACCGCGTGGATTTTCATCTTTTTGAATTTTATTTTTCTGAAATAGTAAATACATAGATATTCTATGTCTATTTCCAGAATAGATATCACTGCCTTGTAAAAATATGTATAAGGAAGGATTAATAATACCTAATTTTAAAGCAAAACCCACAAGTAGATACATGACTGCGGCCAATAAAATATTTTTATGGATTTAACTTGATAAAAAAAACCCTTCCTTTTTTGCTCATTGCCTAAAGTCTATCTAGCACATAAAAATAAAATTTCGCAATTTTTTTGATCAATTTCAAATCAGACAGATTTTCAAGATGTTTTGGACGGATGGTATTTTATTAATTTCATCAAGGTTTAACAAAATCCTGTTTGATATGATATAATCGTTCGTAAAAACTTACTGAGAGATAATAAAAATAACACTACTTACTCATATATTTTTAAGGCGGAAACAAATTATCACTTCATAGGATAAACTAGCTTATGCCCGCGACTTCATCCGCGTTGACTACACAAATTTCAAACCCCTATTTTACCCCCTTAGGGGTTGAATTTCTAAAAACCCTTTCTTAGCGGATGTCTACGTTATCTGCATGACAGCCCGATCCGTCCAATCAGTCAGCTTTTGCTTTTATTTACTTATTTAAGATATTTAAGATAAAGACCACCACGTCTTTTCTTACTTTGAAAACGCTAAGTAGGTAGGTATTTTAAAAAATGCTGAGTAATTTTCTCTTCTAGGTTTCTAGGGTTTTTACTTATGTTATCAATTTGGACACGACAGATTAGCGACACGAATGAGTGAAATGCCCTAACTTTGCCTTATTACCTACAATTATTGTAATACTTATTTCTTTATTCTTATTCTATATTCCAGCTTCACCTGAGCAAACTATCACAGCGTAGGATTGAATGCTATTTGTACCCACTCAATGTATCGCCTACCTACTTCTAAAACTTAGTGCGTTCACGTAATCGGAATCCATTGTTATCCAAGATGAGTAACAACTAGTACCTATGTATAATGTACTATAACTACGTATAGGTATATGTATACTTATCTCGTAGGGTACGAGTACGACCACACCTACAGTGATGATGTACAATGGACTTGTTTAGCAATACTTACAAGTACCCAGGAAAAATAACAACAATGTTTAGTCTCTGTCAGACTTAGAGGGCTAAGGGCTTAGGCCATAGTCGCTACGCTGTAGCCTAGTGCCAATTGGCAGATTTCACACACCTTTAAGAACATTATGGAGAACTCTCTGACATGCAGGTTTCCTCGCAATATTTTCCTTAACTGTTAGTCATTAGATAAAGTAAGTGATATTTTATTGCTTTAAATGTAACTCCGAATAGTTAAAGTCTTAAACTCACTAAGCTATTGCCGCTTGTCTACAGACTCTCTACATTTTGAATTTAATAGACAAGTGAAATTTATATTTTTCATTTTTCAAAGCGCCGCGCTGGTTGTTTCCCCGTCATACTTCCTTGAATGGAGTCATACATAGTTCTCTTATTACGGCTAATGTGCCTGCAGTAGGTACTAGCAACCAAATGGTTTGGCACATAGCGATGGCAAAAGACCAGACGGTATGACTCTTGTCTCGTGGAAGCAAGAAAGGTCGCTTGTATCGGATGTCACGTGTGTGGATACACTGGTCATATAGGCGACCTCCGTGGCAGCCGGAGCGGCGGCTACTAAGGCGGAAAGGGCCAAATATGAGAATAAGATAGAAAATAGTTTCATATTTGTGCCTTTTGGGGTGGAGACCATGGGCTCGTGAGGCGAGGGTGCTATCTGATCCCTTTTTAAGGACCTGTCATCCCGTCTCGCGGAATCCACAGGGGACCGGACCGGAGGACTGGCAGTACCTCAGTCAGCATATTAGCGTTCTGGG
Organism: Maniola hyperantus; assembly: GCF_902806685.2. Taxonomy (NCBI): domain Eukaryota; kingdom Metazoa; phylum Arthropoda; class Insecta; order Lepidoptera; family Nymphalidae; genus Maniola; species Maniola hyperantus. The sequence continues at coordinate 6,314,992 of NC_048540.1, forward strand.
CACCCTGCCTCGTAACGGTGGTTTAGATGATATTTTCGATTGGTAATTTTAATATTTAATTGTTATTGGTAAGTATATAAATTAAAAAAAAGAACTTTTGATCAATATTTTTCAGTGTATATCATATTCGCCACGCAGGGATACCCAGAGACCCTGAGTTCAAGATAATCAGTTATGAAAGATGATATTCATTTATCATAAGGTTTTCTGTCGTGAGGCATTGATGTGACAAGTATATAAATCGATACGTGTGAAATAGCCTCTATGCCACAGGAATAGCACTCTCAATTATAGTCTTACAATGAGCACAATGTCATTGCGGTTGAAACTAGAAGACGACATATTGAAAGGAAAATATAATAATTATTGTCACAGATTAGTTTAAAATGGTAATAGGGCATCATTTGACCTTAACTTCTAAGTGTTAAGTTACGTAAAGTCCGGTTGCATGACAGGCGGCTTAAAGTTACTTTACTGTTATCGTTAAACTTTGACTGTCGACAAAAGCTTGGCTTGCACAGGTTTTTTAGCTTTCGACGATTTTACCTTTAACCGTTATCATGGAGATATGAACACGAACTTGTGCAGCCCACTTTGCTTTTTAATGGTGATTTAACGGCAACTGGAACGTAACTTTAACCAACTGAACCATAAATAAATAATAAACAATAGCTTAAAATTATTCGTGAATATCTCAAGACATTCTCAAAAGTTATGTTTAATGCAGAAACTTTAAGCACTTTTTAGTTACCAATAGATATAAGTTGGTGCGGCGAATTTTTCAATCAATATCAACTAAAAGATAGATATTCTCAACACTTTTTACTTACCATCAAACTTTTTAATTTACAAAATAAATTATTTTAACACATGTCACATTTGTCTGGTGGGATGCTTCGGCCGTGGCTAGTTACCACCCTAACGGCAAAGCCGTACCGCCAAGCGATTTAACGTTCCGCTACGATGCCGTGTAGAAACCAAAGGGGCATGGGCTTATTAAAAACTGCCATACCCGTTCCAGGTTAGCCCGCTACCATCTTAGACTGCATCGTCACTTACCACCAGGTGAGATTGCAGTCAAGGGCTAACCTGTATCTGAATAAAAAAAAAATAAAAAAAAATGTAAAATTATTAAAATTTGTGTATCTCGTTGAAGTCTTTTGTATGGCCAATTCGATGCTCTAACAGTCTACCAAATTATTATTATGTAGATTCGTTAATGAGGGCGATGAAAATGTTATTTCTAGCAAGATTGCATGCCATAGTTTTGGAAATGAATTTTGTTTTCAAAAAGAAAAAGTCATTTCAAAAAGATCGAACAAAATGAACGAGCTTAGACTGATTAAAATATCAAAATAATAAAATAAGCTTAACTGTGTTCAACTTTTGATAATATCTTAATTTATTAGTAAGTATTTGAAGTTTGTCATATCCACAAAGTAGGAATTAAGGATCGTACTCGTAGCTACGCCCTAAAACGAATTTGATCATCATACACTTGAGCTCGTTAACGATTTTCTCAGTATCCGATCTTCTTGGTAGGTATTTCTTGGTAATGTTAGGTTGATGACATTTGACCATTTTCGTAAAAAGTAACTTTAATTGAGCGTAAAGTAAAATGGTATGATGCTATACGTAGACATGTACCTATGCCATAGCTAAAATGAGATTTATCTGTAAAAGGTTATTAGGAAATGTTTTGAGGTCACACCTACGCTTGCTTTGGTGCCTGCCTAAGTAGGTATATTTTATAAAACGTTGATTTTACACTCATGTAATAAAGCTAGTAGCGTTAATTCTCAAAATACCGATGCTGAAGTTTAAAGGTTTTCCGCATTTGATGTCTACATTGTATATGTGTCTACCTACCTATTCAAATTTATTATTATGAAAAAAATCTTTGCCATTAAAATTTCCATGAATTTAATGGGAATGCAATTCCAATCCATGTGTTTTTGTATGTCCGAATTGATTTTTGAAACTGCTGAGCCAATTTTGATGAGGCTTTTATATGCAGATAGATAAATAAATATTTAAGAAATGATCCAGGTACTTTTTACCTCAGGAAAACCAGAGGTTCCAACGGGTACTTTAAAAATCTATTCAAATCTACATGGATGAAACCGTGTGCAAAAGCTAGTATTTTAAAGAAAATAGATATTTGCATAGATAGCATTTTGCCTGTCGGTAGAAATACCAACGTGATAAAATAAGATTGCCTAGCTACCTAGCTACATTCTACAATACAATATATTATTATTTATTACTTATAAATGCGAAAGTATTTCTGTTTGTCTGTCTCGTACAAAGATAGCTCGCGTCCTGGGTAAGTTACTCTTCATCCCGGAAAAACAAAGAGTTACTAACGGATTTTTAAAAAACCGAAACTTACGCGGACTAAGTTGCGGAGATCACCTAGTTGCAAATAAACACAAAGTTTTAATCATAACGCAAATTAATGAGCTGGCTTATCCTGCATGTTTAGCAGTGGCAGGGCGGGCGGTGCATATCGCATGCTGCATGGTGCACCATACAGATTTGATTTATTCGAGCAGATTATAACAAATTATTAAGCGTTTGACTCGTTGTATTATATAGATACCTACGTAGTTAACCATAAGTATAATTGCACCTTTCTTAATTCATATTGAGTATCATACAGCAGCCACTCACGTGAGCTACTACGATCGCACCGCGGTTCACCTTCTACTTAATTATAGTATGTATTGTTATTGTGTGTTTTGCCGCAAACTACCTTTGTATCGTCGACCTCGTTCCGACCTTTAGCTCGGAGGATGCTCACATTCCAAACAGGTGAAGATTTCCCAAGCCACGCCATTACTATAGTGACTACAAAGAACCTACAATAAAAATTTTACTTGGTCACTCAGTGATTTGGCAAATACGAGTATTCCGATAACATCAAGTAGGTACGTATTTAAAATTTTATCTGCATGATAGAGTCTGATCAAATCCTTTGCTTTGAAGAAGTAGGTGGGTCGAAAATTTCAGTAGCTAAATTAATTTATATTAAGCACTTTTAAGTAAATTAACATTTATCTATAATTAACATTATTTCAAAGAAATTATATTTATAGCAAGTTCAACAAAACAACAGTCAAATTACACCTAAAATTCCTAACACCTATAAAACCATTATTCTATTTAAATTCACTTTTAGCCAATCTTGAACGGACTTTCTTCTTCCTACCTTCGGATTTGGCTTCGGTCGAAGTTTGTGGCAATCTAATCGATAATCGGCTTCAGCCAGAAATCAACCTCACGGACACTTCTGCATGAATCCCAAAGATCTTTCGACTCGAGAGTCCGGCGGGATTTATGTTAATAAATCATCCCTTAATCTGAAACCTATGACAGCAATAAGCTCAGACGATTTAAACAGCTAGGAAGAAATTGTACACTTTAGATAAGTAATAAAAAAATAACTTGAATGTCGAAACATTTGATATACTTAAGTACCAATTTATCGAAATAAATTGTATAAAAAACAAGTGGAATTAACTCATACGAAAGTCAATATTGTTCAAAGGTCAACTTTTGCAATGCAATTTGTTGTGAGACATATCTTTGTCTAATTCCCACAGCTTACGAACAATTTGAGAACAATAATTGAGTGGTACATTAATCATGTTTTTAAGCTAATTGTAGCATCCGACGGTTCATTCAATTGGTCGTGAGTAGGTACTTGTACGCGACCACACAAGGTCCGTGCCGTTCTCCAAGATGCATACAGAGAGATGCTGAAGATAAACTTTTATCGCCGTCGTTCGTGGTTGTTTTATCTTATCACCTTCTTTTTTATCAATATTTTTATCTTATCTTATTTTTTGCTATTTAAATTTGTACTTATTTTATTATAATTTTTAAGAGCTGTAAAATTACTCATTATACATTGCAGGGCTGTAGGAAAAGATTAGGTAGGTACCTATAGTCCGCTACAGGTTGAGATGGTAATCGGGGTATGAGGCGGAGGGACACACCCGCACATCACCCGCGCTCGCCCGCACCGTGTTAGCGCGAGGGCTATGCAGGTGTTCGGGGTAATCCCTCCCCGATTGCCATCTCGACCTGTCGCGTACTGTACTTAAAATTAATTCTATACACCAAAAATTTTTAGTTAAGTACCTACCATAAATATAATCTGTTTATTGACTTCAATTTAACACAAAAAATTACACGGGCTCAAAAATTTACTTCCTAATCTTTGAGTCGGTGTGATCAAACGCCTGTAAATAAATTTGCTTAAAAAAAACTACATTTGTATGTAAAGCAGTGGGAGGAGTGAGCTAGGGTTACTTCTCTTAAGTTACCATAAAAGGCATTGTAGGGACAACAAAAACTGTTTAATTTGATTATCTTTCTATTCTCTCAGTAACAATGTGCTTTGTTAATAGGTAGGTACATGTATTTATGTGCGAGCAAATCTATTAAAGCCTTCACGTGCTTTTGGTATTTCTTAATCTTTATAGTTAGGTACTTCAAATCTTACAATAGCTACGAGTAATAAGTATGTATTTATTTAAAAACAATTATTGTTTAAGAGCCATAACTTCCATAAGAATCATAAGATGCACCGAAATGTTTGTTTTGTGAATACCTACCTGATTCGTTATAGATCCTATTATCATAAACTTGCGATCAATTTTAGTAGGAGTATAATAGCATAATAAAATCCATATGGATGCTTGCTAGGTATGATAGTTAGCGAATAATTGGAAAATCAAATCGCTTGTTTGGGATGCAACTTGTGTAGACACTTTAGCTGCATCCCACATTCAGGCGACCTCCTCTATGGCGGGTGCAGCGGCCATCAGCGCCGAACAGGCCAAAAGGCGCAAATATGAAAACCTCGATGGGAGCTTCGTATTCGTGCCTTTTGGTGTGGAGACCTTGGGGCCGTGGGGCCCGGGGGCTCGAGCTCTTTTTGAAGAAATTGCGAAAAGAGTTATCGAGTCAACCGGGGACCCGAGAGCTGGCAGCTACCTTGGCCAAAGAATTAGTTTGGCCATCCAAAGGGGTAATGCTGCCAGCATCTTGGGTACAATGCCTCGCTGCGGTGGTCTCGATGAGGTTTTAGATTTAATTTAATTTATTTTAGTTTTAATTTAATATTGTTTTCTTTTTTTTTAGATTTAAGTTTATTAATAGTTTATTTGTTTCCATCTTCAAGTAATTATTAAATAATAAAAGTATTATTGTTTCGCAATAATATTATTAATTATTTGTTTATGAGATGCCCTTCGCCTTTTTCGGCATTCGATTACGTTTGAGTAAAACTGAAATATCTTGAATGAATGGCGTACTCGTGATCACTATGTACTTACCTATCTATTTATTTTTATTTAGTGAAATAACAAAAATATTATAGGTATTGTAACAAACTATCGTTTTCAATCGATTATCAAATCAATTGTATGCAAATCTAAAACGTGCAGTATCGAAACGTGATCCGCCCATAACTTCCATAAGAATCATAAGATGCACCGAAATGTTTGTTTTGTGAATACCTACCTGATTCGTTATAGATCCTTTTATCATAAACTTGCGATCAATTTTAGTAGGAGTATAATAGCATAATAAAATCCATATGGATGCTTGCTAGGTATGATAGTTAGCGAATAATTGGAAAATCAAACGTACCAGCTACGTATAATTAGCTGGAAGATGGCCTCCACTTACGTATCTAATTAGAGTGTGATCATCATGTACATATACATACAAGTGATAAGATTATTAATCTTATCGCGACGTTTTTCTTGAAATCAACTCAAACGAACCTTTATTTACCGTGGAATAAAAACGACGGTGCATTAGCCCAGGTGCAAAAGCGTGCCGTGGATGACGTGTTTTTTTTCTTCAGTATATTTCAGCCCAGGCTGAGTTTGAATGCTAGCAACAAGATTCCATTTGGATACTCTGACCCTTACATTTGATTGTAAATTACATTCGGCAATAGATACATGGTCTTATCCAATTAATAAATATTTACATTGATTCATGACTATGATAAGTACATTTATAATATTTTTTAATTGATTATAGCTTCTGTATCTCTTCATACTTATGCTGTATATCCATCAAGATTCATGACTTATTTATAAATATTAATACATTATGGTCCAAGAGCCCGTAGGCAATTTTAAGTACAATACCCGGCAGGAAATATTGCATCTATCTTTAGAAAGACATAGCGGTTTCATTCACATATAGGTGTGAATTTTTAATTTTCATAAAGTACCTTTTTAAAAAAAAAATACAATACAGCTTTACATGCCTAAATAGTCTTATGCTAAGCTATATTAGGATACGTGTTTGAAAAAAATCACAACTCGCGAACCATGTCCAGCTGGCAGATGTAATTTTCTATACACAGGTAAAGCAAAAGAACCTAATAAACGTTCAGCGTTAATTAAGTACCTGCTCAAAACATCCTATGGGCTCTCGGATCATTGCACATAAGCCACATCTTCCTACTTGTCCAGTTCATTACGTAACGAGGTTGCATGTAACTTGTAACTTGAAAAGTTGTAACCCATTAACACATGCGGAACCCGACCACAAAACTTTACAGTGCATTATGACATCCAAGGTAATTAAGCGTAGGAACATTAGATAAGGCACATCTAGGGTAACCAACGTGTGAAAAACTTATTTACTATGCATGTTCTCACTTCAATCAAACGAAGCAGATATTTTATTCATTAAAAGATACGAATACTGGAAAATTTCGATTCACTGGCTCATACTTATAAACAGACCGACACAGACCTATGTAAAATAGTAGAACTTTTGTCATTTGTTTGTTGTTGTATAACAAAATAACAACCTGCGTGCTTGTCAGTGAAATCGTAAGTTTTGTATCGTGTTGTATTGTACGTTTGTATTGTGTTTTCGTGTGTTCTCCTAATTTTAGAATGTTTATCGCATACACGTTCAACGCAAACAAAGTCGCGGGAAAATGCTACTTGCTAATTACACGCGTATGTAGGTACATTAAAAGATGTGTGACTGCTTGGGTCATAGATCGAGGGTTCAGCGTGGAAGTGTTGGCTACATTTTCGGCACCGTCTGCGTCCCTGGACATTTATCCATAAATGCAGATTATAAATCGAAATTAGAGTATTAGCTATTGAATCATTGGAGCGTGCATTATTTTTAGGCTCCGTTCCGTCTGTTCCGATGCAATATGCATAATGTCCGTGAACCAAATGTTCTTCACGGCGGATGAGCGGGCGAGGTACAGTACGCGCGGCGAGAGTTTGGCTTTGACCGTTATTGCGCAGAAATCAGAAATTGGGTATCAACGGGCAATTAGTGGGGTGCGGGGCGGGTGTGTAGGCGCACGCGGTGCTCTGATTGGCGCTCCACTGCTCCAGTCGTTCCCTGCCTCTGTTTGTACAATCACGTTCACAAGTGAATTGCTATTTTCGTTAATTGTTTATTATATAAGAATCTGAATAGCACTGCTGCTAAGACTTTTTTTTAATGTTAACTTTTGTATTTAATAATTATTTTAAGTTTTCTTTTGTTTGTATGTACCAATTTTACATGTATCTTGGAATAAATAATTTTATTAAAAAACAATTATTTAGAATTTTCATCGCTGTCTCTGTAAACTTTAAAAGGAAATAAACATTTTATATAAGTAAAATAACTATCAATAGTTTTAATAAATGAAGAAGTTTATCTATTTCGTATTATTTTCTAGCATTATTACCACTGTACATGAATTTTGACCCACTCAAATATCCAACCTGGTACATAAAAAAGGAAAAGTATTGTGTGCGTGACAGTACCCATGCGCAGTAATCCCCTCCACCCGAAGGTCAAAGCCAAACTCTCGCCGCGCGATCCTAACTGGTCCGATTGCCGCATGACCGTTGATGATCTATTGTTATTTTTTCATTAGTGACGAAATTCTCGAATCGAAGTGTCCATTTTCTTCTAACCCAGGATTTGGGAAATTATAGTTGTCATTTTCTATACTGACCTAATTTTTTTTCTACAGATACTTAATTTTTTTACTTTTTTACCTAATTTTTTGATTACAAAAGTTGGACAACCATGGAAGCATGTTTACGTAGAACGCACGGAAGCGTGCGCGATGGCTATAGAGCGGCAATTTTAGTGTAATAACTAATAAGTATAAATAGTTTAATTTAAACCCATTTTCAGTTTAAGCCCGCTTAGTAGAAACTAGTTCTGATTACAAAAAATTTATGTGCCTAAGCATTATTATTAATGTTTACACAAGTCAATTTTTTTTGTAGGTAGGTATGAAAATGTGGGTTCCTTAACTTTCAGTAATTTCAAAATTGCATTTATGACTTTAGATAAGTATTACGATTTACGAGACATTTGGCGTATTTTTTACAAAAATTTATGCGGCAATATCAAAACAATAGCTCTTTGTAACCTTACTAAAAATACAAACCTTATACAGAATTCAAATTGCGGTCTTTATATTACGTAATTGCACTTGAGGCCCCATCTAATATTCTTATTGCTGTATTGTCACAAGATATTGTAAAGTGAAGGTCAGGAACAACCGTAGACCGTGTTCCGTAAGAAAAAAAAAATTCGGCAAACTTTTCCAAATCTAAGAGCAAACAAGCGACGTTAGAGCCAAAACTTATCAAAAACTGAATTAACGGATGGAAAAAATAACTCACAGCAGCACTTACTTAATATGACCACTTTGTAGATTTTATTTCAACTTCTCATTGTAATGTCCGATTGTTACCAAGATGAAACAATCGGGTTTGGGTGCTCTATGTTTTTACACGAACATTTAAGAGATACAATCTATCTGAGCTCTCGTGATTTCTTAATATTTAGATTAAAACTGCGGACAATTATTGTGTGCTAAAAGTTTCCCATAAAATGCATTGTCTTAGAACGTGTGTGCAGCACTTTTGTAAAAAACTGGTTTACCGCAATTTTGCAATTTGTCACTGGAGTAATTTGTACTGAGAAGTTGCAAACTACGACATTCGGCTACGGCAATTTAGCGAGTTTACATCCTACGCGTAAGCTTAACCTACCAAATGATCTCCAATCTTGACCAATCTCTACTATAATGTCCACAACGTCTATCTAACTTGATACCATATCTCCCTGCTTACATAACATTTACATTACTAAATCTAACTTTCTTTATTCTAAAAATTACTCGAATTTATGAAATAAAGAAAGTGAGAATACTGAAAATAACACGTAATAAATATTCATTAAAAAATGAATCAAAATTGTCTTTATAATATAGCTTATTTAAATTAAATATAATAACTAGTTACGTCATGGAAGAGTACCTACCTCTTCTACCTTTAATCAAAAATAGGTACGTCAAGCTGACTAGGCTTAAGGTTACGATTTACGAAGCTACTGTGGAGTTAATCTCAGCTGCATTCAGTTCAATAAACTTTAAGATTGCTGCACATTAGCTGACTAGATGCAATGCAGTTTCTAGGTACCCATACCTAATACCTACCTATGTTCAGATTTTCCTAAATGAACAGAGATTCAACTGCTTGGTAATAATTGATAAGGGCCTGCTCACTTTTTGCACAAAGAATCAGCTTATAGCTGGTCTTGTGGTTGGTGGCCTTAGAGATTAAGTGTTTAACAATTAAATAATACTTATAAGTATAATACGTGGCAGATCGAGATGGCAATCGGGTTATGAGGCGGAGGGACACCCCGCACATCCGCACGTCACCCGCATTCGCCCGCACCGGGTTAGCGCGGGGGCTGTGCGGGTGGGCGAGTCGTTCCCTCCCCGATTGCCATTTCGACCTGTTGCGTACTATATCTAATGTGCAACTGGTTTTAAATGATAAAGATGTTTTGCACTGCTAGGTAAAGGCGTGTCGTTCTCGGTGGGGGTGAGACTAATTCAGTGATAACTTTGATAATATGCCTCCGGCTAAATGCGTGGGAATAAACACTATCAACGGCAGTCACACTATTCTTAAGTCCATCAACTTAGATACTGTTAACAAACGAACTTGTCCGACTTTGGTCGAAGGTTGATCGCATGGACAATGATATACCAATGTCAAATGTGGTTGGCTTCCACCAAAATCGTTTTGAACTTCAAAGGTGATTAACTTGACTATGGCTTAGTGCCACAAGCAGCATATTTATAACTGTCTTCATGATTCTGGGTTCTAACCCTTTTAAGCTTAGAGATGCACGGCACGCATCTTTTCCGGCTAAGACGATGTCCCCAATTTCTAACGTCATCCGAAAGTGGACTCACGCCACGGTCTCGGGGGCGTATGGACTAATCAAGTCCAACCAACCAATTCGTCCCAAAGCAGTGGTCCGAGCCTCACAGGAGGCGCCTTTACGAAGATGATGCTCTCCGACATCTCCAATTATTTCTTCGAGCTCTAGGGCTCACCCTCAGTGACGCTATAGCGGCCAACGCAGCATAGATAGTCAATCCGAAACTATTAGCAATTATGTCCTTCTCATGTGATTTCAGCAGCAAGTTTGAGCCCTTTTCAGCCGCATCAAATAATACTGGGGACGTATTCAATGCCTGCTCACGAATCTTTCAGTCTTAAAATACTTATAAAGCTTCTTACAGGGTTCATGGTTATTGTGGTCGTGTGCAATCCCCTTTATTTCTTCCAAATCACTAATGAAGCCTAGTAATCATAGTGTATGCTTCACTTGGAAATAATAATGTTAGTTTAGCAGAACCTTTTCGTGACCTTTAAGAGCGGCCGAAGCGCATCCTATTCCGACGCGGAACTAAGCTCATGGACAAGATCATTATCGCAACAGGATCTGCTTTATTGCCTTTGGTATTCAGATTATTGTATCATGTTATCGTACTGAAAAACAGTAGGTATGTAGGTATAATATGCTTTTTGCGAAAATAAGTAGATACTTTATGAGTAAACAGTAAGTATTAACATAAACTTTACGTTAATAGGTAGTCTGCTACTCTATATTAACCGCTTTTTATCCGGGGCTTTTTAAGCGCCGAAGACACTATATTAGAAAATATAATGGCGACCTAATTAGCTCTGCAAGTGGGTATAACAAGTAGGTAGGTATGCAATAGTTTCCACAGCGAAGTCGGGAGCCTCGACAAGAATCTTGCTTTCGTTCCGGGCATCCATTCTTAAAGCTTTCACACAATTATTGTGTTTTGATTGATCGAGATAACTGTCAAGTACCAGAGATTTTATGCATTCTTTACTGCGGTTAGGTGCATTATTTATTATAAGCACCACATAACATTATACATTATTAACATAACATTATTTATTATTATGTGCATTAAGTATTACCTGTCCATATTTCTGAAAATCCGTTTCTTAACAAATCCATGAGTCTATCTAAGGGTGCCTTCTAATTTGCCACAAAGTGCTGCTTTGTAAATCCATATAATTTCGATCGATGGAATGACGCGCGGCCGCAGCGCGGGTGTAGCGCCGCAGTCGCGCGTTTTTATTTATATGGATTTACGAAGCAGCCGCAGCGCTACAGCCGCGCCGCCTCCGTGCGGCACTTTGTGGCAAATTTGAAGGCGGCCCTAGATCTACAGCCACAATTTTTTTAATCTTTAAAACTTTTTGTAGATCTACATGATTTGGTATTTAAGTGTGTGAGCTCGGCTACTTTTCCTTTGGTTGACTGTTTTGTGTGATGTCTACCGAAAAATCTGCACATTTTGCTTTCATGTTTTATTTATTTATTTCAAATTTGAGTAGGTGGTAAAGTAGGTACAGTATGCAGCAGAAAATAATGTAGGTACATCGACCTGTAATGTAATGACCTGTAGAAGAAGATAGGTAGCGGATTTGTAGAGCATTGTCTCTGTCGTTGAGACCGACAAAACGTCATATAGGTATGAGTGAGACAAAGCTCTACAAAGCTGAAATGTCATTCTAACTGTATATGTCAACTGTAACTACCTACTTATAGTTTAAATTTAAATTCTAAAATATTACAAGGATTAGGTGGTACTTATAACGAAGTTTCGATTTAGCACAAAGTTAAAATGTAAGTTAGCTCTCCGTTTAAAAACAATCGCACGTAAACATGGATGAACTTAAAACTGTAAGGAAATTGTAACAGAATGTAGGTACCTACTTTACCTATAAAACACTCCAGCACGCGATCGTACAAAAATAATCATTGTTTTCGTGAAGTGCCTGTAAGTTGCAACATGTGCATAACCGTTGTCGATTATTCAGACGGAGACAATGTTTGGTCGCACGCAGAACGATGATTCTCACGGCTGCCGAAGGTCGTGGATAACTTTGTTCTTACAACACGCTTTAAATAATTTGATTTCATAACTTTAGCGCCCAGGGGCGTATTTAGCGTGCGCTTACCTATGAATCATTTAGGAATATTATGGACATCTAATATGCAAGATCGTTAAGACTATAATACAACATAACTGCTCAGCTGAAATCCCGCGCTCTGAAAATTTTAATTCTGTCCTTAGGTAGGTACCTACACGTGAAACTCGACGTACGAATTTAATTTTAGCTATAGCATAAGCTTATGCCATCAGGAATAGGTATTTGGCATAGTTAGGTATGCCTTATGCCAACTATTCCCAAAACATTATTTTAATTAACATAGGTACCTAGATGTTCTCAATAAATTAATTACTTATAAATGTACCTACCTACTTACATAACCGTAATATCATAAGGTTATGGATGGGTTATGACCAAAATCTCTTGATCAGTTGAACATAGGTACATAATATATTTAGTACATTTCTCTACTAGTCAATCCGTCCAGCTCATAAAGCCGCAAAATATATTAGTAGGTAGGTATATAATATCAGACGTTGACGGATTGCCCGTGATATATTAATTCTGCCGTTTCCCAGCCCCGAAGGCAAGCCTAGATTAGGTAATCCTGCTTTCACTCCTGGTATATCACGAACGAACCCTTCTCCCAACTAGGGCTATCATTTGTTTCTAAAAGCCTATTCCGTACCTAAGGTCAGCCTTTGAAAACCATTAGCATAAGTAGGTAGGTATATACATTTTGAACCTTAGCCAAAACTGTAACACATAATATCATAATATTTTGCTAAAACAAAATTCAAAAAATGATTGTAAGTAAGTAGAGATTTATAATTTTCTAGTTATAACTTTAACACTTATCATCCGATTATCCTTTAGCGAACTATTTCTCCAATCAAAATATTATAAGAAAACATGAGGTTTTCACTCTTACGTTCACCTAAAGGTATGATTGACATTCCGCAAATTTTTAGTTTTGCCACACGAGTATTTGCTTCCTCGTTTCTAATAATTCATAAGTACTGCTATCTACGGTATGGAATGCCCTTCCGGCGTAGCGGCACATTTCCCGACACTAATTTTAATATGAAAATAAATATTTACTTAATCTTTAGTTTGATAGTTGGTGTAAGTAATTGCGTAACTTCTTCGAAGAACGTGCCGTTTGTAGGTTTTATTGGGTGCCTAACTAAAGTACCTAATCACGACTGATTAATCATTAGGTACTTAACTATTATCAAACACCATCTAACATGAGTCATGAGTCATGACCCATCGTTCAGCTGGCGATTTGACAGCTGAACCAATTTTTAAGAATTTAGGCACGAAAATCCATACTAATATTATAAATGCGAAAGTGTGTCTGTCTGTCTGCTAGCTTTTCACGGCTCAACCGTTCAACCGATTTTGACGAAATTTGGTACCTACAGAGATAGCTTGCATCCCGAGGAAGGACATAGGCATAATTTTTATCCCGCAAAATTTTACCGATTTCCTATCTTATAAGCGGCCGTTTTAAAAGTCGGCGAACTCCACCCTATATATACCTAATCTTTTGAACTAAGTAGTAGATTGATTTCATTTTATTAAGGTTTACATAGTGAGTCATTTAACTAATTATTATAATTATAATATGTGACCTTCATTACAACACTGTAAATGGTAACCCTACGATATTTTGAAAGCTTCCGCGACCGCTGGCGCATCGCGACCTACGACCTGCACCGAGGATAAAACCTGCTTACCTATAGATACACTGTCTGGCGATACGATTATTGCATAATGAAGCTAGGTATTATGCATATTCCTAGTTGAAGGCAGCGGTGTGATCGATTGAACGTTGACCCAAGTCTGTAACTGTATGGATGAGCGACAATGGAGGTCCGAATTTGGCCTGTCGAGAAACTAAGTATACGAAGATAATTAATTGGTTTTGTAGTATGTGGTGCATATTTTTGTTTATTGTGAGTAGTTATTTAACGTTACCGCTAAAGTGTGTAGATATACCAGTTGTAAACGAGGCCGCTAAAGTGCGAAAAATGTTTCGTTTCTCAGATTAAATATTTAATATTGAGATTCCCTATGTAATTTGCAGTAGGTGTAACGATTAAGCATTCGCTAGAGTCAAAAAAATTGCTTTCTCGACGGAATAATCATCATAAGGTCGAATATTATCTAGATCAAAATTTGAGCACACTCCAGGCAGTCTTGTTTGTCCTATAACCAATTTTTAGAGTGTTTTTGTAAAGCGTAAAGCTAGATGTTCGCGAAGGAGGACTTGATTCAAGTGAATCAAGTGAGACTAATGACGCTGAGTGAAACGCAGGAGAGAGGTGGCGAGCGAAGCAAGCTGGCGACATCCGTAGCGAAACACAAGGATAGAACAAGAAAAAGGCGATAAGACCGCCTGTTTGTACCTACTTTTTAAGATTTCTTTTTTGTAACCTGTCATTTGTGTTTTATGGTGCAATAAAGAATATACATACATATGTATATAGAACAAATAACAACACACATCAACACCCAACAAAAAAAAATTTCTCTTTTTTAGCCTTTTTTAGCGGATTACTCTTTACTACTAAGCGAATTAATCTTCTTACTCTTTGTATAGATACCTACTTACCTACCTAGAAATTCTTACAAAATCACGAATAGCAACACTATATTTGGAAAATGTAGCCTTTCAGTGTCCGTCACGTCTTCGAATGCACAGACGATACGATCATCTCCCAAATGCCAATATGAAATAATCGTTTTAACTTGATCGTTTGGAAAGGTACAGTGGGAAAATTTTATAGACCCATTTTATTCATTGGGTATAATATTTACATTATACGTACCTATTTATCATATCAGTATCATAAATTAAGAAACAATATGAATTTTATAATTTATTACAGGATAGATAGGTTCGATTAACTGTCCAGTATCATAGACTAAGAAAATTAAAATATTTTGAATTTAATATAAGTTTTATAATTTAACTGTGTGCTCGCGACTTCGTCCGCGTGGACTACACAAATTTCAAACCCCTATTTCAACCCCTTGAATTTGGGGTTGAATTTTCAAAAATCCTTTCTTAGCTGATGCCTACGTCATAATAGCTATCTGCATACCAAATTTCAGCTTCAACCGTCCAGTAGTTTGAGCTGTGCGTTGATGGATCAGTCTGTCAGTCAGTCAGTCACCTTTTCCTTTTATATATTTAGATATAGGATAAAAATAGGTTTGAACATTATAAGTTAAAAATGGCACTATTCCGAAATAACACGTAGTTGCAAACAGACGTTAATATCCTGGTCTATCGATTATACAGAATGACCGGTAGGTAATTCGATACATTCCTTGGAAGGTGTTATTCTAAAGGCCTTCTTCTTCTGTCCCTGACTCCTGGGTTGCTTTTCCGTACTTAGACGTAGCCGTCCGTCGTATACGTGAGACCACTGGTACGGGTCCCTCTGGATCACTCCAGCCAGCTTAGCTTACTCCGGAATCCAAGCATTCTAAGGGTCATTGAAGCAACTAATTGAGCCTAGCCTATAGTAAACCAAGAAGCGAAATATAGCGGTACCCAAGTTGTAAATTATAATGAACGCATCAAAAGATTCATATTATATTGTCTTTAATCTGTGTTGTTTCGTGAGTCGTGATATATAAGTATGTACCTAAGTGTCTACTACTTACTAATTATTACAAGGTAATTTCCGATACCAAACATGAATACTAGTTCCAGTTCAGTGCCCATGATCATGACCCATATGTACCAAGCACGAAGATCACGCTATTTCCTTCTGCCGGTAGTAATGGATAGTGTGAAATCAATACTTATCGCCAGTACCTATATAATAACAACATACTGTAATGTAGGTACACATAATTACCTATGTGTTAAAATAATTGGTAACAAACCAACCAATAATTATTTTTCAAGTTGATTAGGTTCTTTTAGGAAAGGCATTCCGAACCAGCAGTGGTAGATGCATTTGACAATTCAAAAGTAGGTACTTGTAAAAGTTTAATTGAATTAAAATATTTTCATTTATTTATTTTCTCTTGCCTCTCTTATCGAGAGTTACATTTTTGTTCCGTTTGCCGTGGAGACCCTGGGGCCATGGAGTCTTAGTGCTAAAAAAAATTACGAGACATTTCACCGCAATTAATAGCCTCATCTGGTGACAGAAGGGCTGGCTCAATTTTTGCGGATCAGCCTGGCTGTCCAGCGCGTAAATGCAGCCAGTATTCTTGGCACCATGCCACGCGGGCCTAATTAGATAAGGCTAGCTTTAAGTTTTACTGTAACATTTTCATTTAAAGAATTACACTATATTACCCTACTTAACACTAAATTACCCTATCCGCGGGGAGAGGTTGTTTAGGCTCTCTCTGTTACGTAATCCTATATAAATGATATAGGCAAAAATCACAGTGGGCGTTAATCCTCAAGTATCATAATCAGACTGAACTAACTTCTAAACCATTGAACAATTGAGGCTTTTAAGTAATGCCTTATGCACACCGTGCAAGTAAGCATATAAATAGCCACGTAAATGCCTAAACTTGCGCGTACCTGCATCGAGTATACTCACACAAGCAAGCAATAGGTGCAATAGCAATAGTTACATCTAAATTTTCGAATGTTGTAACAAAAAAGAACTTAGATAAGTAAGTTAAACTACCTAGGTACTACCTAATCTTCGGTCCGGACAGCATTATGATCAAACAGATTGACGATAAATCTCGCGTCCATTACGTAAAGCGCAATAAAACTATTGTTGAAAAGAAAACGCATCTATAACGAATCTGTAAGAGGTGTAATACTTCAGCCCAAACAGGTTTCAATTTTGAAATGCCAATCACTCTAAAATCTAAATGGTTAAGAAGCGAAGAACAATAGGCACCGAGACAGTAGGTAGGTAAGTTACCGTTCGGGATCAAATTGCAGATTACAATAGAATTACATAGCAAGTTACATACCTATTGCTTTCACCGCGCTATTTATGGTTCGTCAACTATTGATCAGTCCATCTGAACTTTTAACATCATTAATAAATGACAAGAACAATAGGTAGATCCACTAGATACCTACTTAGGTATGTCGTAAAAAATAGAAATATGAGATGGTGATATAGGTAATTACTTTTTCGTTTGATATTTTACCTTATTCATTGTCTTAACAACCTTACCTCTCAGATCAAACATCATTGTATAATTTTCTGCCAATATGCACCCACTGTTGGAAATAGGCCCCAGTAGCGCTAACATACTCTATCTTGCGCTTTTCGCAACCAATCGATGCCATTATTGCAAGCTACCCTCCACTCCATCTTGCTGGGCGGGCGGCGCCCTACGCTCTGTTTGGCATGACGCGGTCTCCTCTAGAGAATGCTTCGACTCAAAGATCTCCAACGTCCATCGTTCCTCCGGCACACGTGACCAGTCTTCTTCCAATGTACATTGTACCAATGCGACAGACATATAATTTTACTCTCCCATACCTTCTCCGCCCTTCAATATTCTTCCATTATACATATAAAATAGGTAAAACGTATTGAATTAGAATAAACATAAATAACAATGGTAGGCTACCTAGTTACCACAAATAGCTCACTAGTACGAGTTATATCTGTACCTATTTGGAGTTGGCATTTAGTTGAACCCTCGGCAGTACAAACTTGTAAGTCCTTAGCAAAATATCACTTATAAGATGTCACACTATATCTTTCCAAGTACTTTAGGTATATCTCTTGGAACTTGTGCTACATTCAATCCTAAGTAGTACTCATAGGATTAATTTCAGTAAATAATAGCAGGTAGGTGATCTTATTATCACATTACTTTTTGTTACTCGTATATATATTATGAACAGCGAGCAAACTAACAAGCGAGTCACCTGTTAGTCAATATCACCGCCCTTGAACATTTAATTTTGCAGCACCAGAGGAACCGCTAACGCATTGCCAGCTTTTCAGGAATTATTGATCCGCATCTTGAATAACCCATGTTGAAATCTACTTAAATGGAACACCGCCGAAGGGAGTTGGTTCCACAATTTGCATGTGCGTGGAAAAAAATCTGGCACAACGGACGGTCGAAGTGGCACCCAGGTGGTGAGGATGACACAGCTTTCGGTGGCGTGCGGTGCGGTTTTAGAAAATGGAGGTTGGAATAAGGTCAAAGTGCTCACTTTGAACACTTCCCGTTAAAAAGGCGATACTCATACCTACCTACCTACCTACCTACTTGATAATCCAATTTAAATCTAGATTTGCGCTAATTTTAATACTTAAATCAGCAGATAGATAGGTATTTGGATTTTACATATTTGGGTAAATAGCAAACACTGAAAAACAGGTGGGTAGCTATTTATTTACTTACTTAAAAGGTGTATTCATGCTTTATTTGATAAGTAGCGTTTTAAAATCTGTACGTCTTAAAGTAAATGCCTATTGATGTTACGTAGGACGTGAAAGGATGTGCCGAGGGTATCGGCTAGTCACTTTAGTCCTTGACTTGGCAATAAAGTTAAACATTAACCACTCCAAGTGTGTACAACAACAACATTAATAAAATATGACTGTGTATCTTTTTAATAGGTACCTACCTACAAATAAAAATTAATATTTGTGACTGTACGTTAGCATTAGTGCATCGTTCATCCGATTGTGTAGAAACTTTGTACAGTTGTTGTTGGCACATGCGTGAAGGTTTCTGGCATAGGATCATCTATGTACATTGCCTGCGAGAGTCATTGCAACACATCATGTCGGGCATTTGCTAGTACTGAAGTACCTAATAAGTCAGTGATAGCCTAGTGGTTAAGACGTCAGTTCGGGAAGTCGAGGGTTCGATCTCCTGCGGTCTTTTGCCGGCTCTTCTCAGTACAACTTTCCTTCCGAACTAGTGGTAGTCTTGACTTACCTATCATAAGTGGCAAAATGCTGTCCCACATGAAATTAATTCTGCTCATTCAGTAGACTCTACTCTAGTCTTCTATATACTCTACCTACTGAGTAGAATATAGAATGACACCTGTATCGTATCGTCGTCGTATTCCTGCCTACTAAATAGCAAGAGTCGTTATCGTAATAATTAATCAATAGCCTAATTAATATTATAATTACGTAGGTACCTGATTACGAATTACCGCAGGATACAAGTGATCACATAGCGACAAATTTGAAATAATTTCTATTAGCCATCGTACCTACCTAGGACCAGTTACCAAACGACAAGTTTTTCCAAAACATCGGAGCTGGCGGGATTCTTCACGCGTTATGACTAAATGATATTGACCCATCGATGTATTGACCATAATATGTTACGATAAGTTTTCGCGCACAGTTTCAAACCCATAGTACGCGACAGGTCGAGATAGCAATCGGGGTGGGGTCGCCCCGCACACCCACCGCGCTAACCCGGTGCGGGCTATGCAGTCCCCCCGGCTCATACCCCGATTGCCATCTCGACCTGTCGCGTACTATATCTTCTGTGGTACCCAATACCCACCTACCTTGCTGATGGTCTTCACCATCAGCGAGGTAGGTAGGTACTGGGTAACTCTGGTTTACAGTAGGTACTATGAATGCTTTTCGGTATCAAAATTTTACTGTTTTAGGGTCACTTTTAGATTTTTAGTAGTTTAGTGAAGGACACTACTTCGTTGTTAATCTGTTGTCTGTCAAGACAGTTTATCTCAGAAACGCGTGGTAGGTACCTACGTCATAAGAATCATCAAAATCGGTCCACGTGTTTAGTCTCTAGAGCGTCACAAAGGAACAAACATATTATACATAGCCTGATGAACACAACACTCTTCGAGTTGCGCAGTCGTGTAAACAATAAAGAATTTGACATTTCAAATACCATTTGCTGGTCTTCACATCGCGTAGTATAGTGGCATAGTGATCTAGTTGGTAAAGCCTGACGTCTGATATGGCGGAAGGTGCCTTTGTGGTAACATTCGCGCACTTCCGCACATTGTAGCTGGGAATGGTGTCGTGACTGACTTGCGACACTGTTATCTTGTTTCTGAATGAGTGATTAAGTATTCGAACTTACCTACCTATTACCTAGATGAACAAGGTAATAGTCACCTCAATCCTAACCGTCAATATCTGAATGCCCGAAGACGAAAGTTTTCTCGTCCTCACTTAAAGCGCTGAAACGTAGACACTGACAAAGGGCTAGATCCACTAATTTAAAATCGCTCAGTGAGCTATAAAGATATGTTAAGTTTCTCTGAAGAATAAGATTCGAAATGAAGAGATCCGCAGGAGCACCAACTAAGGTAACTATCAGCAAGTCAGAAGTGTCATTGGTCGCCGAGTAGGAGAGATGGCCACGGGCTGACCATTGCCGGCCCGCAGTTTGAGGGTGAGATGTACAGAGCGCACTCTGAGTTAAAACGAGACAGTTTTATATTTCTAACATAAATCTGTCTCCTCTTTTAACTCAATCTTAATTCTGAGCAAAGTTCGCTCTATAGATATCAGCTCTAAAGTGGAGACAGCGAGTAAGTAAATAAGCGTTGTGTGGGACGCCCTCCAGCAAGATGGACCGACGATAAGTATTTAAAATAGGGTGGCGGAAAGGGCTGTTGATAGCGATTAAAATAGTGTTGGATAGATGAAATAAGGTTTATTTTTACATATCACCTCTTTTGTTATTGAGAAAGCCGGAGAGCAAACCTTACGCGGTTAGTGTGAAAAAATAAAAGGAGCCGACTGGCTACGTATGATTTCTGATGATGCGCTCTTCCGCTCTCGCGCAGCCGAACAGCTCCGTTTGCGTACTCTTTCAGTACAGTGCTCTTCCAGCCGGTCTATGTGAAAGAAAGCTTGGTCGCTCCGGCCAGTTCCAACCGTACGCGCGCCGGAGGTCTGTGTGAAAAGAAGAGCACCGTCCGATTCTGTCCGAGCCGGTCTGTGTGAACGGACACTAAGGATCGAGTGTGGTGGAGCTCTTTGGAAAAGGCCGATATTCAGCAGTGTACGTGCCAAGTCCTAAAGGAAATATATAAAAGGAAATGCTGACTGACTGATATTTCAACGCACAGCTCAAACTACTGGACGGATCGGGCTTAACCGCATACACTCATACAGATAGCAATTTTGACGTTGACATCCGCTAAAAAAAGATTTTTGAAAATTCCTAAAGGGGTAAAAAAGGAATTTGAATTTTGTGTAGTCCACGCGGACGAAGTCGCGGGAATAAGCTAGATATAAATAAAAACAACAAGTAAAATTCTTTGACATTTTATTTACAATATATTAATATTTTCTGTATTTAATCTGTGTTACTTTGCCCGTAATCAGTTCAGGCACTGTGCACACACATTCTCTGAAGCGCCACACAGAACATTTAGGTAGGTACAACAAAACATAATATTACACATTCAATACCTCACTTTTTCAAATAAAATCTGCATAAACCTTTTGGAACAGCTGGTATCGAATGGAGATCATTCATACAGGTAAATATCCAATACGACGTGGCTGCCAACGGTAGCCCAGCCGTACACAAAAACAGATCAGTTAGGACACTATTATTTAGGGCCGGTTGTTTCAACAAATTTTGACGGACACGTAACCTTTAAATATGGCGCTAACGAACGTAAGTAAAGAAAAAGCGTTGATTCAGCATCTATTAGCGCTAACGTTCGTTAAAAAGTTACGTTTACGTTAACCAGTGCTGGCGCCATTGGTGATCGTCAAATCAGTTCGTAACTTCATACTTCCTACAAACGGAATATTTTATTTACAAATTATAATGGAATCAATTGAATTCAATGCTTTTAGTGGTAGTTTTTTTGAAGATGAAATAGAATTTTTAAAAAAGAAAAAGTGTTTAAAATGCGAAGTAGCAATATCAATAACTATATAATTTAATATAAAATGAAATAAAAAAGGATACGGAAAAGGTTAGGTTTTTAGGGTTAGTTTCGTAACCAGAATAACAATGACGAACAGTTTTTTGTGCAATGAAGCAACGCTCTTAAATTAACAAATGTTAAAATTCGTCTACGTCTGTTAAATTTTAACGAACGTATCTTACGAAGACCAATGGTTTGAAACAACCGGCCCTTAATCATAATATTAATAATTAATCTATCGTATTATTAATAAAATATTATGTTAATGTAATAGAGGTTTATACATATAATATACCTACGTACCCATAACTACAAAAATCTACGAACTATTATTCAAGTGCAGAATTTAATTAAGTAAAAAACCGGCTAAGTGCAAGTCAGACTCGCACACCGAGGGTTCCGTACTGCAGTCGTATTTTTTCGTCATTTTGCACGATAAATTAAAACTATAGAATGCATTAAAAATCTGTTTTAGAGTGTTCAGGTAAAGCCCATTTATATGATGCCCCACTTGGTATATTAATCTTACTTCAAGAACACATGTTTTTTTTGTGATGTAACCACAAATTCCTGGTTTTCGGATTTTCCCCCTAACGTGTTATAAGACCTACCTACCCGCCAAATTTCATGATTCTAGGTCAACGGGCAGTACCCTATAGGTTTCTTTACCGACAGACAGATAGACAACAAAGTGATCCTATAAGGGTTCCGTTTTTCCTTTTGAGGTACGGAACCTTAAAAATAAGAAAAGAAAAAGTGAGGCCATTGAATAAACGGGACAAGTTTGTAATTTTAAACTGCAACTTAAAATTTAAATAACTCTTAAGATGATGCTCCTGAACTAAACTTGAGTTAATATAATATAACATTAACTAACAATCAACACAAAATGTGAACACCAACGTTTATATTATTGACTATATTATATTACACATTACTTTATTAATAAACGCGGAATAGCAACAGATAAGTTGAGAATATTATTTCGTTAAATCTACGAGTACATAATAAAAAAGTGATGCACTACCCTAGAAAATTGAATGGTCCTAGCGATTAGTCGAACTATTCCACGATTATAAATAAAGCAGTTTGTCTCATTTATAAAAAGACCTATAGTCCGCAACAGGTGAGATGGCAATGGCGGAATAAGGTAGCCTCGCCCTCGCCCGCACCAGGTCAGTGCGGGGGCTGTGCTGGGCGTTCCCTCCCCGCTTGCCATCTCGACCTATCGCGGTGCTATACTAACGCAAACCAGAACCAATTCACACAATGATAGTTTTGAGGAAACCCAGTTTTTGTTTAAATTGCGTGTTTTTTTACAATATTGTGTTGCTATTTAAAACAATAAACAATTTTTTTTTTCGATACAGTTTATACAAAAAATGCTTTTTCTCAAAACTATCAATTCGTGGATTGGTTCTGGTTTGTATAAGTAGGTCCAAAAATAAACATTTATTCTAACACTCAGGACAAGAAATGAAAGGCCTAGACGCACAATTAGACTGAGATTTATAGATCTACTAAGATCTACTAGAGAGAGAGAGAGATCTATAAAGTACTTTGTACTTTGACTTTGCTCAGACTTTAGCTTTAGTTAAAACGAGACCGATTTATATCAGCGCTATCAACGTGTCTAAGTCTGAGCAAAGTCAAAGTTCGCTTTATAAATCTCAGCCTTACAGAGTGAATTGTAACCGAGACACAGCGTCTTTTTTGATAGCAAGTCAACAACTCAAACTCAGCTTTATTTACTTTGACATACGATTGTATAGTGGTAAGTATAATCGGAGCATTTCAGAAACTATTCTATAGTTATTTAAGTACATGTTAGGATACCTTTTAAAAAAATGTACACTACGTTTTAAGACACTCGTCAAATTTCTTTAGATGTTGTTGATATAGCTCCTTTGATTTTTCTACTCCTCATGGGAAAATTATACATATGAATTTTTTATTGATTTAGAAAGATTTTTTGCTTTAGAGATTTTTTAGGATTTATATTATTCACTTTTTATTGCCACTGCTAGTTAACTTTGAGATCCTGTGACAACATAGTTACCTTTTTTTTTATTTATTCAAAATAGAAGTCGCATTTCACTACATAATAATACTAAATATTAAGAAAAATATTGCCCTACACCTTATTTTACAATTTTACTGTCCTAATTTTTTTTATAAGTAGATATATTTTATCAATGCAATATCGACCTTAAATTATAGAGAAAATTGAGGCGATTTAAAAAAATATTACTCCTGACGTGAGTAGAAAAATATGACTTGATAACTTCATCTATTTTAAGTAGGTATAGGTTATTCCAGCTATACTCACATATTAAGTCGACGTAAGCCCGGCTAGTTTCGAACCCATCCGGGGTCCTTTTTCATAGGGAATCAGCTCGCTACGCGTCGCGGTAGGGACTGCGAGCCGCACGACCCGCTGTGAGGGTGCCTAAGGTTCATCTATTTTACTCATTGTTTCTTTCTTTAAAAGCAATTGGTTAACATAATTATCGAAAATTTGTATTTGAAAACCCCTTTATTTTTTATATAACTAAATAGGCTTGCGCTTGACTGCAATCACACCAAACAGGAGATGATGTAGCCTAAGATGGAGCGCGCCTGTCCAGAAGGAAGCCCTATTCACTCCTATTCCAATATTGAAAGCGTCCTTCACAAATCCACAAAATATTATTGTCCGTATATCTAGCTTAGACTGTGACGATTTAAGTCGAATGTTACCGGTTTTAATCAATACAAATAGACATAAATCTTAGAATCCTTTTACTAACTCTTCACTTATTATTCTTTTTAAGCTTCAAGTTTCAAAGCTGTGGCACAATAGGTCTTTAGGTCAACATTAAGTACCCTATTGGTTTTCTTGACAGACAGACAGACATACGGACAGACAGACAACAAAGTGATTCTATAAGGGTTCCTTTTTTCCTTTTGAGGTATGGAACCCTAAAAAACATGAGGTTTCCCGCAGGTTTCCGAGTATACTCCTAGGGTAGGCTGTTTTAGGGTGGAAAAACGGAATAAGCCGATCCGTCGCATCCTGTGGGATTTACGATCCTCAGAATTCGGAATAAAATATTTTCAGTGGAATTTTTAATCGTTTTTATAAATGCGAGTAGCGAAATGCAACTTCAAATGACGGCCCTACGAAATATTGAGATCATAGTTAAAAATTTAAACTCTTGTATATTCTGAACTAATCAGCGACACTGGATTAACACTAGACACATAAAACACTAGATTCTTTAAAAAAATCGCAGGAATTTATCGAAGGCATTCATTTACAATGAGTGTTAATTAAAATCAGCAACAAAACATGTCTTATGGATATATGTCTACTATTAAGATAAACTAAGAAACATGATAAGTTTTTTTAAATATTTACTTTGAGTTCTTTAGCATATAACAAGAAAATTAATAAAAGGCAACGTCCAGCAAACAATATTAATAAAATAATAGAGCCAGCATGAGTTTGTTTAGAATATTTGGCAACAAAACTGAATACAAACAAAAATATGGTACAGCAACTATTAATTGTATTGAGCTAGAACATAAAATGCGTTTTTCTCGCAGACCATTCATTACTTTAAATAGGACACAATTTAAAGATAATTTAATTAATCATTACCTTAGCGGACGTCAAATTTACGACACAAAACGATTTATGTGCAATTTGAGAATATAGAAGTTAAGGCATTTCAAATTTACAAACGAATAATAAATGGTTAATTTTACGAAACCACGTTGGTCCTAGGATCTTGGCCAAAGAACTATTTCTATCTCGGACCTCACCGCTATATTGCACATAAAGCTTTCAAATACAAACATTTAACAAACATTGGTGTAACAACATTTCCGTACAATACATGACTTCAATAAAACCATGTACTACCTAAATATCAACGTCTCCTTTAGTTTGATAACGGGCCGCTTATTTTTAAGCATGTTCGTAGGTGTCATATTTTAATGTATATAAACGTGGTCACGACGGGACCACGATCCGCCAGTCAGTCCCGTCGTAACCACTACCTGTGTAATTGAGTCGAAATATCAACAAATAAAACCATCAAATTAATAGTGGCCAGTTATATACATTAAAATATGTTGTTAAACCACGAAATAAGCTTAAAATCATTAGTTCGTATCGTTTGACTCGGAGAAGCGTAAACAGCGCATGCGTGTCACGCACACAAGCTTACGAATTTGTCTCCACTTTTTAAAACACGAACGGATGAGTTTTGCCCATCTGGTATTTTATAATCTTTGCCTAAATACATAGAACATTTGAAAGTGTTTTTTTTGTATTGGTGCGAGAATTTAGTCTTGGACTGTAGTAATATAATAATGGTAGTTTATGAGGCTAGATTTCAATATTAAAAAGAATATATAGTTTTAAACATGATTTTTATTTATTTTTAACATAATTAATATACTGATGTCACGCTCTACGGAAGGCGATTAATGACGTCACAATGTATAAATCCAATTTTTTAACATAAAAAATATTTTCCAGCAGAAATTACTCTATTTTTATGTAACAAAATTGAAAAATAAAATAAAAACGTTTTTTTTTTAAATAATGAATTCTAGCCCCGCGTAAACTATGGTCATCATCATCATGATCAACCCATAACCGGCTCACTACAGAGCACGGGACGGGTACGGGTCACGAGTAAGAAGGGTTTGGCCATAGTCTACCACGCTGGCCATCTGTGGATTGGTAGACTTCACACACCTTTGAGAACATTATGGAGAACTCTCAGGCATGCAGGTTTCCTTACGATGTTTTCCTTCACCGTTAAAGCAAGTGATATTTAATTAATTAAAACGCACATAACTCTGAAAAGTTCGAGGTGCGTGCCCGGGATCAAACCCCCGACCTCCGATTAGAAGGCGGACGTCCTAACCACTAGGCTATCACAGCTTTAAACTATCGCTATACAAAAAATCACATCATTTTATTACTACAGTCCAACACCCTATTGATCACGAGTTTCTGGGCCACGTGACACATGTCAACGACAACATCACACAAGCCAACGAGAGTGTGAGAGTGTAGTCGGCGCTCTCCACCGCCCTCGCCTCACCTCCGATGCGCTCCAGTGTCACTTTATTTTGTCAGACTCAAAGGAAACTAGGCGCGGACAACTGACACTTGACAGCTAAAGCCGGCTACACAGTGCAGTTATAACTGACAGTTACTTGTAAGCTACTGATAATTTGATTAACTGTTAAAGTTCGTTGTCAATTAAATTGTTCAGTTCTCAGTTTTGCTTACGCATTTTACTATAGCGATTTAACTGAACAGAGAACTGTTCAGTTATAACTGCGCGTGTGTAGCCACCTTAAAATTTGTTGTCAGTACAATTATTCCAGCTAAAGGAGTCCAGCAGGTGTGGATTTCATCACATTGTAAAAATGGCCACCGACAGAAGCCGATGGAAACAGATAAGCCATTCGAGGGCAGTTTGCCAGGACCACGATCTTCAGCAATGAAGGAACGACCGGAGAAGAACAATTATTCCAGTTCTCAGTTTTGCCTACGCACATCACGATACAGAGGCTCGACTGCGGTAGAATGACATATTTTAATGTAAATACATAACCACGATTAATTTGATGACAGCTCCAATGTCCAAGGTCAAAAATTCAAGGTTTTCCGTAATCGAACAGCTGAACAGTCTTATTGATCAGCTGTCATTATAACTGCAAGTGTGTGGCCGGTTTGACGCTAGTTTAGCCTCTGCTTGAACGACTCGCGCGAGGGACTCCGGTCGACGTGTTCGCGATTGTGTGGATCCGGGGTGAAGCCGTTACAATACATGAATCGACAGCGAGTGACAATGGAAAACTGCTCTTATGTACTTGCTCAATAAGGTCGGTTGTTAGTTGTGCGACGATCACGTGAGTCGACAAGACGGCAGCCGGCCGCAGGAGGAATGCCAGCGCCGCTTGCACTGCGACGACTCGGCGTCCGATAGCTCCGCCGTAGATAACGTTCGGGAACCGTTGTCACCCAGTTCTGTAACGTGAACAATCTTATAGTACTGATAAATATAATAACATGAGCGTTTTCTTGCATTCAAATAAGACCAAACTGAAAACTGCAGAAGCTGGTAAGCTTAGTACGAGTTTTCACAACTCGACAACGTTTAGAGATTTCGAGTGTCGAACTTGAAACACAGTAACATCAGAATTGAATAAACCTCAACCACAGAATCCTACAAAATAATACCTTTTAGGTACATTAGGATCACTCCACAAAAACGAATAAATAAATGCCGACTTTTGTTACGACGCAATAAAGTGCATTGTGCAAGCTGAATTGCACAATGCGGCGCTGCGGCCTAAAATGTAATAAACGCCCCTTATCTATCGCGTAACTCTTATCTCTCCGTTTCTCTATCTCTCTTTTAAGAAATAAGACTTACGCCAGTGCTATCAAAGCCTACAGCTGCGGAAGCAGAAACTCAATGGGTGATGCTAGATAAACAACTTTAACGATTTAAGGAGGCATATATGTATGTACAAAGTTACATTTTACTCATGACAAGATAATTAGTGTTTCGACGCTCGAAATCTAAAGATGTTCAAACTCGTTCTAAGGGTACTGCGCTATTATGTTCAAAGTCTAAAGCAATCCTAATTTTAAGGGGTGGGTCTCACTATTCCCATTACCCATTGCAATAGTAATACTGAGTCTGTACATTTTTTTCAAATCAGTCTCACTATACTCATTGAGTTAAGAAACGACGAATGGGAATAGTGAGACTCATGTCTACCTACAAAATGTCTCGGTATGCCCATTTAGAGCGTTTTTTAAACGCCTGGTAAAAAATAATATCGACATCTTACAGAAAATAGCCACAACAAGACATAATGAAACAATATCTAGTGGTCAGATCGATAAAGAGGTCATAATATCGAGTCAAGAATATTGTTGAAAGAAACCAGCGTTTTCTTGGTCGCGAATTGTCGCGGTATAAAAACGCAACGGGAATAGTGACACAAGTAGTATCAGTATATTACCGTCAATGGGAAAGCTCATCGGGAAGAATGAGACATTTTAAGGATCACAAATAGTTTCAGATACATAAAAACATTATAATAATATATTATTTTAAATTAGATTGCTATAGAGACGATTCGACAGAACCATAGCTTTGTTTAAAAAAAGCAATTCGATTAGTGGTAAATTGATAGAATGTTAGTGACATTTTATTGTAATATGCGTTTTATTAATAAAGGACTTCGAAATGCGGTTGTGGGGCCATACGGATTTTATTTATTTCGTCAACACTTTCATGCTACGAACCTAACTCATAGAGCAAATACGAGCTCGAACTTGACCCACTTTGCGAAATTCACCAGACTCTGCAAATTATTATTAAGTAATCATAAATGAACATTTGTATTCTAGTACATACTAGTAAATATCGATTTTATTTATTTGACAGATTCACTCATGAAGGTTAGCATCATTTAATACAGGTTTGTTTTGTATTAAATTAGGACAGTGTATATTTTTTTAACGACAGAGCATTTAATGAATGATATTTTTTATCACTTGTTATCTTATAACGAATATATACAATCGGTGACTAAAAGTGATGCCATATTATTTATTGACTAAATGAAGGTGGAGTTTCGAGTATGTTTCACGACAGAGCGGCAGATTAATGTACAAATGATATAGGGAACGTCATTCGAGTACAGCCACACTGATGCCACCGCCGCGCCAGCCGTCAGTCTGGCGTCAATGCCGCTCTGTCGCGACGTCACGCCATAGACGCTCAACTCAAAAGTCCACCTTAAACAAGTGACTCACATAAGGATCACGAGGATAATAATACTACAATTTAAAAATTTGACAATTTATATAACAAGGAAATTTAGGCAGTTATGCAAAAGATATCTTGTGGGTATGATACTTAGTTTGTTTGGGTTTCTTAATATTTTGTTCAGGTTTGGTCAAAGGATAAGTAATTGAATTAATCCACCACGGCAAACTTGCAGCAACGGCCCGCGAATGTATCATTTGACGGCCAACATCCACAGATACCTGGGGAAATATTTGCTATGCCTAACTGAACTATTGCCTCTTGGTGGTATATGGTGAATAGAACTACTCAGGAATGTTTGAGACATTTCCTGAGTAGTTCATTCGACTTCATCACGTCCAACATAAGCGGGGGCCAGGAGGGAGCCCAGCTGCGGAACAAACTGCTCCTGCTACTCACCGTGCCGCAAGTCTCGCTCGGTGAAGAAGTGGTGCGCGGAGGCGTAATGTCGCTCCACGAGGTAGGGGATGACGGTGGAGCTGTGCAACTCGTCCGAGCGCCGCGAGCGAGGGCCCACGAGCGTCTCGCCCGACAACAGCGGGGGCCGGGAGCGAATCCAGCTGTGGAACAAACATTTATTATAGTACGCGACAGGTCGAGATGCCAATCGGGGAGGGAACGCCTCGCACACCCACACAGCCCCCGCGCTAATCCGGTACGGGCGAGCGCGGGTGACGTGCGGGTGTGCGAGGCGTCCTTCGCCTCATACCCCGATTGCCATCTCAATTTGGTATGTAATTTGTCGTTGCTGTAAGCATACCGAGGATATTGTTTAGTAAATCAATAAATCAACGAGTAAATAAATCAATAAAACCTAACCCTAAAATGGAGCTATAAAAAACTTTTGTTGCTGCTATGACGTTGTATATCTACTAGCAAATGTCAAAACTCACTCATGCCGCCTAATCTCCTGTACAGTAGGTCGCTCATCGGGATTCCTTTTCAACATGTGTACTAAAAGGAGTTGTAGTGTAGGCGCCAGGTTCTGCGGCGGGGGCGCGGGCTCCCCTCGCCCGATCGCCTCCAGCAGCCGATACACGTTGTCACCCTCGAAGGGGTACCGCCCTGTAGTCATATTGTATCTGCAAACAACACTAGCCCTTTAACATCCCTACTTCAATCAATCAAATGTGTCTGTCTATAGACAAAACACTTTTTAATATTATGTGATGTAGGTAAGTAAGTATACCTACCAGTGGCGAAGGGTGAAAATCTGATAAAGGGAAGCCGGAAACGTACTTACCTAAAAGAATATCAGCTGTTCGATTTTTGTTTTCAAAACTTAATTTAGAAAAATTACTATCGTTACGTAACAAGAAATCTGTTAAACAACAATCTATGTGAATTAAGGCCATTTCTGATTTTGGCTTACCAAACTGAATCAAAATTACCGTGAACTTACAACTTATAAGTTATTAATCACATCCCCAATTTATTATATCAAAATAAAACACCACTAACAACTTAAACAAACAAGCATGGCCGCTTCACAAAAACAAATGTATCAATATCAAATCACCCTTCAAAATACAAAATACTCAAAATAGTAGCATGTACCTGTTAAAACAATAGTATTAATATAATTTTTAATTTGGAGGTATTATAGGGTAACTCGGATCCAACCGAGTTATTTACGTCAAATTTGTCTGACCTGTCAGAGTTCCAAATTCGTATTCGCTACTGGGCCAGACTAAATTGGTGTGCTCTTTATTAGTCGACCGTAGAGCGAGACAGACCTAGTTCGTTCCTTTCGCTTTCGCTAGGGAAATGAAAGAGATAAATACTAAGCAAAAATCTAACTAGGGAATCCGATATTTTACGGCTTGTATGGTGTAGGACTGTAGGTGTATGTTACTTACATTAGCTGTTATGTTTTTAACTTAAATTAGTACTTAATAACAACAAAAAAAAAATAGCATTTGTGACGATCGAACCTTTGTATTTACGAATGTATTACGGAATTTATGTGAATAGTACCTACTTACGCTATATTATGCCAATTCTTAAAGGGAAGCCGATAGGAATCGTGTTATATTGACTCTTCGCCGCTGATACCTACATACCTACAAAAATACGAGTGTTATGTTTTGTACGATGGTACGGAACTCTTGGTGTTCTAGTCCGACTCGCACATTTTAACATCAAATTGCATAGACTATTTCACTCATCTTTATATTACTTATACTTACGGCAAAAAAAAAATGGATCTAAACCACTCATACTACAAAAATACTGATTATTTATTATTATTCAAAACAGAGAATTCTTTAATGCCACAAAACAAAAGTATTGTGAAGTAAATGGAGGTTTTAATATAGCTTTGTATAGAATCTTGTACGAATTGGACGTTCATACCAAGAATACATTAAAAAGATACCTACATTTACTTTTTGTACAAGCACTGTAAGTTGTAACATAAAAGGAATTTTCCATTGTTACACACGGATTTAGGCCAGTTTATTATGTTGAAAAACTCTTATTTAAATCAGCAGTTTGTGACTCAGTGACAATTATAACCACATTGATATTTACAAAATTAATACCAAGCGGTTTAAATATTAACTAAATTTTGAGATCTATATTTCTCTTAATTAGTTAACCTATACGAAAACTTCATTAATATGCAAAAAAAAACAATTTAAAAACTGAACGAAAAACCTTGCAATGCTATTATGATTTATGGCGAATAACGTAGATTATCTTAATATTTATTAGACAATCAACTATAATGTAGTACTCTTTGAGTGCTAGTGTGGTTTGTTTTTCTACTGCAAAATAGATTCAGAGGCGCGTTTGCTGGCAGCTTCTCTTGCAGCTTTTTTGTTGTTAAGCCTTTTGTTGTTGTGGCCTTCAGCCAATCAGATTAACGATTGCTGTCTTTTCGAGACTGTTCAGCGGCGGAAGGAAGCCGGAACACAGTAGAATAATAATAATAATAAAATAATAAAAATTAGATCCCTCGAAAAAATGAAAGAGTTCTCACGG
The DNA here is from genome assembly GCF_902806685.2 of Maniola hyperantus. Lineage (NCBI taxonomy): Eukaryota > Metazoa > Arthropoda > Insecta > Lepidoptera > Nymphalidae > Maniola > Maniola hyperantus. Next base: position 6,348,012 of record NC_048540.1, read on the forward strand.
GAATTTATAACTTACAATGTCACTCCACTACTCCATATATCAACTTTAATGCCCGAGAACTGTTCAGCTCCGTTAGCAATTTCTGGTGGTTGGAACGCTGGGGAGCCTTGTCCAGTGTAACAAGTGTCTTCAGAGGAAAACATGTCCAGTGCCTGTAACATCACATTAAGCTAGCTTATGCCCGCGACTTCGTCCGCGTGGACTACACAAATTTCAAACCCCTATTTCACCACCTTAGGGATTGAATTTTCAAAAATCCTTTCTTAGCGGATGTCTACGTCATAATAGCTATCTGCATGACAAATTACAGCCCAATCCCTCCAGTAGTTTGAGCTATGCGTTGATAGATCAGTCAATCAGTCAGTCAGTCAGTCAGTCAGTCAGTCAGTCAGTCAGTCAGTCAGTCAATCAGTCAGCCACCTTTTCATTTTATATATTTAGAAGATTAAAATTCTTTTTATTGATGCCTGAAAATTGGTCATCAATTTTTAGGGTTCCGTACCTCAAAAGGAAAAACAGAACCCTTATAGGATTACTTTGTTGTCTGTCTGTCTGTCTGTTGGTCTGTAAAGAAACCTACAGGGTACTTCCCGTTGACCTAGAATCATGCAATTTGGCAGGTAGGTGGGTCTTATAGCAGACATTCGGGGAAAAATCTGAAAACCGTGAATTTGTGGTTTACACAAAAACAATTTAATTGTGGTCATGAACTAATAATTAGTATTTTCAATTTTTGAAGTAAGATAACTATATCAAGTGGGGTATCATATGAAAGGTCTCGCCTGTGCATTCTAAAACAGATTTTTATTTATTTTTATGCATCTTAGTTTTTAAATTATCGTGCAAAATGTCGAAAAAATACGACTGTAGTACGGACCCCTCATTGCGCGAGCCTGACTCGCACTTGGCCGGTTTTTTTGTGTAAGCAAAGCATTTTCTTTCTATGTTACATTTTTATTGCAAAAGAATATTGAACCTTACTTTGACAAGTGTCATTTTTACTAAATATAAAAGGAGACACTATGGATAATTCTGCTGTACTCTAAACTAAACTAAAATGACAACTCTAAATATGTTGCTATCACTTTTATAATGCTCCATGCAGAAAAGGATATATTTCAATCTGTCATTTTAGTTTAGACTAGCTTATGCTACTAACTACCTTATTCCCACGACTACTTACACAAATTCCAAATCCCTATTTTACCACCTTAGGGGTTGAATTTTATAAAAACCCTTTCCCTTCTTAGCGGATGTCTATGTCGTAATAGCTATCTGCATGCCAAATTTCAGCCTGATCCGTCCAGTAGTTTGAGCTGTGCATTGATAGATCAGTCAGTCAATCAGTCAGTCACCTTTTCCTTTTATATATTTAAATTATTCTCAAGGCTCTGTCCGACGCTGTATTTAATTTGTAACAAAAAATATTAGTTTTGAAATCTACCTACTCAAGAAAAGTCTCTAAAAAGTTTTTTTTTTAATTTCGTTGTTTAGACAGCTACTGTGTCAAGGTTTCTGTATTTCTACTTTTTATGATCTCAAGACCTCAGTAACAAATTGCTAATAACTATTTAAATAACTAACTATGATAACTTACAGGATAAATAATTACTAATCAAGTACATAAGACCATCCGGTTCAATCCCATAACTAAATAGTTCTGTCTAGCAATACATATAAAACTCCTGACTCCCTCATCAATGCCCAGCTTAAACCCTTCGCCCTAGAAAGCTGATTTTACAGAGGTTATCTATATAATGTAGACATGGAATAAAACCAGATTTTTCGAAATAAGTTTTGATATGTATTTAAAATTATTTAGAAATTTCCTTGAAGTTTAGGAAAATCATTTTTTTTAAATAAAAAATAGGATTTATATTTTCCCCGAGCAAAGCTGTGGATGTTCCCTAGTTTAGATTTTTTTTTTAAATCAAATAGCACTTTTGTGATATATACTAACTTCAGCAACACCAAAATCAGTGATTTTCAGGGTTTGGTCCAAGGTTAGCAGCAAGTTTCCTGGTTTTATATCTTTGTGTACCACCCCCTGACCATGCAAATACTCTAAGCCGTCCAGCAGCTGTGTAAAGTATTCATGCGCCTGGCGCTGTGGAAACTTTTTACCAGGAGTTGACTCTAACATATCCTGAAACAAAACCAAAATATATTTATCATTTCAGCTACAACACTTGTTTTTGGCATTTACTGTATTCTATATGAAAGTAAATGAGAATATTACATATAATAATGTAGTAAATTCTGTTGCACACAAAAAATGACAGCCCTAGTGTTGCTATCCCCCTGTGGAAAAGGATAGCACAAGATTTAGACCTGTTGATTCAGTTGTTTTAGTCTAAATATTTTGTAAGTACAGCAGAAATAAATAATATAAATAAAACCTTACCCCTTTAGGGGTCGAATTATCAAACAATCTTTCTTAGCGGATGTCTACGTCATAATAGCTCTTTGCATGCCAAATTTCAGCCCGATCCGTCCAGTAGTTAGAACTGTGGGTTGATAGATCAGTCAGTCAGTCGGCATTTCTTTTTAGAAATATAGATTTTATAGAATATCTTTCTAATGCTACGTTCCGTCCCGTATAAATATAAGTGAGTCCTGTATTTATTAATAAGTGAATGCAAAAGCAAACTTGATAATATAGCAATTCATGATGTTGGGTCCAGACATTTTAATTAGCAATTCACTTACAGTATCTGACAGAAAAATTGCACATCAAACTTTAGAATGAGCTTTCTGCATTTAGTTAGAGTGTCAACTGTATCACTCATAATGTTAGAATTATATGCTTTGTTTTTATCTGTGACACCAACAACAAGTAAATGCATTTTCTTTCTTTCATACCTATATGACTTTTGTCAGTTTCAACAACAGAAGCAATACTCTATGAAACCGTTATCGCTTTCTGAAGTTTGATGTGTGATCTATCCTGCCAAGTACTGGAAAATATTAAACCAAATAAATGCATCAGCAGCAGCACATTCTTCTCTAAATCCTAAATTGAGATTTAATATAGATTGCAGGTACTAAAACCATATAACTAAATGTATTACATTTATTTGAAGATAAGCAACTAATTAATTTACATCGTTTATCAGGGAAAAATAATAATAATTAATGCAGGAAAATAACTGTAAACAATTCAGAATAAACAGGTCAGCTGGCATACTTAATAATTACAAAGTATCAATTTATTTGTCATTCCAAGAGCACTCAACAGGGTAATGTTAATGAGACATGTTTATTACGACATGCTTTTAAGAAAAATATATCAATAATGTGTTGATTATAACAGATGCATGGAGCATTGTCAGATATGTGAAAAATGAGATACAATTATATCTCATAATATATATAATTATTACTCTTATAGCAGGAAATAATACAGTACACCAAGCAAGAAAAATCTAAAAATGTATAAAAAGATAGTATTAGCAATAAGCAATCGAAAAATGTTAATTTCAGTTTATTAAATTATATAATGAATATTATAGTTCATTTTAAAGATTTCACTATTTTAGTCAGTTCTACGAATATCCAAAACACATGATAATTTCGACTGATGTCACGTGGTTGTGGATTGAAAGGAAGGGTAAAATACCCTATTGTTCATGTTTTATTGAAACATTGAGGGCAAGTTTCACAACCTCCAGATAAACTTAATCTAATGAATTAATTTGACGTTAGACAATTTGTTATTGTATTAGGAAATTTTAATTGTATTAGGAATCTGTCAAAATGTCAAATTTATCTGTTAGACTAGCTTATGCTCGCGACTTCATCCGCGTGGACTACACAAATCTCAAACCTCTATTTCTCCCCGATAGGGGTTGAATTTTCAAAAGTCCTTTCTTAGCAGATGCTTACATCACAATAGGTACCTGCATGCCAAATTTCAGCCTGATCCATCCAGTCGTTTGAGCTGTGCGTTGATAGATCAGTCAGTCACCTTTTCCTTTTATATATTTAAAGATAACAGGTATCTGGCAGTTGTGAAACAGGCCCTGAGTGATCTTGCAACAATTGCAATGTGGTTTATAATTTGCTATAATACTTAGGTACTTAATATTTTTCAGGTTCATGTATATTATTATTGAATTTTATTCCTACAAATAAACTCAGTAAGTTTGAAAATAAGTAAATATTTACCTGAAGCACACCAACACAAAATTCCATAACTAAATACATTTTTTGTTTCTCATCATTATAGATAACGTCGACTAGTTCTATCACATTTCTATGTCTAAGTATTCGTAATAACTGTATCTCTCTCTGTACATTTTGTTCACCATTGGGTATTCTCCGTAGCTTCCGCTTCTTTAGTATCTTCACGGCGCGCCTGCACAGCGTCTCCGAATCCAGCATCTCTTTCACTTTACCATAAGAACCTTCCCCCAGGACATCACCCATCACATACTTGCCTACCATTTTACATTTTTTCTTTTTGCTCCTATAAATTATATCCGCACTATCGACTCTATGAAAAAATAGATTAGTATGGTCTAAATTAAGATCTAAGTCTTCGATTTGATCATCGTCCAACCAAGTAACGGAGTGCGGTTCGAGATTGCCCTCCAATAAAAAGTTCTCTTCGCTTTCCTGCGATGCGATTATGTTTGATACTTCGAATTCCCCATTTTCTGCATCTGGAAGACTTTCACTACTGCTGATTTTCCTACACATTCTTGGATCCATTATCTATCAAAACAACACATTTGTAAAACTGTCCGTAAATCTATAACAACTACAAGGCCTTCTGCCGTCACGTTTAACTGTTTATAAAATAAATTTACGTAAGATCTTTTCAAAATATATCATATCTGTGTACGGTGGCCTAAAATTTTCTTAAAAAATTAATTTTTATAGCGTTTCCTGAAGGTAAATAAAAAGAAACCACGAAAATTGAAACTTGACACAGACCCAAAGAGTATATTGGTATAATACTTAATGTACTCTGTGTATATAATCACTACGTTTCACAGACCCACATCACAGAGTACAGACCTAGATCGCAACGAAATGAGACAAAATCTACATAGGGATCAAGTAGATAATCTATGATAGGGATGAAAACGGTAAGTCGATGTCTAACAAACATTGATGTATCGTTCATAAACATCGATTTTTTATATAATGAACGATACATTGACAGCAAAAGTGTCAAACATCGACATTTGTTCTCCTATGAATTACTAAGTACTAGATGATGCCCGCGACTTCGTCCGCGTGGATTAAGATTTTTAAAAAATCCCGTGGGAACTCTTTAATTTCCAGGATAAATAGTAGCCTGTCCTTCTCCGGGATGTACCTAAGCTAACTCTGTACCAAATTTCATCAAAATCGGTTAAACTGTTTGGCCGTGAAAAGCTAGCAGACAGACAGACACACTTTCGCATTTATAATATTAGTATGGATTATGGTTATGTATTATGAATAATATAATAACTTATCTACTTGCTTCGCTGTTATTGTATTTTTGCTATTGAAATGGTAACTGGTAGGTAAGTAAACTATTACTTATTTCATATATTTTATTTTGGTAGTAACTACGTAAATATTAATGTATTTGTCACAATAATAAGTTATGTTTCATTAATTACTGCGTAATATACATATTTGCAAGATTGCTTGATAATTGGCTTGCTTTTGCTAGTGCATGGCTCGGGTGTGTGAGTGAGCCGGCAGGTTAATTTCAGTGTAAATTTATTTTAATCATATTACATACTAACAGTTGCCCGTGACTTTGTCCTCGTATATTTTCTAATTTCCCATGAGATTAAGGAAATTTACCATTATAAAAAGCCTCATTTACTCACTCACTTAGTCTCAACATAAGAGTTACCTACCCTCTATGGAACCCGAAGAATACCACTATGGCCCAAATTCATAAAGCTTTCATATGTATGACTTTCACACATCGATGTGTCTTTTGTACAATCTTCCAACCCTGTTTTACCCACATAGGGATGAAATTTTGTAAAATAATTATTTCTTTGTTGATCCATGAACTCTAGAAACTTATCCAAGTTTTAAAAAAAACTTATACAGGTGTTCATTATTGAAAAATAAAAAAAAAAAAAAAAAAAAAGCTAATAACCTAAATAGGTACCCATTTTCATATTTCTAACTTTGGACTTTCAATATATATACAACACGTAGCACTAAGGTTATTATGACAAACTTCCAACCCCATTTTACTATAAATGCTTATAAATTCTTTTTTCAGCTGGGTACCCCTTAGAATGAATCTACCTTCCCAAGTTCACAATAATTACAACTTTTCCATACAAAATTTCATTATTTACCTATTTTACCACCCTTAAGCAGGGATTATCCAAAATAACATATACCTACAGCTGTTCTTTATTTTACACTATGATTAGTTATCTAATCATGTCTCTAATTTTATTATTTGTGAGATCAATAAAGTCTGCTAATCTGCACTTGGCCAGCGTACTTTACTTGGGCCAAGCCTTTCTTGTACTCAGAGGAGACTCGTGCTCAGTAGTGAGCCAGTGATGAGTTCATGATGATGATGATGATAAATATGTGAATCTAGTGCCTTGATGTTTAAAATATCTCTAGCCACGTGTCGTAACTATGATGCTGATGTACAAGCAATAATTTTTGCTAAAACATCGGAAGAATCGATGCATCGTTTTTATTAATGATGTATGACAAGTCTCCTTATTCTTAGTCTGAGCCGTAGATCAAAGAAATTGTATGTACCGTAGACTGAATACGTATCTATAATATATCTGTGGAGGAGGTAGGAGGTCGTAGATAGAGTAATAAAGGTAGATGCAGGAACGTTTGCTTTCTCATTCTTACTAAAAAGAGAGCACAGATAAAGTTACTAATGTGATAAATAGAGACGCAGCTAATCTTTTTTTTATCCCCTGTATAAAAAACCAGTTACATTGGTTTTTTTTAAGAATACATACAACTTACATAGGCTACTTGACAATTTTTTTAAGTTGGTCTTAAATGGTTAATATTTGTCCTATTATATCAAAAAAATTAACACTATATTTTTTTGCGCCCTAAAAACCGTAAAACTTTAATTTAAAAAAATATTTTTCTTAGACAGGTGAAAACACTGTCGGCCATGTTTGGCCGATAGATTATCTGTGCTCTGACGTCATGCATTTGTAAACAACAGTATAACCACAGGGTTATACTGTTGTTTACAAATGCATGACGTCAGAGCACAGATAATCTATCGGCCAAACATGGCCGACAGTGTTTTCACCTGTCTAAGAAAAATATTTTTTTAAATTAAAGTTTTACGGTTTTTAGGGCGCAAAAAAATATAGTGTTAATTTTTTTGATATAATAGGACAAATATTAACCATTTAAGACCAACTTAAAAAAATTGTCAAGTAGCCTATTGTATTTCTCATGAGTTATTTACGTGTTTTCACATAAAAAAGGTTTAATATTGTTGATCGGTTAATACAAATATTGACTACTAAACAATGGTAATAATTGTCGTGTTATTCATCGTAACGTCGTGCTATCGCTATCTCATATGGGGTTACAAAGTACTTACATCCACCTATTATTCTATCTACGTAGGAGGTAGACCGCAGAATATGGGTAGAATGTAACCACAGAGTACAGACCAGTAATTTGGATAAAACATCTGTGGATAAAAAACGGAAACTGTTCCTTTCTGACTTTTTAACATAAATAAATTTATTTTTTATTCATAATATTTTTGTTCCAAGTAGTTAAGCACAATATAGTACAACAGAACATTATTATTGTAAAGGCAAGTAAGTTAACATTTCATTATTTAACATGAATAAAAATATAGATACATAACTAATAGGTTCCTTAATTTCAACTTCAACTATGATAGTTATTTTGAATTTGAACCTTACCTAATGGAAAAATGGGTAAGTAAGGTACCTATTAAACATTGCGATGGTAGGTAGTAGGTACTAACCATCGAATTATTATGTACTAACGGAACTAACGTAGGTACCTACCTACTATTAATTCCATAAAGGTGTTACATAGTAGGTACACAGAATATTATAATATTACTAACGTACCTAACCTATACTATAAGTACCAACTATACCATAGTACCTGCTACCTACTGAGGATTCCGCATTTTTATTTTCATAGTAGGTAGGTACCTAAGTTATTTAATATTGTAAATTGTAATTTGTTTTTAATGTCACGGTCTTAAGACAGCTCTTAGGTAGTAGGTACAATATAATATGTTAAGAGAGTGTAGACAGTTATGTAGGCACCTCGAATTATTAACACTTAAATTCGAGCTTACATTCATATAGTTGTATGTACTAGAGTCTAGACTAATATTTAGCTTTCATCTCCTTCTTGAGGATCGAGAGTCGCGTAAGGCAGGCGTCGCGCCAGGCCCGGCGTTTTTGCAGCTGATCTAGCGGGACCATCTCATTCAGTTGTTGGCATACAGTGTCTGCGCTTTTAGATGTGGTCATGCGAGGATTTTTGCCGAATTTTTCACTCACGTTGTATATATTATCTCCATACCTTTAAACAAACAACTGTGGCTATCATATTTATTTCATTTGCCGTGGAGACCCTGGGACTATGGAGTCTTCTCGCCAAGACATTCTTACAAGTCATTTTATGAAGTTTAATTTACTCATCTTGTAATATAAGAGGGCTGTCATAAGATCATCTTTTCTGTTCAATGTGAAAATAGGTAGTTAGGCACACTACAGTGGTTTTTACAGTACCCACTTAATTAAACAGGCTACTGGCTAGCCTATACCTACTTGTTACCACAGTAAAAAACCATTTAAAACAAAAACAAACAACAGGCATGCAGACAAACGATAAAATCCATACTTTAATATTGTAAATTTTAAAGTGTATTAGTCTGTCTGTCTGTCTGTTAGCTTTTCAAGGTCCAACAGTTTAACCGATTTTGATGAAATTTGGTACAGAGTATCTTACAACCCGGGCAAGGCCATAGCCCATAGGCTACTTTTTATTCCGGAAAAACAGAGTTCTCACGGGAATTTTATGAAAAACCTCAATTCACGCGGACGAAGTCGCGGGCATCATCTAGTACCTATAAAATAAAAGAGGTATCTACATTTTGTACTTTGCATGTTATCTTACGGATTTCGATTTTAAACCCTTATTCCATCCTTATGTCTATTCAGTAGGTAAGGAAGTTATACAGAAACCATTTATACCTTTCAATATAGTTCTTCATGCCCTCAGCGTTCAAATGCGCGGTTTCTAGCGAGCCCAGGAACGCATACCGCATCCCCAAGCCTTCAGACATAACTTTGTCCACATCCTTCACATCGACGATGCCATCATCCACAAGACGCCATACTTCGTTCAGAATTGCGTACCTGGTAGGTGTAAAGTTAGAATTTTAATACATACTAAAGTAAATTATTTACTTATTTCAAGACTGCCTGAAAACGAAAGTCTTCTAAAATTACGTATTGCCAAAGATGGATAACTTATGGGCCTCGCAAGAAAATAAGTACAGAGTTGCTCGACGGGCAATGGAGATTGGAGAGAGCTGCTCGGATTGGATGTAGATAGGTCAAGGATGATAATATATGCTAGACCGTGCCGAGCCCGAGCCGTACCTACCACGTTCGAGACACATCCAACGCGCGGCCAATCTGCTGCAATTTTCACAGCTCAACCACTGAACCGATCTTGACAAAAACACAGAGATAGCTTGCTTGCATACTTCGGATGGATCATGTGGTACCGATGCTACACTCGCTACAGGTCGAGAATCAGAAAATCAAAAAGTTCCCACAGGATTTAAAAAATCGGCTAAGTGCAAGTCGGACTCGCACATGAAGGGTTCCGTACCTACGCAAATTTTCATGGCGGTCATTTTTAATTGTTTATTAATTTGCTGTTAAAACGGCAATAAAAATACATATGTAAAAATGTCAACTCTCTACCTATTATGGTTCACGAGAAACAGCCCGCTGATAGAGAGGCGGACGGACGGACAGCAGCGGAGGCTTAGTAATAGGGTCCCGTTTGGCACCCTTGGGGTACGGAACCCTGAAAACTAAATTCACGCAGACGAAGTTGCGGGCGTCTGCTAGTATAAGGCTAGTTAGTAGGTATATACTAAGTTAATTTACTGAATGCGATTGAGCACGAAGCCGTCGATCTCTCTCGATAGTGAAACCGGTTCCTGTCCGATCTCTAGCATGATTTCTCTCGTCTTCTTGGCTACTTCTGGTTTCGTCCACGGTGCTGGCACTATTTCCACTAATGGCACGTAATAAGGAGGATTAACTGGATGTGAGACGAGAACCTAAAAATAATATTATTTATTTCAAAGTTCAAAAGTTATACGGGTCGGGTTCGCTGGAGGGACGGACAAACGTCTTGATTTTGAACCGCCAATGCGTTGCCGGCTTTTCAGGAATTTGTTGATCTGCCCCTTGAATAACCTCAAGTTGATTTGGCATCGCCATAATAGGCAGATTTGTATCTCGGGTATCTTGGTGACACTTTATATAAGTAGTTTGAAAACTTATACCTACTCTGAGCCGTGATTCAGGAATTGGAGCCAAATCTGCCAAAATTATAATAGGGAGATTTCAAATGTCAATTGTCTCACTTATTCTCCAGGTGACGGACTGTTACGAGTACCTTTGAAAAATTACACTTTAGGGCTCTGGGCACGGATTGTAAGCTATTTCTATGGTTTTAATATTGCTCGAAGTTCTTTACTTTTGATTAAATAGATCGGTACCTACATACCTGTGCTTTGTGCTTCAATCCCTCTGAAAATAATGATGGTAATTTAGTAGAAGTCGAGCTGGAAAGTATGGTGTTATCGCCTACGACTTTATCCAAATCTTTGAATACTTTCTTCTTTAACTCAAGGTCCTCTGGTACACATTCTTGGATGAAAATTGCATCTTTTACTGCCGTTGCCAAATCTGTCGATCCTGCAATTCGAGAATGAAAAATGCGTGATGCTGAATCTTAGAGAATTCGTAGGTAGCATGGCCTTCGATTAACTTCTTCATTATGACCTTAACCTCGCTTGCGATTACGTTCTTATGTCACCCTTCACTGCGTCATATTTCTTAATTTTACCAACTCAGCACCAGATTTTGGTAATGTTCAGTTAGGTTAGCCGACAATTACTGTAGTCTGTAAAAATGAAGTACACTTATAATATAAATTGTCTTATAATCTAATTTATCGGCGATAAACTAAAAAAAAACTATATAAATTGTAAGATCAAAGATCTGTACCATCATTAAAAAACTAGTTTGAGTTAGGTAGGGTAAGATGCCTATCTAGAAATACAAGGTTCCACATACTAGGTACAATAATAATTTTTAGATAGTGAGTGTAGTTGAGTGTTAAACATGAAGCTTTATTTGCTGTGACCCGCAAGAACCGGATAAATCTGTATGATGCAACTTGCAACAGTCTTACTGTCCCAGTCCCAGTTACAGCAAAATTCAATGCATTTTCTGATTTGAATAAATCCAAATACCTACATATAGAAAGAAAAGTCTTGACTCACAATGACTTACTCATCAATGGTGTGTATGTGTATGTGTGTATGTTTGTTACTTTTTCACGCAAAACTACTGGAACGATTTAGCTGAAACTTGGAATGAAGATAGATTATACATTTGACGCATAGGCTATACTTTTTATCCTGGAAAATCCCACGGGATTTTTAAATACCTCAATTCACGCGGAAAAAGTCGTGGACATAGTAGTAATAAAACAGAATATAGTAGTAAAACAAATACCTTTTATGCATTGAATCTGCTCATCGGCGTTAAGATTGCCACGCAAAAGGCCATCCTTCTCCAACGTTTTCAGCTGCTCTTTGATGTCTTCTATCGCGTCCGTGACTTGTTTAGGTACGATATCGAAGATCGTCACCTGGTAACCGACAGAGGCGAAAAGCATCGCCCAGGATCTACCGATCAAACCACTGAAAAAGGCATTATCTTTTAAAATATTTAAAAAAAAAATTGTTTGTCTGTCTGCTCGTTACTTATGCGTTAGCGCATCGTTTGCTCGATTGAGTTGAAACATACTCGTTGTTGTAGGGACTTGCGGGAAGATTTCTGACATTTGTAAGTACGATCAACTTACAAAGTATAGGTTTCAAAAGTGTATAAGTATTAATAGTAGGTACCTACCCACTATTATATACTTTTTGACTGTCAATTGTTTAAGTTGATGTAATGGTGATAATTAATTACGTAAACTTAAAACTAAAGCTGCGAGGGTTCCAAACGCGCCCAGGTCTGAGAAGAGCCCACAAAAAACTAAGCCGGATAAGGGTACGGGTATTGCAATGTGCATCGCATACCTACCGGACTAGTATTATTTTGGTTATAAGTAGGCGATAGTTTGTTTCATCATGGAAAAAGTCACATGCAGTTCAAGTAAACATTTGATAAACACGATAAACGTTCAAGCAACCGCGTCTTAAAAATGTATCATATTTGTAAATTAACTACATAATATATAGGTACCTACTGATATAGGACTGATATCTGCAAAAAGAATGTTTAATTACGAACTACTTATCTTAAATAATAAATTAAATATAGCATACCTAATTATTAAAAAAAACAATAGGTACGTGCACTGTACCTAAATAAATAATGTTAATTTTTGAGTTCAAAGTTTGTATCTGAGGACTAAGGGTGAGATCTATAGAGCGCACTCTGACTTATGACTCTGAGACAGAGCTATATCTGTCACATAAATCTGTCTCGTTTTAACTCAATCTTAAGTCTGAGCAAAGTCAAAGTGCGCTCTATAGATCTCGAACTAAGTTTGTAGATCTTTAAAGACAAGTAAGTAAATATGTATCACACTTAGTGTACCTGTCATAGGTATAATTTACTATCATAGATAGTAAATCTATGTACAATATAATTTATTAAGTATCTACTAAGCTAGTTGCCCACGATTTCGTCCGCATCCCGCGGTAACTGTCTTTTCAAAAAAAAAATGACTAGTTTATGCTCGCGACTTCGTCTGCGTGTACCTACTGCCCCTCTGCACAAGGGTTATTCCCGTTGAGTCACACCCCCGTGTGTAACACTGACACAAGGTGTCAAAAATTTCAAAACATTCCCGTTGAGTAACACTGTTACACAACGGGAATTTTTTGAACTTGTTGGCACCTTGTGTCACACCTACATAAAAAACTTCAAACCCCTATTTTAACCCCCCAGGAGTTGAATTTTCAAAAATCCTTTCTTAGCGCATACCGACGTCATATTAATTATCTGCATGCTAAACAGCTCGATCCGTCCGACTCCAGTGGTTTGAGCTGTGCGTTGATATTTTGACCAGTCAGTCAGCCAGTCAGTCAGCTTTTCCTTTTATATTACACTACAAATATTATTAGGTAAGTACCTACGTCCTAAGACTAAAGGTAAATTAAGGGATTCAAAAACTCTTGGATAAAGTCATTCAATCAAATCTGTCATTGTATATTTTAGAACATAACAGTTACTGACAGCTGTTAGGCAGTTATACATTTATGGACCTATAAGTAGTATTGTTTTCTGTTTTATTAACCTTTCAGATATAATAGGGCACTTAACTGCTTTAGATAAATCAAGCTCTAATCACAAAGCAAACAATCAAGATAAGCGTAATATAAGTAATAATGCATTATGGAGGTACAGAAAACAATAATGTAGAATAGTTCAGTCAACGCTGAATTAATATTTCCATAAAGGTACCTAGGTACGTTGAATTTAAAATAAACGATGAGGTACCTACATATACAGTTTACAGAGTACACATTTTAGCTAAATACCTATAATAATTAGTAGATAAATCTACTTATGTTATGTATTAGACATACAAAATATGACCTAAGAGCCAGCGCGTGCCGGATCTTCCTTATTTTATAAAAGCTGAAAGTTTCTCTGCGTATTGTCCCCAACACTGGGAAGAATGTTTGTTTGTTTAAATCACGGTGGCTTTGACAAATAACAGGTAATAAAGGTGTAAAAAATCTTACGTCAAAGTATAAAGTCTAATTCTTTAAATATTTTCTTTAGAATAGTACTAGATATAAATCACGTCATGTATGTACTGCCGGACAGTTTGCTATGTACAGTATAGTGTGCAACCCCCTGCGTACACCTTTAAAGTTTAATAAATCACGGTGGTTCCCACGACACTAAACTGGCAATGCATGACGTGATTTCTAATACTACTTACTCTGAAGAAAATGTAAAAAAATTAGACTTTATACTTTGACGTAAGATTTTTTACACCTTTATTACCTGTTATCTCCCAAAGTCACCATGATCCAAACAAACGTTCCTCCTAGTGTTGGAGACAACACGCAGAGCAACTTTCAGCTTTTATAAAATAAGGAAGGTCTGGCACGCGCTGGCTCTCTCTCTATACTGCAATTAAAATCATCTTCGATTTCAGCTGTTGAGTTTATTTGATGGCAACTGCTGGCCTGACTACGTAAATTAAGTTAGTAGGTACATCAACGTACCTATTTCGAGAAGCCTTTACGATTCTCATTTTTCCTCTTTAGAGAAGATACAGTACGATATGCGTCTGCGTGAAGTTGCGAGACGTGCGCTGTTACCCTCCCCTCTACCCCGGACACCCAAAATGTGTGTGGTCCGCAATGTCGTGCGCAAACTTCAGGGGCGCATTTACGTTTGAATCGTACTGTACAGTGTACTTATTATCAATCAATACTTATAATAAAACTGTAACAGGTCAAATTCTGTACATTGAAGATATTTTGAAAAAAAAATTTCGAGGGCACTCCATAATCGATACTGAACCCAAAACTGTAATTTTTTTCATTTTTGTCTGTCTGTCTGTCTGTCTGTATCACGGCCGCGCATCACGCTGAAACTACTGAATGGATTCCAATGAAACTTGGTACGATTTGAGGTCATACTATGAGGAAGAATATAGGATACTTTTTATCCCGAAATTCAGCATGGTTCCCGTAGGAGAGGGGACGAAAGTTAAAATGTATACTGAGTTGTAATTCATTAACGCGTAGTCCGATTTCATTCATTCTTTTTTTGTTAGAATGGGGATATTTTAAAGATTGCTTCCGTAAATATTTCAAGGTCATCGGTTTTTAACCGACTGTCAAAAAGGAGGTGGTTCTTTTTCTACATCGATTTTTTCGAGGTTTCTGGACCGATTTGCAAATATATTTTTTAAATCAACAAAAAAAGTTTACGTCGTGGTCACATAAAAAATTCTGGATTCAACTCCTTAATCCTGATGCTGCAGGGTTACTGCCCGCCTGAGTTATCAAGATTCAGGAAGTGTTCATAGTGAGTGAATTCATATTGTAGGTACCAAGCAATATTTAAATAAATAAGGAAAATGTAGGTAACTAGAACCAAAGATAATATATTAAACAAGTACAGATCGCTCACTCTCTATTTAAAATTGTAACTAGTTCAAGACTATTACTAGATGGCGTCACTTGGTTCGTATAAAATATATTTTTTATGGATTTGACGAAATATCATATTTTACTTGTCTGGTTCATCAAATTTATTTATATTTAGTAACAAAATACAAAATTTTCACAACATCACCATCGGAAAAAGCTAATTCTTAATTTTAATTATTGACTCATTGAACTTTACGATATCCATAGCATTTTGCTTTGGATAGCTGAAGTAGTATTACAAAATTCCAGTAGATGGCGTAACAAAATGACTTGTTACTTGAAAATAAAATTATTATTTTGCCTTTGGATTGGTGACGGTTGAATTTGACGGTGTATTACAATTTTCTGAGTGCTTTTATTTCTTTTCCCTATTTCGTTTGTGAATTGTTTCTGCTATATGAACTCCGAAATTCTGCTAACCCGATTACTTGTGCTTGCTCCTGGATTTTTGATGATGCCAAACTGCTGACCTACGCTTGATACCGGACCCTTTGATTATTGCCTGTGATTTTGGATTTCGTTTATTATTTGAGTAAAATTTGAGTTGGCTCTAAATAAAATTGAGTTTCATCAGCTGTTCGATAGATGGCACTAAATAAATTCGATAACTCACATTTTAGCTTGCACAATAATGCCATCACACTATAAGGAGTTGACCTACAAGGTACCGGCGACTTAAAGGAGTTTTACGCACGCTTTAAATGAATGTATGACGTTAGCGATCTTACTTGTATATATTATCTTTGCTAGAACATAGGCTGCCTGCTAACCTAGATAAATCTCGTTTAGAATGAATATTATAGTTCTTTGATACAGTTAGTTTAGTTACAGTTCTTTTTTTTAAATTCTTTATTTCAACCAAATAATAATTGTACAATTTTCCGCTTGACATCCAGAAACTCTCTTGAGTTTGTAGGTATGGATGTTGCACATTCCTCTTATAATACTAAACTAAGCTAGAGAATAACTAGGTACAAATCAAAACTGATGAAATCGATACAATCATAATAATATTTTGTAGGTAAAATGTAGGTCGGTAATAATTAACAAAATGTTACTGAATACCCGCGATTTACGTCTTATGACGTCGCACCGCAACCGGTTTGTGCATCGCGGAGCGCCCACAAGCAAATAGGTACAGGTTGTTCCTTAAAAGGTTGCACGTGTCTTATATCATGGATTTAAAACAATAAAATATTTTTTTAGAATCCGTTTTATATTTTTATCGGTGATTGATTCTCTTAATGGTAGTGGCAAATTGTTTATGAGCCTTTGGTACCTACGAGATATTGTGTCGTCCGTTCACCGTAGAAGTTTTTCGCGCCTATTGTGTTAATTTTTTTAGCAGTTACTTTCCTTGTTAATTTTGTGGTCGTATGCAAGTCATTGTTATAAGTCAGTCTTTGATAGGTGGAACGAAAAGAACAACTCACGTTGACATAAACTTTTATAATCCATAGGCACTAATATTTTAAATGTGAAAGTGGGCCTGTTTGTCTGCTATTCACTATAAACTAATTTAAACGAAATTTGAGAGAGGTACCGTGAATCCAGCCAAGATGAGTATGCTACTTCTGGTCCCGAAAAATCAAAAAGTTCCCACGGGATCTTTAAAAAACATGTAGCGGACATAATCTGGTACCTAATAAGTATAATATAATGTTATATGCTTTACTTACCTGCCCACTATCCCAACTTTTTCAGTCTTAAACTTTGCCGCCATATTATGTTCATATATGTTTGTGCTGATATATATATTTTACAAATTACCCATTTACAATACAACACAATATCCTTCGCTCGCGTCCACCGAGCGAATGGCGTCTCCACTCTCCGTGCGTCCGCGGAGCAATCCTACATATAAACTCGCTTTTATCAATTGCTTTGTATCAGCCATACATACCTACTCAAAAATTAAATAATTTGTAAGTATAACTTGGTATATAACAAGTATGATAATTGATAAGACTAGCTAAGTACATAGCTATTTAATCAGTACCTCAGTACCCTTATTATAAATGCGAAAGTGGGTTTGTTTGTTGGTGTGTTGGCTTATTGGTTTGTTGATTTGTCCTTCAATCACGTCGCAACGGCGCAACAGTTTTGATGTGAATTTTTGCATGGGTATAGATAGAGACCTGGAGAGTGACATAGGACATAGTGACATAGACTTTTTATCCCGGAAAATCAAAGAGTTCCCACGGGATTTTAAAATCCTAATTCCACGCGGTGGAAGTCTCGGTCATCTATATTTAATATATCAACCTACTGGCGATTTTTTTAAATTATACTGTTCAAAATGTTGATTCCTACTTAACTACCTACTAACATTAGATAAGTCACACTCTGTTACGCTGTTATAGCCTAGTGGTTAGGACGTTCGCGTCCTAATTGGAGGTCAGGGGTTAGATCTCGGGCTTCAACTTTTCGGAGCTGAGTGCGTTTTAAGTAATATTTAAAATCTCTTGCTGAAACATCGTGAGGGAACCTGCATGCCTGAGAGTTATCCATAATGTTCTCAAAGTTGTGTGAAGTCTGCTAATCCGCACTTGGCCAGCATGGTAGACTATGGCCAAAACCCTTCTCACTCTGAAAGGAGATCATGATGATGATGGGAGACATGATGATGATGACTCTGTTACGTCTTTATTTGTAACTTGGGAAATAATAGGGACTAAACTACTTAATTACGAAATAAATATTAAGTGATACCTAAATAATATTATTTATTACAAGTAATTTATTACACCTTGTTTAAACCGTGAAGGAAAACATCTTGAGGAAACGTATTGGTTCCTCTGGTGCTGCAAAATGAGTTCAACTGTTCATAGACAGCCTGGTGGACTAAACCCTCCTAATTCTGAGAGGAAACCCGTGATCAGTACCTATAGTAAATAGTTGGCCGATGCGCGCTGGGTTGATGACGATGATTACGAAATAGTCACGTCAATAATTTTCATGTAATGCATGTAAAATTATAGTTTAATTGTAAATAAATATTTCATTATATATTTTACTCATGTTTATTAAAACTATAGTAGGTAAAATTAGACACAAGTAAATAGGTAGGTAGGTACATAGTTTCACTGAGCTTGATGTTTTAAGGTTAAAATTTAAATTATCTAAAATTAATTGTCATGGTTAGGTATTTGCACAAACAATTACTATGATCTAAATTCTATAAGTTCATAAATAATAATAGTGGTAACACAACTGCAGCACCTTAGCTACTTATTCATATAATATTATATGTATAATGTATATATATTTTAATTTAAATTAAAACAACTCAAAATATAATATAGGTAATCAAAATTCATTATACTAAAATTAATGTTAAAACCAATCATTTTTAGCCAACTTTTTCATGAGTTTGGGTGATTTGACTAAGTTGCAAGACAGCGTAATATCTAAATGTCTAATAATATAATAAATAATATTACAATGTCCTTAAAATATATAAATACAATAACAAACAGTAAATAATCGGTCATGTGCGAGCCGGACTCGTACAAGAAAGGTTCCGTACCATCGTAGAAGCAATCAACTTTATTATTATTTGTTACTAGCTGCCCCGGCGAACTTCGTACCGCCTAACAGTCGATTCTTTTTAGGATTTTTTTAAATTTTTCTCTCCGTAATAACCATCCTCGTACTTCAAGGAATATTATAAAAAAGAATTAGCGAAATCGGTTCAGCTGTTCTCGAGATTTGCGATCAGCAACACATTCAGCGATTCATTTTTATATATAGAGATAGCGGCAATAGAAATACACATTCTGTGAAAATTTAAACCCTCTACCTGTTACATAGTCCCATACTATTAGGTACATAGAGATACAGCCCCCTGACAGATGGACGGACGGGCGGATAGCAAAGGCTTAGTAAGAGGGCCCCGTTGGCAACCTTCGGGTACCTATAAAACTCTAAAAAGTATCTTAAAGAAATAGGGATCGTGATTTGTGAATGAAGGTACACCTGTAAACTCAATGTATTGGGAGAACCCTTAGGTAGGCGGACCAACGATCTAGGTACCTAAGTTGCTACTGGAAACAGCACAATTAGATCGTGTTCTTACTATGTTCTGAGAATTCAGTAAATGAGAATATGTCCAGCTGTGGATGACATAATATAATAAATGGATGACATAACATAATACGACGTTGACGATGACGAATAAAAGTTTGAAGGGATCGCCTGCTGTACATCACTATTCTACAGTAGGTACTACAACAATATCTAGAATCTAGATGATATTTCATCTTTCTTACATTATGTTTTTTAGAGAATATCGACGAGATTCTACAGTAATTTATAGTATAGTAATATGTAGTTACAATGGCAATAGGTATGGTAATGTAATAGTTATATTATAAAATCTATAAGTAACATCTTTAACAAATACAAAAATAATGAATTTATTACCTAAAAGCCATTCCGATGAACATTCAAATACCAACTACAATCTTTGATCACAATATTTTTTTAGAGGACACTTGGTGTGCATGTTTTAGTCTCTCATATTTTGTACATTAACTAGTAACTTAAGTAGTTATTTATTCACAAACACTTCCAGCGATGGCATCGGTTGTTTTGATACTAAATATCCTGTAATTAATCTCGTTGGGGTCTAGTGTTTTGTAGAGAAAACGAGGAAGCTTGTCACTGAGGAACCATAAAGTTCCTTCGTCGTCAACCTGTAAAAAGAAAAACAGTTTTTAAATGTTCAAAACCATTTAATGTTTGTCATTTTGTCGTTATGTATAACAAGTTGTGATATAATGAACTAAGAGCCAGCGCGTGCCAGACCTGCGGTATTTTATAAAAGCTAAAAGTTTCTCTGCGAAGTTTCTCTGTTTCTCTCCCCAACACTGTGAAGAACGTTTGTTTGGATCATGGTAGCTTTGGAAGATAACAGGTACCTAATAAAAGTGTAAAAAATCTTACGTCAAAGTATAAAGTCTAATTTTTTATTTTCTTCGAATAGTATTAGAAATCACGTCATGCATTGCCAGACACAGTATCATGGCAACCCCCTGCCAGACACCCTTAAAGTTTAAAAGTTAGGGGTGTCTGGCAGGGGGTTTCTTACAATATTTTTAATTCTGTGGTCTTTGTCGTCTCAAGTCTGAACTAATTTACGCCCACTTCTGGTGGACGCATCAAATAAATTAACCCTTTAAGGTTACGGCGCTTTGTTAGACTTCATCTTCACTTACCTGATGGTAAATCGTAATCGAACGCTTACTTCTTACTGAATAAATAAAGGTTAATTTACCTTCAAGTCGTTTAGGAATTCAAACAAAGTAGGGTCGCTGAAGAGTAGTGGATTATTTTCTGGAGTGTAAGGCTTATTTGAGTTCCAACAGCCGATGCCATCGCGATTGATCTATAACAATACAATGATGGTAACGCTTTTACTCTTAAATGTATCAAAATGTACCAATAAGCACGTACGTCGTACAGCGAGAGCAAAAGTAAATGAAAGAGCTATTTTTAAAATGGCAACAAAACTACTTTGAACCATAGACACACATAACTGCACCATAGAGATAGAAAGAAAGAAAGAAAGAAAATGCATTTATTCGTTGTTGGTATCACAGATAAAAACAAAGTAGAGTCGCTGAAGAGAAGATAGCATACGCACACTTAGTTTTCTAGCTCGTAGGCTTTGCAAAGGACCGACATGAATTTGCTAAACGATGAGGCATAAAGTAAATAAGTTGTAAAACAAGGATACCCTTGACGAACCTAGTGGTACTTAAATCTATTATGTTCTCACCTCTCAAAGCGTTTATAGCTTATGCTCGCGACTTCGTCCGCGTGAACTACATAAGTTTGAACCCCCTATTTTACTACCTGTGGTTGAATTTTCAAAAATCTCTTCATAGCGGATGCCTACGTCATTCTTAATAGCTATCTGCATGACCAATTTCAGCCCAATCCGTTCAGTAGTTTCAGCAGTGCGTTGATAGATCATTCAGGTCCACCACGCTGGTCAATTGCGGATTGGCAGACTTCACACGCCTTTGAGAACATTATGTAGAACTCTCAGGCATGCAGGTTTTATCACGATTTGATGTTTCATTCACCGTTAAAGCGATATAGGTACTTATTTAATTTCTTAAAACGCCCATAACTCCGAAAAATTAGAGGTGCCCGCGATCGAACCTTCCGATTAGGATGCGGACATTATACTTTATTTTGTCAACCTTATTCTATACCAATACCAGTCGCCTGGCAGCTTAATGCAAATCTTGAGATATTGATGCAAAATTTTCCTTAGATCGTCCAAGGTTGTAATGGATTTCCCAAAGTTATAAAAAACAGTTAATGACATACTTCGCTTTTAAAGAGCCATCAGCCAGTATCGTTTTTTCATGATGTTTTAGTAACCTATCTACTAGTACCGCACTTCGATATAATAATAATTATGACTAAATTATATTTACTGCTTTAATTATTTATTTATTGCATTTGGCAAATTAGTTGTACTTTAAACATAGCCTCAAATGTTACAGATAAAAAAACAGCACAAACGAAAATAACCTCAGAAATAACTAGCTTATGCCCGCGACTTCGTCCGCGTGGACTAACCAAATATATACCCTATATTTTACCCCCTTAGGGGTATTATTTTCAAAAACCTTTCTCAACGGATGTCTATGTACGTCATAAAACAGCCCGATCCGTACAGTAGTTTGAGCTGTGCGTTGATAGATCAGTCACTCAGTCACTTTTTCCTTTGTATATTTACGAGTAGACTAATAAAAGAAGAATAGGTAGGCAGACGATGATAGTTACCTGTGTGTAGAACAACACACTGGTGTTATTGTCGTAGTAGCTCGCCGAGGACTGAGTTCTGTCACCTCGATCACCCAAAAGCTGAAAAATAATATATTCCGTGCTTAAAAAATTGAAAAAATCTTTTTATGTTTTTCATATTAGGTACATCATGAGAAATCTCTTAGGACCTATCGATTTCCTTCTCTGTTTCAATGTTTTCAAGTTTAACTTAACTAACTATACGATGCATTAAAAAAAAACTTAACCAAACTAAAATAAATTATCATAAATGCGAAAGTTTGTCTGTCTGTCTTGTACCTTTTCACAGCTCAACCGCTAAATCGATATTGTTAAAATTTGGCATAGAGATATCTTGCATCATGTAGGTCGATTTCGTAAAACCTGCATCAATCATTATTACAATCTCAATTGTTGTATTTGGCTGAATTTGTGCGATTCTTGTTGCAACAATGCATTGTAGACAATAGTGAGCGAGCGTCAACCAATCAGAGGTATATTGCGATCGTGACATTGTAGCTGTCATTCTCCCGCAATCGCGCAGCTGAAGACGGTCTGTGATTTATGATCTGATCATTTCGTAGTAGACGTAGGTTAGACCTACTTATTAAAATTTTGTATTAAAAAAATATCTAGAGGGTCTGTTGTAGTATACAGTAAGTACACATGACATTTATCGTAAAACACTCATTTAAAAATACTTTATTTACGTATCAGCTGATTTTGTTTGCTTTGAGAAGTAATCGATAAATGCTAATATAACAACTGTTTCGTTATATTTAGTTATGCAATTTTCAAAGTTCAACTTTCAACGGTACTTTATAGACAACTTTAGTATTCAAACCTTGAAATCGTTGAACGCCTCGTTTTTATCAATGTGTGTATAGTTTCTAAGTAGCTCAGTGGATACGCAGAATTCCTTCGTACTGGAGAACGCATGGAAGAACATGGTGCGGAATCTGTAACCCAAAGTTTCAAAAGTATAAAATAAAACCATAACATTTTTCCTACTAAGTACTACTTACTATTAGATAGGTACTTTAACTAATTGTAAAAGTAGGTAAGTCATATTTTAAACGTGAGCCTTCGTAAATTATGTTAATTGTAAATTCTTACAAAATAGCTCAAGTTTGCCAAGAACTATCTAAAAATTATTATGCTTTGCAAGTTATTATAACTACCAAAGATAAGTTAATCACCTTTTTGCAGATAGCATAATATCTCGTAAGCTTTTTTGCGTGTTACTATAAGTAGAGCGTATCAAACACAAATAGAGGTAAGTACATGGTCAAAATGCATTGAAAACAGCTATCAAGGTCCAAAGATACGTGATCCACTTACCCGTTCTCTCGAGGCTCTGACAAAGCTAAGGCAAACACACCATCAGTCCAGTGGAACTCAACTCCACCTACTTTGTAGCTACCAGCGAGTGGTTCGAAGTGGAAGTAGTGGTGGCTCACGCGCCAGGAGTCGTCTTGCTTTAGGCTGTATACCACGACACCATAAGCTCCCAAGTCGGGTATATAAGCAAACGCATTATCACACGTGTTTTTATCTACGTCAACGACCTGGAAAAAAATATCATCATTATTTAATTTAGGTACAACCACAATAAGCAATATTAACGATTCGCATTTCTTTATAACAGTAATAGTTGTATTTAAATGTAGGTACTTATATCTTTATGGTTAACTAGCGACCCGCCCCGGCTTCGCATGGGTGCAACGTAGATAGGTACTTATGTGGTGTCAGATATCTACTCGTGTGGTGTCAGTGAGGAGATTATAGGCGCCGCGGCACCGCGCGCCGCCTCCGTCTCGTTTTGTTGCGCGTTCGTTTTAATTTTACGATATTTCATATTATTTTAATTTTGTGATATCGTAAGATATTATTCTAAATTAAATGATGTAAAGGGCAATTTTGGTCTAAATTGAATATTACAGATGACCAACTATTTTATTTTGATAAGAATTAATAGTATGTCAGTAAAACACCCTCGAAAGTAAAGCTTTGTTTCAGATCACATTTGAAAATCATAAAATCGAGTATTGGGAGCCAACCTTCAAAGATACATGTATGCTATCGCGGACTTTTCTGTAGAAATTTTGAAGAGAACCAATTTCACCATACATTGTTTTCGTGTAACTCTGACCATTTAGGCAGCGCACGCCTCGGAAACGCTCAAATGAGAGGATTTTTTCTGACGTAATTCTTATTATTTCAATTTCCCTAGGGATCTCTAATTTTTTGAGAATTAAACTAGACCTATAAACCTTCCTCTTGAATCACTCTATCTATTAGTGAAAACCGCATTAAAATACGTTGCGTAGTTTAAAAGATTGCGCGTTCATACATACATACATACAGACGCGGGAAGCGACTTTATTTTATACTATGTATATGCTACAGTAATGGTCAAAGTGAAAAATAAAAAACATAATATTGTAAAACTAAGGGAAAAGTGTCTTACGACTCTTATCCATAAATTCTCGAAATGCGGTAGTGGACATGAAAGTATCATACCACAATAATTGTAGCGAAAACGCAATTTATATTACATTGTCTAAGCCAATTAACTATTTAATAAATCATCTACATTTCAAGGAAAAACTAAAATTATTATTATCGCAGTCACTATAGCTCGGGTTGGATAGTACAATTGTTACTTCAGAAAAGAAATGGAAAGCATTTCTCGTACAAGGTACACGAGTTGTTAATTGCAAGAGTTTTCCCATGTGGGTGTAAGGCATTCCTGTCACCAACATAATATAAGTTAATGCTGATTAACTAATGCAATCGTTTGTTACTGCATGTTGAAACCAGTACCTATCATAAAAACACTGACAGTAAATAAGTACTAATGTAATAAAACACGTTAGCTAATGTTATCATAAAATCTAACACTTATATCTGCTCTAATGCACATATATTCTGTGAGAACAAAGTATTATACAATATATACCAACTACAAACAAAACATAAATAAATAATTAAATATGGTAAAGTTCAAGTATATCCTTCTAAACGGCAAAAATTGCCAAAATGTAAATTGCCAAATCTTACCACATTAGCGAAGAAAGAATCCTCTTTCATATCAGCCACTTTGAAGTAGTAACGGTGGATCAACTGGTCAGTGTTTAAGTCGAATATTGCTAAAGATGGTCCAACAACTTGATTAGGAGATCCTATAATAAAACAGAAAAAGTTAGAAACTTGCGAAGGAATTTGACGTGTTGCCAATTGATAGCTTTCTTTAAGGTGCTCTTTGTATACAAAGTGGAACTTTCTCCAAGGAACGATGTATCATTATACTTTTCCTTAAGGTGACGCAGTACGCCCGACCGAACCTGTTTGCTTTTCACTTGACATTGTATGAGAAAGGTGAGAGGCACGATGATTTTCACCGAAATCAAGGGTTTAGGAAAAATATTTTTGAGAAAAAACTACTAAGTTTATGTTTGCAAAGTATAGTTATTTCAACTAATGAATAAATAAACTATGTCCAATGTTAAATTTCTTTAGAATTTTCATACCCCTAATCTTATTTATTTACGCCCAAAGTTGTCATAAATTTAGTGTTAAAATAGGAAACTTTTGACCCTCGTAACTTTAAGATCAATATTTTTTTCAATGTTTTATATATCAATAAACCTAGATAATGACGAGATTAATCGATATAATACTTAGTTTTGAGCGTACAGTATCAAGTAATGTAGTAATTACCCTCCTACGTTTGTATGAAGAAAGCATCGTCCTGAGTACCCTTAAACAAAGATTTCCCTAAACGTTGGAAGATGTACAGAGCAGATATGTACGTGCACGATAAGGATTAGTTAAAGAAGCTAGATACATTGCATAATTTACCTAAAATATCAGCCAATCCCGTATCCATAACCCACAGTCTGTCACAAGGATCCACATACACTCTAAAAACTGATATGATAGAGCTGTTTGAGGGTTTTTCTTTCGCAGAATCAGCAACAAGATTGTCCATTAAAGATGGGTATGGTTTCAATAATTGGTCTTGTGGTCCATCAATATCGACGTAATTTAGTGAAGAAGCGACGCCATTCTTCCATCTGGGGACGGTTACAAAGATTTTGTTCTTCCATCTCGCTAAGCCTAGAGGGAGATTGTTAGCAGGAACAAAGAGTTCATCTTTTATAGCAGTCTCTCTTTGTTCTGGGGAATCCCAAACGAAATCTATTTCCTTCCATGCAAACCGTAGTTGTGGTTGTGGATTTGCAGCTTTGCAGCTTATTACTGTTGTCAGTGCAATAATTAAGCTTATTACCCTCATTTTTGGTCTGTAACAATGAAGTGCGAAAATCATAACATGCACGTAACAAACATTTTTTGTTATATTTTAACAAGATAATGATAAACCTAATTTTCACGCTATTATGAAATTCCCATGTGCTTATGAATGCCATGAGCTGTGTTATTAGAGAAGTGACAATAGGTCGTTATTTACGTGTCATCAAATAATGTTGCTCATCCGGTACAAAAGCAATTCAAGCTGTTAAAATTTCGAATTTGAGATAATTAAGCTCATTTCACACTACGGGATATATATTATATATCGGTCAATATTGGTGTACCAATTTTAGCTCTATGCGAATTATTGCAACCTTGAATGTCTATTTTTACCGGACTATAATATAATATATTATATCCCGTAGTGTGAAATGAGCTACAATAACAGCCATAAACATGTTTATTAATAAAACAGAATTTGACGTAGCCATAATGGCACACAGTAAAAAAAAATCGTTTGGGTACATTAATTTTCCAAAGTAGGTAAGTGTTCTCCCATGATAATATTAAGTATGATGACGATATAAAGTGATGTCATTCATTTCCCCACCCGTGTGGGTTTTTGTCAGCAGATCTGTTTTGAAAACCTAAAGGTACGTAACCTAAATTAAAGATTGCAGCGGACACGTACTTGGATTTAATTATTTTAAAATAACTCTTGATTTCCTTTGTTATAAAAATGCTTAAAATACCCTTGTATTTTGCTACTTTCACTGAGTTCTATAGAGCTCGTAATTACTTAAGTCTAAAATCGGTTGGGTTAGCAACCTATGCCTAGTAATGACAGTATCGAGCGCTCTAGTCTACGAGTAATAATTTTTCGCTCACGTTTTTGCAGATGGTCTTATTATTGGGAAACGCTTGGTGCATCGAGAAGCTTTCCTTATCTCTAACAGATCTGCCTCGTTATATCTGCAGGTACTATGAGAACTGTGACGATGGCGGTTGCACAACTACGTATTGAACGAGATGTAACAAAGGCTTAACGATATACCTACCTAAATAGAATTAATTAATACAGTTTATAGCATTGTTACGGTTAACTTGGCCATTAGTCGTTACACTCGATGTAGGTATATATGTTAGTTCTACTACTTACTATGATGGAGAAAGATATAGGTTACTGTGGTAGTGCCCGCTTATGGATTGCGACCCTTATATTATGTGGGGTTTTTTTTCAAAAAAATATTTAAGTAAGTATGAATAAAAATAAAAAAGACAATTTAAAGAACCATAAAGTATTTTATTTTAAACAAATTAAATTCCACCTTTGTGAGATAACAATTATAAATAAAACAATACGAAATACGCATTAGTTTATTGTCCCTATTCAAGAAAAATTGTGACAGAATCGTTTCGTAAAATAAGAAAGGCGAATTATTATAGTTCGAAGTAGGTAGGTACTAGGTAGGTATGTTTAGTTCCTGACCACGAGGATACGGTAAATTTAATTCCGCTTATTGCCGTGAGCTTAAACGAGTTACACTACATAATTCATCAGGTTCAACTCGGTCACATATTATTATTGTAAGGGAAGGGAATGTTAATAAGTAATCACTTTTTGCCTTGGCTTTTTCAAGGTCTTAGGTAGTTGTTTTATTAATAGAACGCAATCTAATCTATTCTTCTCTGTATTATGGACAATTATAAAACTGAAGCGTAGGCAATAGGCATGTTTGTTCAATCTGATTAAATTCAATTCAATATGGCGCTGGACAAAAGGTAATGATTAGTTTATAGGCACACATTGCATTTACTATAATAGTATATGATACCCGTGATTTCGTCCGCGTGGATGTGGATATAGGTTTTTATCCCTAAAAGTCCCGCGGCAACTCTTTGATTTTCAGGGATAAAAGTAACCTATGTGTTAATTCAGGGTATAAGCTATCTCCATTCCACAGCCAAATCGGTTCAGTCATTGCGGCATAAAGGAGTAACAAACATCTAAACATCCAAACTTTGACATTTATATTATTACTAGTTGGTGCCCGCGACTTCGTACCTACGCGTGGATTTAGGTGTTTAAAAATCCCGTAGGAACTCTTTCATTTTCCGGGATAAAAAGTAGCCTATGCTACTCTCCATGTCTTCAACTATACCCATGCAAATAATCACGTCAATCCGTTGCGACCTGGTTGAAGGACAAACCAACAAACCGAAATACCAATAAACCAACAAACAAACACACTTTCTCATTTATAATAAGGGTAGTGATTGTATTAGGATTAGGAGAGAAGATCCAGCTCAGTAGCGGGCCGACAAAAGGTTGATCATGATGATGATGATTAGGATTAGGTATGCAAGAGAAATTAGTACTCTGCATCAGACTAGGGTTCCCAGAATGACTTTTGGAAAAGTGTTGTGTGTTGATGTTTCAGAAAACAATAAGGATGCATTTTTAAGAGAATCACTCTCCTTGTCTTGTACTCCTCAATGTTGAGGGTTGTAACTCCTACCTAAAATCAAAATAATAAAGTTCTTGGAATTGTTACGGAGTGAATAAAAGAATTGAAAATTTTGGGAATTGAGATTGCTTTTAATTTTATTAAAATAAATGTTGTAAAGCTCAATAAATCAACGTAGGTAGAGTCGTAGCTTGGGCGTTGCATTTAAAAGATTCATGTTCAATTTAACCTTGTTTCGGACTCAGTGCCACTAATATACATTTTTATTGAATTTATTGCAAATATAGAGCAATTCATTGACAATCATGTCTATAGGAATCTACGACTTCTATACATAGGTCCTACGCAAAGTAATCATTTTGCCTTTTACAATCAATGTTATAGGTGGATGCAATCCAAGAGTATCTAAATATATCAAACGAAAAGCTGACTGACTGATCTATCAACGCACAGCTCGATTTATTGAACCGATTATGACTTAGACATCTGCTAAGAAAGGATTTTTGAAAATGCAACCCCAAGGTGGTAAAATAGGGGTTTGAAATTTGTGTAGTACCTACACGTGGACGAAGTTGCGAGTATAAGCTAGTTAAAGTACTAATATACATTACTCATCTCTTCTTTTCGATTCAATCATTTATAATTTCAAGGTAGGTATATGGTCCGTTATCGCAAAATTAATAGATTTTCCATGATTTGTTTCGCGGTAAACAGGTACGGTCTACGTGATTGCGTTAAAGCGTGTGACTTCCTGAATTATGCCGGCTATTTTCGATTATTTTTTGTTGACATTCTTTAATAAATGACCTTTCTATACAATAGGCAAACTATATAAAAACATCTTATTTAAATTACGATTTAAATATCTTAATCGGTACCTATTCAGGTTGATAACAAAAAGTAAACATTTAAGACAGTAGGTATTCTATAAAAAAATTAAAAAAAAATTAAAACCGACTTCAATGACCACAAACACTAAAAAGTAAAAAATAATTTAATTTTTACCCAATATAATATTATGTATACAAGAGTTATTGTAGTTCTATAGTAATATTTTTTGGAGCCGGTGCCAATTAGCCGCACGAACCGTCTATCTACTTTTCGTATTGGTTTGTGACTCCACATTGGCACCTCATTGGCACCGACTCCAAATAATATTATTGAAGTCGGTTTTATTTTTTTATTTTTTTATTTTACAATTTTTAGTGGCCCTATTGTACTAAAATATGATATGCCTGGTTAAAAACCTACTGTTTACACTGATCGCGAGCAATTTACTCTTATCCACTCTGTTCTCCATCTCCGAAGTTATTAGTTACCTCTCAATTATGACCTACCAAACAAAAAAAGAATCATTAAAATCGGTTCATATTTGGCGGAGAAATCGCGTAACAAACTAACAAAAAAACCTAAATTTGAATTGAGAACCTCCTCCTTTTTTAAAGTCTGTTAGAAATGTACTATGCCTGGTTAAAATCCTACCGTTTACAAAGCTATTACACTGATCGCAAGCAGTTTACTTTTATCCATTGAGAAATTCCGTTCTCCATCTCCGAAGATATTCTTCAAATCTTTACCAAATTAAAATGGGACCACCTCTAAAGTATTTCCTATAAACAAAAAAGAATCATCAAAATCGGTTTCTAATAGACGGAGTAATTGCGTAACAAACATACAAAAAAAACATAGTCGAATTGAGAACCTCCTCCTTTTTTTGAAGTCGGTTAAAAATGGTAAGGTTCACAAGATTTTTCTTAATATGAGACTGAGTGGACGATTTCTATACCTAAATTCTATTCATCGTATTAACAATTACTAAGATCATAGCTTTTTAGGGTTCCGGTACGGAAAACGGAACCCCTATCACCAGGATTACTTTGCTGTCTGTCAAGAAACCTATAGGATACCTACTTCCCGTTGACCTAGAATCATGAAATTTGGCAGCACATGTAAGAGGAAAAATGTGAACACCGTGAATTTGTGGTTATATCACAAATGGGGTATCTTATGAAAGGTCTTTACCTGTACATTCTAAAACAGATTTTTATTTATTTGTATGCATTATAGTTTTTGATTTCTTGTGCAAAATGCCAAACAAATGCGACTGTTGTACGGAACCCTCGGTGCGCGAGTCCGGCTCGCACTTAGCCGGTTTTTTTGCATTCATTATGTACATAAGTAGCTAAACACCTGTATGACAAAATGCCACTTCCGCGAATTCATAAACACACACATGCATAAATCAATATTGCACTTGGCCAAATAATTATATGTATTAATTGTATGATGCATAGTTATAAAAGTTGTATGTTAATACGTCCTTACATTATGATATCCTGATCTACGAAACAAAATAAATCAATGTAAGTACCTAGTATGTTTATATTCTAACAGTAATTTATTAGGTAGGTAGTGGGGCCGATTCTCTAGTACACAATCTCTAAACTAAACTAAATTAACAGGTCTAAATCTAGTGCTTTCCTTTTCCGCAAGCAACATTATGAAAGGGATAGCAATAGATTTAGACGTGATATTTTAGTTTAGTTTAGAGATTGTGTACAAAGGAATTAGCCACATTGTCCTAACTTCGTCCGCGTGGATTTAAGTTCTTAAAAATCCCGTTCGCGTTTTTAAAAAGCTAGCCTATCTCTGACGGATGGACCGTGAAAAGGTACCTACCTAACAGATAGACAGACACACTTTCGCATAAATAATCTAAATTATAAAAGAAAAAGCTGACTGACTGACTGATCTATCAACGCACAGCTCAAACTACTGGGAAATCCGCTAAGAAAGGATTTTTGAAAATTAAACTCCTAAGGAGGTAAAATAGGGGTTTGAAAATTGTGTAGTTCACGCGGACGAAGTCTTGGGCATAAGCTAGTGTTAAATAAATAAAATAACTGTCCTTATGAAAAAAATAGATGTAATAGGGAAATACTTTACGTACCTACCTACTGTCAACGTAATTTACGTACCTACCTACTGTCAACGTTTTTTGTGATTCGTTTATTTAGACGATGTTACTATTTACTGATCAAAAAATTCCTACAACTCAGATCATAATAATTGTGTTGTATAGTTATTTATTGTAGAACGCGTTTTTAAAAATCCCGCAGGATTTTTTTGATTTTCCGGGATAAAAATAGCCTTCAGGGTATAAACTTTCATTCTAAGTTTCAGCTAAATTGTTCTGCATTGTGGCATGAAGGAGTAACAATCCAATAGTCACACTTTCTTTGCAATATTATTAGAATAGTGTACATTTTTCCAAAAAGTTAGTAAGTAGTTAATGCAAACAAACAAACTACTTACATGTGAAAATAGGTTTACCGCGTAAGGTCACTAGCGACCGGTTCAGCGGGGCCGCGTGCACAGACTAAACAGTTCGAGGCCTTCGCAAGCTTTTTATTTACTTGCTCTTAAACTACAAAATGTTCCTACGTTCCTAGGAATTTTATTGATAAATAAAAGCATTTCTAAAATACCTAGATTTACCTAATTTATAATGATATCATGTAATAGCAAATGAGACGTAAGTTTTGATTTAATTAATGAGGGTTTTTATCTCGATTAGGTTAAGTACGCTGAATGAGTCACTGTTTAATTTGTACTTTTTAAGTTTAATTGTACTTTTGTTTTGAAGATCTTGAGTAGGAGGTATCTAAAGCTTTTACTTTTAACTTTATAACATCTTATGTGTACCTATCTGTTTTTTATGGGTTTTAATTGAAAAACAAAGTTATAGTAAAGATTTTAATAATGCACCTGTACCTACCTTACCTACTCAAATCGGCACACTCACACTATATTATGTTCTCACCGCAAACTTCTTAGAACAATAAATTAATAATTATTACTAGATAGAAATCTAAAGGTGATACGTACCCATTATTATGTAGGTACCTACCCAAACAGAGCTTTAAATAAACGTTTAAAAGCTCAGTTTTCACACTGCGTTCCTTGTTTTGCGATCACACAGATTATTAATTTTCAAGTTCCATTTACATTTTTTCCTTAATACCTAATAGGTTCCTATTATTAAACCGATATTTAAAGACGTTAATTTCTCCCGAGGCATGCAAGTTTCTTCACGAGGTTTGCCTTCACTGAAGAGCGCGTGATGAATGGTAATTATCAATTTACCACATTTGTTTTACAGTAAACGAGGATTTGAAGTTAGAACCCCTATTAGGTCTATAAGGATATAGAAAGGTACTTAGCAGCCATAATATTTTCATTAGAATAATAGCTAACTAAGTATGTACTATCAAACTAATCTGTCTTACAATAGAGACTTGGCTAATGATCGTCAACATACCTAAATACCTAGGATCATTTTTATCTCGTTCGGCACAGGGACAGGGGTGTATTTACCCTAGGGGTAATAGGGGTAGTAAAACGGGGCGGCAGACTAAGGGGCAGCGATTTTTTTTTTTAAATTTTAATTTTAATCTTTTTAACTTGACTTGCCTAAAGAAATTTTAATAGGTCGGTTCCCTCATTTACAAAAAGACCTATATAAAGAAGATATTATATAGGTCTGTAGAAAAGGTGAGCGTATGGAACGTTTACGGCGCGTGTGTGGAGCGTTTGTGGTGCGTGTGTTGCGCGTCTGTGGAGCATTTGTGGCGCATGTGTAAAGCGTTTGTGGTGCGTGTGTTGCGAGTGTGTGGAGCGTTTGTGCCGCCTGTGTTGCAACTTGCAGGTGTGTGGATTGTTTGTGGCGCGTGTATGATGCGTGTGTAGATCGTGTGTAAATCACAATTAAATAAATCCCGTCTTTGTTGATGAAATCTATTAAAATAATTTCGATAAAAATAAATAAAATAAGGCACCAGCACGGAGCAGACTGTCGGATTGAAAACAAGTCAGTTAGAAATCTATTCACTTACTTGTCGTATAGGTCTAGTTATGTAGAATTACTATGTCAAGTTTAAAGCCGATTGCGCGATCACTGTTGTGAATTCGATTTGGATAATTCAAGGCTCATCACTGATCCACGTATCCGCTGTCCGTTGTCCATTTAATTAACGATCAATAGGAATGCGTCAGCTAATATGTACCTACTTAGCTATATAAAAAGTTAATAGTTAGGCAGGAACGTACTGGTATGGATTTTTTTACTTTCCAGAAAACTCGTTGAAGTCTTCTCGAGTAATTGAGTTGATAAATCTTTACTTACCTATGTACCTACTCCTTTATTAAACCTGCAGGTTACGAAGTTTTTCATTGGAAATTCTCTAAAATGTGCTTAAAAAGCTAAAGTTTTTTTTAGATTATTCTGTCATTTCATATTACATCTGCCTACCTATATACCATTTATATATATGCCTAGCCTTTTCCCATGTTAGTTGGGGTCGACTATCTATACCTATATACCATTTATACAATAATAAAAATATTAGCAAGTTTTATGCATAGGTAGATACTAAAACCTTCTAGCAAGTAGGTTCGTAGATTAAGAAAATATTTGTGTCAGAAAACCCGCTTTTCCATGTACGAAGCGCGGGTGTGCGGGGCGTCCCTTCGCCTCATGCCCCGATTGCCATCTTGACCTGTCGCGGACTATATCTGTATTATACAGTAGGTACATTTTGATTTTTGACAAACAATAATGATTAGTAGATAAATTATTCACAGACTATAAGATAAGTAGACTGATCATTATTTTTTTAATTTTGACCGTAAAACATACCTACATATAGATTCGTAAATCATACTTATAACGGAATTTTCTCGACTTATAACGGTTGGACGATCTTGAATTTTTAACGATTTAGGCATATTTTATCTAAGCCATCAAGAGTATTGTAAATTAATAAATCAACGGCCAAAATTACTAATCACTTGACAACTTCCCTGGCGCAGTACCAGTAGTAAGCGCTGTGGGTAGTAGTAGTAAGGTTCTGGGTTTGATTTCCGTCAGTGGCAATGTTTAAATTTATGATTTAGGCCTGATCTTGTGAAAGGCTTCGACCATGGCTAATTAAGTACCGCCGTAGCGGCAAAGTCGTGCCGCTTTAGCGCTGCAAAGGTACGATGCTACCTACGTAGAAAGACGCTGATTAGGCCTAAGGATTTAATATAAACTGCCATAGCCTTTCCAAGTTAGCCCGCCTCCATTTGACTGCATAGTTACTTACCAGTACCACCAGGTGAGATCGCAGCCAAGTCAAAAATTTAAGTTAATTTGTCGATAAGTTTCGCAACGTTGTTTTTTGTCAAACGTTGTTTTGTCTTACGGCCGAAAATAATAATAATTAATCAGTCCTACTCGTATCTGGAATTTGTCGATAGGTTTCTTAGCAAGATTATATTATTATGTCAAATGTCTTTCTTTGACAATAATTAACAGATTAAGGATACCTTGATGGATTAATTATTATTATTAGGTATTAATTTCGGCTGTTACGTGACAAATAACAATGTTGCTAAGTAATTTATCGACAGATTATTACAAATACGTGTAGATTGATTACTTATTAATTTCGGCCGTAACAGTAAACGGATTTAACACACGCGTGGTAGTATTTTATAATTAGGTGTGCCATTGGGGCTAATTCTCTTGTACACAATCTCTAAACTAAACTAAATTAACGGGTCTAAATCTTGTGCTATCCTTTTCCGCAAGCAACATTATGAAAGGGATAGCAATAGATTTAGACGTTCCATTTTGGTTTAGTTTAGAGATTGTGTACAATGGAATTAGCCACAATGATTGATTTCATTGCTATTGTGAGCATTGACGTGACAAGGAACACTCTAATTACTTAATTTACGAATTAACGTTCCTTATTAGCTTTTTATGTAAGAGTTTAATCAAACGAAACATGATACTTATTACTTTGGGCATAAAACAAATCTAGCTAATCTTCTATTACCTAAGTATATTGTTTTAATTCTAGCTGCGTCTCTACAACGGATTTGCTTCTTTTAACTCCGGCTTTGATATAGTTACCTACCTACCCAAGTTTCAATGCGTACGCATTCTTTCTTATAATATCCATCCTTCTTTTGACCCTTTACTGCATGAACTATGAAGGATGTACTTATAAATTGCGGACGTACCTACGTACAATACCTATTGTAAACGCAAGAATGTATCCATCGTTTGTTAACGGATCCGATCCACTTAGCGGATTTTGGCAAAAGTTATAGGTATAGAGATGGCTTGCATCCCGAAGACAGAAATTTAGTTTATAGTACCTACTAAATACTAACTACTAAGTAAAGTAAGGTATACCTTTGCAATTTTTTCCAAGTTACAGGTGTGTCTAATTATAGTGTCTAAGATCCAGATAATTTGTCTTGGCGCAACCTTGCGCGTGGGAAAGGTATTCCTAACTTGAGAATAGAACCAAAAGTGCAATAAACAATTCGTGACAACCAACCGCTAGCCCTGACCTGTGCACTAATTAAAGCAACTAAATTTTTTATTTTGAATTCCTTCACCACAAACGCCTGAATTAAAACTAATCAAATTATGAACTTAATTAAACTTCTATTTATTTTTGTCAGGCGCGATTAATAGTTTTAGTACTTTTATTTCAACATGAGCGAAGGAGTGATTTTTTTGGTAATAAAAACACTGAATATAGGTAGATAATGGAAAGTACTTATATCATGTAATTGTAATCAAATCTAAGTCTCGCAAATGGATAAAGCTTCAGTGTAGGAAGCGTGATTTTTTTTATTTATACAAATGAGAAAAAACCGGTCAAGTGCGAATCAGACTCGCGCACAGAGGGTTCCGTAGTCCGTACTTGGGTATTTTTTGGACATTTTGCACGATAATTCAAAAACTATGATGCATAAAAATAAATAAAAATCTGTTTTAGAATGCACAGGTAAAGCCCTTTCATATGATATCCCACTTGATATGGTTATCTCACTTCGAAAATTGAAAATACTAATTTTTACTTTATGACCACAATTTAATTTTTTTTGTGTGATGTAACCACAAGTTCACGGTTTTCAAATTTACATGTGCCTGTGATTCTAGGTCAACGGGAAGTACCCAATAGGTTTTCTTGACAGACAAGACAGACGTACAGATGGACAGACAGACAGACAACAAAGCCATTCTACAAGGGTTCCTTTTTGCGGTACAGAACCCTCAATTTTTTTGTACTAAAACAAGTTATATCCTACAATCATAATAATTAAAAAAGTGCGAGCGAAGCGAACTCAATTTTTTTATAAAAAGGGGGTTGCACTAATGAGTAGGTACTTTTCGGTGCCTTCCTTATCACGGCAGCGCGGTGCTTCGCCCGGATGCCGTCACTTTGCACACAAGTCACAACATTCCTGACACATGAAAATATTTACAAAGTGTACTTATTATTACATACTGTGGTTAGGAATCTGCTGTAAACAAGATGTTTCGGTTTAGCAGAGCGCGAGCGAGTAAAAGCGCGCGCCCAACCGCGACCGTGCGTTGATCTCTGTGCGTGCGCGCGGCCAATAACTATCTCTATGCACCTACTAAGTATAATGTTATCTGACTATTTATGATCACAATCGATAAATTGTAATTAAGCTGAGGTTTATTGACATAACCCTGTGATTTACATAACACTAACAATGTAAAAACATTTTATAAGTACTTTAACATAATATTTAGGTAGGTAAAAGTAGAGCCTTTTCCATACAAATGTTGCTGTTTCCCTCATCCACCCCATAAAAATACACGTGCGGGTCTTATATGTAATTTTTTATTAAAATATTAGGTTTGTGAGATAAATACTATTATTCTATTTACAATTTTATTTTATGTTTCTTAAAAGAATTAAGATCAGAGATCGTAAATGTAAAGAAAAATATGGGCACAATAAAAAAGGTCGTGTGAACTATTTTCAGAATTTTGATAAAAAAAATTGAAACTATCAAATACCAGAAAAAATGCATACCTATTTTATGGGTAGGTACTAAAAAAATAAAAATACCTACCTACTTAGAATCTATTTCATATCAGTCTACTAAACTAAAAGTAAAGAACA